>NW_028084143.1:631816-1263633 GCF_014824575.4 Sturnira hondurensis
CCTCGGCAGCAGGAGGAGAGCTCCCTGGTTCTGAGTTTTGTGGTGGGGCAGTTGCAGGCGAGGGTGGATGATGTGCGTCTCGAGCAGCTGGGACAGGTGGTCCTTTCCCCAGCCTCTTCAACTGAGCAGCAGACGGAGCTGACTCAGGAACGCGGCCGGCGTGGAGGTCTCATCTCTGCTGTTCTCCTTTCTTCCTCTTTGCTCCTGCTCTGCCTTTGTTCTCTCCAGTTCTCTGCATGCCTTTGCGACCATCTCCCTGTATGTTTTTTTTATGAACAGTTGAGTTTATTTCAATGGCAAGCACGGAACTTGTGCTTTACGCAGGAGTTCTACAGTATTTACAGCTGTAGGAACAGTTTCCCACACTGCCAGATATGTAAAAGTCCTTTCGCACTTTCCTCAGCACTGACCGACATGCAGACTCCGTCCATATTCACTTCGATCCATCTACCGAGCAAACCCAGGTTTCTTCTCTGCAAACAGTGGCCTCTTGGCAGGGAGGGGGGGGGACCTCCCAGAATCACGGTCAATTCCATCCGGAAGTGGGGATGGGGAGAATCTCTTAGGGACTGGAAAAGGACATGACAGGGTCAACAGGAGGATTAATAATACAGCTAATATTACAACATAGCTTTATTGCTTTTAAATAAATGCACAACACAGTCATTATTAAAAAAATCAAGCCTGGGGAATAAATGACTGAAGCAGAAATGATCACTAAAGTCCCCGCGTCTCNCATCCGGAAGTGGGGATGGGGAGAATCTCTTAGGGACTGGAAAAGGACATGACAGGGTCAACAGGAGGATTAATAATACAGCTAATATTCCAACATAGCTTTATTGCTTTTAAATAAATGCACAACACAGTCATTATTAAAAAAATCAAGCCTGGGGAATAAATGACTGAAGCAGAAATGATCACTAAAGTCTCCGCTTCTCACTGTTACTCCTGCAGTGAACGTCCTTCTAGAGGGTTCTCAGAGCCCGTGTTATCCAGACGGGGTTATGTTGCATCTCGTTTCCTAGGCTAATTTTTTCCCGCTGGTCAGTGTAGCACAGAAGCATTTTCAAGTCATCAAATGTTGCTTCACATCACTATTTCTAACGGCGACAGAGATCTCTGTGTTTGTTCCATGACTCAGTTGTCCTGTCATCCTCAGTTGATGTGCGTACAGTTGTCACCCTTTAGATCGATTTTTGTTCAGTTCTTGTATTCACGGCAATGCTAGGGCTTTAACGGATATTCTGAGCTATCCGTGGCTTACTAGCTTTGAAGTGGGTTTCTCTCCCACGCAAGGCTCAGGCCCCCCTGCCATTTTCCAGGATTATGTTGAGGCACCAGGCTGGGATGGAGGGGCTGCTTGGCCTGGCACGGCCATCCAGAGACTCACATTGACAAAGGTCCCACCACCTTAGGCACGTGGCTTCCAAGCATGCCCTGGCCTTTGCCACCCAGCCAGCAGAACTGCCTCTTCCAGTTCTGACGCCTAAAAACCTCCTCTGAAATCTTCTCTCACTTTGCAAATACGGCTTCTGCTCATATTCCATTGGCCCGAGTTAGTCACATGGCTACACGAAGCTGCAGAGGAGGCTGGGAACTGTCACCAGCTTTGAATGCAGGAGGGAAAGGAAGGTTTAGGTGAACACTGGCCAGTCTCTCCCTACTGGTCACCAAATTACCAGTTCACTTCCCTCTCACATCTGGGACCCATGTACCCTGCCCCCCGCCCCCCCCGCTGGTTGTTGGTTGTATTCCTTTATCATCCACAGCGTCTTTCTGAACAAAACAGCGATCGCCTTGTGGTCCTCAGGCTCAGGGGTGGAGGGAGTGCTCTTTATCAGCTCTCAGCCACAGGGCTGTCTTTGGGCTTTGTCCTCAGAAGGTTTTCCACTCTTATTTCTTACTGCTTGAGATTAGAAGCAGTGAGCTTTGCTGGTTTCCATCCCCATTCATTTCTGCATGCCAACCAACAACTTCTTGACTGAGCAGATCTCTGTTTAATATTGCTTTAGTATTATCTGGACTATTTTTCATTTTAATACTCATTTTCTACTTTCCAACTTTTTCCCCTAGAGCTACAAACCCAGTTGGCACTGGGTCTGCTTCTTAGTGGTAATGTGACGGGCAGAAAAATGGCCCTTCCACATTTGCCTGGACCCTGAGCTTATGTGACCTTGCATGACAAAGGGACTTTGCAGAGGTGATTAAGTCAAAGCTTTTGCAATGAGAAGACGATCTTGGATTTTAGGAGTTGGCCCTGTGTACACATGGGGAGACAGGGGCGAGTCAGAGAGAGACCTGAAGGTCGATGCTGCTGGTTCTGAGAATGGAAGAAGGGGTCACACCCCAAGGAATTTGAGCAGTTTCCAAAAGCTGGAAAAGTCAAGAAAACTGATTTCCCCCTAGCGCCCCCATCAGGAGAGTAAGTAGCACTGCTGACCCCTTGATTTTAGCCCAGTGACACCTGACCTCCAGAACTGTGAGGTAATGAATTTGTGTTGCTTTGAACTATTAAGTTTGTGGTAGTTTGTTATGGAAGTTTGTTATGGAATTGCTTCCTGCTCTCCTCACCCTCTTGATTCCTGAGCTAGTTTGCTAAAATTCCCTCTTTCCTTCACAGCTCTCCCTCCCCCTGTCCACATTCCAAGTCATTTGGGTCATCGCTCTTGGGTGGGTGTGGACGCTTCTGGGTTCTGCTTAGGGCCATGCCATGCTCACGACCTTCCTGGATGTGTTTTCTACAGGGTGGTGCCCAGAAAGGAAAAAGATGACCCTACGAGGGTCATCTTAGACCAGGGAGCAGTGGGTCTCCTATCTCCCGCAATCTGAATGTTGGGTCTCTTCCGTGTAAGCCGAGATAATGCTTATTTTTTAGTGCCCAAATCACACCGGCCAACTCAGGTTGACTTCTACTGCCAACCACACTCTCTCTGCTTTTCACATCATATGAAAAGCAAAAGACATTATGAATTGTTCTTGTGTCTTGGAGAATATCTGCCATCTTGAATTATGTAGCTTTTGGCTCCAAGAAGAAAAAAAAAATTGTTCTGCATCCATCTCTCTAGGAAAAGATTTAGAGACTGGGCTAATAAGGGGAGACAGATGGAATTCTGAGAGAAAGATGGCAGATTCTAGGGCTAATCTAATTAAAGGGCTATGGGAACTTTTCATTGGTGCATAAATAAAATATGACAATCAGTGTCAGCTAAGAAACCCTTAGCAAATATCAAATCTCATTATTTTTAGCATTCCATAGAGATGTTACTTTTTTATAATTAGCGGTATAATATAAAAGACACAGGGCAGGCATGCGCCTATCCTCTGTGTCCCCCCCCTCCCTGCCTACTGCTCAGATGGCATAGGCTGTTCCGACCATTGGAATCTGTGACATGTCTCTGCCACTTCCAGCTTGGAACCCTTCCCTAAGGGTGAAGTGCTTCTTAGGGAGGAGAGAAGGCTTCATCCTAACTCGGGCATCAGGGGCTCCCAGGGTTGATTGGAAACGGGAGAATCTGGAGAGGAGAGCCCAGGGCTGGCTTCAAGGAAAGACAGGCTGAGTTTGTAGAAAATTCTCAGGGATGGAATCGTTCTATTAAAGTCAAAATGACTGTTCCCCGTACCCCTGGGCTTCCTGGGGTTTGTAGTTAATTGTTTATGGATGTCTAGGCAAATATGTCAAACCAGGCCGCTAAATGCGGTATCGCCGAAGTGGGTAGACCAGCTGGCTCCCCTGCCGTGGCGGCCCAACACAGCTCACATGCAGAAGTCCTTACAGAACAGGCTGCCCCCTAAGAGAAGGGGGAAAGCAGTTGGTGAGATTATTCCCATGAACTGTAAGGTACCCAAGAGGACCACAGGGGTCTCTTTCTGGTTTGGATAAATCTGGGACAGTCCAAGGTTGCCAAGGGGTGGAGGAAGAAATTGTTAATTTGCGCCCTTGAGCTTTGTGGCCTGACTGCTTTGGAGTGTACCTGTCTAGAGGCAGCACAGTCAGGGCTTCAGTGCCCTGTCCTCATCCCCCCTGGCCCTGATAAGCTACAGGGAAGTTATTCTGCTCATTCAGTCTGCAGTTGCATTAACATACAGAGTGATCGCCATTTTAACTTCCCGGGGCTGGGCTGCATCCTCAATGAGTTAAGATCAAATTGCTTTCTACTTCAGTAAACCTACTTCACAGCTCTGCCTGACCATAGGTTAACGTTTTAATTTAAAATTCTTTTTTTTTAAACTTAGCAGTTAGCCGTTCAAATTGCAGAGCTGGTGGGGCAGCCCAGATTCTGGGACTGTTGGTGGTGAACGGGGCCTTAGCGAGGGGCACCTCATTGAGGTCTAGGAACAGAATGGTTGCTACTCTAAATACATTATGTGTGATGATGTAAATGAGAGTATTTTATAAACTGTAGCCCAGTCAACAAATATTAAATAGTATTAGCATTTGTAAAGATTTTTTTCCACCACTGCCAGCTTTACTTACAGAGTATGTATTTGTGAATATAAGTTTCATCTAGGAACACTTTCCAACCTGAGCATGTGTCCTGTACAGGTGTGAGAGATGTACCTGTCCTGCAGTGGGAAAAGAGATGGTTTTCAGAGCCATGGAACTTGACATGAAATACCATTGACTCACATTCTCACATTCCCTTCTGCCAAGAAGAAAGCCTCAAATTACTGCTAGTGTATTTTTAACTTTCTCTAAAACTAATTTCCCTTTGCAATAAAGAGGAAGCCAAGGAGGCTTCTGTCTCAAATCCTTGGCCAATGACAAAAATACACTGTTGTATTTTCGTGGTCTTTATTTGTATGACAGTCTTCTAATCATGGCAACTGATCGTCATATCCTGTTTCTGGTGTAATGCCATAAAAACTGTGCTTTGAAATATATATATTGAGCAAAAAGAATGATCCAATTGAAGCAAACTATGAAGAAAATATTGTTCCAGGTGGTGGGGGACTGGATGATGTTTGGGACCACGGCTGGCTCTCTGTGGCTCTGGAGAGATGAGCCATCCATCAGAGCCCAGCCCTCGATGACCAGGGGCACTCCGCTCACTCTCTTTCACGTGCAGCTGTTTACATGTTTGAAAACAATACTCATGTCTTTCTTAAGGCTTTCCTCCTTAGACCGCTTCCTTCTAGCTGTTCCCCCATGTTTGGCGTGTGTTGCCCCTGCCCTGGGTATGCACGAGGCTGCTGGTGCATACCCTTTCTCTTGGGGAAGCTCCCTGTTCACTCTGTGTATGGAAGAAGTCCTGGTCCTCATTCCCCGAATCCGATGAGAAAGAGAAGTCAGGACTAAAGGGGATTGATTATTCACAGGGTTGGGACAGAAGGAGGACTCACAGGGATGGTGATGCCTGGGATTGTTTGGAGGAGCAGCTGGGGAAGACTCACAAAGTAGGACTGACTGCGAACGAAATGGAGTGGGAATGTGCACAGCAGGTGGTGGGGGCAGAAAGAGTTTCAAGGTTCTTGTTGGAAGGTCCGCAAGAGCGTTGCTGCTTCTCTACGCCTGAAGGCTTCTCATGTCTGAGATGGTCTGGTTGATTAAATGAGAGATTGTTTGAAAAAGGCTTTGAAAAGCCAGAAAGTGCTATCCAAACACCAAAAATAATTTTTTCATTATTTAATACTGTTATTTTGTATTATCACCCTTAGAACATGTATATTCTGGTGTGTATGTATAATTCTCATAGTTGTTTAACCTTAGTGCACTCTTTAAAAGGATCCAGCATTCCCCAGGAGTCCTTTCGTAAGTGGCCTCACTGTTCCTGAGGCCTGTGCTTTGACTTACTGCTTGTCTTTTTTTTTTTTTAATCAGGAAGGCCATGGTTATTAATGGTATCCAAGTCCATGAGCATGGAATATTGACTTTTCCTTATCATTACAATGTTTGACATCTTGGCTGGGTATAAAATTCTCGGGTGCTCTCACTTCTGCTCCCAAATTATATAGGCAGTGTCACTTGGCACTGATATTTACTTTGGAAGACAGCTTGAATTTTGCCCTTTATGTATGTGAGTTGAGTTTTCTCTGAAATTCCCATAGGATTCATTATTTTTCCTTAGAGTTCACTGGCTTTTACCAGGATATCTTGGTGTTGGTCGTAGCATTTCAGTTTTTCCTGGATGATGTGTATACCTTTTATGTGTGGGTTTAGATTTTTTTCATTCCAAAGATGTTTTCTTCTCTCTTTGGTTCCCTATTGCTTTTTTCCTTCCTGACAGACAGCTCTTGTTCATATGTTTATTGCCCTGAATGTACATCATCCTCTCCTTAACTATTTTTTCCCTGGCCTTCCCCCCTGCATTTGGTCATTTTTCTCAAGCTGATACATCAAATTACTGACTCTGTTTTCAGCTGGACCTGTACTTCCTGCTGCTTCTGAGATGGCTTCCTGTTGTGAATGGACTGAATAAACACCTAGGCAGGTGTCAGCTGGCCTAATAATCTTTCCAGGTTATTGTGAACCGGGGTTGGGGGAATGTATGGATTTTGGTGTCTGCTCTTAATCTGACTCTGATTTCGCAGTATTTTGCAGATAGTCTCTATAGTTTTGAGAAGCAGTATAGTGTTAAAAGCACGGCCCTGGAGCTCGCTGCCTGGGTTTTCTCGCTTTGCCTGTTGTCTGCCCTGTGAGGTTGGGTAAGTTACTTATCTTCTCGGTGACCTGGTTTTCCTTATCTGCGTGAAGAGGTTAGTGATAGGGCTCTTTGGAGAAGCAGAGAACTACTAATTATAAAATGCTGATAACAGTGCCTGGCACAAACAATAAGCAGACACCTTGAGAGAACCTTTGGGACGAAGGTGCACGCAGTGGGCACCGTCAGTGGGCTCCTCCCCAGCGCCCCAGCCTTGTGCACGTTGGTGGGCTTCACAGAAGGGCGGCTGAGTTGCCTTCTTTCCACTCTCTTGCCCCCGAGGTCGCCAGATTTGGAAATTTCCATCTCTGCTTGTAACATGTTGCTTGAAGCATTCATTGAGACTATATCTAGGATGTATATCTGGCTGACTAATCTATAGCTCTTAGATTCTACTTTTTTCCTTCTTGAAGCCAGAACATGTGCCGATTTCTGCTCTTTGGAAGGTCCATGTTTTCCCAAAGCCTACTGCATATATTTTTTTGACCGTGTGTCTGAGCTCTTTTAGACTTGGATCATAATCTGTCTGTCCTCATTTGGGGACATGAACTTGATTGGAGTGGCTAGGTGTTCTCATTCTGTCTTTTCGCCTGTCTTGGGCTTCAGTTTCTCCTAAATGATGCTACCACCATCCTTTCCGATCTGAAGATCCTTTTCTTTAACAGAGGTGAAGACTGAAAATTTGAGCTGTGTAATTCTGCTCTGTTTCTCTCTTATCTGTCACTGCTGCGCCCTAACTAGTGGGTCTGTTGCACCTGCCGTCCTTGCCCTGGTCTGTCTGTCTGAAGCACTCCTTTTTGAGGTCCTTTGCATATTCACAGTTGTAACTCATTCTGGCATCTTTCTTATTGCTTCGGGACCCCTTTGCACTTATTCCTGTAATTTCTCTCCTATTTATCTGCACACACTCCCTTTGGAAATTTCTTCCATTCTTACCAGTTCCCTTGGGCTCTCAGAGGTACTTGCCCACTCTGCCTGTTTTGGGGTTGTGCTAATTAAGTGCCTTGGGCTCTTATGAAAAGCTACATCCCTTGACTTCCTGCTTGAGGAATTCTGGTTTGGGAGGGTAGGGAAAGGCTCAGAAATCCGCATTTTCACAGGCCTCCTGAGTGACTTCAGTAGAGGCGACCCCCAGACCATGCTCAGGCACAGCTGCTTTGGAGTGTCAGCCTGAGTGACAGTTCTGTTCCATCGTCATCTGGTCTGACCAGGTGTGCAGCCTCAGATCAGTGGTCCAGATGCCCATCAGAGGAGATATATTGCGGTGTATTGGAGCACTTGTCAGGCACGCAGCATACCCAGCACTATGCTGAGCACCGAAGGAGGTTATAGGAAGAATTGCTTTGTCTCTTTGAGGCCATGTGTATGTAGTTCTGCTTGAGAACACAGTTAAATGAACTTATAGCCAATATACTGACAAAGCCTGATGACAGAAAACTGTCCAAACGTAACCTTGAAACTCACTTTCTAGACAGAGTGAGGGTTTGTGTGGTGTCCCTGACCTCCCCACGTTTCTGCCCCACCCTGACCCCCATCCAGGCTCACTCCCGATTTTAATCCGGTCAGCCTCTCTTCCAAGATTAGTTGTATAATTGAAAATGTGCCCAGAGGCTTAATCTCTGGATTGGTGGGTTTAGAACAAAGCTGATTAGAGATTTCTGAGTGTAAGTAAGCGAAAAGTCTACTGCTCTTTAAAAGATGTCACTGATAATGAACCCCGAGAGCCTTGCGGCTCTGCACACTGCACGGTGGGTTTACGTGGAATCGTATGCATCTGTGTGCATCCTGCTTACTGGTCACTGGGCTGCTCCAAGCAGGAATCACGGCGCAGTCTCCGTGCAGAACGGTCCAGCGTGGGGGTGGGGGAGTGTTTCCAACTTGGTGACCCACCTCCCGTCCTCCCAGAGTCCTCCACGGCCCCCACAGCCATTTCCCAGCCTCATTCCCACACGTCTTCAGTGTAATACGTGAATTAAAGCCATTTTATTACGCAGGGTTGCCTCATTTATTTCAAAATGGGCTGTGTGCAAAGGAAGCCCTATTCCATCAGCAGGAGCTGACTCAAACTTTTAAAGCCCATTCCAGAGGAAAACAGACTTATCTAGTTCATTTCAGCTAATGAAAACCTTATTAAAAAAAGAAATAGGCCTCTGACTACTGCTGGAGGGGGAAAAATATGCCCAAAGACAGAAAGGTAAATGAAGAAGTAGGGGGGAATCCTGATTTTGAGTTTTTAAAAATACTTTTAAAATATTTTATTTATTTATTTTTAGAGAGGGGAAGGGAGGGAGAAAGAGAGGGAAACATCAATGTGTGGTTACCTCTTATGTGCCCCCTACCCAGAACCTGGTCTGCAATCCCAGGCATGTGCCCTGACTGGGAATCGAACCTGCAACGCTTTGGTTCGAAGGCTGGTACTCAATCCACTGAGCCACACTACCCAGGGCTGATTTTTTGTTTTTAAAGTATGTGAAATGTTACCTTTTTCCTTAATTACTCACCTGAAGAAAGTAGCGCCCCTGAGGAAAGGGGAGCCTGGTCCAGGCAGGTCCATGGGGAGGACTTCTTGGGGGAAATACAGAATTACTGAAATTTTCATGAGTTTCTCGTATTTGTCAGGAATTGCTTATAGGTTGTCTGGTTTTCTGATAGGTGGGAGATTTCCATGGACTTCTTTGCCTTTATGCCTTCTCTTTTAATTTCTCTTTATTGTCTTCTATCCTCTTGAGAAGATAAGAAAAAAACCACGAACAAAACTGCCTCTGGAGCTGATCCTTGAATAACGTTATGGTCACTGGTTAGCAGACGCCCCGCACACACGCAAAGAGGAGGACGATGAACATTGCCTCTCTTCTTTGAAGACTGTCTAGGAGAGTCCCAAGATGTTACCAGACCACGGCGATGACTTCCAGTGCCCGGAAGAACTTGGGGGAGAAACAGAAATTTATTGAGACTGTATGTCACCACTTGCCACAAGCTCAGATGGGCCTTTGAAAATACATGTCAATGATTTTATTATGTCCTGAGAGCAGTCCTTCAAGGTGTGGGATTATGTCCTTTGTATACCTGAGCGAACAGAGGCAGGACAGGAGTGAGATGGTGAGGAAGAAACTGACATGCAATGCCTTGTATTGGTCTTACCTGATACAGGCGGCTAACAGAGAGGGCTGGTCAGCGGGGAGCTGGGACAGGACCAGGAGAGGAAGAACGTTAAATGCGTACATGCTCCTTGGCCCAGGAAAGGTGGGGAGGCAGCCACGGAGACCCTTCAGTCTGCTTGGCAGGCCGGGGCACTGTGTTTTGGAGACGTTTGCTCTGTGATTGTCAGCAGCACTGAGCTGGTGGATATGCTGAGGGAAAGTGGTGTGGACAAGGGGCTTCGAGCACAGGCTCACTAGGGGACCACCTTGCAGGAAGAGGCCGGTGATTGACAGGCCCCAAGTGAGGATACCGAGGCTCTGAGAAGGCCCAGAGCCTTTGACCTCACTTTGACCTCAAAAGTGGGGCAGGTTGACACTCAGCACTCTCTCCAGGACACTGCTCTGCCCCCTTAAAGTCTTGTCGCCTTGGGACGCTGAGCATTGGCTCCTTTTCTGATGGATAGTCAATTGTGGAGACCTGTTCATGGGAGTGACTTGAG
Source organism: Sturnira hondurensis (assembly GCF_014824575.4). Lineage (NCBI taxonomy): Eukaryota > Metazoa > Chordata > Mammalia > Chiroptera > Phyllostomidae > Sturnira > Sturnira hondurensis. Next base: position 642,095 of record NW_028084143.1, read on the forward strand.
TGCGTGGAGACAGACAATGCCTCAGCTTGCTGGCTGGTGTTGCCGCTGCGGACGCTGTCCCTCACTGCCGCTTGCTCTCCTGGCTGGTGAACGGGGCCGGGGCTTGTACTGCTGGCTTCCCCCCCGGTTGACCCAGCTCGGGCTGGCCTGTGCCTGGCAGTGACATCTGAGTGTTGTCACCATGGCCTGAACTGGCTCCCCGGCCTGCTCTGGCAGATGGCCCTGATGTGAGCGTTTCCGCGATGCTCCTTTGAGAGTAGTGACTGGGGGAGACATCAGCGTGTCGTTGTAACAATTCAAAAATCATAAAATAGGCCACTTGGGGAGCTGAAGCTTTCAAAAGGAGATCAGTTGCTCTCTACTGCACGGAAACACGCTGCTACAACCAAAGCCCGCTTTGGGTCTGCAGGCGTCACAGCATCCCAGTTTGGGAGGCACTGCTTTGTTCAAGAGATTTCGGAGTGGAGAGGCACTAGGCCGGCAAGCAGGTCTTGGGTTCTTCACCACTCATTGGCGCTGTTTGTGGGGATACTGGAAAGCAGCTACCACCTCCTAGGTCCTCCCTGCTGTAATCTGCACCCAGTGTTAGTGTTTAAACAGCCCCTGTCTACAGGTAGTGCCAAGGTTCACGTCAGTCCAGCCCTGCCTCCTTACCGTCAACTCCAGTGCCAATGGTGTGTGAACCGGTCAGGAAGGAGCTTGTGCTCCCTGAATGCAGTTGAGTCGAGGCCTCTCAACACTTGGAAGTTACACATGGTATCTCAATGGGAAGTGGGACTAGAAAGGCTTCTTGGAAGAAGAACCCTCAAGTGTAGACCGAAGACGATCATATCCGATTAGAAACCGTGTCCTTACATTTGAGTTACAGGTCACCTCCAGCGCCCACCCCCCGGGCACACAGCAGCGCATCATACTGTGCAAGCTCTTTCTTTCTCCCTCATCCCAGTGTACCAGGTTCCAACACTGAGATGTGGAAAAAAATACTGAATTTCCTCCTGTTTTCTGGTAGGACCACCGGGCAGGGCATTTGCAATGCTATAATTGTATCATTTTTCAGGTCAGTCATTTCAAGTGCCACACACCTTTGATGTGAGCTTAAATTCTGGGTATTATAAAAAATTAGTGCAAACTTGGGACTTCCTTGAAAGACGCTGCAGGCTCGAGGGTCCTACTTATGTGTGAAGTGCTGACAATTTGGGATCATTTTTTAATAAACACATCTCGAATTTGTCATGCAAAGCCGGGCATTTAGAAAGCCGGGGAAATAAGCCCATGCATAAAATACGGCATTAAAAAGGTAACTGTGAACTTGCAGATGGACTTGCAGGAGCAAAGCTGTCTTTTGAGGGGGCGGGATGTGAGAGCCGGCGGCTCTGTCCTGTGAAAACGAAAGCAGCAACTTAAGTTGTTGAGTAGTTTAGAAATAACAGCTACAGAGAGGGCTCCTTCTGGTCCATCCATATTTTATTAGGGCAGCAGTTAAAAATTCATGAGAGACACCCATCTGGAGCTGGGAGCACTCCTGGGGGTGTTCACGAGGCGATCAGATTTTTGAGTGGCTCTTTACAGGGAACAAAAAAGACCGTCATTTTTGAGAATTAACAGCGCCGTGGAGAGAGGTGTTTCAGGGATTTTGGAGCAAACCCATTCCCGCGGTTTATGGATCTTTTGCTACCAGACTCGTCAACTGGTTGCTTCAGTTGGAGAGAGGGGCTCCGGGCATAAAAAGGAAAGAAAAGGGAACAGGGAACTGGATCAGAGAGGTGGTCAGGGATTGATCAACAAGAGAGCATAGGTTGAGTGTCATGTAACAGGTGGTGGATGCTCTGAGTATGTGTATGTGGCTCGTGGGGTGTGCATCTATGTGCATGTGTGCACATGTGTGTGTGGATGTGCATGTGTGTGTATGTAGATCCCTGTTGGCCCCCCGGGAGCCTCCGCATACAGAAAAAGGTTTAGAATCTGAGCTGAGGCTGCTCTGGTTCACCTTTGCCTTGAACTTGGGGCCATGTCCGGGTGCCTTTGCTTCAGGATAATCATGCCTTTATTCCTGATTGAAAACAGCGCCGGTTTTGCATGGTTACCCTGTACCAGGTGTGGGATCGAGTGATGACATTTGTCATGCTGCCTGGCCTGCTGCAGCTCCATGTGGCGGGGTCCCATTTCACAGACCGGATGGTGCACCCAGCAGAGCTGCACCCTGCCCCCCCCAGGATCATGTAAAATGACAGCGTGAAATGCTCACTCAGACAGTCTGTTTCCGACTCCTGCCCTTTTCTGCTGCAAAGTGCAGATCCCTACATCCTGCGCATGTTTTTGAGGTCAACTTTCTATGTTACATAGAAAATTTACAAAGACAATACAGTGTCCCTTCCCTTCAGCCACTCTCTGCCAGTGCCAACAGCGCCTGTAACCACAGTGCAGTTACTGAAACTCAAAAATCAGCATTGGTACACTGGACTAGACCACAGAGCTTACTCGGATTTCCCCAGTTTTCCCACCCATACATACCCTTTCTTTCTTCCAGGACCCCAATGTAGGACCCCACACACTGCATGCCGTGTGTGCGGGTTTCGACCCTTAAACTCCACAGCGGGCTGAATGTTGAGCCCCAGTGGGCCAGCTCCTCCTTGCTGCAGATTAGGGAAGTGAGACTGTGCACAGTGTCACTGGCCTCCTGACCCTGCGTCCTGGGAGGTCGAATTGTGGGGCCCAGCACTCTGTTGGCTGACTGAAAGTGGAAACCCGGGTGGGGAAGAAGATTCAGAACACATGCAGAGGGACGAATTTTAACTACAGACCACACTTTGTCCACATGGAGTGTTTAGAAGCTAAAGCCACATTTCAAGAAGTAAAAAATGTTGGGGGAGATAGTTTCTGCAAAGAAGCAACCTCTGCAGTGTTGTGAACATCAAATTCATGATGCTTTGAATTTCAAGTCTGCTAGGAGGGTCAACACGACTGTCCCCTAAAGCAGAGCTCCCCAGCCCTGGCTGCCCACCGGCATCACCTGGGGAGCTTCAAGAGGCACTCAGGCCCAAGTCCAACGCCCAGACATTGCGATTCCACCCGCCTGGGGTGTGGCCTAGACTTGGGGACTTTAAAAGATACCCCGGTGGCTCTATTGTGCAGCCAAATTGGGGAGCCCGTGGTCCCGTCTCACCACCTTAGCTGAAGAGCTGAAGCTGAGGATGATGGGTAACAAGTATCCACACACTTCAGAGAGGGGAGCTGGGGTGGGCTGCATGTGGCATGACTGGTGTCTCTCGAGCTGCACCTCCTGGAATCACACATGGTGTCCTTGCGTCTTTTCTGGTCACCTTTGTCCCAGTCTCTCCTCTTCCTTTGGAACTTCTCCTTAGGTGGTGTCCCCTACTCTTCTGGGCTTTCTGCTTTCACACCTGTGCTCCCAGCTCGCTGAGTGCAGGGCCCTGCCTGGTCCTGTCCCCTGCACCTGTCCCCGACCTGTAAGCCACCTGGGTCTCTTCACAGCCTGCCTTCTGCCACCGCCTCTGCAGCTGCCTCACCCCGCTGGGCGGCAGCCATTCTGGACTTCCTCAGGCTAACACACCTCCATTCTGTGTGCTCCACACCCAGGCTGGGTGCAGCTCCAAAGCCACACCCTTCCACGTGGGGCACTGCCCAGTCCCACAGGGAGGCTGCTGAAACACTGGGGCCCGGGCTCAGGTTTGAAGAACCCTGGGAAGTGTCACCGCAGCCCTTCCTGGTATCCCATCAGCATCTCTGTGTCAATTACTCTCTCTGGACCCCCGAAAGGTAGACAGATGGTCAACCGCAGGAGCGCAGGGCCGCCTGTGCTGGCTCGCTGAGCCTTGTCTAGGACAGGGCTTGAGTCTTCTGAGAGGCGGACACCAAGACACAGTGAGACGTGGAAGAGGCTGACCTAGGGAAATGCCTGTGAGAATAAGTGGATGGGGGGCAGGAGCAGGCGGGGGTGGGGGCTTTGCAGGAGGGGTCTCAGAATGCAGTGCAGACCAAAGGAAGTCTGGGCCTGATGAGGTGGTCTTGAGCTGAAGTTGATTCTTAGACCCCTCCCGTTGTCCCATGGAATGGCCTGAAACCGGCAACATTTTCCCCCTCCTCCCATGAGGTGATTTTCGGGTTGGCATAGAGACTGGGAAGTACTCAGTAGCTCATGGAGTTTTCGCCTTTGCTGAAGGGCAGAGGGTTGTCAGGTTCACCAACTGAGCCAACTAGCTTAGCCCATTAGTTTAATTTCAAATTGAGTTCTCTCCTTCCCGGGTGACTGAAGTGGCACATCTCACCCTGTGACAGTTTTTATATGCATGACTTACATCACCTGCTACATAAGCAACTCAGGGCACGTTTGGCGTCTTGCTCGTTCATGTCTGCAGCCCACGCAGCCCCGAGTGTTCAAGGAGGAATTGTTTTATCGAAATGGGTTGCACAATTAGAATGGAAACACAGTAAAGGTTGATTTTTCCGCATTAGCACTCGCCTTGCTCACTTGCGGCTGTTACAAAGCCCGAAGGCGCTTCCACATCCTCAAGTGCTCCCGGGGCTATGGGAGGGAGAAGACAGACCAGGGTGTCTGCTGAGTGCGTATTGTCTGATTCTTTGAAAACGAGTCAAGCCACTGGGATGTGTGGCTTCTTTATGATTTGGAAGCTGTGGTTAACCTGAACGGTTTCCAAAAGTCTGCTGCCCTGACTGTGACAGGTAGGGTTAAAATTCCTTCCGTGAGAAGAATACATTCATTTCTTCATCCGCTGTACTACATTGAAACTGCCATATTTTGTGAAGTCCTTCTGGACTTGACCTTCTGTGAACCTTCTCTGCATGCTCCGCAGTGGTTCCCATGCCTTCCCTTCGGGGCGCGGACCTGCTGTCCTGTGGAGGTCCTGGTGTCACTGAGGTACAGGGCAGCCATGTCCGCGTGAGCGTTTTGTGTAGATTGTAAATTGGGGTCTCGTTTTAAGATCTTCCAAGTAGATCCGTGGGTGGCACGTTTTCTTCAAATGCACGGTTTAGATTTCTTATTTTAAAATGAGTGTCATTTGGCCAACGTGTACGGGAATGCCTTCTCTGTACACTAGGAATGCGGGGGCAGGGGTGGATTACAAGGCCCCGAGGGAGCTTACATACAGCACAAGTTGGTAGCAATTATAGACACCAGAGAGAAGAACGGCCTTACTGGGTGTCAGTAAGTAGGGGGAGAGGGGTGATGTGGACAATTGGTGAAGCCCCGTGAACTAGGGGGTCAGGACAAGGTGGCCGCTGGGAAGGGAACTGGGGGCCGAAGTGTGGGAAGGATTGGGGTGGGTGAGCATTAGAGGCAGGGAAGACAGGATTCTCCCTGATCTGGCTGGTTAACATTGCTTCCCCCCAGTTTTTCCTGTGAGTTAAGTAGGCAGATGTTCCAGGCACCTTGTCCACACTGTAAACAGAGGCCCCTTTGTCCCCGGAAAGGTGCCTTGCCCTGAGCAGGTCTGCCTCAGGCCAGCCTGGAGTGTGTGGGTTCTTGACTTCCTGCAGGAAAGGTTTCATGACACGAGTCCAGGCAATTTTGAGAGTATGTTTGCTAAAGCTGGGGACGGTGAAACAAGGAAGGGCTTAGGGCAGAAGAAGTAACAGGAGAGAGCCTAGGTGGTACTGCCTTGGCTCCTAGGAGTGTTACAGGAGAGAAGTGAGCCTCACGGGGCTGCGTGGGCTCAGCGAGCAAGAAATACCACAGTGAGAGAAGTGAGCCAGGGCAGGGCTGCTGTCAGCTCACTGAAAAGTCAGAGAAAAAGTGGCCTCGGAGACAGGTTCAGGGGGTCAGCCAGGGACACGCTGCCACTGCCTGCTGCTGCCCTGCTTGCAAGTCTCGGGAAGTCCATTAGAGGTGAGGAGAGAGCAAAACCACACACCCCAGAAGAGGAGGGGCGTCGGCATGCTCCAAGGAGAGCAGGCTGGGTCCTTTGTTTTGGGGGTTCTTATCTGTTTTCTAAAGCTGGGCATCCTCAGGGAGAGTCTCAGCAGAACATTCGTCAGCTTCCCAGGCACGTGCTTTAATATGTTGTTGCACCAAATGAGAACGTAGAGGGACCGGGGTTATTTTCTGGTCGGTTTTACCTCTGCCTTGAGTTTGGTTCTATTTGGGCCTTTTGCTCTTTATTCCCCCGACTTCACGTGTCCTTGGGTGTGGCCGGCACAGATGGCATCATCTGGTCTCTGTTATCTATCTCCCGGACCACAGTGATTTCAATTATTTACTGTCGGGGCAGAGAGGTGTAAACCGTTTGCTCTCCAGTGTCCTTGGTTGAGGAAGATAAGATTTTGCGATTTACTGGCTGGCTGTAAATGGTTCCAATTGTTTGGCCCCATCTGTCTAATTACCTGCCTCAGTTTACCTTTTTCCACCTGTCAAAAATTTTCCTGACGTCTAACTATCTTGTCTCCCTCTGACATCTGGGTCTACTCTAAGCTTTGGATTCTCACTTTCCTTTAATCTCAGAACTCACCAGGCCAGATGGAGGTGGAGTTGGGGAATCCTTCATAACCAAGGACCAGTAGGGCTGTGCCCCTTCCCCAGAATCTATGGTGGAGGAGAGGCCAGGGTTCGGGGTTGTAGGGGAGGGGGAGGCTGTGAGAGATGGAGAAGGCTGTGTCAGGCGTTCTTCCTCCTCAGACTTTCGGGGCCAGATGGACAGAACGAAGCTCCCAGATTACAAAGAACAGGGCGTCCACCTGGTTTCCCTGGACTGACTCGCAAAGCCGCCAGCACTCGGGTGGGCCTCCTCTGACCCGGCCCCCATCCACTGCCTGCCCCCCGAGCTGTTCGGTGTTGGAAAGGAATCTTCCTCTCCAGGGTGTGACTGCATCCTAGCCCTTTCTGACTGCAGGGTGCCGGGGCAGGGCTTGGGTTTTAGACACATCCTCTAGGTAGGGTTTCAGGCAGGATATACAAGTGATTGCTTCTGGTCACAGAGGACATTGTGAGTTTCTTCAAAAAATAAAAAAAAATTTAAAGTGGAAAAGGGACTTTGGTTATAGGACACTGGGACTCTTCCTAGAAGAGGTTTCGGAGTGGCTGCCTGTCCAGTGTGGGTTCCATCCAGTCCTCCTCAGTCGTTTCAGAAGTGCCCTCCAGATCTGGCTCTGTCAACCCCCCTTCCTTCTCCTGAGCGTTAGGATTCAGAGTTGGGGACAGTTGCTGCATCTTGGGCCACCACCCGGGGGCAGGATGTCTGAGTGCTCAGGTGGGCGCAGGAGTGAGGCCCTCTGCAGCCCTGACCTCTTCCTCTGCTGCGGCTCTGTGGCCAGGAGGCGTCTCCCCAGAACCTGGACAGCAGCGCGGCTTCCGTGGGACCTGCCTCCTGCAGTGGCTGGAGCCAGCGTGGGCGTCCTCAGACCCCCCCAGCCACTGGCTCCAGAAAAGCCACTCAGGTCCAAGTGCCCTCGGGCGTTTTCCGCTAGCCTTGCTCTCTTCCCTTTGGAAGGGTTATTTCAGGGACTGGTACTTTCATTAAAAAAAACAGTTATAAGCCTGTTTAAGCCAAAAGACAATAAAGATTTTATAGGACAACTTTCTGAAGATAGGACATTGCTGAATTGCTTTCCTTTGGTAATTGGAACCAGAATTCAATGTTCTCTCTACTTCCTTTCGGATTCATTGCTCTTTAAAAATTATTTGCCAGTTTTATAGGTCCTGCGAGAGCTAGTCCTCCTCGGCTTCCGTCCGGTCCCGCCTGAGCTCTGCCTGCCCCATGCAGGTTGTCTCTCTGGTCAGGATCCCACACGCAGGGGATGTCCTCGGGAGATAAAACCCCCAAGGAAAATGGTGGGGTCTCCTCTGGACCGGACAGCATGGTGACCCAATTTGGTCTATTAAAATTTGAAGACAGTTTTGTGGTAAAATATATATAACCTAGCATTTCCTCCCTTAAGCATTTCTAAGTGGGCAGTTTAGTGACATTAAGGACGGTTTTGCCATCCACCCCTACAACTTTTTTCATCTTCCCACACCGACGCTCTACTCCCATGAAGCAATAATCCCCGCTGTCCACTCCCGTCTGCCTGCCCACCCCAGTTTCCCTGCATGCCTCCAGCCCCTGGCAACCACCCCTGTGCCTTGGGTCTCTGTATGTGGATCTGACTCCTCGGGGGACCTCATATGAGTGGAACCACACAGTATGTGTCCTGTTGTGCCTGGCTTAACTGACTTAGCATGCCGTCTTCAAGTTTCCTCCGTGTAGGATGTGTCAGAGTTTCCTTCCTCTTTAAGGCTGAATGATAGTCCCTGGTGTGGATGGACCATTTTTTGTTTTGTTTTGTTTGCTAGTCGCCATCCCGATGGGTGGTCCAGTCTGGCCTGTTCACGGTTCCTTCCGTGCACTTGCATCGTGTCCTTTTCTACTGAGGCCAACTTTTGGTGGCCTTTTTCCTGTGGAAGAAAGAAAAATAAAACTTTTTTTCTGATTTCCCGTCACTTCAAGTTATCATCCTAAGGGCTATACTTGGAGGCAAAGTATATAGAAAGAGCATGTAATTCAGGATCAGACAGGCCTCAGTCCTCCCTCCCTCCTCCCCCCCTCCTTCTGTCCTGTTCACTCATCCATCCGAGCATCCATGTGTCCATTCATCATTCATCAAGCAACTGCAATGCGAGGCATTGTGCTGGCTTATTATGCAGTAATGAGCAAAACATGTTTTGGCAATCTGTGACCCGGGAGTTCTGGGGAAAATTAAAACCTTCTGTACTGTAATTTCATTATTTATCAAATGAAAATGGTACGGAGCTTCTGGGTTTGTGGTGTTAATGCCTCCCTCCCTCGTTTGATGCTGACTTCCTCTCCTGCCCACTCTTAGTGCTTGCTTCGTTCCCCTCTTCGCAGCGAGCTTCCAGAACTCTGCGTGCACTGCGACATTAGCCCTTCCTGGGGCCCTGCACTTGGCACGTCCAGTTGGCAAGAACAGGCCACCGGGTGAACATGTCTGGGATCCTGTTGTCCTCGGGTGCTCCAGTTCGAAGAGCAGACGGTCCATGGCCGTGGGGCTCATTTCCCTGTGGGTAGTCATGTCCCCGTTCCCCAGAGATGGGCATGTGCCGTGATTATAACCCAGCGTGACCCTAAACGCCAAGTGCTCTGTTTACTGCCACAAAAGTCCTGGGACCAGCTATGCTCTGGGAGACAGAGCAAGGTGTGGGGCCTGGAGCAAGGCTTCCGGCCCCTGCTTACCCGGGCCGCAGCGTGCCTACAGCCCACCTCCCTTCTCCTCCAATGTGAGGTGCAGCGGAGCCCATGGGGAGGGCACCCCATGGACCAGTGCACTCGGGAGATTTGGCACTCGGCCCTGGGCAGGCTTTTCCAGAATGCCAGTTTCTCTGATCCTCAGTTTCTTTAACTATAAAAGGGGAGTTATTTTCCTGGTTTGGTTAATTCACATAATTTCTGTGGGGAACAGAAGAAATCAGTGTGGATGAAAACTCTTGTGAGTGACAGGTGCTATGCAATGTAAAAACACTAATGAACACTTTTGTCACACTTATTACGTGTGCCAGGCGCTGTTCTCCGCTGTCAACATACAGTAACTCACCCCACTTAATGCTCACAACCACCCTGGGAGAGAGGTACTATTGCTGTCTCTATCTTACTGGTAAGCAAAGAGGGGCACAGAGAGGTTAAGTAACTTGTGGAAGGTCACACAGCCAGCAGTGTCACAGCCAGGATTTGAACCAGGCAGCGAGGTGCCAGAGTCGATGCTGTTGACTGCTGTCTTCCTGCTCCCTGCTTCCGTGGGGTGTTAGCATTTTGTATTGTCCCCGTTCCCGTTGCAGAGCTGGGAGGGGAGCACAGCCCCTGGTTTGGGGACACATCAAACAGAGCCCCCTGTCATCCACTCTATGAGATGAACGGATGGCGCAAATTATGTCATGGCCAGCTGGCCATGGTCCCCCCGGTGTGCAAGGGCACAGATAGCTCTGATAACAATAACTCACAGACTGCTCACTGAGCAGCTAGAATAAGCGACCGGACCACATCTCGAAGAGATGCTGGCGTTCAATTCCAGGCCGTTGGCTGCCTGGGCTGACTCTGGATGGAAGTGCTGACGTGCCTGCAAGGCCAAGGGGCGAGAGGCTGCAGGGTCAGAGGAGCTGCCGAGGTTGCGGCTCCCGTGTGCAAGCTGGCATGTTGGCACGGCTCACAGCCATGCCAGCTGCTCTGCCGAACAGGGGCACTGGGGCGCTGTACTGTTTCTACACAGACAAGCAAACGCTTCCTGGGATCATCAGAATTCTCATACCGGGTGACCCCCGACCCTGGGCCAGCATTTCAGATGCATCCAGAGATGTTCTAAATCTGGGGGTGTCCTGCAAACACGGCTCCCACTCAGCCAGTGAGACTGTGTGTTTAACGTGCTGCTTTCTGTCTTCCTAGGCAGCCAGGACTGCTGTCCACCTGCGGTGTTGTTTCGGAGGAGGCGGCTGGCACGGAAACCGGGCTACATGAGAAGCGAAGCTGCGCCCCAGATCAGGTTCCTCTCCCCTGCCGTGGGCACCTCCTTCCGGACCCAGGGAGGGGCGTGTGGTGAAGAGTCCCACCACTCTGAGTCCAGGGCTGGACGACAGTGTGACCTTGAACCTGGAGGCCAGTGGGGAGGCCCCTTGGTTGGGAGCCTTCTTCCCAGGAGCACAGCAGCCTCAGCTGGAACCTGCCTGGGCCACCGAGGCCTCGCTCTGGCCCCGGCGAGGCGGACCTCGGGACTCTGTGGGATTCAGTTCAGAGCCGACGCCAAACTGCCCAACAGGCTGACCAGGTTGTGTGGCCCTGGGTGTCAGGGGGAGCTCGCACCCATGGACAGTGCTGAAGCTTCTGGCCCTTGTCATGATTCCACCTGCCGTGAAGGAGCAAGGAGCACTCGGACCAAAGGCTGTCTGGCCCCAGAGGAGGTGAATGGTGGCAGCTGCAGCCTCGGAAGTGGCCCCAAGGCCCCCTCAGCCCCTGCGAGCTCCCAGGCGGCCTTCACCTCCAGCTTCAGCTTCATCCAGCTCTCACTCTGCGCCGCTGGGGAACGTGGAGAAGCCGAAGGCTGCCCACCATTCAGAGAGGCCGAGGACGCGGAAGCCAAGGCTGCTGGTTTGGACAGGCTGCATGAGGACCCTAGTCTTTTCTCTTCCCCCTTCAGTCTCAAGGCTGCTCAGGGCTCTGCAGACTCTGCCCAGACCGCGGGGGGCAGCCCCGGGCTGGTGCTTGAGCCCCTTTCTGTGCTGGACATAGGCGCTGCCTCCTGCTGCTCCCAGGGCCCCTCAGCCTTCGAGGGCGATGCTCTGCACTGGGACCTGCTGCTTCGGAAATGCGAGCCCCTGCTGCTGGAGTGTCAGCTGAGCAACTGCAGGCAGCTGGAGGTTGGTGTCTGCTCAGCCCCTGGGCCGCACCAGGGTGGCAAGCACAGATTAGGCAGAGGGCAGGAAGTGAGTGGTTCTGGGCTTGACCCACTTCCCCCCAGGGCTGCGGCCCCTCCTGGGTGGCCGGCTGCAGAAAGACGTTGCTGCACTTCCGTTTCTCCTCTTTCCGTTTGAACGCGAATCTGTTCTCATTTCATCTCCTCTGTCACGTAGGTGTTCAGATTTGGGCTGCGGGCTCCCCTGCCGTTCCTGGCTGAGGCGGTGCATGGTTAGTGCAACCCAGCTCTGCTTCAACAAGGGAAACAGGCTGGGAGCAGGGGGACGGAGGTGGTTGGTGTGAGGGTCACCAGATGTACAGCCGCGATGCCTGTGTCCAGCTTGATCCTTCTGCCGCGGGAACTGCCTGCCAGAGTCCATTTCCGGTCATTAAACCTCTCGGCGTCCTCATTTATGGATGATACCACTGCACCGGATTGTTCTGTGGCTCGGATGAGAATGTCAGTGCTTTGGAAATTAGGGTAGACTGCGTAGTTGTAAGTCCGAGCACCGGGGTGGTGCTGGTGCCATCCACCCGGCTGTCCGAGAGCTGCGGCCCACTGTGAGCAGGGCCGTAGGATGGTTCTGCCCTCAGAGTTCCCGGAGAAACCCCGGCAGAGGTGCTCTGTGGCTGACCTGCTGGGTGTGTGGCTCATCTTAGTGAAAGACTGTGCTTTCCTTCCAGAGGGCATGTCTGTGTATGTAAACATCTGTGTGTGTGCACACATGGGTACACATGAGCAGGAGGAGAAGAGCATCCACTCCTCAGGCATTTGGTAGAAGTACCTGAAAACGTGAGGGTCACGTTCATTCCCAGCAATTGTATCTCATTTACTTTCGATTCTTTACCAGCGGTCTGAGGTTCTGGCCCTTAGGGCCTCAGCCCAGGGGTCTGATCTGGAACCCAGGGATACAGTGAAGCCAGACCAGACATGCAGGTCCCTGTTTCCAGGTAATGAGTGGGATCCATGAGTTAGACACATCCAAAACAGACGCCGCTGTCTTCCCCATGAAACCCATTCTAAAGGGCCCCCCTCAATAGATATTTGTGGCTTTAAAGTAATAGAATTTATCCAATCAGCTCCTTGAGGAACTGCATCCATTTCAACCCTCCTGTGTGATGTCAGTCTCTAAGCCCCCTTAGTCCTACAGGTAACCCACCTCCCACGGCCACACCGCAGCCACAGCCACGGCCACACCTCGGCCCTGGTTCAGATCCTTGTTATCTTGCACCTGGATCTTGCAAGAGAGTCTTGGCATATTTCCCTTCCTCCAGTGCGTCCTCTGCATGGTTAGCAGAGTCATCTTCCCAAGCAGTGGTGGGGCAGTGTTAATTCCTCGGCTTAAAACCTTTGGTGGCTCATTGTCCCGAGGGATATTCAAGTGCCTTTTCTCGGTAATGGAGACCTTCCCTAGCCAGCCCTCTGCAGCCTGCCCCATGCCTCCCCCTGCCGCTCAGCCATCTGGTGCGGCTTCCTGCTCCTGAAGACAGCAGGGACAGCTGGGCCTCAGGCCTCTGCTCCAGGCCCTCTGCCTGGAATTTCCTTCCTGCACTTGCCCACCGGCCAAGCTCCTTCTACTGTGGCTCTGAAGCCACTTCCTTGTGAGACGTCTCCTCCCACCTCTTGACCACACGAATCCCTCCTTCAGTGTTGTTTCCAAAGCACATTGGACGCACCGCATTACGGCACTCCCCACAGCCAACACTGGTTTGTTTGTGGGTCCGAATTCCACACTGGACCACGAGCTCCGTAACTACAGGTCACGTTTTTTAGACATTTTCGGATGCATGTTGCCTAGTATGTTTCTTGCCCTCAGCAGGTGCATGATTTATTTTTGTTTTTAGTGAGGTAATTAATCTTGATACGGTGGGCCACAGATTCTAACTGACAGATATTTTTAGATTGACTATCTAAAAGGTAAGCACAGAAGCTGAGAGGCAGACACACAAAGACAAAAGTGCCAAGGGGGTTCCGGCCACCAGTTGTAACGTGTGGGGGCGTCTCCAGCACCAGCTGGGTGTCCTGAAGCTGAATTCAATGCTGACACTGTTTCCCTGGAGGTAGCATCATGTCCCACAGGATAAGGTCCCATAAAGCGTCCCTCCCCACGCGCCAACCCACTCTCAGATGCCAGCTGAAAGTCATGTGGTGGCATAGGGACACAATTCATCCGTAGTTCAAGTATCTTTGTTTGTGATCGCCTGATGCCTGACGAGGGAGGACACGATGCCGTTTTCCGTGATTTGGTGTCTGTTGTATGAAAGAGGGATGACACTTATTCAGTGCGGTGGGAGCGATGGAAAGCACTCTGTCCTGGGCACAGCGTTTAGGAGGGAGAGGCCCTGGTGGCTGGAGTTGTCCATGAGGAGGGGCAGTCCGGGGAGGCTGTCAGGACTGGGAAGAGGGGTTGGCCAAGGATCTTCAACAAGATCCTTTGAAAAATTGGGATTCTAGTGTTTTGGGGCCTTTTAGATATTATACTCTAATTCCTTAGACTATTAGAATATTACTTCCTCTCCCTTCTCCTAAAGTAAAAATGCAGATCTCAGGAATTTGAATTTTAGCTTCTTTTAAAATAGCGATCCTCAGTATTCGCGGTTTCTATATTTGTGTATTCTCTCCCTTGGTAAAATTTATTGGTAACTTCAAAGTCAGTGCTCAGAAGACGCTCCCGGCCCTGTGCGGACATGCGCAGAATGGCTGAAAGCGTGAGTCGCTCCCTCTGCGTGTTCCTGGGGGAGGTGGCACAGGGTGACCTTCTGCCTGCTTGTTACAGTTCCCATTTCGTAAACAAGTGTCCTTTTGGTGGCCTGTGTAGTACCACTTTTTCTATTTCGTGCGTGTGTTTAGGTGATTTCACTGTTGAAAATGCCCCCCACGAGCAGGGCTGCAGTGCTCTCTGCTCCTAAATGCAAAACGCCTGCAACGCAGAGAAAACGCTACGTAGAGAAGCTTCTACGTAGAGAAGCTTCGTCCCGGGGTGAGTTGGAGCCGTGAGCTCGGCGTTGATGAATCAGCTACACATAGTCAATAAAACACCTTTACACTGAAACGCACACGAAACACGGTTCTGTATTTTATCCGATCGGTTGACAAAAATGTGACCAGAGGCTCTTAGGAGCCTAACCCTGTATTTTCCCCAGGAGCGATGGTTCAGTGATTGCTAATTGAGCATTCCTGGTGCTTTTATAGAACATGACTTCCACGAATGGGTAGTTTATGCTGTCGGAAAATAGCCACCCAGGGACTTTGCCAGGGCTGGGGTGGGGCCGAGAAAATTTCAATAAAAGGAAATGCTACCAGGGTGTGCAGAGGAGGGAAATGGGGAGAGCCCTACCAGTTAACCCCGCCCAGGGGCGGGACCACACTACCAGTTTGCCCGGCCCCAGGGCGTGGTAGCCTAAAGTTAGCCCTGCCTCAGGGCGTGGCAGCTGGGCAGAAAGGAGAGAAACCACCTGCCTTCCAAGGGCTGTGTCACTGGGTGAGTCTTGCCCATCAGTGGCTTTGCTTCCGACAGAGATGGACATTAACTCATCAATTCGGGGCCCTACAGGGATAGTTGGATGGGAGGGAAATGGTGAGGTGGGCACTGGCTATAAATGAAATTTTCTTTGCCCTCCCTTCCTGGGGTTCTTCTGCTCCAGCTGTACAAGTGTTTATGGAGGCCACCATCATTTGGATGTGGTAATGCAACCTGTCCTCTGTCACTAATATACAGGACAAGTCACTGGGGAAATGTGCGCTTGTCACATGGAGTGCTTCAAGGATGAAGGGGTTAATGTGTTCATTCCTTCTTACATTCATTCAGAAGGTGTTTGATGACAACCATGCAATACTATGTGCCTACTTTGGAGGTTGTGTTAGTTAGAATGTGTTGGTAACAGCGACACAGTATCAGGGGCTCTGCATCACGAAATCATGTTTCTTGCTTATGCTTCATATTCCACAGATGTGGTTGTGGGCTCTGCTCCACTGAGTCACTCAGGACCCCAGGCTGAGTGATCATATTCTCTGATCATATAGTGCCTCAGTCACTCTCAAGGTGGAGAACACTAAGGGACCCCGCCAGAGCAATGAAATACTTCAGTGCAGAAGTGACCTCTGTCCCCTCTCCCCACACTCATTAACCAGACCAAGGAGGGGAAGGGAGTGTGATCCCCCCATGTGTCCAGAGCAGTGGAGAAACAAACTGCTGTGGGCGGCTCCATTTCCACATGCACTCAAAACAGTTCTGCCTTCCAGATGCTCCAGGGTGAGTGGAGAGCGCAGACAAAATGAAACAAGACACACAAATCGAGGTGAAACGGTAGCTCTAACAGGGTGTGATAAGTACCAAGATAATTTCTTGCAACTCCATTCTCTAGGGGCTCAGACCAAAAATCCGGTGTCATCCTGACTTTCCTCACTCCCACATGTGATCAGCTAGCAAGTCCCTTTGGTGTTATCTTCACCCAGGTGTTTTCTGCATCCCTGAGAAGGGATCTGGTGAGATCCCTCCTTACCATCTTCTCTGCTTCCACTGTGGTCCATGCCACCATCATGTCCTTCCTGGGTCATTTCCATGCCTCCTGCCTCCCTCCTTCGGCCTCTGCCCACAACGGTCAGGAGGGAGTTGTTCAAACACGTCAGATTTTATGCTCAAAACCTTCTGACAGCCCCCCATGACCCTCGGAGTAAAATCAGAAGTTTTAAATGCTCTTCGTGTCTCTCCGTGATGCATTTCTCACCACCTCTCTGACCTCATCTCCCACAGTCTCCCCTTGAATCACTCTCCTTGAGACCCAAGGACCTTCTGCTTCTTAATTTGCAGTGCCAGGGACGCTCTGTCCAGAGCCGTGGCACCGGCTTTGCTCTCTCTGGGAGCGTTTTTCTCCCAAGGTGCAGCGTTTTTTTCTCTCCCAGCGTTTTTTGTCCTCAGGGTGCACTCCCTCAGCTCTTTTTAATCTCTGCTCCAATGTTGTCGTTTCCTATTTAAAATCTCAGCCCCCCCCATCTACCAGCATTCCTGAGCCCCTCACCTGGGTCTACTTTTTCTTCTTTTATAGCATGAATAACTTATTAAGTCTCTATAAAACTTGTGCATCACCTTCATTGTTTGTCTTCCTACACAAGAATTTCCTGCTGTATCTCAGCACCTCCAATAGTCCTTGACACCTAAGAGGCAGTCAGTAAATATTTGTTAAAGGGATCACGTGCATAGGAGCAAGTGCAGGTGACAGTGGCAGTGTAAAGGGAGGTCACCGGGCACAGGCTGGAGGGGTTGCACCTGAGCCAGGTGTTGAAGGAAATGGAGGTGTGTGCCAAGCCAAGGAGGGAGGAAGGTGTTTTTCAGGGAACAAGCCCAGATTCACTCATTGATAGGCCAACAATCCATCTCCAAAAAAAATCCCTGGGTTTCCTGTTGAGAAGAAAAACACGGTGGAACTGCGGTTCTTGAACTTCATTCGTTCTGGAAAACGGTTTGAGAAGCGACTTGTTGGGAAACTGAATCTCCTTTGTTGGTTGCCTGAGAGACACGTGACTAAAAAAAGACAGGTGTCAGCATGAAGGTTGTCCGGTAGAGAATTGAGGCCCGAAGTTTTGTCAGACAATTGAGACTTTTTTTCTACAAAGAACTTGGTTGAAAACGGAATTGTTCGAGAACCAAGACGTTTGAGAACCGAGGCTTGACTGTGATTACCAATGAACTTCAGTAATTCTGTGACAAACGAGGGGGTGGTTGTGTGTATTGCGGGTTAAGTGAGACAGTGAAAGCCTGTGAGGCTCAGGCTGTCCAACGGGGGCGTGGCGGGGTCCCTGCGCTGGGTCCCACCCAGCCTGTGGCCCAGGCTGCTGAGCTGACATTCATGCTTCTTGTCCTGGTTTCTGTTCCAGTTGTGGTGTATTTACCTTCATAATTTTATTGCGATGGTTTAGAACTGAGAGTGTTTGTCAGGTCAGGAAATTTGTAGTCTTCTCTCTTATGCATTTTTATGTAGATGAGGGTACAGCATGATGTATTTGTTTAAAATAACATTTTAACTCTGTGGATTTTATGCTCAAATTACACTTTCTTTATATAACTTTTATTTTGGTGTGGGAAACGGATTCATCTGGTGTTGGGAAAAATGTACATTTGTGGTTCTTTTTTTAGAGGCGAATAAAGAAGTTCAGTTTTGAAATAGTTTCTAGATGCTCTTAGCTTTGCTAAAATAAGTTTCAGGGCTGTGGTAATTTGATTTTCATTTTTTTTCTCCCCCCAAACAACCTAGGTGAACTCCTTAAGATCGAAGCTCCAGAAACTCCAAGAAAAAGCCATTGAGGATGATGACTATGATAACGGTGAGTGTGACTGTGTTTACCAAATATTTCTTCTTTTTCTCATACCGTCCCGTGTGTCACCCCCTCCTTTCTCAGATCTGTCCTCTACACCCCAGACGAACTGTGTGGTCCCTTCCTCTGTCGTCTCCATTGGCGACACCGGACTCTTCTACAGTGCTATTATTTTGCGGATTTCAAAACATGTTATGAGGGTGAATCCTTTGGGTTATGAATAGGACTCCATTGATCGTTTGGAAATACAAAGTACGTGAACAATAAAAGTTACACGAACTCATCATCTGCCCGCCTAAGGTGTGATATGTCTATAATTATTCCTTCATCAGAATATATTTGTCGAACACCTATTATGCGTTAGGCAAAGTGGCAGGAATAGGAAAGCAAGGCAGACACAGTCTCTGACCTTACGAGGCCCCTGAGTGTAAGTCCTCACTGAGCTTTTTGACGTCACACTCTCTGGGACCAGAGACAGGAAATGGGATGTGATTGAAGGTGCCAGGCTGTGCCGCCAGGGTCATGTCTGTCACATGTCTGTGAAGAGGGCCCCAAGGACTGAAACTAGAAAGGAGAAGTAGCGACATGAGACCAGACATGAGGAGGTGGTCAGAAGCCAGAGAAACGGTTACAACGAGGGACCAGAGTAGGAGTTGGGCCAGATGCAGACGTGGTGGCTGGGTGGACACAGGATAGGCTGTGTCACAGGCAGGATTTCCGGTGTGCTCAGCCTGGGAAGGATCTTTATGAAGGGCTTTGGATGCTGAGTATAAGATTTCACACCCATTTCTGCTGGATGTGGAACAGAGAGCTGAAATAACTTTCAGGTTCCCCCAGACACTGTGAACTTGATAAATATTCCCGGTGAGAACCAAGTTTAGCACACCCAAGATTGAGCTAGACATAGAATGTAGGCTTAAGGATTGTTCTGGAAGCTGGTTAGGCTTGAGGTTTGGGTGCCCAACCTAACTGAGCCCATGCTGGTGTTCCCAGAGAACGCTTCACGGGCCATTAGAATGGGGGTGCCACAGAAAAGGGGTGAGTGATTTCCAAGAGGGGGTTGCAAATCTGGTTCTAAGACATGCCCAGAGCCGATGCTGTTGGTGTTCTCATTACGCATCCCACTGAGGTTGAGTTCAGAAAGTGATGGTGGGGGGCAGTGGGGTGGTGGGAGGAAGGAGAGGATTTGGGAATGGAAGTGGAGCTCTGTGGACTCTCCCACCTCTTTCTACAGGCCGTCTTGATTTCATGATGATGTAGGAGAGGGTGAGTGTGTGAGACGAGGCAAGTCTGGGAAGGGGAAAGTACCCCCCGTGATCCCAGCACAGCTGTAGACAGAAAGCAAGTGAGCTACTCCTGGACCAGGGTGCACCTGCTGACTTCTATCTGAGACACACGGTTCAGCCTAGTTTTGCCGCTTTCCACGACTGCACACATTGATTTTCTCTGCCGTGGGCTGAGTCTTGGAGTATTTTTCCTTTAACAACATAGCTCTTTCTGTAACATACAAGGCTATGTCACAGGTAGGAAACCAGGCCCTCTTTTACTTTTTAAAAATTTTTAAAACTGATTCCTTTAGAGAGAGAGAGAGAGGGGAAGGGGGAGGAGAGAGAATGAGGGAGAGAGGCATGGATGGTTGTTCCACCTATTCATGCATTCGTTGGTTGCTTCCTGTTTGTGCCCTGTGGGGAGATTGGACTGCAGCCTGGCTTATTGGGATGATGCTGTGACCACGAGCTACCTGGCCAGGGCCCGGTCCTTTTTTTGAGACCTGGTGACTTTTTGGACTAGGTTTTCTCAAAGGGCTTTGCTAAATGGAAGCCTCGCTTCTTTAGTCTTTTCTCCAAATGTCTCTGAAACAACAAAGGGAACAATGAGGTTGGATAGGATACACCTCGCTGGGGAAGCTAAGGGAATAAATGTATCTTTGTTTCGTGTTTCTATAATTTTTCTCCTTTGTATGTCGCTGTGTGCTGAGACGGAAGGTTTGGGGGTGGGGCCCAGCATTGTATGTTTCACAAGCCTTCCCGGTCACTGGGGTGCGTGCTGATGTCTCAGTGACCCTGTGCAGGGTGTTTCTGCCTGGGAACGAGGCCCGTGGTGCGGCAGTCGGCGGAGTCAGTGGGGGCTAGTTGTGGTTTGTTCCTCTCAATCCCCCAAAAGTTTTTGAAGTGGACAAGGACCCTAGTAGCCTCTTAACACCCTGAGCCACCCACCATCCTCTTTCTATTTAAACTTCCCAAACCTGCAAGCCTGGTTAGTGCATTGAGAGGCAACTGCTCGCATGGAGTGTGCAGAGTGCCTGGCAAGGCAGGCGAGCATTCAGCCAGTGTTGCATGGGTGAGCCAGTGAGGGACTTCTGCCTAAACGCAGAGTCTGAGGCCGGCAGGCTAGACGCAGAGCCAGGTGGAGGCCCTCCTGCCGCCTCAAGATGGGGTTATTGCTCAGCTCCCCTGCAGCCCTCGGCAGGGGGTGGGTGAGGGGGATGGTTTTGTGCAGAAGTGGGCTTGTTATATAGCAAATACCTACTGAGCATCATTGTATGTCACAGTGTTTCTCAAACTTTAATGTATAGCAGAATCACCCGGTAATGTGCTCAGCTCACATTCTGATTAGGTCAGTCTGGGGTGGAGCTGGAGACCCCCTGGGTTCAGTAAGCTCCCACACGATGCTCACGCCCGAGAACTGCAGCGTGAGGCATGATGAGATACAAGGAAGTGAGCAACTCACTGAGCACACCTGCAGGACCCTCCGGGAGTGTGTGGTTTAGGACGGGCGACAGCCCAGTACACAGTAATGATGGTACAGGTACACATGGCATGTCCCTTCAAACGCAGGTACTGGAGTTCCCGAAGGAGGGAAATTCTTCTGCTAGGGGCTGGGGCGGGTGGAAGGTCACAGGCCTGTGGAGGAGGCAGTAATTTAGTGGGCCTTGAAGGGCGAGTAGTGTAGGGGAGGAAAATAATTTTACTTCTACCCTTCTAAGTTCTGGCTGGTGCAAAAAAGAAACTAACATGAGGTAGGTTAACAGGAGAAGATAATAAAATTTATTACGTATGCACATACGGGGGTTCCATGAGAATACAGGACCTGAGAACAAACTGGGAAGTTGGGGCTCATTTGCCACCCTGAGCTAAGACGGAAGGGGGAGGGTTAGTGGGTTGGGCTTCAGAAGGAGGGTAGGCAACTCACAGGTCGATGAGAAGGACCAGACGTTTGGTGAACGAGCTCTTGCCAGGCTACCGGGAAGCAGTGGGAGGCAGGAGAGAGTAATGGGGTTGCAGGTTCTACTCGGTCTGCCATGCTTGGATCGTATTATGCTGAGGGACAGCTCCTTGAAGCGTTCTTTAACCAGGTTTTCCACTTGAATTCCTTTAGGCAAGTCAAGGGAGGGGAGTAAAAGGTTCTTCTTGAGTCTTCTGTTTCCTGAAAATAACGTTATAAGTTTAAAATAATCGATAATCCCCAAAGGTGTATTTTTGGGTGGCAGAACTTCATCCCCCTTGTAGGATGCATTTTAGGCAGGAAAAGAAGTGGAAGAGCCACTGTAACCACACGTCACCACCCAAAACTGGGCTGTCTTGGCATGTGTGATGGGGAGCCCTGCAGGGCCCAGGCCTGGACTGGCACATAGTAGATGATCAAGAAATTGCTCACCCATTAGGGAAGTTTGGACAGTGTCCAGATGGGGAATTTGTTCTAATGAGATTTGTTGAAATAGGATTTGAATACAATTGTCTTGCTCACAGAGTTTGTCCCTTCAAGTGCAAGAATTGTTGAGATTACTTTGGTGCTCAGCTTTTGTAGTCTTGGTATGGGCTCCCCTCATTTTCCTCGTTAGGAGTAGTGGTGCGGCTGTGCTCTGTCGTGGGGAGGGGGCCTGCTGGTGTCTGTGAGGTTCCCCAGGAGAATCTGGAGGGTGACTTTACTCTGCTTGGTTTTGTTGCTTTTCACTCTCTCTCTTTCTTTCTAGTTTCACTCACAAAAATGGCTTGTGCTCCAGAGAAAGGAGCAACTGGTACAGAGTAGGAAGTTCCATGTTTGGTCCCATCGAAGTGCTGGCATGTTTACCTGCGGGGACATTCCGGGGCTCTAATTATATCTGTTTCTTGGTAGGAGAGTGAAGTTAATATTTCCTCATATATTCTCGCATAGTTGGTTTTACCCTGCTTGCTCAGAGTTTCCTTCCTGGAGTGGAAAATGGCCAGCACTGAGTTAGTTTCTCCACCCTTTGTCTCAAACAATAATAGCCACGGTGACAAAAACCTAGTACAATACAAATGTGAGGTGTTGAGAGAAAAATGGTCACGGCAGAGGCCAATGTTAAACCACTTACGAGAGCGACCAGCTCTTGTCCAAATTGCCAGAATCTCTGTTCTTCTGAATTCTTTCTTTGGCAAGATATATCTTTCCACAGGTGCCCTCTGGTGATAGCGTGCAGTTATCCAGGGCGACACTCCTTTCTTTCACGGGACCCTGTGTGTACCCTCCTTCCCGGCTTCCCAGATGGAATGCTCTGCACCAGAACCCCTGCTTTCTCTTCCCAGAACCCGAGGTGCCAGTGAGCAGTGGGGACCCGCAGATGCCTTTCATTGCCTCTCATTCGAGCATAGAAAGGAGAAAAAAAGATGGAATGGAATCCGTGGTTTTTATGGCCTCAGGACGCCCAGATGAAATGGAGATGCGTGTCATTTTGGGGTCCAGGGAACAGAAATGCTAATGTTCGCAGCCTGTACTCTGTTCTGTCTGACTTAAAATGTGTAAAAGATGACCTACCCTCAAGGAATATTAGCTTATTTGGGTTAAATATAAATAATATAAAGATGTGAAATTTTAGTTAACATTAGAATTGATTTTTTTTTTTTTGGTATGAGAACTCGCTCCTTTCAAGAGAAAGGGACCTGATTGCAACGAGTACCAGAAGGAAAGAACACTTACTGTTGGGTGCTATGTGATGGGGCGTGTGGTCAGGGGACCGAGGCTGCCGGGACCTCACTTTCGTCTCTGTTGTCTGCCACGTTCCCTCGGACCACACGTCTCACTTCGCTGTTGCTGTCTGGGGGCCAGGCTGGAAATGCCCACGCATATCCACGTCCTAATTCCTGGGATGTGCAGGTGGCTACGTAATTTGGAAAAGGATCTTTGTAGATGGGATTAAGTTAAGGATTTGGAGATGAGATGATCCTGGATTGTCTGGGTGAGCCGTAAAGCCCATCACAGTGTGCTGTGGGGAGAGGCAGAGGGAGGCTAGAGAAGCAGAACAGGGAGGAGGCCAGACCGCAGAGGCAGAGACCGAGGGGTGCAGCCACCAGCCAAGGGGTGCTGACGGCCGCTGACAGTGGGAAGGTGCAATGGACAGACTCGCGCCCTGAGAACCTCTGAGGGGAGAACGGTGCAGCCAGCACCTCCGTTTCAGCCCAGCAAGACTGATTTCAGACTTTCGGCTTCCCAGGCAGCAAGGGAATAAATGTCTGCCGTTTTCAGCCACAGAGTTCATGGTCATCTGTCACAGCAGCCACAGGAAACGAATGCATCGTGTAACATAGCACCACAAAACTTAGTACATGTGACAGTGTCCGAGTGACACGAGGAAGACGGCAGAGAAAGCAACCCCGAGCATTTGTGCCCCAGCAGAAACACAGAAAGATAAAACCAGTGGAAATGGCCAGAACCAGCATTTTCAGAGCCCTGGAAAACAGCTCCAGGTTTATAGCAACCAAGCAAACCCGGAACCGAAAAAAAGGAGCTAGAAAATGGTAGCAGAGCTTTGTGGCATTTTTACTTGTCCTTGTCCCATTTTCTGTGTAGGACAGCAGTCAATATTTTTTAAAATTTATTTTTCAATTACAGTTGACATACTACATTATATTAGTTTCAGCTGTGTAAAATAGTGATCAGACATTTATATTTCTTATGAGTGATCACCCTATCAATCTAGTGCCGTCTGACATGTTCATAGTTACTACAATATTATTGACTCCATTTTCTGGGAGGATAGCAGTGATCTTAAAGATGGCAGCATGCATTCTCAGTGTGGGACTTTGGTTCCTGATTCCAGGAGGAGTAGAGCAGACCTTACTTGGAAATTATTGTGTCTGACCTAATCTGTCAGGGGTCACCCTGAGCGACTCAACATCAAGCACTTGTCACAGTTTTGGCTCACTCAGACCATAGGCTGAAAGAGAGGCAGGCATGGCTCGAGAGCTTTGCAGGCAGGGTGTGCTAACGGACTGCAACACTGGGGGTTACTGCAACCCAAAGAAGGGTTACTGGTCAAGAGATACAGTAGACTGTCTACAGCCTTGAGCAAAAGTGCGAGATTCTTTGGGACGTGAGCATGTATGTAGGGAAATCCGAAAAAGCACTCGCATCCCAAAGGCAAGACACATGCTCAGAAAAGAGCAAAGACAACCCAGAGTTTTCATCCCTAGCTGCTTCGCGGCTGCACTGCCAGCCTGGCTGCATGCTGAAGGCGCTGTGCGGGCAAAGAGTCAGTTTGCAAAGACCGGGAGAGGCGTTTGTTTGCCTGTTTGTTTTGGTTTTTGTCTGTGTCCTCCCCAGCCCGCCTTTTTTTGTTATATAACACACACACACACACACACACACACACACACACACATATTTGTGGCCATGCAAGGAAACATTTAGAGATGAATGAAAAGGAGAACCCATCTCAGAACATATAGAATGCAGCAAAGGCAGTACTCAGAGGCAAACTTATAGCTGTAAGTATGTACATTAAGAAAGATCTGAAATCAGCCATCTAAATCCACACATTGAGGAGCCAGATAAAAGAACAAACTAAATTGAATGCTAGCAGAAGAAAGGGAATGATAAAGATTAGAGCAGAGATAAATAAAATAGAGAATAGAAAACCAATATTCAATAAAAACAAAATTTAGTTCTTTGAAAATACCAACAAAATTGACAAAAAAGAGAGAAGATGGAAATTACAAATAAAAAAATGAAAGTGAGGACATTACCACCAAAAGAAATGAAAAAGAGTATAAGAGAATATTGTGAGCAGTTTTATGTCAACGAACTAGATAACTAAGATGAAGTGGACAAATTCTAGAAAAACACAAGTTGCCTAAACTGTCTCAACAAGTGAAGAGATAGAATTAGTAATCAAAATGTCCCAATAAAGAAGAGACCAAGACCAGGTGGCTTCATTGGTGAATGCTATTACGCATTTTAGAGGAGTTTAACTTGATTTTTTTCTCAGACTCTTGTGAAAAGTAGAAATGGAATGAGCACTCTCTAACTCATTCTGTGAGACTAGCAGATCCTGACACCAAAGCCAGGTGAGGGCATCTCAAGAAAGAAAATTGTAGACCAACATCCTTTATAAATAAAGATACAAAAACATTCAACAAAACACTAGTAAACTGAATTCAATGGCACATGAAAAGGTTTATACACTACAAGCAAATGGTGTTTATGACCACATGGGATTTATCCTGAAAGGAAGGTGGTTCAGCATAAAATAAATCAATGTAATGTTTCATATTAATAGAATGAAGGGGGAAAACAGAGAAGTCGTCTCAATTGATGCAGAAAAGGCATTTGACAAAATTCCAACACCTTTTCTTGATAAAAACTGCAAAAGCTTTTTCAACACAATAAAGGATGTTTATGCAAAATCTACAGCTAACATCATCCTTTCTTCCTAAGATCGTAAATGAGACCAGCCTGCTTTCACCATTGCTATTCAATATTGTACTGAAAGTTCCAGCCAGAACAAGTTGCCAAAAAAATTAACTCTCTATTTGCAGATAACATGATCTCACACGTAGAAATCCCAAAGAACCCACAGGAAATTATGAGTGCTGATAAATAAATTCCACAGTGTTTCAGGGTATAAGATCAACACACATAAATCAGTGGCCTCTCTATACACCTGCAACAAGCAATCCAAAAAGAAAGTTAAGGAAGCAATTTCATAGTTAAATAACGGGGAATAAATTTAACCACGGAAGTGAAGGACATTGCTGAAATAAATTAATGAAGACTTAAGTAAATGCAAAGGCATTCTGTGTTTATGGGCAAGAATATTTAATATTATGAAGCTTCAGTATTGTACCCAAAGCAATCTGCAGGTTCAAGGCAATCACTATTCAAATTGCAATGCCATTTTTTTTTGCAGACAAGCTGATTCTCAAATTCATATGGCATCTCAAAGGGTCAGAATAGCTGAAACACTCTTGCAGAAGAAGAACAAAATTGGAGGACCAGCACTTCCTGACTTAAAAACTTGCTATAAAGCTGTAGCAATCACAACCATGTGGTGCTGGTGTCAGGATAGATATGTAGACCAAAGGAAGAGAACTGAGTTCAGAAATGTACCCGTACATCTCTGGCCAGCTGACTTTTGACAGGGTTCCAAGTCTACTCAACAGGTGAAAGTAATAGTCTCTTCGACAGATAGTACTGGGGCAACTGGAGTTTCACATCCAAAAGGACGAAGTTGGATCCCTACTTTGGATCCAACAACATAAGGATTTTCTCATCCTTACAGAAGATAAAGTTGGATCCCCTCATGTCGTATACAAAAATTAATTCAATTGGTGAAAACTATGAAACTCTTAGGAGAAAGCACTGGAGTGAATCTTCATGACCTTGGGGCTCTTAGATATGACACCAAGAGCATAGGTAACAGACAGAAAAATAGGGAAATTGTACTTCATCGAAATTAAAAATTTCTGTATATCAAAGGATGATACTGACAAACTGAAAAGACAACTGACATATTGGGAAAAATACTTGGAAATCATATATGTGATAAGGGTTTACTATCCAGAATATATAAGGAACTCCTTCAGTTCACCAAGAAAAGGATGAACAACACAATTTAAAAATGGATGAAGGACTTCAATAGTCATGTTTCCAAAGAACATGGGAGGTAAACATGGGAAGTGATACTCACCAGCATTAGTCCTTAGGGAAATGCAAACCGAAACCATAATGAGCTACCACACCACACCCACCAGGACGGCTGCTGTCAGAACATGGGAAGTAACAAGGGCTGGGAGGCTGGGGGTAGGTGGGGGGTCGCGGTCTGCTGCCGCAGGAAGGTAAGATGGTGTGGTGTTAGAGAACAGTTTGCAGTTCCTTACGGAGCTAAATCTTACTTACTAAGCCATTTTACTTTTTAAAAAGATTTAATTTATATTTTTATTTAATGAGAGTTGATATATAATCTTGTATTGGTTATATTTCAGGTGTACGATATAGTGATTCAGCATTTTTAAAAAGATTTTATTTATTTATCTTTAGAGGGGAAGGGGAGGGGAGAGGGAGAGAAATATCAATGTATGGTTGCCTCTTATGCGCCCTCTGCTGGGAACCTGGCCTGCAAACCAGGCATGTGCCCTGACTGGGAATCGAACCTGGATCCTTTGGTTCGCAGGCCGGCACTCAATCCACTGAGCTACGCCAGCCAGGGCTGATTCAGCATTTTTATACTTACAATTTGATTACCACACTAAATCTACAGTAGTAATTGTCTGTCACCATGTAAGCTTATCACATTATTGACTATGTTCCCTTTACGTATGTTCCAAAGGAATGGAAAATAGGGACTCAGATATTTCCATGCTAGTGTTCATGCAGCCTTATTAGCCAAAAGATGGAAACAATTAAAATGTTCATCAACAGTTAAATGGATAAACAACTGTGGCGTATACATACAATGGAAGGTTTTTTAGCCCTAAAAAGAAATGGCGTTCTGATGCTGCTATAGCGTGGGCAATCTTGAAAACTTTCAGTGAAATAATCCAGACACCACAGGGCAAATATTGTATGGTTTCACTTATATGAAATCCCTAGAATAGGTAAATTCAGAAATGGAAAGTGGGTGAGAGGGTAACAGGGGCCGGGGGGAGGGGAGGACGGAGACGTGGTTCCTTTCCGCCACGCAGTTTCTGTTTGGGATGGTAGGGGTCACCTGCAGCCTCCCCTGCTCACAGGTCTTGCGGCTGATGCTCTGCGGGCAGTTGGCTGGGGCGTGGCTGTGACACTTCCCTGCAGCCTTTCCCTGTGGCTGCTTGGCTTCCTTCCGCAGTGTGGTGATGGCGTCTGCGACGGAGAGCTAGACAAAAACCACCAGTTTGTTAGGACCGACCTTGGGGCGGCGTCACTGCTGCTGCGTTCTGTGAGATAGACGTAAGGGTGACCTGTATGCAAGGGCGGGGCAATTAGACTCCATCTGTTGGTGGAAGGGGTGTCTAAAGAATTTGAGGGACTCTTAGCACCGTCACAGACTGCTCTCTAGTCTCCCGTTTTTACCTTCTTCGTACATGCAAAAAATACTCATCCCCTCTCAAGACCCCTCAGAAGTCCCCGTAGTCTGGCGCCAGGCTCGGGCTGTCTGGGAGCTCCTCATCTGAGAATTGGGGTGCGGGTGTGGGTGAGGTTCCTCAGGGGTGACTCTTTGAGCACAGCTTCCCGAGTAGTTTCGCGGATCCGAACACGTGTGCGCTAAAGCCACAGGCCGCCAGCCCCTGAATCCCAGCACATGATGGTCACACTGGACGACCACGACCATTGTCAGAAATGGGGAGGCGGGAGGTACGCAGCAGCCCTGGGCCCACAGCTGTTCCGAACCCCGGCCGTGCGCGGGTTGCCCGCTCCTGGACTAGGGCTTAGCCTCATGGCCTGGAAATAATTTTTTGCGGCACCTGGTCTGGTCTCTGGACCCTCAACTCCACGCTCCGAGCTGTCCCCCCTTGTCCTTGATGGGAAGCCTCAGTGGAAAGCCAAGTGCTGTTCTCATCCCACTTTCCACCCGCACAGGTTTGAGGGTCCGAATGCCTCCTTCCATTTTGTATTTTCTCTCTCTTTTTATTTGCCATTGGGTGTAATTCTTTTAAAAACATTTTGAGTTTCATATGAATCTAGTCCATCAGACAAAAGCTCTACCTACAGGTCTCTTCAGGACAAGTCTCTTTTTCGGGCTCCCTGTGAACTTGGGGAGGCTGAGGACAGGGCTCCTGAGACTCACAAAGGGCTGTTTGACCCTCCGAAAGGGCCTGTGATCTCTTTGAGGTCTTACAAAGGGTTTCCAGTTCTGTTCTTGACCTCATCTTTGACCATATTTTCCTGGCAGCTCTCTGGACTGGATCTTTGCCTGGAAACTATTTCTTAATCTCAGCATTATTTGTCATCTGGAGAGGCTGGGAATAAATAGTTGTAATTTCCTGGCTCCTTTGCAGTAACAGTCATTTGTGTAGCTTATTCCTCCCTTCGAGCGAGCGTTAGACTGTGCCGGGTGGTCTCTTTGGTACCCTGTCGAGAAACCTCAGCCAGACTACCCAGCTCAGTGGGTGCATTTCCATTTTCCATGTCACCTTCGGTGACAGTGTTTCTGTACTTTCAGCTGCTAAACATGGGTTCTTTATTCCAGCTAAGAATGGTGTTTCCTCTCTTTCCTTTAAGCCTGCCTCAAGATGGATCATGCTTCTCCTGATTGTCTCTGGAAGGCCCTTCCGATTGCCAGACACCGCCCAGCCCCAAATCTGGGGGTGCTCCTGTACCTATTGCTGAGCAGCAAACTGCCCTGAAGCCTAGTGGCTTATCAAAACGACAGCATTTATTATGCTCAAAAATCTGTAGTTTGGGGAAACCCCAGCAGAGCTAGCTCTTCTTTGCTGCATTTGGCACTGGCTGGCGCAGCTCCGAGAGTGAGGCGGTGCGCCCTCTGAAGGCTCGCTCTCCTGCTGGGCGCTTGGTGCAGCTGGCAACTGGGGCTCCACTGGAGCTCAGCTGGGGCACCTGCTCGGGGCCTCTCCTGGAGCCGCTTGGATTGCTCACAGTGTGATGCTGACTATAGGTGGGATGGTGGTGGGGGAGGGAGAGAAAGGGGAGGGGAGAACGCTGGAGGAAACAATCGTGTTTGATGACCTCATCTCAGAAATTCTGTAGTGTTGATTCCACCACATTCTGTTCACTTGAAGCAAGTTGCTAAAGTCAGCCCATGTTCAAGGGGAAAAGAATCAGACCACTTTTCTGATGGAGGGATGTTGTGATAAGATGACCCACGTGGCAGTTCAGGACTTCGGGGTTAACAGTGCCACCACTAGAGAAGGAAGGGGACTCCCCCATGGCTGCAGGATGAGAATTTCACGGTGGGCTGGGGTCAGATGCTAACTCCTTGGACCAGTTACTGAAGCCAAGGGGGTGAGGCCCTGGAATCAGCCAGGCGTGTTTCCCAGTTTGTCCCTGTGATGAGGACGGTCTCGTCTGCTCTGAGAAGGGTGGGTGCTGAGCAGATGAGAACAGGAGCCAGCACACTTCCTGCCCGGTGAACCCTGCACACCGGGAGTAATTAAGAATGAGAACAAACGAAGGATGTTCCAATATCCAAGCAGATGAAAGCGAAAACACTGAACAGAGTTTGTGCGTTTGGTCAGAAACCCTTTATCGAATGCCTGCTCTTGCTAAATTAGCAAGCACTCTGCCGGACAACAGGCAGCCGACGTGAGTGAGCACAGTCTCGCCCTCTCAAACCTGCTCTCGCTCATCAGCCCCAAGTTGCCTCTTACTACAGGTTTTCCAGGGATGCTCGTCCTAATCTTTTTTCAGAAGCAAAGGAACCTTTGATTTGTCTCTGACCCTGGCAGTGTCTAGCGGGGCTTTGTGTGTGAGACTCATAAAAAGTTCCACTCATCATCTGCTTATTATACTGTAAAATACGGTGCTGATCGGCCTGCATCCTGCCGCTGAATTGACTGTTGATGAATTTGGTCGGCTGAATTAACTCTTTTATTCCCATATGAAGTGACAATTAGAAATAATGAACTCGCATTCAACTTGGGACAGTCAGTACTTAAAGACACCTTCGTGGGCTGTGAAAATGGAACAAGTGCTTATTTACGTGTTTAGTTCTGATTTTCTCTCTATATTTAGTTGAGGTGTAATTTACATCCAAGGAGAAATGTGAGATGTTTACTAACCTGCCCTGCATCTCTGGGTGAGGACCGCCAGCCGGCAGAGCGGGGCACCCAGGCCTGGGCCAGGGGACTGGGCAGGTATGGGGCTGCCCTTTCGCCCTGTCACCTGTCCTCGAGTGCCAGCGTGCTCCTCCGGGATAGGCCGGGAACAAGAGCGCCCGTCCTGCAGTGTGGGAGGAGGGTTCACTGTGATGATGGGGCATGCGAGCGCCTGCCCACAGGTACTGAAGTATTATTTGTTTTCTTTTATCTTTGCCCAGCCCCGCCCTCATGCCCCACCCCCGAGTAAAACGTGGCT
Organism: Sturnira hondurensis; assembly: GCF_014824575.4. Taxonomy (NCBI): domain Eukaryota; kingdom Metazoa; phylum Chordata; class Mammalia; order Chiroptera; family Phyllostomidae; genus Sturnira; species Sturnira hondurensis. Next base: position 673,064 of record NW_028084143.1, read on the forward strand.
GCTTCTGTGTATCTCACTGCCAGCAGCTAGCATGCAGAAAATAGGATGGAGTGCTGTGACTTCCTAATTTCTGTGGGGCAGTAAGAAGCTGATTTGTACGTAGCCTGATTTCTTTCAAGCTGCAAAAGATTTCAGATGTTAGGTAAAGCAATATGTATTAAAACATGCAAATGATAGTGGAGTAGGTAAAGCCTGACCCGTTCACACCTTCCTTCCTGTGGTAGCCTGGTTTTCTCCTCTATGGGCTAAAAGTCACGACCTTGAGTCTCTTGTTTTCTGCTTCATTCTCTGCTGCATGACATTGGATGACACTGAGAAAATGAAACTGAAACTCTGCTTGGGCTCGGCAAGAATTGATTGTCCTGATTTTGAGGGTGGATGGAAATCACGGAAAAGGAAGACAAGGGGACAGAAATGGGGGCTGAAGATGAGAGCAAAGGAGAGGAGATTGGAGAGGCCGACTGTGTTCCCACTGTTCCTGTGTGTCTGCTGTTCTGTGACCTGTACCCTCGTGGACGGAGGGGTTAAGGTGCACTTCCCAGGTGACTGTTTAGCCCGTGCATTTAAAACTGTCAGTCACAAACCAGACTTCCATCTCCTCCACGTAACGGCAACGATACGGTGCCCCTGCTGCTTCTCGGGGCTCCTTGCACTCGGTATGCATCGTTGGGCAGCTAATTTGTTTTTATAAACTCTTCAGGCACTTAATTAAATCTTGCATGCTGTCTAATAAAAAATTGACGACAAATATACCACCAACACACCCTGGGTGACAGAGTCACACAGGAGGAAAACCCGGAGTGGCCGCTTTCCCAGACTTAACAAGCGCTGCGCGGTCTTCCGCCTCTGCCTGGTGCCCCTCCGCTCAGGTCACTGCGTGCTTGCACCAGCCGCTCCAGAGGCCCGGTTTGTGAGACACGAATTGTGACCCACTTCTGGAAAAAGTTATCCAGGAAAATTTGAATGTTTCCTGTAAGACATGGAAACAAAAACCTGACTGAATATAAATATTTGAAGGTTGACCAAGGGCATCCATTGGAAGGAGGCGGATTGCCGGCCAAACCCAAGGGCATCTCATGGGTCGTGGGTGGTGTTAGCCCCCGGGCAGGCCCAGGAGGAGTGAACATCACCAGGCCAGGAAATGGCACCGTGGGAAGCTGCCTGCAGACCCTGCCCAGGAAGATCAGGGTCTGGGGTCGGCGTATGAGGTACAACAGGATGCAGCTTCCACCCAGCTCCCAGCTCTAGACAGTCAGACTCTAATACCCCAACTGCAGGTTTTTGCATTTAAACAAATGAGCAACCTGATCTATGAACCACGGGACGAGTCCCAACCCCCGCTGGCTGGCTCCGAGACCTCCCTCAGTTGGCTCCTCGTTCCCTCCTATTCCCGCTAATCAGCCCGCTCCTTGGCTCGCTGCGTCTGTCCGGTTTCTTGAGTGACTCCAACCTGATAGGTGGACGTTAGAGGAGGAATTGGGGGTCGGGAACAGGAGTCTTGACATCACTTTGAACCAGCTGCCCCTGTGTCCCTGGGCCATCTCCGTGGTCCTGTGTTGGCCTTTCGGTCTCGTCAATGAGCAGAGGTCCGGGTGGCGTGCGTTCTGAGTCGGGACTGAGTGGAGCCATAAAATGGAGCTATGAAGAGAGAGTCTTCTAGTTGCCGCAAGTCTCTGAGCTCTGCAGTGGAAGCCCTTTCGGCTCCCATGTTCTGTGGACACGCTCACTGGACACTTCTGTGACCTCCTCACTTCACCTGCCTGCATGTTCCAGCCTGAGAACTGCTTTCTTTGTGCTTTGGTCTCCTGACAACCAGAGCTCCCTGTTAATGAGAAGGACAGCAGTTTGGGACATCAGCTTCCCCCCGAGCTGCCGTGTAGCGTGTCCAACCTGAGATCTGCAGGCTGTTCTCCCTCCCACTCTCCCCCTACGAGTCCCTGCTCTCCTCCGCCCCCCCTGCGCAGCTGCTCGTGCCCGGTCTCCTCCCGCAATGAACAGCGGCGCAGGCAGGAAAGCCTGGCGGTCGTGCTGGGTTCTCACCTGCCCTTGGACGTGGAGCTGCCGTGCTTTCAGATTTCATCTCCCAACTGTCTCTTCCATCTGTCCTTAGATCCTGTCAGTTTTCGCGGGGACTAACCCCCTCGTCTCTGCTTCCTTCCCACTTCCTCTGATTCCTCTATCACAGGCTGGCCAGTCTTCTTTCTATTTTTAACATTTTATGTGTGTGTTTTCTTTTGCTTTATTTTTTAAATGAAATTTATTGGGGTGGCACTGGCTAATAAAATTATCAAGGTTTCAAGTGCACCGTTCTATGATCTGTGTATTGCATTCGGTGCCCACCACTGACGTCAAATCTTGCATCACCATATGTTTGACCCTTTACGCTCTTCTACCCCCTGTCCCCACAGCCTTCTTTTAAAAATGCCTGCAGGACCACTTTTCCATTCCCCCTCTCTCTGTGACTGATATACTTCAGGGTCAATGCTAAACTTGGCCTGTGATAACATCGTCTCACCCTGGCCCTTGCCTCGCCTTCCAGCTTCATTTCTTGCCTTTTCCACCCAAGCAACCGCCCTCCCTCCTCCGGTAGCTCCTGGAGGCGGTGCGCTGCTTCCTACATGACTTCCACCCCTGCCTGTACTCACTGCTTCCTCCTCCACCTCAGGTCCTACTCGGCCATCCAGCCTTGGTTCCAGTGTCCCTTCTTTTGGGGACTCTACGCGTTTCTCTGTCCTCAGGCATCTCGTATTTGAATGCAGCTGTTGGCTGTCCCATTGGCTGAACTGTAAACACTCAGGGGAGAGAAAGAGACCCCACCTAACTTTAACTCGATCCCCAGCACCTAGCAGGGCTCCTGGCCGGAGCACACTCTCAAGAAATGTTTATTGCGTAGGCAAAGAAATGTTCAAACTACATCTTACTTACCGAAGAGAATGCTTCTCACTGTTGCCATGTTATTAATAGTTGATCATTCTACTAACAGTGGAATCCTGAAGTATTAGTGCCTTTCAGGTCAACCTAGTTAAAACTTGACGGCAAAGTCCGGCTCTGTCACTTACTAGCTGTGTAAGCTTGGACAAATTACTTCATCTCCCAAGGCTTCCATTTTCCTATCTGTAAAATGGGCTAATAGCTCTTTGGAGAATGAAGTGAGATGGTGCATGCGAGATGTCTGAGTATCATACAATGCGGAATGAAGGTCAGTTGCTCACTGATAATCCCCAGTAAGCTACTTAGGTGTACCAGGTCTACACAGATAGTCTTTTTAAGCTGCTATCCTCGTGTCTTCTGTTCAGATGTGTTCACAAACAGGCTGTTGTCACAGAGCAGCTGGAGGACCTTGGCGTGCCTTGTCTGATGCCTTTTGAGCAGAGACAGAAACCGGAAAGTCCACAGGGAGGGACTTTCTAATATTTCACAGTAGACAGAGTCATTTTCCGCCACGGCAATGTATTGGGTGGAATGACCTTTATCAGTTGATGACAGTGATGTAGCAGAAGGGACAGTTTTCCTCTTGACCTTTACACAATGTGCCAGCTTGTCTCCCAACACAGAATAAGTTACAATTGACAGGCGTGATAGAACAGCGACCCCACGGAAGCTTTGTTTGGAAGGAGACCGGAGCAGCCCCTGTGAGCTGTAGGACTCGGCGACTTTTGTGTCCCCCAGGGTGGCAGAGAGTGATTACCACCTAAGTCTCGGCCAGAACACTTAGCGTAATGAGTTCCTCTGGGAGTTTGTTTTTAAATGAGATTTGTTTGTGATGAATTTTTAGTGCCAGGGGCCTGATTACACTGCACGGACCGCACTGTGTTCTTTTACCTGCCTGTCTTTGTCAGTGCTCTTCTCACCAAAACATCACGGGATGGTTTCATCTCATCGTTTTTATCGCTTGTTTTTGCCTCTCCTGAAATGTTGCTCCTTCCCTTTAGTTTTCTACTCCCGAGTGATTTTCCCTCCAGGCTTTTTTCCATGAGGCTAATGTGTGAACTTGGCATGTTTGCTCCTGCCCCAGGCAGAGGTGGGCAGCAGTCCGGAATGCAGGGCAGGATTAAGCTGGCAGGTCGGCCTGCCAGGGTGGCTGGGGGAAGGTGCCCCTGGGAACCTGCCCACTCAGGTTGTCCCCCTGTCAGGCACTAATGGCTCAGAGAACCACAGGCCGTGGACTTCCCCTCTTCCGAAAGCCAGCAGAAGGGGGGCATTTACATTTGGAGTGGGTGGCAGCTGTGGGTCCCATTTATGAAAAGTGAATGTGGAAATGGGCATTTATTCTGGAACTTTCCCCCGAGCCAGGTCTGTTGGGAGGGGAGGACTCAGACCTTGATCTGCTCAGAGGGCACAGCGATGCCTGCCCCATCGGCCTCCCTGGGACGCCTGGGTGTGAGTGGAAAGTGTGCCAACGGCACACCCCTGCCCGCTCCTCAGCCAGGCCCGCCTCTGCTTGGGCGGTGTGGGCAACGGTTTCTCCTTTTTAATCTTTTCTACCACCCCAATAGAAAAAAAAAGAAAAAGGGTTCTGGAGAAAAAAATAGAAGGAATTTAAAAAAATGCTTTGGAAGTTGGAAATCTAATAAAATCCCCAGCACCACAGCTGAGGATTTGGCCGCATGTTGCAAGGAAGTAAATCTGGCTGATGTGAGTGTTTTCTGCACATCCACAGAATCGGAGATTCGCTTGCGTCTCTGAAATGTGTCTGTCTCCATCAAAATGGTGGCTGAAGATGGAAACCTTTTGTTTTTCTTAAAGCCCTTAACCTGTGGAATGTTCACTGAACTCGTGTGACCTTGGGATGGCACCCAAAACTTGGCAGCTTGGAGCTGGCGATATTTCAGCTGCTGTGCATTTTTGAATCTCTGGGATTTCTTCAGAGGGCTGTGGTTTTCGAATGGTGCTCTGAGGGGTCTCGGGTGTGGAGGGGAGCCTGCAGACAGTGCCCCCCAGAGCCTGGAGTGCCTGGGCTTTTACTGGTTGTTAGGCATCCTGTAAGACTGCCTCTTAAAAAGGGTACCTATGTGAAAGAACAAAGCAAAGCTACACAAAAAGAAACAAACCTAAGAAGTGAACAAAGATACATGAACGACACTGTTGTTAGAACTGGAAAATGATACCTCGCAAATGCTGGAACTTTGTTGAGAGGGAGAGATTCCTTCTCAGTCCAGGCCTCTTTTTCATAGTGAATGGAAGCTTGACCTTCGAGCGTCCAAAACACAATAGAGAGAGGTGCTCAGACATCGGGCGCTGGGTGGGTCCCGCTGACAGCGAGGACAGAGTGGCAGGTATGCTTCACCGGGGAACAAACCGTTCTCGTCATCCCCACGGCGCCAGTGCCCCCGATTAGCTGGCGCAGCTGTGGGTTTCCAGCACAGGCAGCAGTGGGCTCCCCAGGACGGGCTGTTACTCTGTGTCCATTCCGCTTACAGGGTTCATTTTCTTCTTGGCAGCCGGAACCAATTGCTTTGGATCCGCCACGCAAGCCTCAACACCCAGAACCAAACTCCTGTTAATGAATCTCCCCAAATTTAAATGCACAGAGCCAGCCATTACCTCTTTTGACATAATGAAAAGAAAAAGTGTATTCAGGTGGGACAGTATGCTCATTTAGGCTAAGGACGGCATCTCTCTCTCTCTCTCTCTCTCCCTCCCCTTCCAGGATAGCAGTTGTTGGCTGTGGGCTTGAGAAAAGTCAGCTGGGCATTTCTGCCCACCCAAAGAGTTCTCTCACTGAAATCCCCGTCCTCTATAATGACATGAAAAACCACTATACTGTTCCCCATCTGTGTTTGAAAAATTAAGATTTTTGTAAGGGGAAGAAAACCCACCCAAAAGTATGGAGAAAAATAGGCTGTGAGTGATGCCTGTCGTGGGAATGACACTTTTGGGGCCTTTAGGCATGAACTCGCCCCTTGCAGCATGTGCTAACCGCAGGCAGGACGTCTGGGCAGGACGTTGCTTGTCCTGCAAATGCAGTTTCGCGGCGTAACAGTCTTTCCCCCTCTGGTCCAGAAATGTTGCCACGAGGTCAGACACGCTGGCCGTGGGCTCTCCGTGGAGCCTGTGTCTGGCCCGGTTGCAGGGAGCGCTGCTCCTTCCGTGCAGCCTCACGCTGACAGAGAGTGAAGGTGGACTTCCCGGCAGCACGTCTGTTATGTGGGACTCGCCGGAGAGTCGGTCCAGGGCAGGCGTTTCGAATGGTCGCTCCTGCTCTGGTCCATAATGTTATGGTGTGTAGTGCTCTGGTGGTTTTCGGCTCATCAGTCATCAGTCGGGTTATTACACCCTCCGCCATGGTTCAATGTCGTCCTCAAAGTCAGGCTTCCGCCCTCCCCTGGGACCCGCTGGGGTGGGGAAGGGCAAGGGATGATGTTTCCCCTCCCCCTTCCCCCTTCCTCCCTCATTTGGGGTTGTGGGGCGGGCCACCTCTGAGGGCCTCCAGGTGCCCGGTGGAGAGTTTGTTGTACCCAGTGCCAATGTCTGGACAGTTGATTCTCCGGGTCGTGGCTTCCCGTCTCTGACGGTGACCACAGTATGACACACCACCTGGTCCTCTGCACACGCGGAACAAAAGTGCCACCCACTCTGGCGTCCTGTTTCGTCCATTCTACTTCAGGATCAGTGACTGCTGGCCTCCATCCTTTGAGTCAGTATTGGTGCCCACTAATGGCTGGGACAGCGCTTGGAAAACGACTGCCCTGGTCCTCCAGGTGACCTTGAGCGCTCTGCTGGCCCACCCTCTGTGTGGAGCCTGTGCCGGTGCTGCTGGTCTGGGCTGCGTTTGGGATGCCGGGGCCCCTGCCGGCCTGCCGGGGGCCGTGGTAAACCTAGAATTCCCCAAGTCTTCAGGAGATGGCATGTCTTCAGGAGAGAGTGCCCCCTTTTCCTGCCTCCCGAGAGCTCTGACCATAGTTGAGGGGGGCACCAGAGTGGCCTGTGGGCTCTGGAGTTCTGCAGACATTTAGCCGCAGATGAGATGCAGTGTGCCCCCCTTTCAGACAGTTCCAGGTTCCCGGAGAGAGGAGCAGCATGGGGGACTTCTGCCTCCTGCCCTCAAGGCAGTGCCTTGAGCTCTCTTCCCCCTGCAAGGCTGTGGTTTCTCCTTCCTTCCTTTAGTCTCGGGGATGTGAACACAGGGCAGGCCTCTTCTGGAGTCCCTTCTCTGGCAGAGAGCTGGTCCAACAAGTGGTCTTGAAGGTGAGGTGCCCCATAGTTTCGTTCTTAACTGTGGCCTCTGTCCACTGGAATTTGGCATTAATCTGAACCCTTCCTCCTCTCCGCAGCAGAAGGGGTGCGATGGGCATTTTACACTCTTGAGTCTCACCCCTGCGAGTCGTCAAGGGGTCTCTGAGTGCCTAGTGGCCAGCATAGCTTCGCTCTTACAAATCAACTGGCCAAGTGATGTTTAACCAGATGCAGCTGGTTTTCTGTACAGAATTTCGTTCCCATTCATTGGAGTTCTTCATCCTCCACATCACCGTAGGAGGGGTTCCTCGTCACCTGTGGGGTCACTGTGTGTTTGCAGATGGCACTGGCCTCTTGGGGCTGGTGTCTTTGAGGGGATGAGGCTGGTTCTGTGAGGCCCAGAGAGGCTGCCGGGAGCTAACTGCCGTGGCTGCCAGTGTGCGGCCCAGAGCACAGGAGGCTGCAGCAAGGGGCAGGTGGGGACCTATGTCCCTTTCTCCCCCTGCTCTCTCTTTAGTGGCCTCTGTTGGCAGAGCCTGACCACAGCCAGGGTCAAAGTCAGAACTCTGGGAGGCTGGCAGGGTCCAGCCCAGCACCCAGACCAGAAGGTGAAGGTGAGCATTGAGTGATCAGGGCTTAGTAACTGGCATGTCCCCAAATAACACCTTGCCTCCCCATGTTGTGAACCAACTGAGAGACGACTCTGGGGGTACAGCAGATGGCGGTGTAGACCCCGCTCTGTAACTGATGAAGCTGGTGCCGTCTGGAGGTCTGTGGCAATGGCGGGCCTCTGGGTACCCAACCTCAGAGTGAGAACTACCCACCCGGCCCCAGGTGGGGACAGGAAGCTGCCGGGTCCTCTTTGCTGGGGTCCTGCCTTTGTAAACCTTAAGTTTAAAAAAAGAAAATTATAGTTGACATATTCATTTCAGGTGTACAGCACAGTGATTAGACATTTATAGACCTTATGAAGGGATCCCCCTGCTAAGTCTAGCAGCCAGTGAACCACAGTTCTGGGAGGAGCAGAGTAGAGTGAGGGTGTTCCGAGGTCACCTGGCTGCCACCAAGGAGGGGGGCAGAGGTGCTGAGCTCTGTGTGCTCCATTTGGCTCCCAGACGGACCAAGCAGGCAACTCATTCCATCTCCCTGGGCATCAGGGATGGGGTGGGGCGACCGCTCTCACAGACACCCAGGAGTAAGAACGGGGCATTTCCTCCCGACGTAACAACCCCAGAGCAGCTCACGCAGCACGGGCCATTCTCACAGGTTGTGAGTGTCGCTCCAAAACACATTTAGGCAGAAACAACTATGTACAATAGGGTTCCAAGTCACGTCTGCTCTGCCTTAATTCAGGTGGTGGTTTTAGAATACCAAGAGAAGGTGCTCGAGTTTCATTTTCTCGCATGTAGCTGTCCAGTTCTCCCAACACCATTTGTTGAAGAGGTTATCTTTACCCCATTTTATGTTACTGTCCCCTTTGTTGAATATTAATTGACTGTAGATAGTTGGGTTTATTTCTGGGCTCTCTGTTCTGTTCCATTGGTCTATGTGCCTGTTTTTATGCCAGTACCAGGCTGTTTTGATTACAGTGGCCTTGTAATACAGTTTGATATCAGGTATTGTGATCCCTCCTACTTTGTTCTTCTTTCTTAACATTGCAGCTGCTATTTGGGGTCTTTTATGGTTCCATATAAATTTTTGAAGTGTTTGTTCTATGTCTGTGAAATATGCCATTGGTACTTTAATAGGTATTGCAATGAATCTGTAAATTGCTTTGGGTAGTATGGACATTTTGATGATGTTAATTCTTCTAATCCATGAACACAGTATATGTTTCCATTTATTTGTGTCTTCCTTGATTTCTTTCTTCAGTGTTGTGTAGTTTTCTGCATACAGGTCTTTTACCTCCTTGGTTAGGTTTATTCCCAGATATTTTATTTTTCTTTTTGCTATATCGAATGGGATTTTTTTCCTGATTTCTGCTTCTGCTGCTTCATTGTTGGTATACAAAAATGCCTTTGATTTCTGGATATTAACTTTGTATCCCGCTGTTATGCCAAATTCATTTATTAGTTCCAGCAGTTTTTTGGTAGAGGCTATAGGGTTTTCCATGTACACTATCATGTCATCTGCAAACAATGCCAGTTTTGTTTCCTCCTTTCCGATTTGGATGCCTTTTATTTCCTTTTCTTGTCTGATCGCTGCAGCTAGAACTTCTAATACTATATTGAATAGAAGTGGTGAAAGTGGGCAACCTTGTCTTGTACCTGATCTTAGTGGAAAAGCTTTTAGTTTTTGCCCATTGAGTATGATGTTGGCTGTAGGTCTTTCATATATGGCCTTTATTATATTGAGGAATGTTCCCTCTATTCCCACCTTGCTGAGTACCTTTATCATAAATGGGTGTTGTACCTTATCAAAAGCTTTTTCCGCATCTATTGATATGACCATGTGGTTTTTGTCTTTGCTTTTGTTTATTTCGTGTATTACATTTATTGATTTGCGTATATTGAACCATCCTTGCATCCCCGGGATGAATCCCACTTGGTCGTGGTGTATGATCTTTTTGATATATTGTTGGATGCGATTTGCCAATATTTTGTTGAGGATTTTAGCATCTATGTTCATCAGTGATATTGGTCTGTAATTTTCTTTCTTTGTTGTGTCTCTATCTGGCTTTGGGATTAGGGTGATGCTGGCTTCATAGAAAGAGTTGGGGAGTTTTCCCTCCTTTTGGATTTTTTGGAATAGTCTGTGAAGAATAGGGGTTAGCTCTTCCTTAAATGCTTTGTAGAATTCTCCTGTGAAACCATCTGGTCTGGGGCTTTTGTGTGATGGGAGTTTTTTGATTACTGCTTCAATTTCATCTGCTGTTATTGGTCTGTTCAGGCTTTCTACTTCTTCTTCATTGAGTTTTGGAAGATTATATTTTTCTAGAAATTTGTCCATTTCACCTAGGTTTTCAAATTTATTGGCATACAGTTCTTCATAGTAATTCCTTACAATCCCTTCTATTTCTATGGTATCAGTTGTAATCTCTCCTCTTTCATTTCTGATTGTGTTTATTAAGAACCCTAAAACACCAATCCCAAAGAACCTATGCACCCCAATGTTCATAGCAGCACAATTTACAATAGCCAAGAGTTGGAAGCAACCCAGGTGCCCGTCAGTAAATCAATGGATCAAAACCCTATGGTACATATACACAATGGAATTTTATGCTGCAGAAAGAAAGAAGGAGCTCCTACCTTTTGCAACATCATGGATGGAACTGGAAAGCATTATGCTGAGTGAAATAAGCCAGGTGTTGAAGGACTAATACCATATGATCTCACCTTTGACAGGAAGCTAAACAACAAAACAAACAAGCAAGCAAAATAAAACCAAAGACACTGAAATAGAGAACAGGCTGACAGTGACCAGAGGGAATAGGGGAGGGATTTAGAGGAACATATATAAAGGATACATGGACAACAACTGAGAAGGGTGGAAATGGGAGGGGGGGGAGTACGGGGGTGGGATGGGATGGGAGTAATAGACAGAAAACTGTACTTGAAAAATAATTAAATAAAAAAGTTGAAAAAAAAAAGAATACCAAGAGAAGGGAAATAGACGGCCTGTTGAATCTTTCTGGAAATGTCATAGACATCTTCCCTCTCTGCCTTGGACAGATGGTTACCTGTGAGTCTGCCCTCCCCTGCTGGAATCCTGGGAGCCACGGTTCTGGGTTCTTAATTAAGAGAGGCCTTGCATGCTGACTACAAGCCACGTAGGGGTGGGGCCGGCGTAAGATGCAGTCGGTGCTGGGTAGTTGATGCTAGTACAACTCCTTCTTACAACGCCAGCGCCCCAGTGCCTGCGACCCTTCATTGCTGGTGTTTGCAAGGTAATAAAATGTGTGTGCACGTAGCGAAATATTATTGTGGAAAATTTACAAAGTATTCATCACGCCTTATCTCAAGATGGTTTGTTTTTCTTTCTCTTTTCTTCGTGGACACCGGTGCCCCTTGCCATGGTTTTATATTATGTGCTACAGCCCTTTCTGTTGCCGGTCTTGTCACTGATGAGTATGGTGGGACTTTGTGTGGCGATGTGGCATGGTGCCCCTCACAGGGCTTCGTGATTTCCAGGGCCCTCACGAGCCCAGGTTCCTGGGAAGTGAAGGGCAGCCTGGGCCACCTACACGTGTGATTGGAGGACTGGGACTGAGCTGGAAGGAGGGACGGGAAGGAAGCTGTCGTGCATTTTCCACTGGGACAAAGGAAGCACCAAGAAGACTGGCCGTGAACTAACTCCCCTGAACCTGACAGTTCCCCAGGTGTCTGGCCTCATAGATTGTGTGCTGAACTTAAAGAGATGCCATTTGAGTTGAAGTAAATCAGAACCAGCAAGCTCGGGTCGCCACAGCAATTCCTTTGAGTTCTTCTCACTTGTTAGGAATTCAGCCCTTCCATGTGTGTTTCTGAAAACTGTTCACAGTCGTTCTTTTCTCATTTCAGAAAAATCTGGCAGCACTGTTGGACTAACACTGTCATTCTCACGTTCCTCATGAGGAAACTGAGCCCTGGAGATGTTAAGGAACCCCAAGATTATAAAGTTGTCCCAGGGAACCCAGGACTGAAGTCCGAGTCTCCTGATACTTCAGCAAATAAGTCACCTAAAAATTGGGATTTTCGTCTTATACTAGAGGATCTTACATACCCAGAGAGAGGAATTGCAACACACCCCTTTACATTGTTTACTCGATTATACGTTCTTAGATGTTTATCTTTAGGATAACCTTTTATACAGCCTATGATGTTTTTTCTTTAAGATCCTAGTTGTAAGGATTATAAAGCCCAGATTTGTTCTGAGAGCCTGCATGTAGCTCTCCTCCCTCATTTCGTAAGTATTGATTAAGTGCCTTTCATAGCACACGCTCCCTAGGTACCAGGGAGACAGCTGTCAACAAGGCGACATTGGCTTCTGCCTTTAGGAGCCTCCGGCTCAGTCCCCCTCTGCTGGACAGCACTGGGCCCGAGTTCCCATCTGGGCCCAGGAGTTTGAAGGCTTCACTAAGGAGGGGTCACTGAGCTGTCAACTACTCTTACAGCTCAGGGGTTTGGAGCTTGGTCCTCAGAGTTCTGCCTACCCACTGAAGGGGCTCACGGCTGGGGCTGTGACCTCATGCTGTGCGGAATGATGTGGGGATGCAGTTGGTTCTACAGAGGACCCAAGGTGCTTCTTGCACTGCCTTCTGTCACTATTACTTTCCTCCTTGGGGAAAATGTGCCCGCTCACCTCATTTTGATTGCTAAAATATGCATGGTATCTAAGGACTCTGGGAAGGTTTTTCTAAAACTACTCCTGCAGAGTCTTCTAAACCCTTCAACTTCTCCTTACCATGTACAGAGGTATTGCTTGAAACCGGCACGTGTGTGGGTTCACAGCCTGCCACAGCATTGCGCTTTGCTAGCTGTTCCCATCCTTGGCTGCTGTTTTGTGATTTCTCTCCATGAACATCACCTTTGATCGGAAGGCCACTGTTTTATTTGTATTGTCGTGCTTCGGCTGAAAGAAAACAGCTTAATTCTTCTTTGTTCCAAGGAATTTCCATTCTAGAGTGCTTTATTTCTTCTGATTGGATTCCCCCCTAACTGGAATGGCTCAGCCTAGTGGAAATAGCTTATTTAGTCTTATGGGTTTTTTTTTTTAAATATGCCAGTTTACTGAGATTCCTTTATGCCAAAGAATTTAAGCTATTCATGGTGTTATATTGTCAGCTGGAGTCCAGTTTAGTGTGCTCCCCACTGGTGCCGAGCATTGCCCTGGTATGTTCTGTTTGTTCCTTGCAGGAAAGGATACATATGTGTGGCCATACATACCCACATATAGATACACATGCATACAGTAATGTGGTTTGCATTATATACTAAAAAAAATAATGGTGATCGTGGTTGCTCGACAGTGCACTTCTAATATCCTGAATTTCATTAGAGATGAATACGGGGAAGGGCAAAAGCAGGTTGCAAGTGTGTGAAACCTATTTGTGCTTGTGTTATTATTTATTAATTATTGTATCACTTTTATACGAAAGCTGTAAACCTACTTTTGCCCCACCCTCTATGTTAAAAGATGTTCTACAACAAACGAAACAAAACAAAACAATTAAGTCTTAAAAGATTACAGGTTGCCGCGACGCCCACGGAAAGGCGGGACAGCCTGTGGTCTCTGAGTCAGACGAGCAGGCATGTGGAGCTGATTTCTCCTGGAAACACCAGCAGGGCACATTCCCCCTGAAAAGCCCATTCATGGGAACTAATTAGAGGCCAGGTTCAGTCGTGTAGTGAGAACCGCATGCCGCCATAACCAGTGGAGGGAAATAATGAATAGGCATTTGAATTCCTTCATTTGTATGATTTCTAAAAATACCTCAGTGCCAACAGTACATTGCATGCCCGAGAGGCGCACCCATCTGCAAAATGGTCCCCGACCCTTTGCCATCGTGGAGAAGAAGGAAGGAGCCCATGACGGAGAGACTCGTAGGCAAGCGTTTGGATTTACAGTGATGTTCTGCGAGGTCCCTGCTCGTGTGGAGAAGGCCCGGGGATTATTTCAAGTTGAATTATTGTTTGCCAGAAGCGTCTCATTTCCTTGTTGGGATAGGCGGTCCACTGGAAAGAATCGTTCTTTACATTTCTCTCTTAACTAGACTGTACCTGGTAAACCTCAACGTTCAGTGCACAGAGCCGGTCCGTCTACCAGCTGTGCATCTGGATTGCTAAGCTGGTAACTGCCTAAGTGATCAACCCATTTTCGTAGTGACTGATCATGTATCTAAATTCAGTGAAAGTGAGGAACGTGGCATAAAGCACCATTTCACGTAGGAGGGTCTGCTGTTACATTTTAAATATGTTTTCTTTCAGAGTTTATGCATTTTTCAATGGCTAAAAGAATCACCCCCAGTCGTGTTTGACTTCAAAATCTGTGCTCATTGGCCCAAGGTAGGAACCCTCCTTGGCTGAATGTGCAAGCTGAGATCTGCCTTTTATTCCTAAACATGGACTCCTTAAAAACTAGTTAATTATTAAAGCACTACATGATTATTGTAAAAACATTTAGAGAGCTTAGAGATGTAAATAAAAGAGAAAAATATCCTTTATTTTCATGGTACAGAGATAGCCACTGTTGGAATTTTGGTGTGGGTCATTTTTGACCTTTTTCCTGTCCTGCCGAGTGGCTTTTCCTCTCTTGCCCTTTCTTTTGGGTTCTCTGCATGGCAGCCATTTGAAAATGACCTAAAAAGAGTTCACCCTTCTTGGGTAACACATCTGCTTGCAACTGGAAAGCTGGTGGGTCTCTCTCCTTCATATAAGCAGGAAGGTGATGTCAGTGGGGGCAGCGGTGGTGGTGCTAGTGGAGGGGGTGGTGCTGGTGCTGGTGGTGCAGGTGGTACTGGTGCTGGCGGTTCTGGTAGCACAGGAGGTGGTGGTGGAGGAGGTGGTGTAGGTGGTGGAGGAGGAGGTGGTGGTGGAGGAGGTGGTGTAGGTGGTGGAAGAGGAGGTGGTGGAGGAGGAGGTGGTGCATGTGGTGGAGGAGGAAGTGGTGCAGGTGGTGGAGGAGGACATGGTGAAAGAGGAGGTGGTGCAGGTGGTGGAGGAGGTGGTGCAGGTGGTGGTGGAGGAGGTGGTGGAGCAGATGGTGCAGGTGGTGGTGGAAGAGGTGGTGCAGGTGGTGGAGGAGGAGGTGGTGGAGGAGGAGGTGGTGCAGGTGGTAGAGGGTGTAATGTTGGTAGTGGTAGGAGTACCAGCAGGGCACAACCCATGGCACCTAAGAAGTGGTTGCCGTGGAGATTCAGCCCCTGCAGATTCTGAACAGCGAATGTGGCTTCTAGAAACGTAGCCACTGTTCAGTTGGCCAGTTACTTCCCTAGACATTTGGTGATTGACATTTGGGGACAGAAGGGTTGTCTTACCAGTTTAGTTTTAAGAGCTGAGGCAAAGAGTACTTTAGAGTGATTCATAGCAACCGTTCTTTCGGAAGGTCATGATTCTGAGAATTTCGTGTGTTCTCTGATGTGTCCAAGTGCTGCAGCTTTAGGTTTTGTTTGCAAGCCCGCTGACAGCACCTGTGTGCACAGACGTACACAGAGACACGCGTACACAGACACACACAGACACACACAGCTTGCTGGGCATATGCTGTGCCTAAGTTCTGGGGAAGTACCGGGAAATTTCATTGCATTTGCTATTTCAATCTCTTACTCCCAGTTTATTTTGCTGGGCAGATTCTTGTTGGGGTAGAACAAACAGATACTTCAGAGCAAACATTCCCTGAAATATTTCAAAGGAAATCAGCCAATATGTATTAAGAACAAGGTGATAGCCTAAGTGCTGAGGGGTCAAGTGTCATGGTTAAATTATTGCTTGTCTTCCAGGACTTTTATCTCCCCCAAATGTTTGCTTTTCCTTTGCTACCATAACCAAAGTGATTTCGCAGTCTCCTTCCCGCACATTGTCGAGCTTAAAATATTACTTTTCTAGGAATCTTCTTTGTTGTACACTGAAAATATCTATGACCCAGGGAAATCAACCTTACGCTAAGCAGTTTAGCATTAAGAATCAGAGGAAACCAAATCCCCATTTTTATGCAGAAATCAAAGAGTAGCATAAATAACGTAAATATGCCATTTCAAACTACAATACATTTCTAAATAATAAACAGCTCCAGATTTCACAGCTGATTTTATCAGGAGCGAAACTGAGACGAATTCTCCACAGTCACATGGACCGATTGCCAGAACTCTTAGTTCTGCCCAGATTTTTTGGGGTTTTGTTTTTGTTTTTAAACACATTTGTGACCATCAAGTATAGGCTCTATGTGCATATAATTTTGTATTCTGTTTTTCTCTTGTAATATTAAAGTATGTCCCCACCATTTTTCTAATTGTTTTCTTATGACTTGCTACATCCCATTCCGTGAGTGGATGTCCCATAATTTATTGAACCATTCCCCTCACATTGGATTTGAGGTGGTTTCTACGTTTGCGAGTTTTTAGGTGTCTGTCTTGGCTGCTGCAGGGTTTCTATGAGAAGGAAATGGGTGAAGTGGCGGGTGGGCTGATACGATCGTTTGCATGTGTGTGGAGCACTCAGGGATGCCTTTCAGGTCCAAGGCGTGATCTTCCCAGGAGAACACAGTAGTTCAGAACACAGGGTTGGACCTTGGCCGGTGTGGCTCAGTGGGTTGAATGCCAGCCTGTGAGCCAAAGGGTCGCCAGTTCGATTCCCTGTCGAGGCACGTGCCTGGGTTATGGGCCAGGTCCCCAGTAGGGGGTGCGTGAGAGGCAACCACACATTGATGTTTCTGTCCCTCTCTTTCCCTCTGTCTAAAAATAAATAAATAAAATCTTAAAAAAGAAAAAAAAAGAACACAGTTTTGGGAGTCAGTCAGGACTGGGTTTCATTTCTGATTTCACCTCGCTGTGTGACTAACCTCGAACGATTTCTTAACCTTTCCGTGAGCCTCAGTCTTTAGACCTGCAAAGTGGGCACAGCTCTGCTCCCTCAGGAGGTCGTTGTGAGGATAAAATGATCGATACATAGCAGTGCTCATCAGGTGATTGCTACTTGCGTGCGTACAGGATGCCTCATCCAAATCGAAACATTTACTTCCTTAGTTCACCCCATACCTGTTGTGTGCCTCGCGCTAGCTAGGTTTTGACAAGGCAGAGGAGATTGAGGTTCAGGGCTTGCCCAGTGGGTCCCCAAATCTCCAGGACCCAGAGGAATGAATGGGAAAACTAGGGCAACAGGATGGCTCCCAGCAAGCATCATAGAAAAAGCCCCGAGTTTGGCACCAGGAAAAGTAAAGGTTCACATCCCGACTTTGCTGCCTACTCATTCACAGGCCTTGGGCAGATGATTGAAATTCTCTGCACTTTAGCTTCTGCATCTTATTCCTATTCTACAAGTTGTTGTGAGGCGCAGAAATAATGTACACTCAGTGTCGGGCAGAAAGGAGATGCTTAAAGATGATTATTATGCCTGATGTCTTCAGCGTCCCAGTAGTGGCTGATTTTTATGGTAATGAACCTGACAGATTCTGCTCTTCCGATGTGGCAGAGCCTGGCTCCATTGTGCTCATATTAGTCTGAACCTCATCTCATAACAGCCTAACTCGCTGTAAACTGGTCATCTTCACGGGGTGTGCATGGCAATGTGGAATTACAAGCATATTCAGCTTTCCGTGAATAGCATGGCGTGGCCATTAGGTGAAGACCAAGGAAGAATGACTGATGAAGACACTGATTGCTTCTTAACGCTAAAGGGCCTCCTTAGGATGTGGAATGGCTGCACAGTCAAGAATATGGTTTATGCCGTAGCATCCATCGTCCCACAAACGGAACAAGGTGGTGGGGATTGAATCGATTTGGCCGGGTGTCTTTGTGTGTGAAGATTTCCCGCTGCTCTGTGAATGCTTCTTTATTCATAGGTGTAGAACGTGCTTCTCTCTTGTTCTGTTTCTGTGCTGTCCCCCAGGTAACAGGCCTCCAGGACCGATGAGCTAAGGAGTAACGGACGCACACTGACCCTCTACTCAAACATGGATAGGGGTGTAAGACTAGCATCACAAGTGCACTTACGTGATCTGGAACGGAATGAGAGGATGGTTACTGTTTTGAATGCTGGGGTCCTAGAGGCAGCGCATGCTGGATATGTAAATTGAATATATTGTATCAATTAGAATGTATTATCCAGTGCATAATCATGCTTTGTGCTTGGTGATACCTTCCATGGAGAACTTGGAGTTTGTTTGTTTGTGTTACTATTCAGCTATGTGTATACAATGCAACCCAAATTACTGATGTTGCTGCCCTTCTGTCGGTCAGATAACTGGTCAACCACCTGTATTCAGTGTGTGCTTGCAGCAGTTTCTGTAATTCTGGCTCTAACTCTCGAGCTATCACCGGAATAGATGAACGGAGTCTGCAGAAAGCTCACGGAGGTTTGAGAGGAAGGGAAAGCCAGAGAAGGCAAGTTGTATTCCCTCAACCCCTGGGCCAAAGAGAACAGTAGGGGGGTTCACGCAGATAGAGGGACCTACAATTCAGAAATGCAGCATTTCATGGTGCTTTGTTGATTTAGGTATAATTTTACAAAGCAACTTGTTTGCAATAATTTCCCATGGACAGAAGAGTTGCATGTGAGGACTGAGAGCCTGTGTATCTCCCTCACTCTGATCTGGGTCCACATCCGTGATCACGAAGCCTTTTCCTGACCGCTCGAGAGCAGCCCTGAGGACCCCCTGTGCATTTCCCCAAACGAGGACGTTCCACCTGCCACCAACCTGCCGCTCTCCCAGGCAAAAACTGGCGTGGGCACACCACTCCTAGCCAGTCCACAGACCCCACTCCCAATGGCACTGGCCACCCAATATTGTCCTTCCCTCCTCTCTGGTACAGGCACACACATAGATACAGTTGTCATGTCCCTTTAGCCTCTTCCAACTTAGGTTTGACTTTCTACTTGATGAGTTTTATGTTTTATATTCATGAAGTGGCCAATAAATCATATTTAAAGCAGCTTATGAAAGCATACACCACAAATGAAATGAGGGCTTCTTCATTTGAGTTCAGTTGGACATCTTTTCATGCCTGCTCACTCTTGCTCATGCAGTGCTCCTGGTGTAGGCCCTGAAACTGTGACGGGCATGGTGACACTGGCCCTGTGTCACAGACACGGGGGCCTAAAACAAGCAGAGACAAGCCCCAGGTCCCTTGTGCCGGGGGAAGCCCGGCGTGCTTAGGGAATGTAAGACCGAGGATTCCCGCAGAGAGAGGGCCAGGCCAGGAAGGGGACTGATGGAGGGAAGAGCAGGACTTAGCATGGTGGGGGTGGGGGGTGGTCCTGGGAGAGGGAGTAGCACCTTCCCCAGCTTGGCTCACGCTGACGTCCTTCTTTGGTTGCTTAGCCAGAGCCACTGGAGTCCCTCGTGACCTCGTGACTTTTGCCTTCTCTCGCTGCCTCTGTCCAGTCCGTCGAGAATGTGCCTTTCACCCCCACTTTCACTTCTCGGTGGCCTTCCTTCGGTGTGGGCTAGGGCCCTGCCATAGCCTCGTGACCGGAGTCCAGGCTCCTGCCCCTCGTGGTGTCTTCCTGGCAGGGCACGTGGGCTTTCCTGCTGACCAGGAGTCGACCCTGTCGCACCCTGCGTGGAACCCTCCGGGGGTTCCTCTCCCATCTGCTGCAGCAGAAACTCCAGAGCCCTTAGGGTGGCCGTGCCGCCGGGTTCCTCCCCTGGCCTTGAGCCCCTGTGCCTGGAAGGTCGGGTGTCATCTGGGGAGACCCATAGAATGTGCGCAGCTGAGGTGGTGCTGGCTGGTGCGGTGGAGCCCCGGCAGCCGGCGGCCATTTGAGAAGCTGGGGTGGGAGGTGGTTTAAAAATCAGAGAAGATATGAAGCTGTAAAATCGATGGTGAGCTTCCTACTGCGCTTTTCTAATCACGGAGCAGAAATGACTTGGGAAGCTCACAGCTTGGGAAGCAAGTGGCCCCCTGGAACAGAGCTAATCACAGGCATTTCCTGGGAGATTTGTTTCCCTGGGGGTTCCTTTGAGTGCGACTCATGGCAGCGGATGTGCCATTTCCAGTGTCTCATTGTGCCGCGTCAGCTTGTGTTCTCTGGGGATTGTCCCCAGCAGCGGCGGCGGGGGCACAGCTGAGAATGTGGCTGGTGGCGGAGCGGGCGGACAGGGTCTAGCTGCCTTGCGGACACTGAGAGGCCAGGACCTATGGTCCTGCTGGTAAGAGCCACTCCTAGGGCATGTGCTAGGCGCCAGGCACTGTGCCAACTGCTTTGCATGGATTATCTCACCTAAGCCTCAGAACATCTTATGACATGTGGGTACTGTGGTTAGTCCCGTTTCTACAGATTAGGGAGCCGAGGTTTGGAAAGGTTAGGAGCTGGGAGGCCAGACGGCCGCACAGGGCAGAGCTGAGGTGCCGGCCCCGGCTTCTCCTGGCCCTGTGTGAGCATCTTTACCACGACATTACGATGGCATTGGGTCATCTCACAGCGCACAAGGTAAGGGCTTTATTGCTTTCCACCAAAGTTCTGGTTTGATGTGGCAAGGGTGAAGTAAACACCTCAGTAGTAGAATAAATGCTTAAAGTGATAAAAATAAAGGGCTAATTAAAATACAAGAAAATTTACAGAATGTCTGGAGCTTGGTGTTCAGGAGCAGGGACCTCTGGGCGTACCTTAGAGGACCCAGCAGGCCAGGCTTCTCGGTGTGTTGAGAGCGTGGTGTCTGAATTGGCTCCGCTGTCCCTTTGAAGATGGTGGCAGAGACTGAGAGTTTGGCAGTTGCCTGTGACTGGGTCTTGAGCAGTAGTAAGTTCACGACCCTTTCTGGTATCTAGAACGAATCATTGGCACATCCTCTCAGCAAGGTTCTGGCTGTTGGCCCCAAGGCATATAGCGCGTTTACAGGGAGGTCTCTCAGTTGACATCTCCACATGTCACTGTCCAGGATGCCTGGGACCAGCCTTTCCTTTGCCCAAGGGTGTGTCTGGGCAGTGGGCCAGCACGAGAGGTGTCACTCTACAGAAGGGGTGCCCTGTGATTAACCTTGACCTCTGCTGGTATATGATGCAAGGCTTTGTTCAAAGTGGTTTCAAAATAATAAGCTTGTTGAAAACAGTGTTTGGATCCAAAACTGAGTCATAGAAATGGCTGACTTGGACAATGGCTGTCGGGCTATGGAAATACTAAGGAGTCTTTGGGATGTGGGACGGAGCCTGCAAAACGTGTTCTCATCGTGCCACACACAGGAAAGGACCATATGTACACCGCATGCTGCGGTAAGCAGTCGGCGCTCACAGCCAGAGGTGGCTGCCCAGGACCCTGGGTGGTCCCAGGGCTTACCTGCTGTCAGGGGGTGCAAGGTTCCAAGGTTTCCACACACCCCCTGGCAAGGACCACCAGGACGGAGGCTCTGATGGGTGGTATTTTTAAACCCAGTCCTGATGTTTTGTCAAAAAGGGCTTACTGGGAAACCTTTTAATTCTTCAGGTGTTTGATTATGAAGGTAAGTTGTCATGGGAGGGGAGTCCAATTTCTGTAGTGTATTTTTTAAAGAAAAATTGTTTCGCAGTGATTTTATGTTTATATCTTGTCCTAAGTCACCTTATAAGGTTGTTAAAAATATTAAGACCCCTACGTTATCACAGAAGTGGATACACGGCCATCTGTAACATGACAGAATTTGAACATTGCTTCTGTGACTATTAACTGTGACAAGGTTTCTCCTGATGGGCAATTTCTAAGGAAACATTCTTAAAACGAACGCTTGGGCACTGATTTTTTTCGACTGATTATACAGAACTCATCAAAATTAGCATGTTTTCTTCCAAACAATCATCATGGTTCTAAAAAGAATGCATATTAGGTACCCTCCTGTGTGCCGGTCAGAACGATGACTGAGTATAACCGTGAACTGTGCCCTCTGATAGAAGGGGGCAGAGGACAGCGTGTTGCCGACAGTGGGAAGACAGAAGGGTCTTAACAGCACCGATGGAGAGATGAACGTGCTGCCTGGAAATGGTGACCCTAAATGGTCACCCAGGTAGCCGTTGACTGGGAGCGGAGCTACGAGACGCTGGATTGTCTGTTTTGACTTTCACGGTTCTTTATTCATCTCTCTCGTCACTTTGGGTTTCTAGCTGAGGCGTTAAAACGAAGACTAGAAGACCTGGAAAAGGAGAAAGGCGGCCTGCACTTCCAGCTTCCTTCCAGGCAGCCGGCCCTGCGCAGCCTTCTGGTCTACCTGGGAGCACAGGCCGAGGCCGCCCTGTGCCAGGCTGCTCAGCAGTAAGTACTGGGGATGGACCCCGCCCTCCTCTCCCTGGGTCCCCTCCTCTCTCAGCTCCCAGGTGGTGAAGAGCTGGGAGGGGATTAGCTGGAGAGACCCTCAGCTTCCCTTTTGGGGAAGTGCCCTTTTGCTGGTTGGATGGGCAGAGTTTCCTTCCCGCGTGTGGGTCCACCCCCCTCAGAAGCCCTTTCTGCTAATTGACAGAGAGCAGCCCTAGACCCACACAGCCAGGGCCTGGGGGTTAAGCTTCCCTGGGAAGCCAACCTTCTGAGAAGGTGGTGGTGGGTTTCCTCTCGTCCAGGGCAGCTTGGGCTCCTGGCCTTATATTGGCCTGTCAGATCCACAAACCATCTTCCTTCTGCTACCCAAGGGTCTCCTGGCATCGGGAATGGCGAGCAACCGCCATTTCTAGCCCCGGGGCTCTCCTCCTGGCTGCAGGCTCGAAGCCCCTGGAGATTTTTTAAATGTTCAGTTTCCACCCAGACCTAGCCCGTCGCTGCTGTGGTGGGTCTCAGGCCGGTGCTGGTGTGGCTGGGGGTCGGAGAAGCACTGCTTTTGGACACTTGCTGGCGTCCCCTCTCCCTGGGGAAAGATAGGCTTCAGAGAGAGTAGGTTTGCGGTGGAGGAGGGCTGTCAGCCCCGTCACATCCGGGCCTGCTTCTCCTTAGGTGTAAACACGGCCACAGCAATGACATTTGATTTCCAATTTCCCTGACGATCATCAGACTGACCCACTCCATGTGGGTGTGCGTGGTGCTATACAGTTAGTGCGTCTTGGCACCTCCCTGCAGCCTCTCTTAACAGTGAGGCTGATTGTCTTCTGATCGCCCTGAAGATTTGCTGGTAGCAGAGTGAGAGGCGCCTGGTGGGTGCTTCCTTCCAAGTGTTTGCCAAATGAGCTTTCGTCTTAAAAAAAAAAAGGTGAATCCCACCCATTTCTGTTCTTTTTATGCATCGCACATTGAGCTGGAACCTTGTTCCGGCTCCCTTCCTCACACGGGGCTCTTCCCAACTTGACCGTCTACTGAGTTCTTTCTTTTGCTTGTTCTTTGGGGTTCGTTCTTGGCCTCCCCCCAGCCCGGGCCATTTTAGTCTCTGCTGATGTATCGTGTTTCTATTTCCTGTGCAAACACTGCCCAGCAGTTGCTAAGTGCCATTAAAAGTAACTCAGTTAAACATTTTTACTGTGATAAAATATACATAACCCAGCGTTTGCCATTTTAACCGTATTAAGAATACAGTTCCGTGGCATTAAATACATTCACGTCGCTGTGCGGCCATCACCACCATCCACCTCCAGAACCCTTCTATTTTCCCAAACAGAAAGTCCGTTCACATTCAACACTAACTCTCCTCCCCCCCTCCAGCCCCTGGGGACCACCATTCTCCTATCTGTGTCTATGAATCTGACTTCTCTAGGGACCATGTGAGTGGGATCACACGGTATCTGTCCTTTCGTGCCTAGCTTATTTCACTCTGCATAATGTCCTCAAGGCTTATTCATGTTATAGCAGGTGTAGGTATTTCCTTTCTTCTTAAGGCTGAGCAATATCTCGATGTATGTATGGGCCACATTTTGCTTATCTATTCGTCCCTCCGTGAACAGGACGTGACTTATTTAATCCTCAAGACAGTTCTAGGGGGTCTACTATTTTATATGTTGATATCTGTACTTATGTGGAGATCTGCGTTGTTGTCCAGAACTATATTTGTATTTAAAGATGAGGAAACTAACCCAGAATAGGTTAACCCAGAATGAGTGCGGACCACCCGGCGGTGGTGCGGAGCCCAGGCGTAAACTGGGCCTTCTGGCTCCAGTCTTGGGCTTTTCCGTGATTGAGTTAGCCGACGTGTGATTTGGTTGGAGAGCGATGCTTTGTTATGGTCTTGGCTGAGTTTCTTAGAGAACACAATGCTCCAGTAAAGGTGATACCAAGCAACACAACGCTCAAATAAAGGTGATATCATGCATTCCCATTCAATGAGGTCACATCATCTGATGTTTCTTATGTTGACATTTTGGACTGTAGCAACATTACAGGGTCCAGCCTAATATAGACCCATGAAAACAGAAGCCTTTATGCCCCACTTACAAAGCCAATGTAAACGGCTGGCTTACCCCGTTTACTGTTCTCCTTTCTTCTTTCCTCGCAGGAGCTGCCTGTACCCCGGTATGATCTGAGTTCTCTCTCTCTCTCACTACCGAGGTCAGCAGTGACTTTGCAGGTGTTAAATTTAAAAGGCGTTTTATTTAAGTTCTGGTTCTGCTCTGCATCACCGCATCGTCCAGGACTTTCACTCAATCAAACTCATCCCTGAAACTCTCTGCCCTTGACTTTCCTGTGTCACCCTGTCCTGCTCTTCTTGCTGCCTTTCTGCCATTCTTCTCAGTCTCTCATGAGCTCCTGTTCCTCACTCAGTGTCCCCAGCATTGATGCCCCTCCGCTCCGGTTGCAGCCTGTCCTCTCTTCTCACTTTCTCTGCTCTCTCTGGGCGACCACAAAGACACCCATGCTTCAGGTATCATTAATGCACTAATTTCCCTCAAATTTACATCTCTATCTCCCTTCTCTCTCCGGAGTTCCAGCCTACAATTGAGCTTTGGATTGAACATCTTCCTGACCCCGAGTTTATCTTTTTATCCTAAAGCTTTACTATCTTTCAAACCTACTGACTAAACTTGACTGTCTCCCTAGTCACCCTCTTCTTCTGTACCCTCAGTCTCAGTGACTTACGCCACCATGGACCCAGCTACCCAAGCAGGAACTCTGGGACGTTGTTGGCTCCTCCCTCTGCCCCATTCCCAGTTCCGCAGTCAGCAGGTCCTGTTGATTCTACTGTCTGCCTTTATCTCATTCCCACTCGATTTGTACCCTCATGGCCACGCCTTAGCACTGCTCTCAAATTTGTCATCCGGAGGATCGCAGTGGCTTCCTTACTGGCGTTCCTGATTCCCAGATGACTCCCTCCCATTCATTGGCCACAGTGCCACCCATGGAGATAAAGTCACACTCCGTGCCTTTCAGGATAACATCTGTGCCGCTCAGCATGACACCCACAGACCTTCCATCCAGCCCCTGCCCGGCAGCCCAGAATCTCACCAGCCCTCTCCACCTCCTGCAGTCTGTACATCCTGAAGTATGAGAAGTTCCTTGAATGGTCTGAGTGCTTCTAAAGTCTATGACCTTGCACGTGACCCACGGTCCTCACTACCATCCTTGTGTAGCCTTGCCCATGAGCCACACCGTCTTCCCCTTGAGTTACTGGAGCGCCTGAACTTCCTCACCGCTGTCTTGAGTGTTAAGTAAATATCTTTCCTCTGAGACCTGTCTACTCTGAAAGACTACAGGATCCTGGAGGACAGGCTGTATTGGATTTAGCTTTTCATGCCGAGAGACCAGAACAGTGGCTGGGCCATACTAAGTGTTCTCTAAATATTCGCCGAATGAGTGAATATGATACAAGTGTGCATGTACCTGTGTGGAGGTGGGCGAGGGTATATGTGAATGTCTTTTGGGAGAGAGAGAGAGCAGCTTCACTCTAATGTGGTCCAGTTGCCCTGGAGAAAGTGTCTCTGCAGCCCTCCTTCTGACTCCCCCAGCAAGAGGGGCTTCCCAGTGTCTTGACAGGACCCTGCGCTGGAGATCAGGAAACCTGAGGTCTGGCCTTACTTCTTCCGCTAACCCCCATCATGCCCTGGTGTAGTTCCCCAACTTCTGCGCACTTCACTCCCCTCGTCGGAGAGCGAGAGGGTTGAATTAGGTCGCTGTCGGCCAAACTGCAGTTATTTATGTATTACCTTTTCCAAATCCACCTGCCTTATTATGAACGCAGGGAGAAGGTAATGACCCCAAATCAGTTTCTTGCCTACCTTTTCATAATGCATATTAACATTACACAGGTACTCATAATTTTTAAAAAACTGTCTTCCAGTACACCAGTGCCCATCTAGCGTGTCACATTTGTCATCACCAGGACTGTCTCTGAACTTGCAGGTCTCCCCTAAACAAGGGGCTGTGACTGCAGCTCTCACAGCGGCCACCAGGGGGACACGGTGCCGGGCTGGAGCTCCCAGACCAGCGAGCCCTGAGCCTGGACAGGTTTCTCAGGTCAGGCTCCTGAGTCAAGGGGGAAACAGAATGCTTTGCAATGAATGGTACTTTCTTTCTTTTTTAGAAATGGTTGCATTGACTTGGCATTTCTCAATGAATTAATAACACCAATAAGTGTCTCCTAACCTTTTGGGATCAAGTATTTCTGTGAGAATCTGGTGAAAGCTGTAGACTTCTTCCATCCCAACCCACTCATGTATAGACATACAAGTGACTGTGTGCAGTTGCAGGGCCACATGGACACCCGACTCCTCAGGGGCCCGGGGGCCTCAGGTTATCACAACTTTGTCTAGAATAGGATTCAAGGAAATGCGAATTCCCAAGTACGATCAGGTACTTAGATTTTAATTTTTACTGTCCCTTTGTTCGTTATAATCCCTGTTGAATTCAGTTTTTAAAGAGGTACAGTTAACTCCCTAAAGCTTGCACAGGCGACCAGCCTGAATCGCACCTGGTTTGCTCGGGCCCTTCCGGCAGCTCAGGGAGTTTTAGGTGCTGCCTTCGGGGCCTAGCCAGACTCCATGCAGGTTCTCTCAGTAATGCGCTGGGTCCCTGGGTTCCTGTCCTCCGCAGGTACAAACTCAGCGTGGTTGCCCTCTCCTCCAGTCTCCGTTGTGCCAGTGAATCCATCTTTCCCATTTCTTTATGACATTCTGGGCAGATAGCAGAAATGTCTGGGGCATTTTCAGTTGCTGATGTTCATTCATCCATCCAGTTTGGAACGTAATTATCTACCCAATTCAGATCTTTCCCTGTCTGGCATTTGTGACCCTCTCCTTGGTGGTCACTGCTGCCTTTCCGGCTGCTAGACGTTGACTAACCTGCTCTCTAAAAGGACTCATGTGTGGGTTCCCCAGTGGGCACCACGGGGTCCTCCTGCTGCCCAGACCCTCTTTGCCGCACCCAGACAGCCACCACTTTTCACGTGACTCAGCCCCCCCCCTTTCGGTGGGGGCCCCTTGCCCATCGGCTCACTTGTCGTGAGGTTAGCTTTTGTGATGTCTACTCAATTCACAGGAAGCTCACACACCTTTGCCACAGGGAGTGGTGGGCATGCAGACCCTGTGCACCCACCACGGCTCTCCAGTTCCTTTATCCAGAAGGTTCTTCGTAGGATTGAGCCCCAGTCACCCATGTGGTGATCATCTCAGCAGTACATTGATTATTGGCTTTTCTTCTTTCTCACTCCCTCACTCCTAGTTTTGTGGAAGTCACTTCTCCATAAAACAGCCCCAACCCAGATCCTGGTCTCAGGCTTTGCTATGAAGAGAACCCAAGCTTAGACTATACATTCTATGTGTACACTAAAATTGGTCATATGTACAACTAAATTGTGTGTGTGCACCATGTCCTTATTAAAGACCCTTCCCCAGCCTGGCCACTGTGGCTCAGTTGGTTGAAGCATTGGCTCATAAACCAAGAGGTCATGGGTTCAGTTCCTGGTCAGGACACATGCCCAGGTTGTGCGTTCACTCTGTCGGTGTGATTAAAAGAGATGGCGGGTTGATGTTTCTCTCTCCCATCAGTGTTTCTCTCCCTGTCTTTCTCCTTCCCCTTCTCCTCTCTTTAACATCAGTAGGCACCACGTCCTTGTGTAAGGATTGTTTTTTAAAAAACATTTTACTGATGGACAACTTAAAACACATGTCAATAAATACAGCTGAGTTTAAAAACAAAGATTACAGTAGTTTTCCAGGGGGGCTTACGGAGGCGGAGCGCTGGTTTCCTGTCCCAGTGTCTCCCGTGCCCACACTGCCTTTCCGATGGGAAGAGAAAGATGTCGTGTAGCTCGTGATGCTTCCGGACTGAGCCATTTCCCTCTGATTAGTTCTCCCTCTGCACCCTTTGAAACATGTGGTTCTTTATGCCCATTTACTTGTCACATGGGGAACCCCAGGCTGTAGAATTCAGTGACGGTCCGCTGTAAGCTCACAGATGGAGGGAGGAGGCACCACTGAAAGACCAGAGAACAATGGTTACAGACACGTTTTACTGGGGATGAAAATAGGATATGGCCTAAAAATGGTCCTTGTTGGACCAAATGCCAGGAGAGTCGGATGGGCCCCGCACGCCGCGTGTCCCATTCCCAGGAGTCCCCGCTGAGCCTTGTCACCGCCTCTGGAAGAGAAGGGAGGAAGGAGAATGGAGAAGAAGAGGCTGAGGCGGCCACAGAGGGCCCCTCGAAACTTGTTTCAGAATTGGTGGATTATGAATAGAAGTTTCCAGATAAGGTCTTCCACGTCACCCTCTTGGCTCAAATTCAACCGAAGTCTGTCCTGAAACCAACGGCGTAGCTGTCATAAATCCAGATAAACACGCACGCGTTCCTCGGGCAGGCTGCTCACTTCTGTGTTTGAAACAACGATGCTCTGTTTCCTAAGGAGTCTGACTTTTGCTCCCTTCTCCTAACTCTTTGGACCCAAATCTTATACATGAAGGAAGAGCTATCAAGTGACCTCTGTCGTGTCTGACTTCACAGTAGTTGATTGTGCTGTCCGAGTGGCCTCCTTGGTGGATGGCTGTTGTGTTTAAAGCACATCAGTGATTTAATGTGACTGATGCAAACCCCTTATCACCATCTTCCCGAGAGGGGCAGACGGAAGCACATCAGCTGGGTGCTGTGCGGAAAATTTGATAGAACGGTCATCAGTAGGGGCGGCCACTAGCAAAGGCACAACGCAGCAGATTTTCTCCCACAGTGAAGCCTGGCATCCTTGTCTGTGTTATACACACAACCGTGCAATACACACAACTCTGCAAACCACAGCAACAGCCATGGGCCCGTTTGCCCTGTGTCCTGGCAGGTGGATTGTCTGGCCTCTCCTCTGCCCGGTTGGCGTTCTGCAGATGGTTCTGAAGGCAGCCCTGTGAGTGAAGGATGGGCACTGGAGGGCCCGGGGGGGGGGTGGCCATGCAAGTTCATCACAGACACATGCTCGTTAACCACCGGGCTCAGGGGACGCTGACACCCAGAGTGTTTCAGCCTTCCCTCACAAAAGTCACGTGGTGAGTATAGTGACTGGGATGGGAAACATTCTCCTGTGCAAGCCGGGGTCCAACTGTGCTGAGGGGTTGTGGGATCTCACTCTGCAAACAGTTTCATCCTTCCTTAAATGACTGGGGAAAGGATAAAAGCAGGAAGGCCAGGATTTTTCCAGCCGTGGGCAGCCCTAGATGGGGGCCTGCATGACACCTTGGGGCTGAGCCTGGGGTCTGAGACACCCCTAACCGGGCCCACGAGCTGTTCTGACATCCCACACTCCTGCTGTAATTCCTGCCCCCGAGGGATGTCCTGCTTTTACGTACTGATTAGTTTACAGCGGTGACGCTAATTTGCAGTGGCATTGGGGATTGTGCATTGAGAATATTAAATGTAAAGGGAATGACGTTGATGAAGAGCGAGGCAGGGGGCTCGGAAGACGGCAGGTCTGAAACTGGGAAGCCTGTCCCTTGCTTCGTTACTGGGCTGCCATGTGTCCCGGGGCCACCGCTCAGCCATCTGTGGATGGCTTTCTGTCCCCTGAGTCGGAGCCTGAGAGGCAGAGAGAGGGGTTTTGGTTAGTCACCAGGGCTTTCCTGCTGGATTAAGTAATGAATGTGATTAACCGTAATAGGGAGAATTCCCAGTTACCCACCTGTAGCTCCTCATAGCTAATTTCAATTAGATGTTGATTTCCTTCAATAGCTCCCATCCCGACCCAGATGGTATCTATTTAGGAAATTCAGGAAACAATATTTGCATAAACAGAACAAATTAGGAAATACATTTGTGCAAAGAAGTGATCTAATGCAACAGAAAGGTGCATATAAACAAGTTCTGGATTTTCCAGGCCATGGACTCATTAAGTCATTCAACAAATATTTGCCAGTCCCCTGCTCTGTGCTGGGCACTGGCATGAGACGGTGCAGTCTCTCAGCTCACAGGCCCACGGCTCCGGGGGTCCCGGCTCCGAGGGACCCACAGTCTAGAGTGGGTGGTCACCTGAGCTTTAGGGCTTGGAGGAGGAGGCACGTCCAGTTCCGATGGACATCTTGCGGATGAGGGTGGTTCTGTTCCAGAGACGCCTTCTCTGTAACATCTAAAGAGCTGCAGAAATAGTCCATCTTTTTAAAAATTTTATTTTTTAAATAATTAATTTATTTTTTAAAAGATTTTATTTATTTATCTTTAGAGGGGAAGGGAAGGAGAAAGAGG
Source organism: Sturnira hondurensis (assembly GCF_014824575.4). Taxonomy (NCBI): domain Eukaryota; kingdom Metazoa; phylum Chordata; class Mammalia; order Chiroptera; family Phyllostomidae; genus Sturnira; species Sturnira hondurensis. Next base: position 703,400 of record NW_028084143.1, read on the forward strand.
GAAATATCAATGTATGGTTGCTTCTCGTGGGTCCCCTGCTGGGAACTGGTCTGCAACCCAGGCATGTGCCCTGACTGGGAATCAAACCGCGGTTATTTGGTCCGCAGGCCCGCGCTCAATCCACTGAGCTAAACCAGCCAGGGCAAATTTATTTATTTTTAGAGAGTGGAGAGGAGGGAGAAAGAGAGGGAGACAAACATCAGTATGTGGTTGCCTCTCATGCACCCCCTACTGAGGACCTGGCCTGCAACCCAGGCCTGTGCCCTGACTGGGAATCGAACCGGCAACCCTTTGGTTCCTAGGCCAGCACTCAACCACTGAGCCACACCAGCCAGGGCATATCCATCTTTTTTTAAAATCAAAAGTTTATTTATTTTTTTTATGTTCAGTATTATTTTGTATTAGTCTCAGGTGTACGGCATAGTGGTTGGACAATCATATATGTACACACACGGTCCCTGATGTTTCCAGTATCCACCTGGCACCGTATATAGTTATTACAGTATTATTACCTGTATCTCCTATGCTGTGCTTTACATGCCTGTGACTACTTTGTAACTGCCAATTTGTTTTTTTTTTAATTTGTTTGTTTTAATTTTTGCCAAACTAACTGGTGGAAAGTGTACCATATTTTTACTTCAATTTACATTTCTTTTCTAGGAGTGAAGTTGGGCATCTTTTTTTTTGTATGTTTCTGTGAACTTTGTCCACTTTCCTATGAGTTGTTTTTATTTATTTATTTTTAATATATTTTATTGATTATACCATTACAGTTGTTCTATTCCCCCCTTCATTCCCCTCCACCCGCACACTCCCTCCCCCACCATTCTCCCCCTTAGTTTATAACCACGTGTCTCAAGTTCTTTAGATTCTATATTTCCCCCATTATTCTCGCCCTCGCCCCTATTTTCTACCTACCATCTATGCTATTTTCTGTGCCTTCTCCCCCCTTCTCCCCCTCCCACCCCCCTGTTTCTAACCCTCCATGTGTTCTTCATTTCTATGGTTCCACTCCTGATCTAGCTGTCCTCTTGGTTTGCTTTTGTTTTAGGTGTGGTTGTTAATAACTGTGTGTTTGCTGTCCTTTCACTGTTCATATTTTTCATCTTCTTTTTCTTATATAAGTCCCTTTAGCATTTCATATAATAAGGGCTTGGTGATGATGAACTCCTTGAACTTGACCTTATCTGAGAAGCACTTTATCTGTCCTTCCATTCTAAATGAAAGTTTTGCTGGATAAAGCAATCTTGGCTGTAGGTCTTTGGATTTCATGACTTGGAATACTTCTTTCCAGCCCCTTCTTGCCTGTAAGGTCTCTTTTGAGAAATCCGCTGACAGTCTGATGGGTACTCCTTTGTAGGTGACTGTCCCCTTATCCCTTGCTGCTTCTAGGATTCTCTCCTTCATTTTGGTCTTGGCTAATGTAATTATGATGTGCCTTGGTGTGTTCCTTCTTGGGTCCAACTTCTTTGGCACTCTCTGAGCTTCCTGGATTTCCTGGAAGTCTATTTCCTTTGCCAGACTGGGGAAGTTCTCCTTTATTATTTGTTCAAATACGTTTTCCACTCGTGGCTGTTTCTTTCCCCCTTCTGGTACCCCTATAATCCAGATGTTGGAACATTTAAAGATGTCCTGGAGGTTCCTAAGCCTTTCCTCATTGTTTTGAATTCTCATTTCTTCATTCCTTTCTGGTGGGATGTTTTGTTCTTCCTTCTGGTCCAATCCATTGATTTGAGTCCCAGTTTCCTTTCCATCACTATTGGTTTCCTGCGCATCTCCCTTCATTTCAATTAGTTTAGCCTTCATATGTTCCTCTAATTTGTGACTGTAATCTACCAGTTCTGTGAGCATCCTGATAAATAGTGTCTTGTATTGTGCTTCTGAGAGGCTGGCAATTTCTCGGTCGCTTAGGGTTATTGGCTCTGGGACTTTGAGTTCTTCTTGCACCATCTTTTGGGCTGTTCATGCCTGTTCCATAGCAGGATCAGAGCCCTAAAGTGTTCACTAGAACAGGGCAACTAAGTTGCTGGGTTGTGATGTTGTATGTGGGGGCGGGGTCAAAGAGGGACAATGGCTTCCCGTCTGCCGCCTGCCGAGGTGGCCCCGGTGCCACCAGCCACCAGCCACCACCGTCACCAGGCCCACGCGTTTCGTTCCACTGCACGCGAGTGTGCCACCGCCGTCAGCCCTCCACCACTGGGTTCGCCCCCTGGGGCCTGTGTTGTCCATCTCACTGTGCGCGAATGTGCGACCGCGGTCAGTCTGCCCCACACCCCGACTGGTTCCGGGCTGCCTGTGCGCCTAGGTGGGGGATCTGTCCTGCCTGACCCTGCTCCGCTGCTGGCTCTGCCTCTCTTACCGTCCCCGTTGAACGGTTCGTAGTTGTCGGACTTCCGTATACTTCCGTTTTCTGGTCTTTGGGTGTGTCCTAGTTCTCCAAACCTTTGTTGTGTTCAAACTTGGTTGTGGGAGAAGGCACAGTGTTTCTACCTATGCCTCCATCTTGGCGGAAGTCCTGTAACCGCCAATTTGTACTTCCTAATCCCTTCCCCTTTTCCACCCAGCCTCCTAACCTCTCCCATCTGGCAGCCATCACTATGTTCTCTGTATCTGTGAGTTTGTTTCTGTTTAGTGTGTTCATTGATTTATTTATTTATTTTAGATTCCACGTATAAATAAATTATATGGTATTTGTGTTTCCCTGTCTGACTTGTTTCACTTAGCATAGTCTCTTCCAGGTCCATCCGTGCTGTTGCAAATAGTACGATGTCATTCTTTTTTGGGACCAAGCGACATCACTGTATGGGTGTTCTTTTCTCCCACAACTTCTTTTCTCCTCTCATCTACTGATGGCACTTGGGTTGCTTTCACAGTGTGGCTGCTGTACATAATACTAAAGTGAACATGGGGTACATATATGTTGGATTTCTTCAGACATACCCAGCAGTGGATTCGCTGGGCCATAGGTGGTTCCATTTTAAATTTTTTGAGGAACCTCCGAACAGAAACAACCTGTCTACAACCTTTGTCACCCGGTGTAGGACAGTGTGTCCACTGCACAGGAGCACAGCACATTTCTTGGTACAAACACCGAGACATGAGATAGCCAACAGCAAGCTTTCTGCAGACAGAGGGCCTGCACACAGTAGGTGCTCAGTGGTCATTTGTTGAATAAATTTGACCCCCATGACCAGCCGTACAGGGACGTTATAATCATCACCCTGTTGCTCATCCTGAAAATGAAGAGGGTACAGTTCAGAGAGTCTGGGTAAGTCCAAGGATGCACAGCTGGAAAAAGGAGAGACCACGGCTGGCGTGGTGGTTGTCCGTCCATCTCCCAGTAGGTGCTGAGCCCCGGGCATCGCTCTTGGCTGCCCCTGTTGGACAGAGGGCAAGGGACTCAGTCAAGGGTGTGGGTGCACAGGACCGGACGCCAGGAGGAAGCAGACATTCACAATCTTGCAGAGAGCCGTAACGGGCTGGTGGAAGCAGCCACACACATCGCTGGCTCCTGGCCTCTCTCACTGCTCTCTGTGTGACCAGGAGCCAGTCACTCAGCCTCTGTGACACGGTTTCCTCATTGATAAAGCTGTAGTGACAGTGTCCTCAGTGAGGAGTGAGTGTGGTGAAAATGATCGGGTCTGCTGTACAGTAAATTCTGTTTGTACGCGTGTGTTTTACTCTTGCCCGTTTAACATTTTCATGATTTCTGCTGTTATTTGCCTTTAAGCCCTTGGAACTCAGAGTAATGGGTCTTAAAATAAACTTCTAAGTTGTGTGGTGTGTTGCAATGGGTAAGCATTTTTAAAGACAATTCGGAGAAACCCAGGAATGCGAGCCAGGCTCCTTTTTCCATAGCTGCTGCTCTGAGAAAAGCTAAGTGACGTACGTTCTACCAAGGTCCCTAAAAATGTGGGGGCTGCTGCACGGGTGGGCTCACGCGTTTTAAGTGCCGCGTGAAGACTCAGGAAGTTGGGGAGTTGCCTCCACCTTTCAGCTCCTGCACTGGTGGTTGGAGCCTCGGTGGAGCCTGCTTGTCCCCTGATCTCTGTGGGATGCAGGTCTGTTGATGGCTGTGTCCCTGACACCCAAGCACAGCCCATGGCGCATAGGCGGTGAACTTCATAGTGTTTCTCCTTCTCTGAATGAACGAAAGAATGAAATGGGTTAGAAGTGAAAGGAGACAGACAAAGCACAGCGCGTGTGAGGGGCAGTTACTCATTTTCTTTTCTAAGACATGTGGAGGTGGTAAGGCCGGGGAAGGTGCGAGTTAGAACGTGCAGCGTCACGCTTCTGCTCAATGAACCCTAAGGCACATACGAGTATCACAGCTGTGGTCAGGCCTTGTGGCAGGAGGAGGGGAGGGACACTTCATGCCTTGGGCCGTCAGAAGCTGCTTCTCTACAGAGAGATGCCCTTGACCATGAACGAAGGGACGGGGTTTCTTTTAAACAGTACATGTCTGTTCTGTCCAAGGGCTATAGCAGGTTGTCTGCGTTAAAATATTGAAGTAAATCCAAGAGTTACTTAGTGCACACGGTAGAAAACATTTTTATTATGGTTATAAAGAACGGGACATGCTCAGAAAACAGAACATAAAAGATTGGCCGAAAGAAGTCATCCTGTCACCCAGATGGAATTGATAGAATTGCTGGATATTTTCCTATCATCTATTTTGTACACATTATTTATTTATTCATTTAATTCTCACCTGAGGACATTTCTTCATTCTTAGAGAGGAAGGGGAGAGAGAAGCATCAATTGGTTGCCTCCTGTATACACCAGACCGGGGGTTGTATGCACCTGGGACCTACAACCTAGGCCTGGGCCCCGACTGAGAATTGAACCCACAATTCAGTTACGGGATGATGTTCTAGCCAACAGGGCCTCATTGACCAGGGCACACATTATTTTTATGTTCATTGGTTCATGATAAACATGTGACCGCAATGCCTGCTTTAAAAATAGCAGTGGGGAGTGAACAGTTTCCATGTATGTACTGCTCCTTTGACTCAGTTTTGGTGGCTGTGCCCTCCTCCTCAGCGGCCTGTGCCATGGTTTACCGCCCTCGTCCTCTTTTGGGGCCACAATTGTGGCATTTTCAGTTTCTGGCCACTAAGAAAAAATGTGGTCTTGTTGTAGCTAATCTTTGTGTGCATGTATGATTATTTACATACAATGAATTCTTTGAAGTGGGGCTGTAAGATTCAAAGTTGTATTATATGTTAAGTCTAATTCTTATTTCCAGGGTTCACCAAGGAGCGAGGCTTTATGTAAACTTTTGCCAGTTTATTAGGTGAAAAATGATCTTTTTTGTTGCCCGAATTTGCACTTAACACTGTCTTTGATGATAAAAGGGGCTACAAATGAACGCTTTGTGAACTTCCCACAGACGTGCTCATCTTTTCTGGACTTGCTAGAACCCTTGAAATTAGCAAGATTTCCTTTTTTCCCATCACGGCTTGTCGTTTGCCTGTTAATTGTAGTTACGATGTTTTCTTCGACATCGTTTCCTTGACTCATGGACATAGTTTTGCCCAGGGGACAGGTTTTCCCATCCCACTGCATGGAGTTAGAAATCAAATACTTGAAGGGTGAATCTCTCATCCTCGGATGATAATTACCTGCAAAACTTGTGCAAAGCAGCTCACCGGCTCTGCTTTGGGCTCTGGCCTGAACCGCATTTCGCTGGCATGGCTTTCATCAAGTGGGCCAGCTCCTGCCAGAATAAGAGAGAGCCAAGCAGACTTTAGGCGGTTTTGACCGTTTTTTAGCAAAGCATTTCTGAGAAGCCCTGACCTTAGCACCTGCAAATCAGTCACGCCCCCTTTTTTTATCTCTGTGGCCAAGATCAGCCCTGGAATCTGGCTCTGTCGGGACGGTCAGTGTGGGGCTGTCCACTCACATATAATGCAGGCCACAGCCGTGATCTTCAATGATCTAGCAGCCACGCTGAAAAAAAAAAAGAAGCCTGTAAAATTAGTTTAAAATATATTTAATTCAGCTCAATATAAAAAATACTATTCCAACAGGTCAAGAACATGAAATATCATTAGTGAGATGTTTTGCCCTCTTTGTTTTCTTACTAGATTTTTACAGCCTGGTGTGTTTTGACTTTCAGCACAGGTAATAGCCATGTGTGGCTAGGGGCTGCGGGACTGGGTGGTGCAGGGTCAACAATAGCAAACTGACTCTTTGAAAAAGCCCAAGTCCCAACAGATGGTCATTAAAACAGAAACTTAGGTGAGGGACCTCACCCCCGTGACCCTCCTAAAGACGAGGACAGCTGGGGACCACTTTGTGAAATTCCTGTCTCTTCCCATTCTTGGAGACCAGAAGGTTTCAGCTTCTCCATATCTGTACCCACGACTGTTTTATTTTCAGGGTGGGCGGCGAAGACACCCCAGCTCCGCTCGGAGCGGAGCCCCCAGCTCAGGACCACCTGGGCGTGTCCATCACCAGGCGAGACTGGCTTCTTCAAGAAAAGCAGCAATTGCAGGTAAGCAGGTGAAGAATATTGGAGAAATGGGAAGTGTTTTTCTTGTCCCTTTAAGCCAAAGGCAGCAACGTGGCTCTTCACTGGAGTAGTGATTAGTGCTTGGCTGTCCCCGGCGCGTACAAAGGGCAGGCCTGGCGGAGATGACGGCCGGGCATGTAGGAGTCTCATTACAGATGAGGGGCTAGCGCTCAGCAGCCTCCGTGCAGGTTTTGATGTCCCTCATTACCTTTGAAAGTGCTTCCCTGCCTGCCAGGCCGATTTGTCACCTCTTATCATTTTGACCTTTAGAAGGTTCTTTTTGAGGCAGAAAGAAATCCCTTATGAAATTCCTATCAAGCTGGACTGTGAGTCACAGTTGTTAGCAAGTGGAGTAGTAATCAGGGACGGAGCGAGGCAGGCGGGTCTGGGAATGATGGGCAGGCATCACGTGGGAGCTCTAGGTGGCCCCGAGCAGTGGACGGGTCCTCGAAGTCCTCGAAACTGGAAAATACTCTCCAGTGAACCGAGCACGTACATATTCCAGGAGCGCCGTCACCGAGTGGGGACAGCTGGCAACGTGAAAGCCGGGTTTTGGTGTAGTCACCAGTTAAAGGCAGCATGTTCCAGGTGATGTCAGAGTATTCAGAAATGATTGTAGCCCAGGGCACGCAGGGTTTGAGGAGCACGTTCTCGGCAGAACTCTGGGGGCAGGTTTGTCTCTACTTACTTAGCAGGCATTTACTGAGTGCCTACTGTGTGCCAGATACAGACGTCGTAACTGCCTAGTTACATACTTAGTATTTTGTAGGTGGTAGGAGCCACAAGGCACAGCCCCAGGTGGTGGGGAGCGGGGGATGGATGGGGCCTGCCGGTTGAGGAATGAGATAGGAGGAAAAGCTTGAAGGAGGTGAGAAGGCAGGTCTTGCAGAAGGGCCAGCGAGTGTGTCCCCAGCAGAGGGAACAGCCATGTGGAAGCTGCGGTGGGCATGGGCCTCCAGTGTTCCATGGGCAGCCAGGAGGCCAGGTGGGGAGAAGAGAGAAGTTCAGAGATAAAGGGACCTTCTGGGGTCTTGCGGGCCTTTGTAAGGACTTGGGCTTTTCTCTGATTGGAGTGGGGGACCACCTTGACTCCAGTGTTAAGCATAGGGTGTAGCGCCACTGTGGAAAGCAGATGGTCATTCTTCAGAAGACTGGAAGTAGCACCACCACGTGATCCACCAGTTCCACTTCTGGGTCTGTGCCCCAGATTCAAAGCAGGGACTCAGAGAGGTGTGTTCATAGCAGCATTGTTCAGGATAGCCAAAAGGTGGCAGCCACCCAAGTGTCCACCGTCAGATAAATGGATGGACAAAAGGTGGTCTGTCCGTATCATGAACTGTTACGCAGCCCGAAACAGGAAGGACATTCTGACGTGGCTACAACCTAGATGAACCCTGGGGAACGTTGTGCTGAGGGAAACGAGCCAGTCAGAAGCAGACTAATACGGTGCGATTCCACTTACATGAGGTCCCTGGAAGAGTCAAATTCACAGAGGCGGACAGCACGGTGGCGGTCTGTGGGAGTGGGGAGGCGGATGGAGAGGTCGTGTTGGATGGGAACGGGGTTTCCATTCTGCACGATAAAGGGGTTCTGCAGATGGACGGTGGTGACGGCTATACAACAGTGTGACTGCCATTGAACTGGGCCCTTAAAAGTGGCTAAGATGGTAAATTTTATGTTCCATGTATTTTACCACAGTTTAAAAAACTGAAAAAATAAAGAGAAAGAAAACAGTAGGGTAGGGGACGTCAAAGGCGGAAGTGGGAAGTTAGTTGGGAGGCGTGTCAATAACACTGCTACTCTCTTCTCTTTTTTAAAATCCTCACCCGAGGGTGTGCTGATTGCCATTTTAGGGGGGGGAGGGAGGGAGGTAAATGTCGATGTGAGGGAGAAACATTCATCCATTGCCTCTCAAACGTGCCCCAACCGGGGGTGGGCAGGGGATCAAACCTATAACCTGGGCATGTGCCCCGGCCTTTCGGTGTACAGGACGACGCTCCAACCAGCTGAGCCACACCGGCCAGGGTGTTTCTTTCTTCTTAGTGTGTCTCAGTGGTGGGCTCCCAGTAGTTCTGCTGTCTCCCCATCCCACAGTGGGAGGTAGGGTCAGGAGGTAGAAGTTGTAGGTGATCTAGCCTTGGGGCTGAGAGAACATGGGTAGGAGACGGGGAGACCCCCAGGATCAGAGCTGTGCTCTTATTCGCCAGAAACCACATGGAAAGAGTCTCATTTTAAATGCAGGAGCCTAGGGGCAGCCAGACGATATACGCTGTAACGCGTCCACACACCGGGTGTGCAGTCATCTGCTGCTCCTCTTCATCATTGACCTCAAGACTGGATAACACTCTCTGAAGTCTTTGGATTTGGGTCTGCCACATTAGNCCCAACTGGGGGTGGGCAGGGGATCAAACCTATAACCTGGGCATGTGCCCCGGCCTTTCGGTTTACAGGACGACGCTCCAACCAGCTGAGCCACACCGGCCAGGGTGTGTTTCTTTCTTCTTAGTGTGTCTCAGTGGGGGGCTCCCAGTAGTTCTGCTGTCTCCCCACCCCACAGTGGGAGGTAGGGTCAGGAGGTAGAAGTTGTAGGTGATCTAGCCTTGGGGTTGAGAGAACATGGGTAGGAGACGGGGAGACCCCCAGGATCAGAGCTGTGCTCTTATTGGCCAGAAACCACTGCACGCAGCGCGGGAGGACGCTAATGAAAAGAGTCTCATTTTAAATGCAGGAGCCTAGGGGCAGCCAGACGATATACGCTGTAACGCGTCCACACACCGGGTGTGCAGTCATCTGCTGCTCCTCTTCATCATTGACCTCAAGACTGGATAACACTCTCTGAAGTCTTTGGATTTGGGTCTGCCACATTAGTAGGAATTCAATATATTTAATATTTTTATGAACTCGAGGCGGCCTAACGCGATCCGTGGCATCCCATTACTCTTTCAATCCTGTGGACCCAAGGAGCCAGGATTTTCACTCTTTTTCTGCATGCCAACCTTTCCTGTTTGGGGACAGCCCAGCCCAAGGTGGTTAGTGTTTCTTTTGTGATCCGTAACTTGTGTTACCTGCGTAGCTCATATCTTGGGTGCGTGGTGTTTGCTGCCCTGTGGCCTGTCTCTTCTGAAGTAAGTCGTTTGTATTTTTTCTGGGTTCTTCCAAGTCAAACTGTGGGCTCCCCCCTAGTTATTTAATGCTCGGGAGGAAATGCTTTTCTTTATGCCAAATAATCAGAAACGGAAAGCCGGCATGCTTTTTCCAGTTCAGCAAGCCTCCCCGAGTCTGCCAGCCGCAGAAGGGGGACTGCACGGCTTCTGTGCACAGGGAGGACTTACCTTTAAACGACTTGTCAGCAGAGCCGTCTGCCACCGGCAGGGCCAATTTATAAAATCTGGTCTCTCCTTTCTCTGCAGAAAGAAATCACAGCCCTCCAAGCCAGGATGTCTGTGCTGGAAGCGAAAGATCAACAGCTGAGAAGGGAAATAGACTTGCAAGAGCAGCTTCTCCTGTGGCAGGGCTGCGACCTGAGTGCCCTGATGGGCCGGCTGTCCCCTGGCGAGCTGCAGGAGGTCCGAGAGGCTGTGCAGGACACCCTGGCCTTAGCCAATCAGATCCCTCTCCCTGCAGGACCCCCCGAAAGCATAAGGAGGTACTGGTGATTTCCTAACTGCTTTTGGATTGCTCACCTCCTTGACCTGCTGTTCATTGGTGTTGATTTTATCTGTAGTCCTGAGTATAAACTATTTCCCAAGCAGAGCTGTGTTTTCCCCTCCCCCCCCCAGGGGAATCGCTATTAGTATTGTGAGCAGAGAAAGTCTGCATTTGTGTGGGGCAGTCCTGAGCATGCGCGGTATCTTACATCCTGGCCACCCAGCCCACCAAATGCCAGTGTCCCTCTGCGTTGAATTGAATGCGTTGAACCCATTTCCCAGTGCCCCCTTCTTGGAGCTCAGTTGGGTAGAGATTTGGATGCCAACCTTTGCTGAGGATGGCCATCTGTAGGGAGGTGAGCTGGACCTCTCGCCAAGGGAGGGGCTGTCCATCAGGAGGGGGAGGTCCAGCAATGACAGTGCTTTCAGCCAGAAGAAAGCGTGGTTATTAATGAGCGCCGGCATCTATCGGGGGCTTCCTGTGCGCCAGGCACGGCGCTAAGCTCCACTGTATGAGTTGCTTCTATCGCTGTGTCCATGTTACACATGAAGGAAAGGAAATTCATGAAGGTCAATACTCTGCCCAAAGTCCCAGTGAAGCAGGCGAAAAATGGACCCTTAAACTCCTGTGCGCTAATTCAGAGTCTTGTTTCTCGGCCACTTAATCCGGAATGGGAATTGTCCGTGTGTTCTGGGTGGTGGGCTGTCTACAAGACACCTTTCTATCTCTTGCCAATCAGGAGATCGTAATGTTATTTTGGGGAAAGACAGAACTTACGCTGACACCGGTCAGCCAACAGGTGAGTTGTTCCCGAATGCACGTGCAGCTGGGCAGCAAGGGCTGGACGGGCCGTGGCCACAGAGCGTTGGGCCGGGAGGGAGTGTTCTGCTCAGTTATTATGCTGAAGAACGTACTCGACCAGACTTACCAATCAAGTAGGGGCTTGGACTCTGGGCTGCAGTCCTCATTCAGCCACGTCCTAGCTGGGAACCACTTGTTATTTGGGGTAGGGGATGAGGATGACACTATCTACCGTGTAGGGCTGTTACCTGGATGAAACAAGGTAATACAAAGAAACATGTTATAACAGATGGTAGCAAGCACTTGGCTGTGCTTACTGCTGTTATTTTTATTATGGGGATTTCAGTGTCCTGAAGGCCTTCAAACTGTCTGTCCCAGTGTGTCTCGGACTACTTAGTGGGTGACTGTCCCCTCCTACACATGCAGCACGTCCTCGCTGGCCCGTAATTGCAAGGCACAGATGCTGTTCTGTGAGTGACTGAGGACTTCCTCCCACTCCTGTGTCAGCTCTAGGACTTCCCTGCAGAAACCCAACTCCATGGCTGCTGCCCTTGGGGGCAGCCCTTGGGGGCCGGGAGGAGCTTTGGACTGTTGCCAGGTTTCAGCCGATGGAAACAAACCATTGTTTGCGGATCTTTCCTTTTCCTGCTTCCTTAACACTCTGTGGAAGTCATCACACACACACACACATAACATATAGTACAAATGATATATGGTATGTAGTTGTATGTAATATATGCTCTATAGTATACATTATATGTAATGCATATATATGATGAAGAATGAATGTGTAAAGTTATACTTATAAATGCAATATTTATATATGAGGCTTAAAGAGCCTTTTTGCCCCCCTCCCCCGTCCAGCTGTGCCCCATTTCATCTCTCCTTTCGCCCCTCCTAGTCCGGAGGTTCATTAGCCTCCCTACCATCTCTCCCACAAGCTCTCTGAGGGAGGAAGCTAAGGCTGGCTAACTTAGAGCCCTCGGCAGCATTTCAGAAAGCCTCTGAGTTTTGAGCTGAATCCCTGGGAGGTTCCCCGCAGGTGTGCCCTGTGCCTGTGCAGAGGGTACAGGTGACAGCGCGAGGGCTTTCTCACAGGCACCCACGGCGTCCGGAGCGGCCTGGTGGGGTGCAGGGAAGTCCCTCCCTGCCCTGGGAGGTGTGAGGTCGGTGGGCGCAGGGTCTGTTGGGCCAGCTTCCTCTCTTCCTCATGGGGCGGTGAGATGCGGTGCTGGTCTCTGCCGCTGTTTGTTACCAATGGAAAAACCCACCGTCCTTACGTGGGTTTTCCGTGTAAGAAAGGAGTCGCATCTTTTCCAAGCTGGGTGGGCTGCGGGCTCTGAGAAATGGAGCGTTTGAACGCAGATGCTGCAGAGTCTGTGAGGTTGGTCTGTGTTTTTTAACTAATCGTGTACAACCCCATTAACTCACTTTTTGCCATGAGGGTTGGACAGCTTTTCGAAAATGCTGACCTGGGACATGTGTCCATAGGTGCCCGTGCAGGATGCAACTTCTGTGCATCAATAGCTGTCATTTAAAAAAAATGAGAATAACATCTTCTTAGGCCAGATGGAGAGATGCAGGCAATTGCAAAACAGGAAAATCTTGAAGTCTTATGAAGACAGGCTGCCGGGACTAGTGTTGTGACAAAAATCTGGAGCTAGGACTACACAGCATCGTAACTATTCTTATCGTGCTCCGCAAAGATCACTGCTAGAGGCCGGCTACGACCTCAGGGTGCTGTCTGGGGAAAAGCCGATTCTGATTCCACTCAGTTCAGTAACGTGCAAGATTGCCTGCTGTCCCCTGAGAGGACAGAGCCAACAGGTCTCCTGGGGAGACCCGGCAGGTGCCTGGTTCGAGTCAGATCGGTCCGCCAGAATTTTACTGGCAGAGTGTGGGCGGAGGGGACCGTGAAGGAGCGTGGCCTGGTCCCAGGGGCACTGGAAGTTCTGTTCATGAAATGAGGTTGGAACTAGATGGTGCTCCAGGTCCCTTCTGGATCCAGGATACTTTGCATTTTCAGATTTTGTGGAAGAGGCTAAAATAAAACTGCTTACAAAAATAGCAATAATACTGTTCCTGATAGCCTCCAAATCGGTTCCCCTGCAAAGTGCCTTGGGCCAGCTCTGACCGTCCAGGGGCCTGGTGCCCACATCCTTCCTCTCCTGAATGCGTCCTTGCTGATGACTAGTGAGGCACTAGCGCACGACCAGGTCTGGACCTCGCACCGCAGCTGCTGTGCCTAGTTTGAAACCGGACTCACTCTTGCATCCCCCCGTTCCCTTTGGAAAATCATCATTATAGGCAAAGAGAAAAGTTGACCAAGCCACAACTTGGGAAAGGAAGGAAAGAGCTGGAAAAGGAGGAATCTGAAGCTCCCACCTGTTTGGGGAGAGATGCCACTCACCCCAAGGCAGCAGGACCCCGACTTCTGTTTTCTGTTGAGAGTATTTAAGAAATTCAAGTGAGGAATCTCACCTTATGTGCAGATTCAACAAAAGACTTTATTTTTGTCCTGGAGTAAGTTTACTATGATTTAAAACAAACAGAACAAATGAAGGTGAAGGAGTTGCTATGCATTTTTAAGTAATGTATTTTAATATTTTATGAATTCGCTGTGCTTTGTTTTCTTCCATGAGTTTACAACATGGGTCTATTTTTATTATTGAGGTAGTTCTCCTTGTGAGACTTGTAGTTTGAAGATTCACCCATTCCCTGTTGTAACTTAAGTATCAGATGAGTTGTTCTCAGCCAGAGTCCCGTGGATTCTAAAGATGGTGATGGCAATCCTCACACAGTTGTAGCTGGTTCTAATACTGCGGCCGCAGGTCCGCTCTCGGTGTACGTGAGGCCACGTGGCTGAGTTTAGAAGTTTTCCTTCTGGTCCATTTCAGTTTTTATTTCCCATTGTTGTCAGTTTGAGACGTGTTCTCCACTTAATTTCCTTTCAACTACAATTGTCTCTTCCCTTCCATCAAATAAATGTTCTGATTCGGACGTATCCCAAGAACGTTCGCTGTTTGTCGATTGGGTTCCTACTTTAACTTCTCAGATGTTAATTAATTAATTAATTAATTTTTAAAAGATTTGTATTTATTTATCTTTAGAAGGGAAGGGAAGGAGAGAGGGAGAGAAACATCAATCTATGGTTGCCCCTCGTATACCTCCTGCTGGGACCTGGTCCGTAACCCAGGCATGTGCCCTGACCGGGAATTGAACCTGGATCCTTTGGTTCTCAGGCCCGTGCTCAATCCACTGAGCTACACCAGCCAGGGCCCAGACGTTAATTTAACACGCCAGACGAAACAGCCTCTCACACCTTGAGCTCAGGGTGAGAGCGGTCCGGCAGGAGGCAGATGGGTTCTGCCCTTGGGGCCTTTTTCAAGGCGGGGAACAGCCCAGGTTGGACATGCCTGCCCATCGCTTGCTGTAGATTCCGTTGTGCGGAGCATTCTTTTCCAAGCTGCTAAGGGATGAGTCATCTCGCCTTTGCTGATTTCTAGGCTGCTGGGTGACCCAACCAGAACCTCAGGCTGCTTTTAGGTCCTTGCGGCGGGCCCTGTGCCGGATATGTGGGGGTTGTTCTGGTGAAGGTGTCCACCCGGGCTGCCACCCTCTTTACCACCTTGCACTTCCTTTTTCGCCAATTTCCTCAGCTTCCTCTCTGAGTCCTAGTGGTATTGGTGTTTGGATTCCACATTCAGTTACTTGTTTAGAAACCTGGATTTTTTTCCTGCTGTTCGTTCATCTTGTTCATCAGTGGCCTATTTCTGCAACCTCGATCCCGTGGAATGTGTAATCTTTACCCACTGAAACGTTTTGGGAAAGGAAATTGATGACATTCCCCGGTTTCGGGAATCCGACTGATCTGTCGCTCTGTCAGCAGATTTGGGGAGCGCCCGAGGGAAACGCAAGGTGCAGGTGGTTGCTGCGAGCTTTCGCTGTGCGCTGCCGGTTCTTAGCCAGATGGCAGGTAATTAAAGATGATTCAGAAAAGCATAATTAACCCAAAGTGGAAAGCAAAATCTTTTGGACAAACTTCATCGTTATAGAAATCACACATGTGTAGAAATTTAGGAGAAATAGCATACATTAAAAAAATTAGTATTAAACGGAAAAGTAGGCAGTTCAGGGTATTTCTTGAGAACACCCTGGGATCAATGGGACATGACTTACTGAGTTGTCAGAACTAGGAAATCCGAAGTAGCCTATGGGTCACTTAATAGAATAAGCCCAGAGGGGGGAGCATAGCCCCCTTGGGTTATAGCATTTGCCACTTTGAAGGCACAGGAGTTTTGTGGAGGAAAAACTCCAGAGCCCGAGAACTGAAATCTTGTTTGAATGTATAAGTACAATTGGTTATGGCAATAGTTTGAAAGCGTGCAGCCCACTTGGTTACTGGCCTTTAAGAAATAAGGGAGCAGTGATTGATTTCTTACTGTATGCAGGAAGGCCTCCTTAGAGAACATGGGGCGAAGGGGAGGGAAGGGGAGGAGGTGTGATCTGAACCGAAGGCCGCTCGTGGTTTTGACCCCTGCTCTCCTTTCTGCCTCGTTAGGTAACTGAAGTCTCGTGCAGAACAAACGTCAGCGAGTCAGTGTTTCTGGCACACAGGCTCTAGTTTCAGTTTGGAAAGACATTATGGAGAGGCAGTGGGGAAGGTGTGGCTGGATGGACACTGGGAGTCCTGGGCTGGGCCCGATGCCACGTTAACTGCGCTGAGAGCAAAGCTGTAATGAACCGGACTAGTGCCGGCTGTGACCGGAACGTTGGGCAGAGTTTCTCAGTGTGGCGGGAACCAGTGATGGTGTGTGTGTGTGTATGTGGGTGTGTGTGCATGTGCTCCGACTATCAGCAAGTGTGGGAAATTCTGCAGACCCCGTGACTTCAGTCTCGTGGTGCTCTTGCTCTGTCCGGGATCCTCGCAGCCGCCCCTTGGCTCCAGGAAGCCTCTTTGTCTTCTGTCTTTCTCTGTTCTTCCTGGGAATGCTAATAGGAATTACAGGATGTATTTTATTAAAAAGAGTTGGTGCCCTTGCCAGTGGGGCTCAGTGGGTTGGGCATTGTCCTGCAAACTGAGAGGTTGCCGGTTCGATTCCTGCTAGGGCACAAGCCTGGGGTGCAGGTTTGGTCCCTGGTCGGGGCTGGTGCGAGAGGCCAGCAGTCCATGTTTCTCTCTCACATCCATGTTTCTCTTCCTCTGTCTCTCCCTCCCTTCTCTTCTCGTTAGAACCAATGAAAGAAACTAAATAAACAAAAAGAGTTTATGGTCTTACAAAATAGGACGTGTCAGGCTCAGTTTGCTGAGTTGGGCGGAGAAACTGGGCTGGCACGCAGCCTGCCGGGTAAGGGAGTGTCGCACCCTAGTTCAAGCCAGACCTGCATCCCTGAAACGCGGAGCAGGACCCGATGGGGATTCGCTTCAGTAACAGGATCGAATCCAGAGAAAAGATCAAAGACTGACAGTCTCTGGTTCTCTGGCCTATTTTGCTTTGATTCTTTGACTTCATCTCCTTTGACTGGGCCAGAGGAAGATGTCAAATATGTTTACTTTACCCTAGTTATCAATTCCTATGCTTTGGATTACTCTTAACTGTTTCCTTACTCTCATAAATGTGTGGCTATTTGTATGAATGAGTTACTAAATCATTATACTTCGTTCTCTCGAAGATCCCCCCAAAGATGAGCTAGCTGTATGACGATCACCTGTGTGTGTGTGTGTGCCTGTCATACTGTCATGCTCCTGTCCCACCACTGAACAGGACAGACATCCCGTGCTGGGCCAAGGGGGAGGCACCGGAGCTCCGCCTGTCCCAAGAGTGGGTGTCTCGGCTTTCCAGCCCGATGGCTTTCACCGCCACATGGAATGGGTTGCTCCTGATGAGCACACGTGCCCTATTGTGCCTGTACACGACCATCTGAAGCCTGGGGGACTTCTTGGCAGTTTTGGTGTCTCTGCCTCATGTATGTCCTGCTGGTGACGTGTGACATTATCGGCTGTGAAGAGAGAAGGGTCCAAGGAAGGGAAAAGGCCAAGGAGATAAACTCTTACATTTCCTAAAGCTGTCTCTACTGTCACTTTCTGAACCACCTGCCCCCGACAGAGGATTAGCGGCGTGAGCAGTAATTGGCAACGCTGTTAACGTCAACGCATTCTTGTATTTCCCCTTTTAATTCAAGACCCAAGTGGCGCCTCTGCTGGGGTAGCTGTCGTTTTGCCCTTCCTGTCATGTCTACTTTGCTTCAGCAACAGTCTCTTATTCTTAAACTTATTTTTACTAAACAAGACACGGATAGAATTGGGAGGCAGGGAGGGCCAGGAACAGGCTATTCGGAGGCAAAATTGATATTTTTTAATTTTACATAGTTATTGTTTTTCCCAAACGGGACTCTAGCATAGGCCACGTATACACAGGCGGGAAGCAGCTGCCGGCAGACGGCAGACTCTGCACAACTCGGTTCTGAGGGCGGGAACACTCTCATTGCTCGGTAAAATGACAGCGAGCGGCCTCCGTTTCTGCCTCAGTCATCATCTGGCACTTTCCATACCCTGTGTGTTTTTTAGGTTCTCTGGCCTGGAAAGTTCTTAGAAATAAGCTGGTCCGCCTTGCTCCCTGTGCGGGTGAGGAAACCGAGCTGCTGCAGAAAGTGACTTGTTCGAAGTCTTACTGAAAGTTAGTGGGGTAAGAAGGCGGTGGCCTCCTCTGAGTGTCGTTAACACTCCTGTCCAGCAGAGGCTGTTTGGTCAGCTCCTCCCTGGAGCTGGTACGTGGCTGTTGTCCCGGAGTGAGTCTGATGCGGAGGGCGGTGGTGGCTGGAGGAAGCATGACAAGCAGCAGGAGGACATACGGGGTGAGGCGGGTCTCTCTAAGGCTTGGACACAGCCTGCTCTACTCAGGCCCGAGGACCAGCTGAACTGGGAGCTCATCTTCCCATCCTGAATCTGCGCTGCCCCTGCTGGGTTTCCCGCATGCACACCTGACTTGCACATCCAAGAAATATCTGTACCTTCCAAACAGCTACCGCTGGGCCACTGCTTGGGCCTGGGGGTCTGCTCACAGTGGTGCGGCCCACCCTCGGCGGCTGGCCCCAAGACAAGGCCCTGGCAGGAGGCAGGCTCCCAGCCTTTTGGGAGGCACTCTGGTCTCAGCTTCCTGGACCGCTCTGGGTGGGAAAGTGTCTTTGGCCCCGCAGATGCTTCACCCAAGAGTAAGGAGGGCCAGGTGTGGAGGGTCAGGGCTGGCCTCTAATGCCTGCATTGATGGCAGCATTGGAAGTGTTACTAAGAGAGGGTGTGGATTCACACTTGTCATAAGGCTTTTGGGTTGTGCCTCCTGAAGTGACAGCTTTTGGAGAAACCGGGAACAGATAGTGGTGAATTGCTGTTTGATGGGGCACAGGGTTCTCTAACCAAATGGACACCCGGTGCTGTGTGGTGTGTCTGAGGAAGGTTAGCAAGGTGCTCTGCGTGCAGTCGCTGGTCCTGAACTCCCTGTGGTGGCCCTCTGGCTCCAGCCAATCTGGAGGAGGGTCCATCCAGTAACCTTGCTTTAGCTTGATATTTCTATAAAGCCATTATGCCCGCATAAGGTCCCATTCTGAGGCCACCAACACATAGAAAAGAGCTAGAGGGGACACAGCCCCAGGCCAGGCCCACCTGCCACCCATACTCTTTCTCTGTAGCCCCTTCTCATTATGGGTCTCAGCCTGCCCAAGGCTTCATTTGTTGAGGGTCAATTTCATTCATGTGATTTTAACATTAGTTGGTGAGTGAAGAATAATGTACATTTGCAAGTAAAGATATTTATTATAGTGAATATTTTACACAGTTCTAAAATAAAATTCTAAAGCTCAGTCTGGACAGTGATGGCATATGCCACGTAAGGACACAGCTTCCGGCGGGGGGTGGGCTAGTTTCGTGTTTGGAGACCAGACCACCAGACTGCCTGCCTGGTGGCCACCGACCCATTCACCAGCCTGGTGACCCCGGGGAAGTGGCTCAGATCCCTCTTGGACTGAGTTTTCTTGTCGCAAATGCTAGACATTCACAGTTAGGAGAGTGTAAAATGCTCATCTGTGTAAGAACACAGAAGCATGCCTGGTACACCCTCAATAAATGTCTGACACTGTTATTCCCAGGGCGGCTGCTCAGAGCAAAGATACTCGTTTGAGTAATTAGGTCTGGCGTGTATGTTAAAACACTGTCTGCCCACTTTTGGAGACCGTTTGTGTGTTTCCAGGGCACCATGTACTTTGATCTGGGGCAACAGTTCTTATTTGTCCTAACAGTCATGAAAACTTGAAAGAAACACAGGGATTAGTTTTAATCATTGAAACACATGGGACTCTCTTTTTATGAACCTTCAACTCACCTGATTGGTGGTTTCCAGGTTGTATGTCTGCTCCCGGGATCCTGTTCAGGGGCCACGGTGTGTTGGAGGTGGCATGGAGGGTTTGGGGTCCCTGCGGCATCGTTTTGCCCTGAGCCAGCTACCCCACCTCACCCAGAACAGATCCCCCGTTATACATTGTACACGCTGCAGTTCTGGGTAAAGTTTTGTGTAAAGGAGTTCTGCTACTGCGAGTAGCTGGGAAACCACTGGCGTGGTGTGTGAATTATCCCTGTTGTGCCCCGGCCCCACCCCCGCTCTCGTTCCCTGTCAGCCCCAGGGACACCACAGTGTTCGCATTAGCCCGCGCAGAACATAATGAGGCAGGTAAATCTGCAGCAAAACGTAACACGGCGTAAATTAAATCAGTTAGATAGAAATCGGATCATGTATAAAACAACGCATTCAATTATCTGCATCGCTGCCTGACCGGTTTTCCTTCTGGGGAAGGGCCGCAGCCGAGCCGAGAGGCCCAGGAGTCGTGTTGGCCCCGGACGGTGGTGCTTGGCCCATTGAGTGTTGGGTAAAGATGCTGCNCAGGGACACCACAGTGTTCGCATTAGCCCGCGCAGAACATAATGAGGCAGGTAAATCTGCAGCAAAAAGTAACTTGGTGTAAATTAAATCAGTTAGATAGAAATCGGATCATGTATAAAACAACGCATTCAATTATCTGCATCGCTGCCTGACCGGTTTTCCTTCTGGGGAAGGGCCGCAGCCGAGCCGAGAGGCCCAGGAGTCGTGTTTGCCCCGGACGGTGGTGCTTGGCCCATTGAGTGTTGGGTAAAGATGCTGCCACGCTGGTCAGCTAAGTTTCTAGGGTCAGCGAGTGGACCCACTGCCCATCCATCTTCATTGTCAGTGGCTGAACTCGTCTTTGTGTGTGGCTGGGAACAACTATTTATAAGAGACTATGAAATGCTCGTACGGAATCAATTTTGTGGTGAGCCGTTTGCTGAGGTTACTGGCTGGACGGATTCCCACAGGCCTGGCAAGGCTTAATGTCTGGAGAACAGATGGCAGCGGCCCGTGCTGCACCGGTGCAGGCCCGTTCCTGGCACCTCTGCCCTTCCCTCCCCAGCGTCTCCAGGGGCGTGGTCTGCAGCCGCTCCCCCTGTTCACAGCGCCACAGACTCACCTCCCTCCGGAAGATCCAGTCTCTGTCCAGCCAGTGTCTGGGATTCTCGGGGTGGGATTCCTCCTGTTGTTGCCCACTGTCCCAGCTGAGCAGCACATGGGTTTTTGTCACATCCTGGCTACTGGTTTCTGGAAACTCGGCTGCCACATGCCCTCCTGTTCCTCAGCTCTCCCCTCCTGCGTCCGGCTGACGTCAGTTTGATGGGGACACCTCCCTCTGTAGAATGCAGGCCTGCAGTGGGATGATGTTGGTTAGAGTGGACCCATACCAGTGCCGGGGCATTTGTGACTGAAGCGAGGTTGCTTGTGCTCAGAAGTCACAGACTGGTGGAGGTGGCGGTATTCAAAGCCAGTTCTTCCAGTTGGTGAAGAGCAGTCTGTTCTTTGCAATGCCTGCCATAGGCTAACCCCTCCCCCCAGTCCTTACCCCAGAAGACCTGACCTCCTCTTGGTCCGTTAGACTGAGGGTCCACTGCTCTTCTGGCCCCTGTAACTTCTTTTCCAGTTTGAGCGCCCGTTCGGTGGTTGTGGAGGCAAGAACCATGACTTTGTGCTCGTGTTCCTAACTTACTGGGTGAGCCATGGGAATTGGAGGGGTCGGTGAGCTTGTGGCTGGACAGACGAACAACCGCCCCGGGATCAGATGCCCTGGCTGCTCTGCAGCGCCAGGCAGTCAGAGGCCCGGTCGCCCTTCCCTCCCTGACCTCCCCCACTCTCTGCAGGCCCCGGGGCCTCACCGTCTGGTTTCGGCTGAAGGTGCCTGCTGACTTGTCCCATCAGCACTTCCCGCTCTAAATCATGTCTCAGTGCCACCTATTTAGTTTTCCAGAAAAACCCGTTTCTACCTTGCTGCTTTCCTGCTCCAAAATGGAATGATTTGCCATTAACTCTGGGATAAAGCTCAGAACTCCTTCCCTGGCCTTCAGAGCTGACCATGGACTGTCCTTGGTGTTCCTTTAAAAGTGATCTTAATGGTAAACATTCCAAACACAGTGGACGGTACAACAGAATCTCATTTATCGCCTCCTCCACACCGCCCGAGGTTTAACAACCATTAGCTTTTCCCTGTTTATTTTTCCAAGTAAGTGCACATTGCAGATGCAGAAGGACCCCCTACTCCTGTCCTTTCCGCCCCCCTCTCTGTGAGAAGTCGTCACCCCCCTCCCTTTTCACGTCATCTCTCCCTATGACTGTGAGCCATTCAGTGTAGCTGTGTTTGTCGCCTTCCGGAAGTTTCATTCTTCCTCCTTCTTCCTTTGAGGCCCAGTTCTTTCCACCTCTTCCAGTAGCTTTCCCATCAGCCCCATCGTTTCTAAATCACTGCACAAGTTATCATCTCCATCACCCACGCAGGGGCCATAGTCTGCCTGCGACAGCTGATACGTTTAAGCCAAGCAATGGTTGTCTATTTCCCTAAGAGTGATGTTTTCATCTTGCCTTGTATTCTATGGGATGATCTGCATGTACTCTTCTCCATTAGGTAACCGTGTTGAGGAAACCTTCTGAGTCCGTTTCATTTGCTCATTCCTTCTGTAGGTACTGACCGAGCGCCTGTTTCCGGGCTCCAGGAACTGTTTTAAACACTGAGGGTGCAGTAATGAACACAATAGACAGTTGCCACGCTTGTGGGACTTACACTCCAAGGGTGGGGGAGAAGTTACACGAATAAGTGAATATGTTGAGGTGATTAGTGCTAAGGGGAGGAAGAGGCAGGGGAAGCCTGGAGACAGGGGAACTCCGTTTTAGGTGTGCTTTACACGTAAACACACGTGCCCCGGTGCAGTTGGCACAGGAGGTGCTGCACAGATGTGTGGGTGGCACAGTGTACCTGCCCCGAGAGATCAACTTGATTGCCTGCCTGCCTGCCAGCCGCCACCCTGTGTGGACTGCCGTTTTTGGAAGGTAGTTACAGGAATGTCGACTTGAGTCCTTTGTCACCAGGAGCACATTGGGGTTGTTCCTTCACCCTATCGTAGATGTGCCCTGGGGAAACAATAACAGGCTTTAATATTGGCCTAAGTGGGGCCCCGTTAGGGGTCAGTCTGCTTCCCGGTAGCTTATCAACTCCACGGTCAAGTGCAGCCAGTGTGTGGCATCGTCTTTCCTGCTGTTCCTCAGCCACTGGATAGACGCAGGTCCAGCGTTCCCCAGGTTCTTATGGGGGCGGGATTGAACTGTGGTACCAGGAAGACCAATGCCCTCTCTCTAATTCTTCCAGCCTCCAGGAAAGGGTAAAACCGCTCACCCTGTCGCTGAAAGAGATCACTGCAAAGGTAAGTATGCCCACTTTCTAAGGAAATCTCTGAAGTTGTCTTTTGACTTCATTTCACGTTTGGCTCAGAGAACGTATGGGTTCTGGAAGGAATGCAGACTTTGCAAAACCATTTATTCTGCAGCCAAGCGCCGAGCCAGAGGGCCAGGGCCCAGGCGGCTCCCGTGTGCAGGGCCTGGCTCACGGTCCTGCTGGAATCCATGGTGTGGCCTTTGCTTCAGAGGGAGCAGTCAGTGAGGGGGAAGGACAGTGACCACTGCTGTGCACAGCCAAATAAATGCCTTCGCTCAGCAAGCCTTTCGGGATGGAATTGTCGTGGGAAATCGGTACTTTTCCTTCCTGGAGGGCGGGGTTCAGGCCCCTCACATCCGGAAATGGGGTAGCAGGTGTTGTTTTATAAAAGTTTTCACAGTGAGTTCAGAGTCATTTTGCCTATTTTACCTGCCAGTTACACTCCACTGCAGGCTTGGTCTGTGTAGAAACAGAAGAGATCTTCACCAGGCCCTAGGAAAGCAGTCAGCTCAGTTACACAGCTGGGTCCTGGTTGGTTAGGATAACCACAGTTTGCAGAACAGGGCCTTCCCTGTAGACATGGGCATACCCAGCCGAGTGAGCGACACACTGTGAAGGGGGAACTGTTACTCTCTGGAGCTGTCCCTGGACGTGGGGTGGAGAGCAGGGTGTGAATCGTGGATCGTTTGCGTTGGGCCTGGGAGCCAGGGGTGGTTATACGATGGTCGCAAGGTAAAAAGAACAGGTTTTTGAGCAGAGAATGAAGCAGATGAGGGTCCTCTGGCCTGGAAGGACATCTCCCTTGCTCTCAGTGCCCAGGGAAGGAGACCAGGAGGACCTGCCATGGGGCACACAGCTAAGCCAAGATCGGGGCTGAGTTGTTGGCAAAAGTCTCCAGGTTACTCTGGCCCTTCTCCCGGTTGCTGTGTCTAATTCATTTCTGAAAATGGCATTAAGTGATTTTGCCAACAATCACACCGCACCACAGCAGTTTGACGAGCTGTTGTGCGGAAAGGACAGCCTCCCATTAGGGTTCAGTCTTGTTCATGCAACGGCCTTGGGCCCAGGGCCCCGGATCCTGGAGGAGAAGGTCCCAGGAATGTTGGCCCAGAGAAGGGCTGGAGGGGCCTGCCTGAGTCCCCAGGCAGAGTCCTGGTAAAGGGCTTTCCTCTTGGGCTCCCCGCTGAGTGGGGCTGAGCCCTCCCCGCCCCCACGGGGGCCAGCCTGATGGACAGCAGGGACAGGGGAGGCCAACTGGCTTTACCAGTTTTGTCATGTGAAGCAGGAGCAGAGGCGAGAGAAAGCAGACCTGAACTTCTGCCTACACAGTCACGGCAAGGTCACCCTCTAGTATCCATGCCCTCTCAGCGTCTGCCACGGCGACCTCCGAGGAGCCCAGGGAGGTGGGGAAGGGCCGGTGGCGGAAGCCCTGTGTTCGCAGCTGTGAATGCGGGCCGTACCGGTGCGCTCTGATTTCTGCGTGGAAGTGAAATGTGGAGGGTGTTCAGGTGTGAGTTTATGATCACCGTGCACCATGTGCATGCATCTGGGTTGCCGCAGTGAGTGTGCAGGTGTCACCATATGTAACACGGGTGGTGTTTGTACGTGTGTGTTTCATTCGACTCATCATGTGCACCCACGCAAGCACACATTCACACACAATCTGGGACTTGGGGATGGCTTCCCACGCCTGTTAAAGCTGCTGGGTTTGCCCCAGCGCCGGAAGGGACTAGCTCTGTGCGCACGCCTTCTCTAATACACTCGCAAAACCGCTAATTCCCTTGCCTTTCCATATGATCAAGGAACTCACGTCTAAGACTAGAATGTAAATGTAAAACCTCCATTGATGGTGAGTTCCTGAGGGTCCAATTTCATTTGGAAATAAAGCGGAGACACACATTTTCGGAGGGTGTATGTGTGTGTATGTGTGTGTGTGTGTGTACCGGCAGGTGTGCATGCTGGCAGATATGTGTGTGGTGAGAGACATCATTATTCTACAGAGAATTGAAACGAAACTACCCAGTCACACAAAGTAACTTTCTTTCTGCTTCGGACTTGACCTGGGGGTGGAAGTCACAGCTGGGCAGAGTTTTCTTGACTCGATGGATTAGAGTCGGGGAGCTGATGACCTTTTGATTCCTCCCTCAAAGGGGGATAGGACCTTCCCTCTGCCCATTGCGTTTCTTCTACCCTTATGGGTTCCCCAAACCAAAGGTAATTAAGGGATAAACGAGATGGAAGAAATAGTTGGAAATAGATGGGATATCTGGAGAGTGGTAGCTATTAGATTATATCCAGCAGTGCCTGGAAGAATGTACTTTGCGATTGGAAAAGGTTCAGAGAACTGGTTTCTTATTAATAGTGACAGCCCGAAGGATACATTTGCTCCACAAAGGGGAAACTGGCCCAAGTGTGATTAAAAGACACTGCTAACTAAAATTGGAAATATCGGACATTCACTGGATGAGAGGGAGGGGGGATGGCTGGTGCTGTGGAGGTAACAGAAATGTCCTCGGATGTTGATGACTTTGTTCGATGCAAGGTGGGGGGAGTGTCAGTCCCTGGGCGTGGAGGCCGGCCCGAGACTCTGCTCTGGGGGGACAGTGACCGAGCATCTTCCGTGTAACTCCAGTTCTGGCATCCCGACAGACCCCAGGGCCGCTGACACTCTGGCCACGTGGGAGCTCGGCTCTGCTGGTGCAGCTTTGTCACCGTGGCCACACGCTGTGGCTGTTGTCTAGAGAGAGCCTTTCACGAAGAGGTTTGGGCACTTATAGCTGCTGACTGGAAAAGACCCCGTTCGAGGTCGAGGAGCTGCTAGAACGTTTGAGGCCTCAGGGCGAGCTCTGCCTGGAGTCCAAGAACAATCTCAGTTTCAGTCTGAGATAAATGAAACGTTTCAAATTGATGGTATCCAGCGAGATTTGGGTTCTTATGAATGTTTATATTTTC
Organism: Sturnira hondurensis; assembly: GCF_014824575.4. Classification (NCBI taxonomy): domain Eukaryota; kingdom Metazoa; phylum Chordata; class Mammalia; order Chiroptera; family Phyllostomidae; genus Sturnira; species Sturnira hondurensis. The sequence continues at coordinate 729,132 of NW_028084143.1, forward strand.
TCTGGGCTCTGTGTGCCAAAATGGATTAATTTTAGTTGTCGAAGGGAATCTTGTATCTTCATCATGAAAAGAGGGACGCGGCTAGGGAGCACCCTTTGTCGGTCACCCTCGAACGTCCCGTAGTTACCATCCAACTGTACCACGTGCTTCTGTTGAACTGGAAGTTTTCCCAAGTAGCGCATTAATCTGAGTATTGACACGAATTGGACATGAAGTTTTTGTCTGAAACAGAAAAGAAAAAATTGTGATGTTTTGGTTTCAAACAAAATAAAAGACAACTGAAGCCATGTGCCAAAAAGAAATTGAGATTTTAAATGACTGGTATTTTTTAAAAAGCAAAGAAAAACGTGCAAAGTGTTTGGAGTGTCCTGGAAAAATAAATGATAAAACTTGCAAATCTGACTGAGATCTACTTGTCTGTTTTTCAAATCTGACTCGCCAGCAAGTACCTGCCCTCCAGGGTCCACCAGACAGCATCTCCCAGGACTGTGTGGGGCCCGCCACCCTGCCCTTCATCTCAAGGCGGTGCCCCTTTGCCTACTGCCTCCCGAGCGCCAGACACAGGACAGAGCTCGCGTGTCCGTGCTCGCATGGAGCTTGTGCCCCAGCAGAGAGAGACAAGAGGAATAACAAAGGAATAAGAATAAAAATGTGTCAGCTGGAGAGGAAGCAATGGAAAAACATGAAGCAGAGTAAAGGCAGGAGGGGAAGGAAGGGTGCTGTTTTTTTTCATCCTCACCTAAGGATATATTTTTGTTCAAGTAGTATTAGGGGAAGTGGGGGAGAGAAAGAGAGAGAAACATTGATGTGAGAGAGAAAGATTGATCTATTGCCTACGCTACATGCCCCGGGGATTGAACCTGCAACCTAGGCATGTGCCCTGACCGGGAATCAAACCCACGACCTTGTGGTGTGTGGGACGATGCACCAACCAACTGAACTACCCTGCCTGGGTGGGGTGTTGCTTTTAGTAGGTAATCAGCCAGGCCTTGCTTCCCAGGGGATGTGTGAGCAGAGTGCTGAGGGCTGTGAGTGGGCTGAGCCACCTGGGGCAAGAGTGTTTCAGAGGGAAGGAGTAAGTGCAAAGGCCCTGAGGAGGGGCGGGCGGAGTGGTGGTGGTGTCACTTTTGTGTGTGGGTGTCCTGGAAGGTATAGAACCTAATGCTTGGAGTATGCCTATGCTGGCTTTGTTTTGCTCCTCCCTCTCGCCTCCCTTCCTCCCTGCATCGCTTGCTTTTTGAGAACTCTCTTCCAACTACTCTGTCGCCCCTTTAAGTATTTACAAACCCAGAATCTCCTACCTGGCTGCTCCGCTGTCTTCTGGTTTTTGCCACGACGATTCATGGCTGTTTCTCTCCCTCCAGGTGTGCAGGACGGAGAAGCTGTGCAGCGCTCTCAGGAAGGAAGTTAACGAAATCGAAACCCAGCTCCCCGCGCTGCTTGAGGCCAAAATGCTCGCCGTATCAGGTAACTGGGACTAGAGCAGGCATCGAAGCGGCCCTCACTGTCCATGTTTTGTCCTCGATGGACATTCTGCCTGTGACTTAAGTCACACTCACACACTGCAGAGCGTTTAAGGGGAGTGTCACTAAACCCATGGTCTCCTTATAAAGGGACGGGTAAGGCTCTGAAATAGCCATACGCACATCTGTGAAGGTGCCCTATTTTGGACTTCTACTTCCCGTTCCTCGACGACTTCTAGACTAGACGGGCTGAGTGTGCCCCATCATGCTAGCTGGTGTCTCTGTAGCGTTATGTGCTCTAGATGCTCAGTAAGGATTGCTGGATGTGACGGACCCCTTCCTATCGGGGGAGGATCGGTGACATAGGACAAAGTGAGGCACCCAGCCTGACAATCTAGTCACACATTATAGCTTTTTGAAGATTCTCAACAGATCATAATCCCCACCCCCTCTGGTAGTTAGTAGGGATATATCACTCCATTAATTCGGGTGTTGAAAACAAGAGTTTCTGAAAATAGCGTCTCACCCTATCATTTGGAGAGCACTTTTAAACATTCTGCTGTGTTGTTTTATTTTATTTGCACAACAGCTACATTAGCTTGGTGGGAGGGATCGGGGATCTCAAGGGACAGAGGGGGAGACTGAGGCCCTGGGCTGCGCCCTCGGGCTGAGGTCACTCTGTTACTAAGAGGTGGCAGATCGGGACAAGGGTCCGGGGAGTGACATGGGGACATGTAGCCCAGCTGTGTCCTGACATCCTCAAGTACACTTCGCGTTTTATAGGCTGAGCAAAAAGGTATAATAATTACATGTATGGGTTTTAAATGGCATTTTAAGAAGCAATACAATAATTGGCAGCTTCTGCTCTTCAGGTCATTAAACGAGTAACGTTGGCAGCTAACGAGCAATTGAGTTCCTGGCGCAGTCGTGCGGATTATTTACAACCAGGAGAACATCGAGATGGGAACGGGGGGCTTGGCTCTTAACAGCTTCTCGTGCCATTTACTTGGAATTATGGCCTCATTTGCGGAAAGAAAAAAAAGAAGCATGAACACAGTCTCGCCTCTGAGCGAGGGCTTTGCCTTCCTCCATCGATACATCTTTCCCGGGAATACAGGTGGCTGTGTCTCCATTAATCCCTGGGGAGGAGATACATCATCCAGGCAACAGAAATAGCCTTCTCTCAAATGTGAATAATCTCTTTTCAGAGCCCTAGGAAAAATTCCTAGGCTGGCGGATTGCGTGGGGGGCCTGGGCTTTCTGTTTAGTTCGTCCACCAGCGGGGGGGAGTCAGGGAGTCCTGAGTTAACTGGATTGGGAGCTCACCTCTCCACCTCCCGGCTTCTGGATTTCTCCTTGGGCCCTTGGTGATGGGCTTTCCAGTCCATGGGTGGATCCCCAGGGGTGGGGCTGGCACAGGGTGGTCAGCGTGCTCCTGCAGCTTCTGCATACGACGTGATTTCCATTTCCTCTGGAGCTCCATGCCCCAGCAGGGAGGGTCTGCATTGGCCCCTACAGAATGGCAAAGCCTCGCTCCATTAGGCAGAAGCCACAAGGACAAGCATCCCCAACGGGGGCCTTTTCCCTGTCTGGGGCTCTTTGTGAATGCCGAAGGCCATGCCCTTGACATCCTAAGGAGCCCCAGTGAATGCAGAAGATCTTAAAGGATGCCCTTGAGACTGTACAGGGCCTTTGTCTGCCTGTCGGTCTGAAAGTGTCTATAATTCATCACCCCCCCCCCCCNAATTCCTAGGCTGGCGGATTGCGTGGGGGGCCTGGGCTTTCTGTTTAGTTCGTCCACCGGGGGGGGGGGGAGTCAGGGAGTCCTGAGTTAACTGGATTGGGAGCTCACCTCTCCACCTCCCGGCTTTCTGGATTTCTCCTTGGGCCCTTGGTGATGGGCTTTCCAGTCCATGGGTGGATCCCCAGGGGTGGGGCTGGCACAGGGTGGTCAGCGTGCTCCTGCAGCTTCTGCATACGACGTGATTTCCATTTCCTCTGGAGCTCCATGCCCAGCAGGGAGGGTCTGCATTGGCCCCTACAGAATGGCAAAGCCTCGCTCCATTAGGCAGAAGCCACAAGGACAAGCATCCCCAATGGGGGCCTTTTCCCTGTCTGGGGCTCTTTGTGAATGCCGAAGGCCATGCCCTTGACATCCTAAGGAGCCCCAGTGAATGCAGAAGATCTTAAAGGATGCCCTTGAGACTGTACAGGGCCTTTTGTCTGTCGGTCTGAAAGTGTCTATAATTCATCACCCCCCCCCCCAATTCTGGATTTGGTCAATGGAATGGGGCCTTTTCTTAATTTGAGAACTATTGGCGATCTGCAGAGACTAGGAATAAGAAATAGCTTTATTTTCAAACTCAGCAAGTCCTAGCTTCTTCATATTGAACAGGGTGTTCTTTATTCCTCTCTATTCCCTTGCATTTTATCATAGGCAGCGACCAGGAGCCAGTGGGCACATCTGTATTTTGCCTGGAATCTCTCTGGCTACATGATGAACTTCATCAAGAACTCTTTTCTCAATGACCTCAGTTGACTATGTTTCCAGACTTTCTGTCACTGCGTTACTCGGGCCCCCTTTCATCCAGCTTCCAGTGGTATTTTTCTTGTTTCCCTTCCAGCCTTCACGGAGGCTGTTCAGCTTCTGCCTGGTCCCAATGCCGATGCCCCAGATTTACGGGGTTTGTTTCAGCAGTACTGGACTCTCAGATACCAGGCTCTCTGTTCACATTGCTGATTGCTGCATAGCAGACCGACCTCAAGACTTAGTGACTGAAAACACCACTAGTCATTTATTTTGTTCATGGATGTGCAACCAGGCAGGGACGGCTTGCGTGGCTTGACTGGGGCTGGAGAATCCACTTCCAAGGTCATGTGCGAGTCTGGCTGGCAGGTTGGTCCGTGTGTTGGTTCCTGTCCCTGTGAGCCTCACTATTTCAGCTTGGCTTCCTCGTAGCAGGACTGCTAAGTTCTAAGAGTGTCCCAAGACCCAGGAAATGGAAGTTTCTTATTCCTGAAGGCCTCGATGCAGAAACAGGCACATGTCTCTGTTGAAGTGGGATCAGTTCCCCCCAAAGTTATCTTGAAACAACAAGCATTTGTTATTTCACACAGTTCCTGAGGGTGAGGGATCCAGAAGCAGCGTTGGGGGTAACTCCAGCTCAGGGCCGTGTGAGGTCGCTGTCATGATGTGGGGTGGGGCTTTGGTCATCTTCTAAGATGGGCCACTCATGGAATGGCAGCTGATGTCCCCAGACCAAGGGACCTGAGAGTGAAAGCAAACAGGACAGAAGGTGCTGTGCCTTGTTAGGACTCAGTTTCCAAAATGAGTGGGAGGAGATCTGGCCAGCAGGTGACCTCTTAGCCTGCTGTCACTTACTGCTGAAGATTCTGGCTAATGAACTTGCAGCAAAAAGACCTCGGTGGCATCTACCTCCCTTATGACGAGGTGGCTTTGGCCCCACGTGACTGTGTAGCCTCCTGCCCACTGAACTAGGATGGACTACTCCTTGATGGTAAGGATTCCTTTGTCCGTCTTGTTTTCGGGGTGGAGTTCAAAAGCAGAGTCCTGCTGAGTCCTCCCCCCAGGCCATTTGTTAACATTAGCCCCGGAGGTCTGCCCACTGTCCTGGCTGGTTCCACTCAGTAAGATGAGCCAAGGAGGAGAAGTGTGTCTCCCTGGGGCCTGCAGCCAGTCTGATCCAACTGCCCACTTCAGGCCCTTTGCCCCTGGACTCACCTTGGGTTTTCTGGGTCAAGGTCAAGAAGCCTCTTTTCACAGAAGGCTGCCCCAGGCCCACCTGGTTGAACTGGCTGCCTGAAAACAAAGTGAGAGCCAAGGTCTCACAAGGCGCTGTGTGGCAGGGGACTGAGCCTGGACAAGGGCCCCTTCCCCCCTCACTGCCCTCACTGAAAACTTAACCCCTGTTGGAGGTCTTGACTGTGTTGGTGCCTCACTAAGTGTTGGCCTCCAGGGGGCAGAGCTAGGGGATGGGCTCAGAACCTTCTAGAGCGTGTGTGGTGGGTGTATGGCTGACATGGGTAAGGTGGCAACAGGGGAAGCCTGGGCCCAGCTCCTCTGGAGCTGTCCTAGGTCCTGCCCGACCACGGATGGGCCTCCAGCCACGAGTGCTTGTGTCTGAGCTCAGTTGCAGCTGTGGCCTCCTCACCCCTCCTCCTGTTCCCAGGACCTTTCCTGCCAAGAAACGGAGCATATTTATGGGGTGATAACCCACATTTATGACTCAGCAGCAAGCATTCTTCCTGCCTGCCCCTGGCCTTCTGCCTTGGATCCTGTCTTGGAATCTGGGTCAGCACTGCCGCTGAGACTCAGTGCTGGGTGGGCCCCCAGGCCATGCGCCGGGGCTCTCTCTCCACAGCCAGACAGGTAGCTCCGGCTGGTCTGGTGCTGGCCGGCCGTGCTCCGGCCCTTGTGGCTCCCCTAGGGTCAGGGACCCCTGCCTGGTCTCTGAGATCGCTGGTGCCCACCAATTGCCTGCATTTCTGGCTTCAGCCCAGCCCTGCCTGAGTCATCCGCCATCAGTGCTTTTCTTGGGCTTCTTGGGCTCCTGGCACTCAGGAGACAGTTAATAAATTTTTTTTTTTAAAAAGGAGCCTCAAATGCAGACAACTGTAATTGAACAACAATAAAATAATTTAAAAAAAACAAAAAGGAGCCTCATATATTGATGACTGACCCCCAGAGCTTATTTCCATGCCTCCTTTGGGTGTCCCCTTGGTTTGGGGACCCCCTCAGTCTGTGGTATATTTTCTTTCCCACCTGCCTTCTCTGATCCGTTTTCAGAAAATAACCCATTCAGGTAATCACTTGTTCTCTTCTGTTTTTCAGTTACAGTTGACATTCAATATCATATTAGTTTCAGGTGTACGGCCTAGTAGTTAGGCTTTTATAGAGTTCATGTAGTGATCCTCCCGGTTAGTCTAGTGCCCGCCTGGCCCCAAACTTAGTTACGACAGAGTTGTTGAGTATATTCCCTATGTTGCATTTTCCATCCTTGTGACTGTTTTGTAACTGCCCATTTGTACTTCTCAATCCTTTCACCTTCTCACCCGGCCCCCAAGCCTCCGCCCATCTGGCAACCGTCAGTGCATTCTCTGCTTTTAGGGGTCTGTTTCTGTTTTATTTGTTTGTTGATTTTGTTCTTTGGATTCCACATGTAAGTGAAATCACGTGGTATTTGTTTTTCTCTGTCTGACTTATTTCACTTAGCATAATACCCTCTAGGTGCATCCGTGTGTTGTAAGATTACATTCCTTCTATGGCCAAGTAGTATCCCATTGCATGCATTCAGCACGCCTCTGTATCGCATTGTGTTGCCTCCCTAGCTTGCCTGTTGTAAATAATCCTGCGATGAACATGCGGTTGCATGTATCTTTTCAGACTAGTGTTTTGGATTTCTGTGGGTAACTACCCAGGAGTAGAATTGCTGGGTCATAAGGTAGTTCTAGTTTTGGTGTTTGGAGGAAACTCCGTACTGTTTCCCACAGTGGCTGCACCAGTCTGCACCCCCCCCCCCAACAGTGACCTAGGGTTCCCTTTTCCCCATGTCTTCATCATCACTCATTGTTTGCGGATTTGTTGATGATGGTCATTCTAAGAGGTGTGAGGTGATATCTTCTTGTTTTTTAATTTGCATTTCTCTGACGGTTAGTGAGGTTGAGCATCTTTACATATGTCTTACTGGTTATCTGTATGTCTCTTGGCAGAACTGCCTATTCAGGTCCTCTGCCTATTTTTTAATTGGATTTTTTTTTTGGTGTTAAATTGTATGAGTTCTTTATAAAGTTTGGATACTAACCCCTTATCAGATGTATCATTGGCAACTATCCTGTTCCATCTAGTAGGTTGTCTTTTCGTTTTGTTTATTTAATCCTTTGTTCTTAAATAGCTCTGTCAAGATGTCGCTAGCCCTCTAAGTCAATGTTTTAAAAAGATGGCTGTATCCAGTTTGGCTCTCCCTTTATAGAGAATAAAAATTATCGACATCTAAAATGCATTAGTTGCAGACACATGTGTCTAAATGGCAGCCCGAAGTCTCTTTTCTTAGCTTATAATTTTGGGAAAACTAAGAAACTTATCGACATAAACTCGATTTTGTAGATAAGCACAGAGAGTTTTCTTCTCTCTAAGAAGTCCATGATTTAGGTCAATGGCTGGAGGAGATGAGAGTCTCAGTAAAGACTTTTTACGAAGATGACGTCTATCCCATATGGAGGTCAATGAAGGCCCACCCAGTGGGAAGAAGCAGAGGCTGGTACTCTGAGCCCTGGAGAGTGGGAGAGTCAGCCGCCTTCACTTGGTTTTGGCCGAGACTCAGAGGCAGGTGGAGGAGTGAGGAAGCTGTGCAGTGGGCGAAAGGAAGCTTCCAGGCCTGCCGATTGGAGGCTGCCGGGAAGCAGGAAGCAGCTAGTTAGAGCGTCCAGTGAGATTGGATGGGGAATGTGTCTGGCTTTCTCTGGTTGGTCCTAAGCTGGAAGCAGAGACAAAAATTAGGGAAGCTGTCAGTTATTAATCAGTCATGGCCATTTTGACCAATTGTTACAGAAGCGATGTTTAGCTTCCTGAATTGTTACCGGAGACAGCAGCCTGGCTCCCTATAAAGCAACGTCAAGGCCCGCTTCCGGGACTGGTTATCGTAGACACGTGCGGTTGGCTTCCTGCGTAGGTTGTTGGAGATAGTGGTCGGAGTCCTATTTCTGTGAGTGATCAGGCTGCTTGTGTTTATATACTCAGTCTCACCAGGCCCCACATTTTCTCAGGCTGTTAGAACAGCCCAAGTTTTGTGTGTAATCCTGTGTTTCCCAGCATTATTTCCCTGCATCTTCTTTGGGAAACGAGTGATGGTCTAACGTGTTTGACATGCAAAACCAGCCATGGGGCTCTGCCCACAGAAACTGCTGGCTCTGTCAGGAAATCATGGTGACTGGAAGCAGAAAATAAAATGGACAGAAAATAGTAAATTCAAGTTCTAAGGAGGCTCCATGGAGAGGTGGGCGTGGGGGCAAGGGTGGGCAGGGGCTGGTGTTCGTTTGTTGCTTTGGTTCAGCTCACCCAGCTCCCAGCAGGCCTCCGGACACAGCTGAGGGGGGTCTCTGGACGAAGAGGGTGCCGTCTTGCCTAGCCATGTGGCCTTGAGCTTGGTGTGCCTCAGAAGGTCTGGTGTCGTGCTGGAAAAAGATGTGGGACTATGATTATTTGTGGGGTTTGATGGTTTTCAGTACTGGCTTCATTTTTTTCCCCGGTAAAGAAATATAGCTCAGATTTGGGTAGGTACAAGTAGATAGTTTTAGGAGGACCACTGAGAATGGGAACGGCTTTTGGCCCAGGCAAGAACCATGAGTGTGGCGTCCCCCTAGGCAAAGACAAGGTGAGCCCTGGGGACTGACGGGGAAATGGCCCCCCTGAGCACGGGATTCAGCCCCAGCCCCTTGTTCTCCCTTGAGCTATGGGTGGATTCGTGGCCACATGGCCAGGTCACTTATTGAGCCACGTTTGGTGCAATGAACACCTAACCTGAGTTTGGAAGAACCAAGTTCAAGTTCAGTGACCTTGAGCTGGATCTCCAGAACTTTGTGACCTTGGGCTGGTCACTTTCTGGGTCTCAGTTTCCTCAACTGGAAACCAAGGACAATCTTCCTGGCTTGTTGTAAGGACTAGATGAGACAATTCACACAAGAAAAGCCTGTAATCCACAAAATCGGGCTGCCAAGTAATGGCTTCCATGAGTGACATTAGATGCCGTGAAGTGTGTGTGTGTGTAAACATTTAAACTCAGAGGCTGAGGATCAAGTTAGAAGCAACAGGGTGGGTAAAAGCAGCTTCGACTTCAGTGTATGCCTAGAGGTTTTTAATTGTGTTATTTATAGTATAAAATATTTTGACAGGTGCTTTAAAAAAGCCGAGTGCACGCCCAGATGCACTCCCCTTGCTGTGAGTCGGTCGGCACCTGTGCCAGAGGCGGGCCATTGGTCTCCATAGCGATCCTCCTTTGGCGCTTAGGAAAGGGCCCATTAGAGCGACAGAGACTGGGGTCACTGGGTCACTGATGGGACTCTCTTCAGGGATCAAAGTTTATACTTTTCCGAATTCTCATCACAGAGCTCTTGGCCAGTTTCAGCCATCAGCACGATTCACTGCCTGGGCTTGGGACTGAGGCCAAACTGCACGTGTAATGTGGACCGGGGGCAGTGCAGTGTTGTGTCATGGCTGGTGCTTCGATGTGAAGTGTCTTTTTGGGAATTCAGCTCATTCTGCATGTGTAACACTTCTGAGTCTGTCACTATGCATTTCCCCAAGCCATAGTCCTCAGGCTCCAGGAGGGGACCTGGGATTTAATTAGCGACCTCTGGTGTATGATTAAGGGCCTGGGCTCCAGGGCTTGTGATGAGCCGCCCGAGGGTCTGAGGCCGTCTCCTGGGAACCTTCTGCCCAGGCCCTCGCTGACTCTGGTCCCGCCCCCCACCTCCAGTTTGTTTTTCAAGGCCTCTTCTGCCTGAACCATTCTCAGGAAGAGGTTGCACATGGAGGTGCACTTTGCCTGGTGTCTCGGGGGGCACAGTGGGCACCCACCACACTGTTTGTTAAACATCGTGCTTGGAAATGGGGTCCGACAGAAAGGCTGAGACTTCCTGAGCCCCGGCTGAGAAGAGACGTTGGGACGCCGCAGGACAAGATGCTGCTGTCCGCCCCTCCCGGAGGCAGTCACACCTGCGGGGAGGGGTTGGGGGTGGGTCCTCCATGGGCCGCCCCAGAGCGAGGTGGGTAGCTCCATCAGGGCTCCTTCCACAACAGCCCTAACTTGGTCATTGTCCAGGATAGAAATCCCAAATCCGGGAAATGTGTTCATCGTATTTCTACTATAATGCAAAGCTTGTGGTAGTCTCATCCACCCTCCTTGCTGGGACTTTGGACCCTCAGCAGGTCCAAACCCACCAGACTGCCTGTTAGGGCCCTCTGGCGTTAGGACCCACTCCCTGTCGCTGTGCTTCCTCCCAGGCAGACAAGGCTCTTCGCCCTCTCACCAGGCCACCCAAGTCTCTGCTGGAAGCCTTGCGTTCTTCCCTCATGGAACCTGCGTCCACCTCCCCTTCTGGAACAACCTCTCCTTGACCTCTACCAGTGCACGTGGGCCCATCTATCGTGATAATCTCCTCCCCTTTATTTGATGGTAACCTCCTGGGAGGCAGGGCTTGGCCTTGCTCTTTTCTGTATTTTTCCATGACATGATGGGCAATAAATAGAGTCTCAAAAGATATTTGTGTAAACCTGGAATTGGACACCGGGGTTGTCAGGGACAGCAGTGATACGTGCTGGGTGTCCAGAGTGCCTTTGAAGTGGCAAGACATTGGTAACCTTTGCCATATTTATATCAGATCGAAATGTGCCTATTAAATAATAAGAAGAATAATGAAGTAAACAGCACGGTTTAGGACTTCAGAGGAGTTATGTTTGAGTTGGAAACTTGCCCTGTATTTTATTACTTTGTAAGCTTCAGCGAGATATTCAGTTCTCTAGACTTAAGTCTTCTTGACCATAGAGATAGCAAATGTCCTTCAGGGAACATAAAACGCACCTCGGTTACTTTACATACTAAGAAAAAAGTTGCTCTCGATTAAACAACAATACAATGCTCGCGGTGGCTTGGACTTTTTAATTTACATTAACTGAAATAATTCTTTTAGATGTATTTGGGCTGTTTAAAAAAGCACGTATTACTCTTTAGAAAGGAAAAGATAAAAAAACGGGTGGGTTAAAGTTTCCCTAAAAAGGTCTCATATTCAGAGCCCGAGTCCTGAAACGTGTTTCGACTCCGAATAGTTGAGGCTCCTGTTTTCCTCGTGGCCTCGCTCTGTATCAGCAAAGCTACCGCTGATGCCCGATGTTTCTCTCCCTCCAGGAACAAACTGCCATTTTCTGTGGGCTTTTCTGCCAAGGCTTTACACTGGTCTTTGGGTTTTAAATGCTTATGTTTTCCCGATCTTATAAGTCCTTGTCCACAGAAGGTTTTCAGCAGCACCTGGAGCTTCAGTGGCCCTTACTGGGGTGTACGGTCAGCCAGGCCACCAAGAGCAACATCACGCAGGAACACATTCGTCCGGACTGGCCCCTGGCGAACAGCGGCTGTAAGACACACCCCCAGATCAGAGGTGTGCACGTGTTTAAGGAAAATGCATCTTAAGATAGGTACCTCAAGGCATCACCTCCCTACCAGGGTCACAGCGAGGCTTAAACGAGAAGAGGTTTGCAGTTCTCACTGTGACAAAGGCTGTAACAAACTCCACGGAGCACTCATTCGTGCGATGTACTTATTAATGTGTGCTATAGTTTTCCTATTCAAACGTTTCCCAGTATAGGGTGTGAGGCGAAGGCAGGTTTCCAGTTGTGAATCCACACAATGGTTTATTCCTGTAGTGTTATTTATTAATCACTGTGTCATTTCCCATACAAATGACCGTAAGCCCACTTCTGCTCAGCCCCATGTTTCCCGTTTTACAGCGATGTGTCTTACTTTCAGTGGGATGCGCAGGTCCTGAGAGTCTAGTTCCATGAATTTTGACACCTGGGGTATCAGCAACCCTGTCACGGTATTTCCATCACCCCAGAAACATCACCTGTGCTCCTTCCCAGTCGTCACATGAACCCCCCTCCCACGCCACCCTTCCCCAGACAGCTCTGTTCTGGTAGCTTCTCCCATGGATTAGTTTTGCCTGTTCAGAGTGAGAAAAAGGTACCAACTTACAGTTTAATCAGTGGAATCATGTGGGGTGCATCTTTTGCATATTTTTTTAGATAGTTTCATGTCATGGTGTGTGTGACGAGTTGGTACCTCTTTCTTCCTGTGCCATCTTCCGCAGTGTGGACATCTCACTGCGTGTGCATATTCTCGTCTTACTGGACATGTGGGTTTTTCCAGTTTGGGGTTGCCACGAGTAAAGCCACCGTGAACACCCGAGTACTGCGTTTTCATCTCTCCCGGGTAAATGCCAAGACGTGGAATTGATGAATAAAGGGTAGCTGTGTGTTTACCCTTTGCAAGGGGCTAGTCGCGCCATTTCACACTCCCACCGTGACTGAGAGTTCTGGGTGTTCCACGGCCTTGCCAAGCCGAATCATAATCCAGTGAACGTGAGCTGCTTGCATGCTTTTGTGGTGACCCTGAAGCTTTAACTGGCATTGACTGCTGATCACCGACACTTTCTCATGGGCCTGTGGGCCATTTGGCTGCCTCACGTGGTTTGCGAAGTTCCTGTGAAGTCCTTTGCCCGTTGTCCACCAGGGTCATGTGCGTTTTAATGATTGAGTTGTAGGGCTCCAGTCCTTTGCCAGATGGATGTGTATTGTGGGTGTTTTCTCCCAGGCTGGGGCTGGCTTATTCATTTTCTTAACGGTATTATTTTGGATGGGTAGAGGTTTTTTAAATTGTGATGAAGTCCATTTACGAACGCTTTTTTTCATAGTTAGTGTTTTGGTGTCCTATCCAAAAAGTTTTGCCTACTCCCAAGTCAGAGAGAGATTCTACCGGGTTTTCTTCCACGAGCTTTATCGTTTTTGCCTCTGCAGTAGGTACGCGATCTCTCTCTAATTCAGTCTTGTGCGTGGTTCGAGGTGTGGAGCGCGGCTGACCTCTTCCCCATTCGGGGAGCATGCGCTCCAGTACCGTTTGTTTAAAATACTCTCTTTTCCTCACTGACTGGCTTTGGTGCTTGGGGTGAATACCAGCTGCCTCTGTGAGTGTGGTCTACTTCCAGCTGTCTGTCCATTGACCTGGTTGTCTGTCTGTCTCTGTGCTGCTGCCATCCTGTCTTGACATGCTGCAGCTTCGGTGCTAGTTCAAATTCAGTGTATGTCCTCTTATTTCCTTCTACCTTTCAAGAATTGTTTTGGTCTAACTAGGTGGTTGCATTTCCTTTTACATTTTAGAATAAGCTTGTCAGTTTCTACAAAAGACACACATGAGAATTTGATTAGAATTGTATTGAATCAATAGATTGATCGGAGAAAAATGGAAATCTGAATAATGTTCAATTTTCCAATGTATGCATATAATATCTTTCTAATTATTTATTTTCTTTAATTTCTCTTGAGTTTTAAAAATGGTTTTCTGTGTAGACATCTTACATGTTCCTTTACATTTTACCCATAGCTATTTTGACTTTTAAAATATTTCTTGTATGTGAAAAATTCATCTTCCAGTTGTTTGCTGCTGATACTGAGAAATACAATTGATTTTTGCTTGTTGACTTTGTATCCTGCGACTTTGCTAAATTCAGTGTGCCATATATTTTGCTCGGTGCCTTACAGAATTTCATGCTTATTTTCGCCACCACTTAGGAAGCAGGTGCAATCATATTTATAAGAAGTTTGCCCAGAAACTACATATGATACATTCTTTGCTCAAGGTCATCCTGTGTGCCATTCAGAGTAACAGGGGGACTAGGATTTGGCTTTCGGTCTCACCTGACTGCACGGCCCAGTCCCTTTTCATCCAAGAATAGTATTTTGCCTCTTTGACATTTGAGTATTTGAATGTCCGGATACAACGGGGCTTCCCTGGGGTTCACCGGGACGTGAATTGGCCAAGGGAACCATCAGAACAGGCCTAACAGGAACAAGGTGGTGAAGGGGCTGGTGGTGCTTCCAGCTCAGGGAGGATGGGCAGAGCCTGTCCAGCGTCCCCGGCAGAAGCCCGCCCTTGCAAATTCACCTGCTTTGCGCACGGTTAGTGCACATGAGCTGTGGCTGCACCTTCCGTGCGTGGGGACTCTGTAAACGTGTTTTCCTTCCCTCTCTCCGCGATGCGCTGCAGGCAGCCATTTCGGGACAGCTAAGGAGCTCACAGAGGAGATCAGAGCACTGACCTCAGAGCGGGAAGGGCTGGAGGGACTCCTCCACACGCTGTCGGCGCTGAGCTCCAGGAGCATCCGGAAGCTGGGGAGCGTTCGAGAAGATTACAGCCGGCTGCGGAGGGACCTGGACCACGGGAAAATGGCCCACGGTAAGAAGGCACAAGTGTTGCCTGGTGACGTATGTATGCGATCTATCCTGTGGCTTGGCCAGGCAGGTTCCTCTGGGCTTCACTGGACGTCACGTGCAGGGCGGCCTGGAGCCCATCACACTTCTCCTGAACGATTGTTTTTACTTTTTTTTTTTTTTTTGCCAGGAGCGTTGGCCAATGGAGTAGAATTTCTTGCCAGCTTTTGTTTCGCATCACATGTGATGCCCTTTGTTTTTTTTCCCCCTGTCTCCTTCCTCCCTCCTCTTCCTGGATGTGCTAATGGCCTTGTGATTATTTGGAGCAATCTCGCCCTTGGCATGGGCCTTGAGAATTTTCTCGGTTTGACAGGCATCTTCCTTTTGTCCTTTGGCTCTGTTTTCTGGCTCAAACAGTCGCGGATGAGAGCAGGCTGATGCTGAGAGCCCCGGGAAGAGACTGTGAAGGGCCTCTTCTCTGTGGGAGCTTTTCTGGGAGCCGCTTTTCTGGGAGCCGCTTTCCCCGGAGGGATGATGTAGGAGGCTCCGGAGCCAAAGTGGCTGCCTGTCGGGAGGGGGTTCGCCTCCTCCTGTTCCTCGCCCGCTGCCCTTGTTGTGAGTGACTGAGGGCACCTCAAGGTTTGGTCCCTGAGGGGACAGGCTCACAAGATGCCAGTTCAGTCCAAATTAAGTGAAAAACTTACTTCTTAAAAAAAAGTGAAGTTATGGTGATTCAGTTTCTAATGTGCAGAATGAAATCATATGATGCAAATCTAGATTTAAAATCTACTGGATGGTGGAACCTGTTTCATTACCAGCAAAATGAGGAGAATGATACCCGTCGTATAGTTTGATAAAGTGGTATAGATGAAATGAAGTAACTTATTAAGGGGGCGCATGTGCTCTTGCATTTCCTCAGGAACTCTGGGTTTCTGGGGGGCAGAGGTCACACACAGCACACCGTGGCCCCCTGGGTAAATGTTGTTTACCAGGAAGACAAAGGCACACGTGCTGATAGTGACGGTATTTACAAAGTACGCTCATTGCATCAGAAGTAGGAAAAGACTGGGGATATTAGGTAGCTAGCTTTGAAATCAGGGAGCTGAAATTAGATGTGGCATTTTACTCGGAATAAAGTTAGTCTGAAAGGCTTGCTAAGTTTTATAGAGGTTTCTCCGCGGAGTTAGGGGGTCCAACGTTACCTTGTCTTTTTAGCTGCGGCCACCCCAACATTGGCTCAGTTCAGAGCTTCTTTTTTTCCCCACTTTTCCCCGGAGCTCCGTTCTCACCAAATACGCAATGAGAGACTGTACCTTTGAGCTTTGGTACATACGCTGGTGCCAAGGAACAGCAACACGCCCCGCCGCCCCTCCAGGTGTAACGGCACGGTTTTAAGTTCCGGTAGAAATGAGCATTGTGTATTTCAAATACATTTTTGCTCCCGACTCGTACAAATGGGATGAACAGTGAAACCCAAGACATTTCACATATTCTCACCACACCAGTTTTGGCACAAAGTGAGGAATCTACTACTGTATCTAAGAATAAAGAAGATGTGAACAAATTTAGACAAATTGAGTACAGCAACATTTTCACTGGAACGGTTGAGCTCTTGAAAGCCATTAATATCTCTTTCTTTAAAAGAAGAGCTGTACAGTATTGTTTGAATCTCATCATTGTCACTTCACCAAGTATTTGGAAAGCGATGAATAAAACATAAATAAACGGGATGAGAGGCTGTTAGCATGGCTGACTCCAAATCGCAGCTGGCTCATTACTGCTGGGAAGGCGTGTCGGGGCTGGTGCCTGGATTCTGCCGGAGCAGCTACCCTCTCCCCTCGCTTTCGCCTGGGGCTAATTTTTAAGCAGTCTGAGGGGACCTGGCTGAGGGTGCGCCCAGTGAATAACCCCGGGTTGGTGACAGGGTGGGGGACCAAGAGATAAATAAATAAATAAACAATAAATTCCTTCGTGACGTAAAGCTTTTATCTATGAAAATGTAGTAAAACTAGGCCAACGTCTACCTGCTGTTCTTTGGTGGGTTTTGAGAGGGGAACGTTCTTAGGGAGCTCTCAAGCTGAAATGTGGAGCAAATACAAAGGAACAGCGGGCCTGGGCATTTGTGTACCATGAGCTGACTCTTTTAAAAAAGATTTTGTTTATTTATTTTTAGAGAGAGGGGAAGGAGAAAGAGAGGGAGAGAAACGTCAATGTGTGGTTCCCTCTCGTGCAACCCCTCCTGGGGACCTGGCCCACAACCCAGCCATGTGCCCTGACTGGGGATCGAACCAATGACCTTTTGGTCCACAGGCCGGCACTCAGTCCACTCAGCCACACTGGCCATGACTGAGCTGACTCTTTTCAATATTAGACAAAATGTTTTGAAAAAAGACTATTTACGAAATGAACTTTTTGTGGTGGGCTTACAGATTTTGATTTCCAGCAATGGTGCAAAATGCAGCTCTCGGGAGAAAAAGGCCCTTCGGGGGTGGACGAGCAACTCCAGGAAGGCCAGGGCCCCGGACTCTTCGTTCTGTTCATCTGTACCCCTCGGCCTGTGATGCTCGGGCGAGACAGCTGACCCTGTCTTGTGGATGCCCAAGTCCAACCAGGGGCTCTGAGTCTATAGCAGAGGGGCAGGTTGCAGTCTTGGGCGTTTTGGGGTGTAACTCGGGGGTCCCGGGAGCAGCCTGCGTGCTGGGCAGTGGGCACGTGGTGACTCATCACCGATGGATTTGCCTTGGATCAGCCCATGTATCATGCCTTCTGACTCTGGCCGGGTTGTAAGTCCCCTGAGGTCAGAGCTCTGTTCTCGTGTGTCATTGGGGGACCAGTGAGGTGTCCATCAAGGAGTCCTCAGAAATGGTAAATGTACCACAAATACTTGTTTGCTTACTGGGGTCAGATTTATTTATTTATTTATGGTTTTTAAAAGATTTTATTTATTTATTTTTAGAGGGGAAGAGAAGGAGAGAGGGATAGAAATATCAATGTATGGTTGCCTCTCGTGAGTCCCCTTTATTTTTCCAACATCATGAGGGTAGAGATAAGTTTGGCAGTCTTTCATGGAAGGGGCTCGTGTTGCCTGAGATGGCCATTCAGGCTGGGGGTCAGCAGGCAGCACAGTGTGGTGACAGGGACTGAAAGAGGCCAAAGTGTTCATGGGCAGAGGGACACCGAGGCCGTCACTGGACCCACTGGCTTGTGTCAGTGATGTCTGTCTTCAAAGCAGGGAGAAAGGGTCATACTTTAATCCTGAGACTTCAGGGGGATGTGTATGAATTCTGAGCAATTTTCAGTGCATTGAGAGAGAATCAAAAGCTCAATCTACCTCTCTACCCCTGAATGCTTATGGAAATTAACTGTAATTAATGCATTTATAGATAATAGAAATTAACTGTAAACGCATTAATTATTGTGGATTGCAACGTTTTCTTTTTTTTAAGGGAGGGTGGGGTGAAAAAAGTAACTTTTTCAGTTTGCTCTATCTGCTTTGCAGAAAGCCCTGAGTGTCCCGGGTTTCCCTCCCTGGTTGGTAGTCTGTATCTACTTCACTAACATTGTTGATTTCACTTTGTAACTCACATATAGAGGAAGCAGACATCAAGGGGAGAGATTTAATCACAGAATAATCGGGATTGGAATTTTACATAGGACGTCATTAGCATGTTAATGCGTTTTTCCACTTTCTGCCTGCTGCCCTTCTAGGAAAATACTGTGGATGTAGCTCAAAACCCCGCTGGGTCTTGGCCCCGTGAGCTCCCAGGAACCCAGAAGAAGATGCCTAAAAACATTGGGGGCTTTTCCGTGCAAATGTCAAATGGCAGGGTTTCTCCTTTTCTGGGAGCGATGGCGGGCTGTGTCCAGTTTGAACTCATTTACCTTTCGGGAGCGAGGAGGGAGTGGCAGGCTGTTCAGGAGTCATCAGGCTGGGGAGGCCTCGACTCGTAACTTATGGTTTAGGGCTAGTGGCTGCCAGTTGCTTTAGATTAGAAAGACCGTATGTCCACACCAGCACAATCCTGCTCTTAGTTTTGGATGACTTCATGACCATTGAGCTTGAAATAGCTAATGAAAGTAAGGATGGCGTCCTAAAGCAAGAGACCCTAGTGTCTTTGGCTCTGAATTCCACGGGTGAAACTTCTTTGGGAAGTCACCTCACACCTAGTAAGAAAAGGCTTTGGGTTGAGAGATCCTGTGTGTTACGAGTTTCGCATATCTAGGCACTGATCGCTTTCCACATGTATCAGATGCATTTAAAAGTGGTTTCCAGGAAAGTTAGACCAGAAAAATAAAATCTTCTGGTGTCTTTTTTTGTGGGTGAAGGAACCAGAGAACTGGAAAAATTGAAAAAATACATACATATTTAAACATATATATGCACACACACATATATATATGATATATAAACAAAAAATTGACAACGAAAACTAAAATTTAAACGTTGGGACAGAAGAAAATGCTAATGATAAGGGTTCATTATGTTGGTTGAGAATATGATGTCATCGTGAGCTTCCCAGAGGCCAGAACACAGAGGCAGTTGGAGTCACACCTGTCCTTCCTGAAAGCAACTCAACACACAGGGTTTTCAGGAATTCTTAGACACTTTTCTCGAGAGCACAGTAGATGCGCCTCATGAGCAGATTTATGACAAATGCAAACATGCTTCTCCTATGTCTGTTACTGGCCATCTCTTGGGGGGAGAGTAAGGGGATGCTTTCAAAGAAAAGGTTCAGGATGGATAGACTGAAACACCAGCTTCAGATCTGTGGGTATGTATTTTATTTTCTACACAAAAATCTAGTTTTTCAGCAGCTTTTTAAAAATCCTCACCTGAGGACATGCTTGTTAATTTTAGAGAGAGGGGAAGGGAGGCGGAGAGAGGGAGAGAAACATTGGGAAGTTGCCGCTCGCAGCCCAAACCCACAACATGGGCATGTGCTCTGATCAGGAATCAAACCTGCGACCTTTCCGTTTATGGGACGACGCTCCAACCAACTAAGCTGCACAGGTCAGGGCTCAGCAGATTCTTAAGAGAGTCATTCACAGTTTGCCCCAAGTTGAAGAAGATTATGTTAACATATCACCTCATAGGAGTGGATTGGTAAGAGCTCGGGCTAATTAGGTTTAAATATGGAGTCTTCCCGTGATGCGTGATGTGACTCGAAGACGAGATGCAGAACCCGAAGGACAGTTCAAGGTCATATTCTGCAGACTCACGAGTGTCACTTCTTCCCTTTGAGCTTTCACGGAGGCCTGTGTTGTGGACACCCTGGCTGTCTGGGCCAGCACGGTGTCAGAGCTCTTGAGGATGGAGGACCAATCTGTTTGTTGCGGAACCAGATGAGCGCCGCCGGTTCCGTCCGTGGGGGGACCGAGATGCTGTGTGGGAACTGTGCGTGCCTGCCTTTCTACACGGAAGATCTTTGGGTGTATTAAAGGTGTATGTAGTGCAAACGTTGAAGGAAAACTTTTAAAAAATTTCCAAATCTGGACCCTGTCAGCCTGTTCCATATTTGAGTGTCATTGGTCGTATTTTGCTTGCTTGTTTGGTTTGTTTAGAGGGGAGAGGGGAGAGAATCAGGGGAAAAGGGAATGGACTCACATGAACAAGTATAAAGGACACATGGACAATAACTAAGGGTGGGGGGTGGAAAGGGGAGGGAGGCGGGGAGCATGGGGTGGGGGGCAGGCAGGGTTGGGAATATAAGACAGAAACCTGTACTTGAACAAGAATTAAATAAAAATTATATTAAAAAAAATTTCCAAATCTTGTCAGTGGAACCTTCACATCTCAGCATTTAATCTTTGATTTATTATTTTATTAGAATCCCAGTTAAATACATACTTGCATTTTTAATTTCTCTCCTTGGTTTTTCTTTCCAAATATATCTTTGTACCAGTATGAGTATGGTGATTTCTCCTCAGTCACTGTTGTCTGTGAATTTCCGAGCCTGAAATTTGCAATTAACTTTCTTCCTCTTTTCTTTTTCTTTAGATTATTTATTTATTTATTTATTTATCTTTAGAGGGAAGGAGAGAAGGAGAGAAATACCAATGTATGGTTGCCTCTCGTGAGTCCCCTGCTGGGAACTGGCCTGCAACCCAGGCATGTGCCCTGACTGGGAATCGAACCGCAATTCTCTAGTTTGCAGGCCCGTGCTCAATCCACTGCTGCTTAATCTACAGTAGCCAAGGCCTCTTTTCTTAAATAATTGTGACAGTCCTTTTGCGAGGCATCTCCACAACAGTGTCAGAAGCCGACGTAGGCTGCAGGAGGCCCCCGTTTGGCTTCAGTTCTGTCGTTGGCGCATCTGTGTTGCACCTGGCACGCGTGGGGTTTGATGAATGGTTTTTTGTAAGTCACTGAAGTTTCTCTGCTTCTCAGTTGCTACATTAGGACACAGCAGAACCAGATCTCTGAGTTTCTCTTCCATTCATCCATCCATCATTTCAGTAAGTATTTAATGAGCACTTACCATATGCCAGGCACCCTGCAAGGACTTCCTGGTCCAGAATTAACCAGACTGGGTCACCACTGAGGCTACTGGGTCGCCATTTCATCTAGTTCTTTCTGATCTCGAATTGCCACGATTCTGTCCAACTTCGTTCATTTTTTCTCATTCTCGACCGTTTCTGATCTCCTCCCACTATTTTTATCCGTGTAATGTTTTAGAAGTCCTTGCTCTTGTTACTTCCTTCTCTGTTTGCTTTCTACGCTTCCTCATAGGTACTTCAGTCACTGCATTCCCACCTGGGAATGCAGTGAGGATTTGAGTTGGACTGCATGCCCCGTAGCAGTTTTTGACAGGCTCGTTTGGGGCAGGATACTTGATTCTATGTAACAGGGAAGGTGTATGCGACTCTGAAGTATTCCCCGGACGGTCTGCTTTGTAGATCATTCTCGGCAAGCAGTGTCTGTCCCAGTCTTTCTACATTTCATCTGGACATCTGATTGCATTGGTGTATGCACATGCACACTCTCTCTCTCTCTCATACACAGCCTCCCGCACAGATTAAGCTGAGCAGGGTGGTGAGTGGGCCCGAATGATTTGTAGAGGCCCGCCCACAGGCCGAGGTTGGGGGAGGGGAGCACGTGTTGGGTGGACTGTACCACGTGCTGCAGAGTGTTTCACACCCTAATCGCTGCATTTTGAGCAGTTCCTTCTCCCTCCCCTGTTTCCAAACATTCCTGGGTGGGAGCGGAAACTTCCCGTTCGACAACTTCAGCAGTATGTCATGATTTGAAAATTGATCATCGTTATTGTGATGATTAGACCTTAACTGGAATTGGTAGAACTTAATGCTCTTATTCATATTGTCTTCTACGTAGATCCTCATGGGTTTAAAAGCGTTGTTATAAGGTTTCTTCTCCCTTTGTGCTGTATATGGATCTGCGGCACAATTCTCGGGCCCTCGGGCTGTGTGACGAGACTGCGACAGCTGTAATGGATTGAGTGCGTTTTCCAAAAGGAAGGCGTGACTCCCCTGTGCTGTCCCCTCCTCTTCAGTGGCAGATGTCACTGAAGGGACCTTTTGGTCCCCCAGCCCTGACTGCAGCCTAGGAACAATCAGCTTTATCGATGTTGGGGTCCTGGAAGGAGAGGTTTTATTCTTTTTTTTTTGAAATTTCTAAGTACACTCTTTACATTTGATGCCTGAAATGATGATCTGCTACTTGCAGTTTTATTATACCAGATGGAGCACTTAACTCAATAGGAAGTTCTAGCACCCTTACAGTCATCACATATTTGTGTTGTTAAAACCCAAGTCCTTTACTGTTGAAGGGTGATCAAGAGGGACTTTAAATACCATAGCAAGTGAGAAAGAAGCTGAACTATGGCAATTGAATTGGGTATACATTTGTTAACTTTAAATGATATTTTTTCAAAGGCCTGTTGATAGTTCTGCTTCCTGTTCGGAAGTGCTTACAGGTCATGCTCCCCTCTGTGGCCCCATAAATACAGCCCTATGAATACGCAGACTGATACGTGCCCCTGGGTTTCCGGTAGAGAATTTCTATTAGCCCTGTTTGCTTATAAGAATTTGCTAACCTGTCATCCTGTTGGCTACAAGAAATTCAACTTGCAAAATGCGATGGGCATCTTTCTAAGCTTCTTTTCAGTGGATTTTTCAACTTTAAATAAAACACCATTTAAAATGTTCTATAATTTAGGCCTTTGAAGAATGAAGGCAAATTTTTTTTTTATCGAGTTCAATTCTGCGAGGCTTTGCAGAATTTATTTTATTAGGGTTCACTATGACATCTTTATGCTGTCAGTTTTTTCAGTGATTCATTTTGTAAGAAATACCGTGTTTTCCTCATTGGCGTTGCCGTGAATGACGGCTTCCTGCCATTTCCGCCGCGGACTTCCTCTGCTTTGAAGCCGCCATATGTTCCAGCAACCCAAGAGAGACCCGCGTTATTGGTGAGGTCATCATTTGTTGTTAATTTGACTTTTCAGGTTTTCTTAGCCCTCATGAAGGAGAGGGCGTAATGATAAATGTTTCTTGTTCTGACTGCTCGGCTGCCCAGCGGGGGCCCACTGTACTTTTGTATTTGGGGATGGCCCTTCGGCCTCATCCACTTTTTCCCAGATATTTAAATAGTGGGGAGGGTTGGATCCCTGCGGGGTGGCAGTCCCGAGCCAGCGCACCAGAGTTCGACACTGAGAGTGTGGCGAGCAGAAAGCATCGAGAGCTGCTTCGCGATTTATTGACTTGACTCATTCATTACAACTTTATCAACTAGACAGGCTCATGTTTCACATGCTCACAGAGTTATAGAATGCCATTTTATTTCTATTTCGACATTATACTTTCCAAAGTGTTTGTAAGTCATTAATGATGGATTGTGTACTTTGCTTACATATTCATTATAACCAAACTTTTAAATTCTCTTTTCTTCTGCCAAAATGATTTTGGTTATTTGAGCTCATTGTGAACATCTCTCTTTTCCCATGTGTCACACCTCATGTGCCCCTAAATATTATATTCTCTTCCCCCAGAAAGAATGGATGCAATCATTTTGTGGTTTCAGGGTGCACGCAATGAAAAGAAGCTGATTCTTGCTCAGACAATGTGACTGAAATCTTGAGCTTGTCTTTAACATTCTCTTTCCCAGCACTTGACTTTGGTACACATGTCCCAATTGTATTGGCAAGACAGATAATCACAATGTGGCAAATATGTTTGCCCTTCACCAAACCTCACGGCCCCTTTCCACCCCCCTGGCAGCGACTGGGCCCAGCAGGGAGCCGAATACTAAGCTCCATCTCTGCCCAGAGGAGGTCACCAAACTCTGAAATTCCCCTGTGGTCTGGAATCCTGAAAATGTGTCAATATTTGGAGGCAAAGTAAATATTCCTTTAGATTATATAAGAATCCTCTGAAGGTGAAGCTCATAAAATTCATGAACTTGCTCTAGTAGTTTTTTTCAAATTTTAATTTATTCCACGAAGAAGATCATATCATTTATTGCAAGAATAAAAGCCATGTTTAAACCTGAACAAAAAGTATCCAGTGGACACCTTTCCCAGCAGAGCCCCTGGTCTCGTTTTTAGCATGCTTCTTCGTGCCTGGACCCTGGTGGGCTTTTGCGCACGGGTGCTCAGAGTGTGGACACAACGGTGCCTCTTCTCTCTGCCCTTAGCCTCACTCGACAATGAGGGAAGCATTATGTCACTCAGTCCTCACAGCTGTTCTGTTGAGATCAATTTGTCCTTCCCGTCTACAGGGCCTGAAACCCGCTCTGTGAGCTCAGAGAGCTGCTGGGGGCCGTGAGGAGCTGGGAGGAGCTGGGGGGAGCTGGGGGGAGCTGGGGGGTGACTTGGGCCCGTCTGGCTCCATGTACTTACACGGTGTTCTAATTTCTTATTTGTGATCTTCATGGTATTCTTAGAGTCAGTATACCACGATTTATATAACTAGCCCCTTATTTTGATGTATTTAATGACTGCGTTTTGAATTCCTTCCTGATAAAAAGGGTCAGATTGGAATTACTGGGCCTAAGAGCATAATCATTTCTATGGCTTGGTACGTGCTGCAAACTGACTTTTAAATACCGATTTAATTGATACTACCAATACTGGGTATTATCTCTTACACGATTATTAGTATACTAATAATAAAGGGGTGTCTAATTCATGCCTCACTTTTGCATGTATTTGACTAATAGTGAGGTTGAACATACTACTTTTTGTGCCTTTATGATTTTTTTCATTGAGTTTTACCCATGTCCTTTTTTCATTTTTGGGGGTGGCAGGAGAGGAACTTGATGGTTTCTTCCTCTTTATATAATACGGTTGTTATCCTTTCTTCCTATTTGTGTGTGTGTGTGAAATTAACCTAATTCTCCTGGTTAATAGTGAGCCACAAGAAGGTTCTTTACAAGTAATGATCACATCTTGGATAACAGTTCAGAATGAGTTTGAAACTTCTTGAGACCTTAGGACACAAATGACTTAAGAAGCGACAACGCAGACAGGTCAACACAGAAAGGCGGCCCGTTGCCCCCGTGTGAGTGAGTGCCTGTTAGGCCTGGCCTTTTGAACACCTGTGACAGACAGGCAACTGCTGCACTTGGGACTGTAATAAACCAACCTGACAGTTTATAATAAATCTTGGAAGGCAATAATGTACATTTCACCATCATTAAAATGCAGAAGCTGAGAGGGGCATGTGATTTCATAGCCACTGTCTTACTTCTTCTGACTGTTTAACACTTCACTGTCTTTGGCCTTTTAAAAAATGATTCCCAATTTTTTTTCAGTGCACCCTTTAGAGAAACAGTGCCCGCTGGTAGGGGTGTTTTTCTTCCAACGCCTGCTGCCGTTCCCTGGACTGGAGGAGAGTGCCTGTTGGTGGCGCGTGGCCACCAAAGCTGTAGCTTGGGGAGAAAATGAAAGAACAGGGGAGATAAAGGGCATTCTTGTCTTGGAAGAATGCCAGACCCACCGACCTTTTAAACCATCAGCAGCTTTTCACGAAGGGCAGTTGGGTTTGTGACAGCTCACTCCCCATCTCTCTGTAGACTGTGAGTGCGTTGGGCATTGAGTCAAAGATCGCTTTCCCCCAATTCCGTGTCCTCATAATAAGTCACGAGGGCTCGGACTCCGAGAAAGTACCTTCTTGCCTGTTGTGGCTGTTGGGTAGGAGACGGTCTAGCCACATCTTCCCACGGCTTTTTGCTGCTCCCTGTCAGCTTCTGCATTCTTGTCTGGCTCCTTTCCTCTACCTCGGGAATGTCCCATAGCCTTCTCCACCCTGGTGCCTCCTCCCTACATTCCTTCTCAGCTTTGCCCTCTGACCCTCTAGAGGGTGGCCACTCCCTCTGACCCTCTAGAATTCCCACAACCCCTGCGGGCTGTGGATGAAGGATGCGAAGCCGCCTCCACCTCTCGCTGGGAGTGTCTTCCCCAGAGCTCTAGGTCAGGATGTCCTCTGGCCGAAGATCCTTCTGGGCTCTCCTGTGGGGGCATTCTGTTTGTCCTTGTACCGGTATTTATAGTCGACTCTGTTCTTGTCCTGCCTGAGGCTTGACTTGGTACTGAGACGGCAATCCTTACCCCTCCCTTCATGTTCCATGATTATTCAGTCCACTTTGCCACGCCGAATGGAATATTCAGTAGCGTCTCTGAAGAAGCCTGAAGACTACATAAGTAAACACCCTCTTCGGTATTGAAAGGGTTTTGTACAATATGAAATTTGGAGCACATTTTTCTCAGAAGCCCTGACATTAATATTCATCATGAGCCCCCGAGTAGAAGCTATTATACTTTAGCATAATGAAGTTTCCCATATGTTTCAAAGTCACTTGCAGTTGTGGTTCTCGCGATGGCAGTCAGGAAGGCCATCTCGTCTTGCCAAGCTCTGCTGGGTACTGAAGCCAGCTCACGGCTGCCAGTGGGAAGCGCATCGGGCACTCGTGTGTGAACAGGGGAAGACGCGGGACTTCTTACCCCAAAGGGTGGCTGTTTACATCTAATTACCACACACGGCATGTGTCTGCCACTTGGCCTTGGGTGATAACATGGACGTAGAAATGGAAACTTCTAAAGCAAATTCTCCTCTGCATTCTCAATGACCAAATTGCATGAGGCCATTTTCCCTTCCACGAAGCATGATGCGATGGGGCCCCTTAAAACACTGGGGAGAGCAATTTGGCGTCAAGACATAGTTTGTGGTCTTTTTTCTGCCTCAGCTAAAAAATGGATGGGCTGCATTAATTATGGAAACAGGATTGTCTTTAATTCTCCACGGGAGGACTCTGATGAAGGGAAGGGAGGAGGCAAGGAGGTGGCCATGGGTCAGGGCAATGGGGCTTCCTGTGGCTCTTACAGAGGGATGAGGCCTGGTTAGAACAAGCAGGTGATTCCGGGAACCCGAAGCATGCTGTTGGACAAGTGATCATGGCAGGAAGATGCTTCTTAATCTGGCCTGGGAGCAGCAAGTTAGGTTGAGATACTAATATATTTCAATGTATGAATACCCTTTCCTTTCCTTTCCTCTCCTTTCCTCCCCGCCATACTCTTTCTTTTATTCCCCAAGCTGTTTGTTCTGAATTACGAGAGGCTAACTCTTCTTTATGCAAGCTTTCAGAGTTCACAAGCATTTATTAATGGATAGGAAAGAGAGATAAGAAAGTCCTGTGTTCATTTGTGCATACACATGGTCTCCATAGATTTGAAATTCCTCACTTGGGAAAATAGTGGAGAAGATTCTGCAGCCCATGAAACATCTGATTGTTGCCATGGCTGTTATGAAAAGCCTGAACTTAAAAAATTAATTGTTAGAGATGGACCCACGGAGCAGATGACAGTTAGTGGGGGTGGGTTAGGGGGTGGAGGGATTGAACAAAAAGGAAAAAGGACTCATGGATGTGAACAACAGTATGGAGATTGCTAATGGGAGGAGGTATAAAGGGATTAAATGGTAGTGGGAAAAGTGCCTTAAAGATTAAGTTAAAAATGAAAAAAAAGTAATGTCAGTTCCACATGCACTGGTGGAACGCAGACCCTGTGGGGGCTGCCTCTCCCAGGCCTGTTTTGGGTGTGAGCGGAGCACACCACCACCTGTCTGCAGGGATTCGTGTCAGATTTGCCAGAGGCAAAGAGTAGTTCATGGCTTTCTAGGTGCTTTCTTAGCTAATGAATTGATTTTCATTATTTTTACTATGAAAAGTTACCTTTCTGAATTGTCAATGATAAGAAGAGAGAAATAAAACATTTTAATAGCTCTGCAACACCAGTGGAGAGAACAAAGTCCACTGCACTTAAATAAATGGGAAGAGAAGCCCAATGTCCTTCAGTGGAGGAATGTGGTACACCCACACCGTGGAATACTACTCAGCGATGAAAAGGAGCAAGCTATTCATACCTGCAACAACTTGGATGAATCTCAGATGCACTATGTGGAATCAAAGAAGCCAGACTCCAAGGCTTTCCCCTGCAGGGTACACTTATATGACATCCTGAAAAGACAGGACCCACAGGGACCCGGTTATAGGGCTGGGAAGGGTCTGCCCACGAAGGGAATTTTTGGGGGTGTTGGAATTGTTTGGTATCCTGTTTGTGGTGATGGTTGTGAGAATCAGTCCATTATAGGTTAAAACCATGGAACTGTACGCACACACACACAAACCCCAGTAAATTTTACTCTATGTAAATGAAAACAAAGTAAAAAATTAAAATTTATAGCTCATTTATCCTGTGCATTACCTGCTTTATCTTGTTCAGTCCTCCAACAGCCCTAGGAGGTTGTTATTATCTCTATTGTTAAATTTTTATTTACTGTTGTCATTGCTGACTAGGCTGAAGGTTCATGAGTTACGGGATCCGAGGTCCCATCACTTCTAGGCAGCAGAGGCCGCCACCAGCCAGGGGTGTGTCTTTCCTCAGGCCCTGAACTTTGCACAGTGTTGCACACCGCCCCTTCTGCAGGAGTTGGGGCAGGGGTGGCTGCCACTGTCCTGGGCCTCCCCTCCAGGCTGTGCCCCCCGTGACCCAGCGGACCACTGAGCATCGGTTGGTGTGTCCTGATGTTCAAACTTTACAAATAAGCAAACTTTTAAATGCCTTTCTAAGTGTGTGATCTCAGAGAGGGAGGTGGCTACTGAATATTCTCTAACTTCTTAACTTGCACTGTTGGCTAAGTTAAACACGGCTCCTTAAAAAGAACCTCCCTAAAGGCCATTTACGTCAATGCCAGTGAAGACCGTGTTCGCTCCACAGCATTGACTGCGTCCCTCGGTGCCGTTCAGGTGGGAACCCGAGGCGACTCTGTGGCTGCATGGAGCTAATTAACTACGGAGACAACCTTAGACCAGAGGGTGGGAGATAGCTCCTTAGAGACAGAGAAAAGAGCACATTGTTAAATAAAGAGAAACAGCTAAAAAGATGAAGACATTTAATTCTTTCTGCATATTTTGTAGTCTTTTGTTTAAAAGTCTAATTCCCCAGCCTCGGTGACAGTGTTTTGAGGTCATTGGTCTTCCGTAGCGCACCCCCTCCCCCCCGCCCCATGCTCTGCTCATAGAGCGGGGGCAAGGCAAATGCCTGCTGAGCCTGAACTCCATTGCAGTGGGTGCTAATTGCAGAACCCGTGGCATTTGTGATGTACGGTGTTTCAAGTATCCACATCATCCATCCAATAGTCTCACATTCAGAATCACTCGTGTGTTAACTCCTGGGCAGGTACTTTTAGAGATGCCATGTGCAATGTTCCTTATAAAATCCAATGAAGCATAGCCATGGCCAGGTGGCTCAGTCGGTTGGAGCACCATCCTGTGAACCAAAAGCCTGAGGTTCGATTCCTGGTCAGTGCGCATGCCTAGGTTGCAGGTTTGGTCCCTGTTCGGGGTGCGTATGAGAGGCAACTGATTGATATTTCTCTCACATCGATGCTTCTCTCCCTTTCCTGTCTCCCTACTGCCCCCTCTCTCTAAAATTGATAAGCATGCCCTTGGGTCAGGATTTCAAAGACCCAGGGAAACATACATCCTCCCTTCTGAATGAGGACACGGAGGCCAGCTGTGAGGAGCTGGCTTTCTCAGTGTGCACGCTGGACACGCACCTGCAGACTCACACACACACACACACACACTCACTCCACGTGGAGAAAATGGGCTGTGCGGGGGCAGGGGGGGTTGTTTAATTTCCGTGGGCCTTGCTTTCTGCCTCAGTTGTTCACGTAGCCAGCGGTCCTGGATTCAGGGCTGGTGGGCCCTGAAGCTCCCACACTTGGAGGCAGGCCTCGTTGAAGAGAACATATACACAGTTATGGGTCAAAATCAGTTACAGGCCTGGGAAGGGGCCCAGGAAGGTGAGGGACCCAGAGATGCCAGTGTCTAACGTTAGAGTCGGAAATCTGCCTTTGCTTTCATCTCATTTCCTCAGGGGCCACGCACGCCCAGCCCTCGAGGCATAGCCGTGCTGGGTGGTGCCCCCAGAACACAGAAGTACTTCGATGGAAGAGCGTGGGTGCCTGGGATGGGTTTCTGGAATAAGCGGTATCTAAGCTGTGACTTAGGTCACGCAGAAGTTAAAACGGAAAGCTCATTTGAAGCAGCAGGAAGAGCAAGGCTGGGAGGTGAGAAAGAACTTGCTTCCTGCAGGGACTGTTAGGAGTTCCTGCTGCTGGTGTGGAATGTGGTGGAGGAGGGGGAGGGCTTGCATTCCAGAATGCCACAGGGCTGGGCCGTCCTGGGCACCTTTAAAGGAGCTTGGAAATTGTCAGAAGAGCAAGGAAGAGCAACTGAACAGATTTAAGCAGGGAGTGATTGGACCGGATCTGCATTAAAAAAGCAAACCAAAACGAAATGAAAGAGACCACACGGGTTCTGGCTGCCGACTAGAGTGGATCTGGGTCGGGCATGATGGCCACCCTCCTGCAGGGACACCAGTGGGGCTGTTGCAGGGTCGGGAGAGACAGGAAGGCGACTGGCGATGGGAACAGCATTCTCGAGGCCCGAGGGGAGTGGGTAGACTGCAGAGATGTTTAGCAGTTCGAACCAACAGGGCTTCACATTGGCTGTTGACATTGAAGGTCAGGGGCCTGGCTCAGCCCAGCTGTGCGTGTTATTCCTCAGAATCAAGACTGTAAGTACAGCAGATTTCTGACCCATCTGAGGGCTGGATGTCTGAGGTCAAGGTGTCGCCAGGGTGGCTTCCTTCTGAGGCCTCTGTCCTTGGCTTGTCAGTGGCTGGCTGGGTGCCTCTGTGTCGTCATCTCTCCTTTGAAGGGCACTAGTCATAAGGCATTCGGGCCACCCCAATGACCTCATTTAACCTCAGTGACCTCTCTAAAGACCCTGTCTCTGAATAGAGTCACATTATGAGGCCTGGAGGTTAGGACTTCAACACAGGAGTGGGGGTGGGGCACAATTCAGGCCACAACAGGTCACTGACTACCTCCTTTTGTAATAAGAGAATTTAAAATCCAGTCGTGGCTGAACACTCTTCAGCACTTCCAGTCACACAGGAAACAATCTGAATCCTGGCCTTGGCTGCTCCGCCCGTGTGTCCTGGGTGCTCCCGGCCAGTTAGACCGCAGCCCCTGTTGCTGCCTCTGCCCTGCACTTGCCCACAACCTTCCTTCGAGTTTACGTGCCTGGATACGCACCAGCCTAGGTTGTATCCTCAGGGGTTGTTCCTTCATCCTGAGATGGTTTCGCCTCCGTTTCACACAGTCTGTAGTTTGCCATTTGGGTCTCCGGTGAAGTCCCGCCCTTCCCGGAGGCTTCTCCGGCTGTGTCCTTCCACCCGTGTCCGTTCTCGACCGAGCACTTACCGCTGGCTTGCCCGGCCTAAGTGACCTTGATACCGATGTTTCTTCCTGGCACAGAGGCTGCCCTCAGCAGGGAGTGCCACTCAGGTGTTTGCTGAATGAATGAATGATGTCAGATGAGTCGGGAAGCTCTGAAAAAGCTGGGCACAATCTGAGAGTTCCTGAAGTTCAAGGCTCTTTTCTCGGATGGGCCCCATCTCTGAGAGGCCACTGGCCCAAGGCCCCACCCGTGGGGAAAAGCAGCACTCAGCCCGGTCTGACTCAGGCGACTGGCCTTTCTGTGACCGTGATTATTTTAACCAGCAGATGGCATTTGCTTGTACACATGTGTGACTTGAAGGTGCGAGCCCATGTCCCATTTCTTGAACGTTGTCCCCTACATGCCATGCCTGGTGTCTTGGATTGAGTTCCAGGCAGCATTGAACTACAGCCACCAGCCGGCATTGCGTGGTGTGGAACATGTCCTTGTCACACCCCGCAGCGTCCGCGCAGGACGGGCTTCCTGTGCGTGTTTGTGGAGTGAAGTGCCGAGTACACGAGCGAACATTTAAGTGAGGGGGTTGCCCGTCTTTGGAAGGCGCCCAGGGCAGCACTCCTCAAACCTGAAGGGGTGTCTGAATCACCTGGGGAGCTGTTGAAAATGCCGGGGCGTCTGGGGCCTGAGAGTTTGTGTTCCCACTGGCGTCCAGGCCCCTTCCTTTGCGGAGCAGGGCCTTGGCATGGGTGCTGGACAGTCTGTCTGCGGGGTAAGAGATGACCTCATGAGGTGATTGGCCATCACAAGACCTGGGGCTCCTCTCCTAGTTGGCGCAAAAGTGACACATGTGACTTTTGAAAGGCGACTTAACCTCTCTCGACCTTTCAGTTGTGACTCCTGAGGAACCTAGTCTGTGTATCCACAGATATGATTAGGCCCATATGATTATTTTAACTATTTTATGAAAGTCAGGTATTATGAAGGCACATCAATGATTATTATCCTTGAGCCCATGCTGCTCGAGGGCCTTGACGCATGTCACGTCTGCTTCTCCTGGCGCCATTGTCCCTGTTTTATAGACGACGAGACGGATGCTCGAAGAGGCTAAGCAGCAAGCCCAAGATGCCACCTGGTGTGTGTGTGCGTGTGTGTGTGTGAGTGTGCATGTGCTCGCACGTACGTGCTCGTGTGAAGACAAAGACTGAATACGTCACTAGCCGTGAGCTGCCGGACGCTGTTCAATCCCCGGTTTTGTCGTTGTTAACCACTGCGCCCCACTGTCTGCCCTTCAGGCCCTGATTTCATACTCTCACGGACTGGAGGCTGTTTAAGGAAATGCGCTTATTTTCCATTTTATTTCTTACGCTACTCAGTCGTTGTTATTATTATTATTATTATTTTTGATGCAGTTTGAACTGAAAAGAATTTGGGGGTGCGCGGCAGGCTCTATACCTGAGAGACATACCTTAGAGCTCATTGTGGTGTTCGAAGGTCACCAGACGTCTGGCTCTTCTGATTGGAGTTTCCCAATCTTGACTCATTTCTATCTGTGGCACTTTCTGTGGAAGAGTAAATGCCCATGGGAGGGCCTGGCCCTGCATGGAGCGGCCTGTGGCCGAGTGCAGAGCAGAGTCAGCCAGGATGGCCCCGGGCAGGGCCCAGAGGGAGAGGGAGCCCTGTGGGTAACTCATGGGTGCTCTGAGGCAATGGAGGGACTTTTTTGCTGCTGTGTCTATTCTGTCCCCACTGACAACACTGATGGCTACATTGGGGGACAGATGGAGGCATCAGGGATGGTCCTATGACAGACAGCCCTTCAGGAGTCAGGACTATGCCAGAGTTTGCCAGTAAGTGGATCTGTGCCCTTTGAAAGACCCGCCTGACTGTGCAGTGCGTGTCTGAAACAAGTTTGGGCTGAGTTGTTTAAAATTCCAGTAAGCCACACATTCATCTCATCTGTCTTTGGGGTGACGAGTCTTCCAGGGCTGTGCAGAGCACAGACTAAAACTTCTGCCTTGACTCTGGCAGGGAATATTCTGAAATGGCCATGTGGATGGGGACGGGTGGAAAAAAAATGATGGAGATATTGGTATCATATGAATGCCAAGTACATTGCCACTCTGTTAAGAAATACATGAAAAAAGATTTTTTTGAAGCTGCAAAATAGTACTATATCTGATTTTAAACATGGCAAAAGCAGGGAAGCTTCTAATTAAAGGGAATATGCTTGGTTTATTTATTTTTTAAAAATGCTTCCTTTGAGAAGGCTTTCTTCCTGTCTGTCTTTTTTTTTTTTTTTGAGGGAGAGAAACATCAATATGTGAAAGATGCATCAGTTTGCTGCCTCTTGCACACCCCCTACTGGGGACCTGGCCCACAACCCAGGCCTGTGCCCTGGCTGGGAATCGAACCAGCGACCCTTCAGTTTGCAGTCTGGTGCTCAATCCACTGAGCCAGACCAGCCAGGGCTGCTTGGTTTATTTTCATTTGGAATTTTTCTGATATTTTTTTCTTTTGGGAAAGTTCGAGGCCCGGGCTTTCCACTCAGTTTCGGTCAGTCATCAGTAGGAGTGGAACCACAAATAGCTGACTGTTTTGATTGTAGATTCCCTTCAGCTGTCACTGTCACCCAGTCATCTCAGACACCCTCCTAGGAAGACAGCACTGGTGTGTGAAGGTCACGGCAAGGGCAGCACTGTTTCCCACGATGTGTATGGTGAGGTCTGCATGTCCCTTCGCTTTCCAAGGGGCCCTCCCTTCCACAGTGTGAGACTTAGCGTCCCTCTGTGCCTTCCACACGTTTCAGTCCACACACTTAGTAGCTGTTACTGCAAGTACTCACCCGTCTCCGGTATTTTGGATCGCCAGAGTTTCCGAGTATGTTTTCGAGCTATATTTTTCTGGGCTGACTTTAAGTGCCTAAGAATCCACTGGTGCACGGGTAGCTATTTGCTTTCCTGTCCACATGTCTTCTGAGTGGGTAATTCCCCTTTTTTCCTGGAGAAACTGAACACACAGGTGACTGCCCTGAGCCCCTGAGATCCCTCGCACACCCTACCAGGTAAATATGCCACGACACCTCGGATAAAATGGAGTCAGCCCCGAGCAGCAGGCAGCAGGAGACAGCCCTGCTCACAGCCAAGCCCGGGCTGGGGAGGCCCTCACCTTGCTCAGAATGGGCGGAAGTGTCCCCATGCTATTCCTCCAGCAGAACTCGGACCTGAGAGAAGAGAACAGTCATGCCCATCACATGGGGTTTGATGGACGTGGGGAAGAGGGAGCCCGTGGGGAAGAGGGAGCCGTGGAGGCAGAAAGAGCTGAGGGCAGCTGGCCTTCCTCAGGCAGGTGAGGGGGAAGCAGGTGTGTGGGGACAGGCGCTCCTTCACACCACGGTTTGAGGAGCTTGGGGTGCCCCTGTTCTCTGAGCCCTCATTTACAAAAGGCTGAAGACATAAAATCAAGACATTATTTTTGAAGAGGGAGGAGTAAAGTTTAACCTGGGAAAAGCCCGAGTAAGGGCCATTCTGGAGGAAAGAGGAAAGGATTCTGAAGGGCCCCAAGGCTTTGGCTCACCTTTGTCAGAGGAGGCTCCGGGGGGCGCTGTCCCTCTAAGGCGTGTGGCGCGCCCAGAACCTTCCTGGGGTGCGGATGCAGCAGCACTCCGAGGGAGGGGTCCTTGTCAATCCAGTTTACAGTGTAACCTGAGGCTCAGAAAGTGCTAGAACCTTCTAATGCTTGGCTGTCAATAAATTCCAAATTATCCAGCCTTTCCTCTGTGATAGGCTAGGGCTGTCTCGTTTTATAGGATCTGAAGGTTGCATTTGGGATTGATCACTTACTCAGTTACTCCGAGTCCTTATTCCTGAGCTTTTCCCCTTAGGTTTTGGATTCCTTTGCATGAGTGAAGGGAAAGTCGGGGACCCAGGCACGGGGATGAATACCACGGGGCGCAGGGAATGTGAAAATGTCCAGCCGTCGATGCCTCTTCCTCATCCACATTAGCTGGACCCAGAAAATGGCAGCCAGTGTCCTGGTTAATTTTCTGATTGTTTGTAAAGCTTTCCAGCACTGACATTTGGGGAAACGGTATCCTCCTGGTCTTGCGTGAGTCAGGGGTGGGCTCGGCAAGAGCAGCTACTTCTTCTAAGTCCTCAGGCTTCAGCATTTAACCAGTCAGATTTGTTTTTCAGTGGAGACTTCCTCTCTGCCCCCTCTGGCATTAGCAACATGGGCTGCGTGGAGCCCGTCAGCTTGGCCGTAATGCAAACCGCCGCCAGTTCCCGTGTGGGATGAAGTCAGGAGCGAAGAGGTTTGCCAAACTGTCCATGACGAGTACAAAGAAGCCCGGAACTGTCTTTTTCAGGGTGAAAGGGAAGGAGAATGGTAATGAAGTTTAAGTTTCTCTGGTCTGCAAATCCCATCTTAAATGCCAAGGAGTTTTGCCAGATAGTATTGGTTTGGGGCCCAGTATTTGACCTTAAGAGCAACTCTGAGAGATGAGGTTGCAGTGGGGTGGAGAACGCTCCCTGGGTTTGATTTTTAAAGAGAACGAAATCGATTCCACTCTTTTCTGCTTTTACAAGGCATGCAGTTTGAGGCCCACGGATGCTGTGCCAGATAGCTCACAGACTTAGAAATTGACACACACCAGGCAGCCGGCTTCTCTGGAGGCTTTGTTGCTTGGTGGACCCAAGTTTTAATCCTGACTAGCCTCTTACTCATTGCTTGATGGGCTATAACCATTTAACTCCTTGTTCTCTGAGCCTCAGATTTCTCAGTTAGCAAATGAGGACAAGTCCTGGTGTAGTCAGTGTGAGGGACGATGGAGGTAATATGTGTGTATGATGATATAAAATATGTAATAGTATAAAATGTACAAGCTTTTAGTAAACTTCCTGTTCAATTGTGAAATATTTGTGTAATTCTTACTATATATATACCTACCAATGTTGATATTATGTATACTACAACATGCAATGTACATATAATATGTAAATCACACCTATATTACATATACATATAATTCTCTTATGTGACATATAGAATGAGGTATATATATTGCCAATAAAATACCTGGCTGCAGTGATGAGTTCTCATATGCCCTTCCTGTTCCCAGCTTCTGCTCCCTTGTAAATCTTTGTAGGAATGTCCCCCACTTGTTACGTGTCCATGTTTGCCTTTGCCTCTTAGCCTTCCAGGTTGTCTCTGTAATCCCATGTGGTGCATAGGATGTCACCATGTGGTTGGTGGCATGTGATATACGGGTTTAAGGGAATTTTCTAGCAGAGGGAAGAATTTTATTAAGTTTTTTAAATGTTGGAGACAATTATGTGTTTCCATGTCAGCGCAGTTTCCTTTACAGATTCTTGAATTTGTGAATGACCCTTCTGACACATACACCTTATTCTAGGCTTCTTGGTTAATTTTGTTTTTTTTTTTTAAGATTTTATTTATTTTTAGAAAGAGGTAAAGGAAG
This sequence comes from Sturnira hondurensis, assembly GCF_014824575.4. NCBI lineage: Eukaryota > Metazoa > Chordata > Mammalia > Chiroptera > Phyllostomidae > Sturnira > Sturnira hondurensis. The sequence goes on from NW_028084143.1 coordinate 765,827, forward strand.
GGAGAAAGAGAAGGAGAGAAAGAGTGATGTGCGAAAGAAATATCAATCGGTTGCCTCTCACACGCCCCCTACTGGGGACCTGGCCCAAAACCCAGGCACCTGTGCTGATTGGGAATTGAACTGGCAACCCTTCCATTTGTGGGCTGGTGCCCAACCTATTGAGTCCTGCCAGTCAGGGGTTCTTTATTAATTTTATAGCACAATGTAAAGAATCACAAAAGAGGGTCTTATGTTTAAATGATGCTTTTCTGTAAATGAGCTCAAGTTACTTCACCTGTAGTAATAAAATGCTCTCCATTTGGTACCAGTGATTAAGCTTAATTTTCATCAAAATGAAACCATGATCTTCCCTCCAGAACTCAAAATCTTTTTCTCCTTTCACTCTCTCTTCACAAAGAAGCTGCTCGCCTTGTAGTTGCAACGTAAAACTTCAGCCACACACGTTGGAAGCAGGGCTTGGGGATCGGCATAAAATTGCGATATCACTCATATTCTTAAACCAAAACTGTTCATACTCTCTCTTTTCTAAGTATGGATAATTTGGTAATCCTGAGATTATTTTATGGTTGATTGTACCCAAAAAGGGGTGTCCCTGCTCTTCCCTCTCCTGTCGGCCCATTCCACAGTCCCCAAAAGGGAGCCTCAGTTTGGAATTGGTTCAAAGTCTGCAAAGCCCTGGGCAATGGTCTAACCAGGACTCCCAGTGCTAGGTCAGCTGGCAGATTGATGTAACACCCAAGGCCACCAGCCACCCTCCTGTTTCAGCTCAAATCCCCCAGCTGTCTGAGAGCAGGAGTTATGCAAAACAGGCTGTAACTCTCCATTGTCTTCTGCTGTACTGACAGCTCTGTGTTTGGCGTGCGTGTGGAAGGAGGCGTGGCACATATTTTCACACAAATGTTGGTGAAGCGTGTGAGCTGAGGTGCACTGGCTGCTGGAATTGCTGGATGGGAGATGGGTTGCCCAGTTTGGATGGTGACCTTTCTCGAGCTCCTAGCTGGCCTGCGTAGTCACGTGCCCTGTATGGTGAATGCTGTGACCTGTGGGGAGGGAAGGGCAGGGCAGAGCCTCCGTGCAGGGCGGAGGGGCCAGATGGTGGCAAGTCTGGGGTGTGAGAACAGTGACCATGCCTGGCCCTGTCTGCACCCCGCTCTGCTCCTTGGTTACCTATGAAAACAAGGCAGATGTTGCCAAAGCTGCTTTGAAATCAAAGGCGCTCCAGCAACTTTGTGGACGTCTGACTTAATTATTTCAACAATGAGTTTGTGCACATGTTCTTTTAGCTGCTGCATGCCCGGTTTGCTCTCAGGCTGTGGCATCTTCCCGAGTCCCTGCTCCGGGTTAATTCTCCTGTGCCCAGTGTGTGACCTGGCTAAATGCTGGCCCATGTAGGCAAGACCCGAGAGCCTACCTGACCCCCATTGATGGTGGTGGCGAAGGTTCTGCTCTGTGGGGACTGAAGGAGGGTGTTTTCTTTCAGGTGTCCTCTATGACCTCTGATGTGTCACCTGCAGGCTCCTTGTCAATCTGCTTTTCAAGCACAAATCCACTTCAGAAATGAAAATGTTTCTCTTGTTGCTTCACAATCTTCAAACAGTCATTTGTTGAACAAATAAAATGGTCCTGCTAGCCGGTCTACTATGGGAAAACTAAGATCTATTTTAAAACTTTTAATTTGGTTACCTGGATAATTGCTGTTGAATCCACTTCTGGGAAAGGGGGACTGCCCGAGTCAGGGCCCCTGGAGTGTGGGGGGCCACTGGCTGGGGGATCAGGACATGTGGTCTGTCCCAGGTCACTCATCAGCTGAGCAGCGTTCGTGGTGCCATTTAAATGCTCCTGGCCTTGGTTTCCTCCCAGCAAAAGTCAGGGTTCATTCCAGATATTCTGTGAGGACCGTAGCAGGGTTGTTTAAGAAGTCGCAGATTTAGAGCTAATGGGGCAAACAGTAACCTGGAACGGGAGTCATGAAGTCAGCTGGTCTGCCGAGTCCCTCCTGGAGTGTGCACGTGTCGAATGCGAGGGCTCGGGGAAGGTGGCTTCCGGGAGTGCTGCGGGGTTCCGTGGCGGTGTTTCCTAAGCCCGCTTTAGCAGGTGCGGATGAGGGGAGACCCGAGTGTCCTGCACCTGCTGCCTCCCCACCTGGAAGCCAAATTCCTTCTGCAGCAGCTTGGCAGAGAGGAGACAGGCCCCTCAACTCAGATCCCACCCTGGGAGGAAATCCACGCAGGAGCACTCCCTGAATGCTCAGGGGGGCCTTAGACCGAGCCTGCAGAATGTCAGAACTACCAGCCATTTGTGTCTGTTCACTTGTCTCAACAAAGGCAGTGAGATTAACCAGGTTTCACTAACTCAATCAGTAATTCAGTTGCCGCATAAAAGCAGAGCCTGTCTGACTGTCTGACCGCCCTGTGCCTGAGGAGCGCCTGGGACTCTGCATTTTTCAGAGTTCTCCAGAGGAACTCCAGTGTTTATAGTCAGTTGATAATTAACTTACAGCCGACGGCCAAAGCCCAGATGTATAAAACCTGCTGTGTCCTTTGGTCTCCTCTGGACTAGAAAACCTGGGGGGGAGGGCGGAGTCTGCTTCTGAGGTCAGTCCCGGGCCGTGCTCACCTCTGCTTGCTTGTTAATCCTGTCTGCACTCCAGTCTGCATCCCACCTTCTCCCCTGGCTCCCCACCTTCCCACTTGCCTTTCTACTCAGTCACCATTTTAGACCAGTTTTTGTTGTTCAGCTGAAGGTTATAATTTGGATTCAGTTCTTAGAGTTTTCCTTTTTCCATTTACTTTCTTTTTTTTTAAAGAAATCTTTTTTTTATTATTAGAGAGACAGCAAGAGAGTGGGAGAGAGGCATCGCTTTGTTTTTCCACTCATTTACTTATTTACACATCCATTGGTTGCTTCTTGTTTGTGCCCTGACTGGGGATTGAACCCGCACCCTTTGGTGTATGGGGATGATGCTCCAACCAACTGAGCTACCTGGTCAGGGCTCCTCCACTTACTTTCAAAATGGCAAGTAGTAAAGTGCAAGTTTGCTCCTTGTGTTCATTTTCTCTGGGGAATACGGTAGGCGTTCCCTTCCCCTGTTGGTTGGTGTTTCAGTGTCTCCTGCTTGGTCCCTCTCTTGTGTCGGGTTTCTGGGGGAAGCCGAAATGTCAGCTACAGAGACTGGACCGACGCTGTGGTGTGACCTTCACAACGGTATTGATCACTCAGTGGTTTTTGGAATGAGCCGTCAAAATCCAGAAGATACCTCCTGTTTAAAAACACATTTTATTCCTCTCTATCGACCGATGAAGCAGCCGCAGGGAAGGGTTTTGGAGCTCAGGGTCACAGGTGGAAGCTGCCTCTCCTTCCTGGAGACATTTTGGAAACTGACCTCCTTCTGAGAATTCAGCTCGTTTCCATCTTCTGTTTCCTGGTCAGTGTTTTCCCCTGAGGTTTTTGCAACACGTCCACATCCCACATCGACCTGGGTCGCATCACGCTCTCTTTTGGCTCCTTCTGACAGCCAATTTCCATGTGACTCTTCTCTTTTCTTTTGCATTTTGATTGATATTTTTTTTTCTTGTTAAGGAAACAAGAAGCACCATGAGAAAATGGAGCACCCTGAGTCCGCAAGCCCAAGCCCTCTCAGTGCTGAGTTAGTCAAAGCCTGCAATCAGGAGGGGCAGAGCTGAGCGCCCCCGCCGCCCCCACCCCCACCCTGCTGCCTCCCTGCTGCCTCAGCGGTAAACAGTGTTTCAGTCGGCGCGCATGCGGGGTCGCAGGGCAAGGCGGCCGTCTGCTTCCATAATCGTGCAAGGCTCGCTGATGGAGGAGGCTAAGTTAGCGCTTGATCCTGGGTTAGGATAGACATCTTTTTATGTCTGTGCTACCGCTACTTGGAAATCGAGGGCCAACGCAGTGGTGTCTTTAAGAGATTGTCAGAAGTGGTAATGGGAATGGTCCTTAAAAACCCCAAAATGTGAGTGCTTGCATGAATCCCTTCCAGACTATTTCATGTTCAACTAGATTAATTATAACTACTTGAGGGTTTTATTACAAAGTGATCTATCATGCTATTAAAACTTTAAGGAATCTGGCATCTGACTCATTTTTCTAGTTTGTTAAAAACTGATACTACTCTAGGCCAAAGACACATTCAACATAATAATATATCAAAATGGAATCTTTTGTAATGTGTGTGTGGGGGGGTTGGTGGTAGGGGGGAGAGAGAGGTGGGCCATCTTTGGGGCCTCCTCAGAGCCGAGCAGATGTGAAAGGTCCGCAATTTCGGGAAACAACATAAGGGGAAAAGAGCTGTTTTCTTCTTCTCTTTGCCCCCAGTCACAGGTCTTCGCCTACCGACGGCAGCGCACACAGTTCCATCTTGGGCTGGGCCCTGCCTGGCGTTTTATATTCCTGTCGTTCCTCCCCTTCCTTACCTTCACACGTACTTGTAAAAACTGACATTTGGCTCGAATGAGACTCGTTTCTCCACCCCTTTGCTCTCGCCAGTGCGTTCCTTGAGTCGGGGCAGAGCGGTCTAGTAGTGGCCTCCTGCCGTGCGTCGTGGACGTGCAGCCTCCTGTGGGCGGCAGAGAGCCAGTGGGTGGGGGCTGGGCTCCCCGCCAGGCTGCCACCGCCCTGCGTCTGGCATCATTTTCGAGGGCGCTGTTGGACCGAGCGTCTCAGAACAGCTCTGTACGTCATCAACGTTTTTGCCTTTGAGTGATATTAGTAAAAATGCTCTTTTTCCTGTTTTCCGTACTCCTTAAGGAAGTTTCCCCCCTGTTTTGTTCTGTTCCTGGAAGGTTGGCACATGCACGTCCCAAACAGAATGTCAGCAGCAAGGTGTCATCTGGGCTCCGGTGACGTCCCTCTCGTGGATGAAAATCCTTCAGGGGGCGGTGACCTGTCATCAGTCAAACAAAGACCCCAGGGTCCATGACGAAGGGGTCTGTTAGGCAGAATTTCTTGCATTTGGGGGGTCTTCAACTACCTTTCCTGTCGTTGTTTTAGACAAGTTTTTGTTGTTGCTTTGGAAGCTGCTTTCTCAGAAAGGACAGCCCTACTGGCTTCTCCTCAGAGCAGAGTTAGTATTTACTTCTTTGGGTTAATTTTCTTCCCGGCTTTACAATACCTCTACATCTTGTGTAACATTTACCCATCTTTTAATTTGTTTGACACGTTGGTGGGTCTTGAATGATTACACAGTTTGATGAAGTTACCCCAAGTCAAGTTCAGGCCACAGGGGGTATAAAAGTAACTTGAGTTATTTCTTAAAGTGAATATTCTTCCCTCATTTTAAAAATATTTTACTTTTAGAGAGAGGGGAAGGGAGGGAGAAAGAGAGGGAGAGAAATGTCAGTGTGAGAAAGAAGCAAGGGTCGATGTCTCCTCTCACACACAGCCGTGACCAGGGACCGAACCCACAACCCAGGCGTGTTCCCTGATGGGAAACCGGACCGACGACCTTTTGCTTTGCGAGTCGCACTGGTCGGGGCTCCTCTCTCATCTTTTGACCTCACGCGTCTAATTATTTCCTGCACTTCATCCTGTCTCTCTCAGTATAGTGCTGCTTCAAGAATCTGATCGAGATACAGTACTTCACCAAAGATTCTTTTTTTCTGAACTTCCGTTTGCTCATCGGTTGGCTTAGGAAATTTCATATGCATTTATGATGCTGACTAGAACCAGTGGTGAGTTGGTAAAATGTTTAGCAATCAGCTTTCCAGGAAAAAAATAGCACAGATTTGCAATGTCTGCCCATTCCTGTGGTGTAAATGCTCCCATCATGGCTGATTTCAAGCTACCCATGGTTTAACAAGTAGCTTTAAACATTCTTGACACTTGGTCAGTTGGCTCTCTCACCAGGTGGTAAGGTGACTGTAAAATGCCATCACTGATGATAGTTACATTATGTTAAAGATTATGAAAACTTTTTAATAGTGATTTAATTTCTGATTTACAGTGTAACTCTGGAGTGTAAGTAGTTGTGTGCAAGTATGTGAGGAGTCAGACACTCAAATACCTAAGGAATGGAATCGCTCAGACGGCTATTCTGAGGCAGAGCAGGGAGGGAATTCTGCCTCCGAGCTTAGAATTCTTGGTGCGCTTGTCACTCTCAGCAGCTGCTTCCCGGCATGAGGGGTCTCTGAGCGGTGCCGTGTGGGCCTCGAGACCTGCCTGTTCAGTTTTCCGTTGTTTTAGGAGATTGTTCACTTTTACTTATTTGAGAATATCCTTCAAGAATAATAATAGCCTTCTTAGGAAAAAGCTTGGTGAATTTTTCCTCTGATCTTCGGGTGTCATTTTTGTCTTCAAATAAAGGGTTTTGTGTACGGTTGCTTTATGCTGTGTTTTTTTGTTTGTTTGTTTGTTTTTACTGAAGGGCAGTATTCAGGCAGCCCTTAGTTCACATTGTTGGAGTGGAACCAGAAGGATTTCTCCACCCTCTTTTCCCATAGCTGATTTGACCGGAGTCTCCGAGCCTCATCAAGTGACCCAGGAAACATTTGGACACCTCTGTTGCAGTTGGAAAAACATTGTGTTTAGGGGGAAAAACACAAAAGTCCCCATTGCGTCTGGCCATCTGTGCACAGCCTGAATGCGATCTCCCGAAGCTGATCTGTAGCGTGACAATGGTGGTGGCCACTGCCCTGTCCTGGAGACACTCTGTGTGCCAGGTGTTGTTGGGGGTGCTTTCTACACGTTAGGTAGCTTCCCTCTCACCTGGAAGGAAGATGCATTTTCTGTTGGCCGAAAGAGGCTTGTGCAGGTGAGACCTGCGCCCATTCTCACAGCAAGTAGGTGGCACAGATAGTGTCTGGACCGACTCCGAAAGACATATGGGTTTCATAGGGTAGAGCCGGTCGCCTGCTTTTGATAAAGCTCATACATGACGAACATGACTTCATTAGCTGGTGGAGAAGCACCAAGTTGCAGCGTGTACAAAGTTCCTACCGACATCGCCTCGGGGCTTGCAGCCTCATCGCCACGGAAATAGTGGGCGAATAACTCAGTTTTGATTGACATAGTTTATAAACGCCCTTTTAACGAAAGTACAGTTTCATGTCAAATTCAGATAAATTTGAACCATTACTTTTAATAAGACAATATGGTTTTTTTCCCCAGACCCTTTGTGTAAATTAAACTCATAAACCTGTCAAGAGATGGAGCTCAGCTCCTTTGCAGCGACACACTCTGAGGACTGACTCATCTGTTCTCCGTCCCGGACTTTCGGAGAAAGTAGGGTAATGAGTCCCTCGGTTATTCTTGTGCTCTGCAAGAATAAAGAGACTTTGCTGCCAGTCTGGTCTACCTCTGGTCCCCCGAGGCAGGGCGGTGGGGGGGCAAGAACCCTCTGGATCAGGGGTCCCTGGAAGGAAACCCAGAATCAAAGAGGATATTCAAGGCTTTCTTTTCTTGGGGAAAGTGCCCTGTCTGCTGAAGACAAAAACGTACCCTGCTCTCGCACAGGGCGGTTCTGTCTGTGCAAAGGCATTATGGTTGCTGTTAGTGGACACTTTCCTCTCGCGTCCTTTTGCAGAGGGTAACCAGCTAGCGATACATGAACATCCGCTCTTCAACGTAATTTTGAATCATGCAAAATTAGCAGTGGAAAACACACATGACTCACCATACTTCTAAACGGATACTGGGTAATTTTTCATGGCTCTCACTTCTGAGGGGAAGTTTTCAGATGAGCAGGAAGAGATGTTAGAACTTTCCGTTCTTCTCACCTCAGGTTGGGCTCTCCCGCGTCCAGTCTGGATTTCGGGAGAGTCTTGGTCTCCTGTTTACGTGGCCCATCAGCGTCGCCTCTTGCTTTCCACGTACGGGTTTTGCCATCAGAAAACCTGGGCTGTGTGGTGAATGTTTGTAAAGAATGGTGGGTGGTGAGAAGCACATCTTAGACTAAGCTCTTGCGCATTAGTCCTCTGATGCCTTGTCTTGGTGTGTGAGTCCTGTGTTCAACCTTCCATTCCGCATCTGCGGATTATTCCACAGAGGAGGTGCGATGTTTTTCACTTGGTGCATGACATGTAACCTTAGTGCAATTGTGTCTTTGTGAAGTTTTGCTGTGGACAGCACCCCACACCACCACACCACGGCCATGGTGGACTCGGCACCAGCCTTTGGCCCAGGTCACGGAACGGTGACCGGAGGCCATTGGCGGTCGCCTCGAAGTCCCCCTCATGGAGGAGCAAGCTGAGGCCCAGAGGACTCACGCCCCTTGCCAAGCCCTACAGGTGGGGATGGGGAGAGCTGCGCTGGGGACCTGGTCTTCCCGGCTCTGTTCCAGAGCTCTCCCATAGGCACGTGCAGACGAGGTGAGCCTGGCAGTCACCATACGGTGGCATCTCGCATGCAGAGCCCACATGTGTGTGTCTGCCGGGGAAGAACGTTTTCTAGGACACTTATTAATGGCGTCCTTTGTGTTTGCCCGAGAACACCAAATACACGGACCAGTCATTGTGGTTACACCTGTCTGTTTGTGTCAGCATTGCCGCAGTGAGTTCTTGCTGTGTTGTGAGTCTTCTTCCCAGATAAAATAACCCTTAGTCCAATAACATAAAGAGCAAGTTGAGAGTTGAAACCATAAGACCTAATCAGTGTGTGGATTGACGTGTGTTTCCTCGGCAGTATTGATCTTACCTGTTAAATGGTGACCCCATTTCCCCACCCCCAGCCTCTGGTAGCTCATGTTGTATTTTCTGCCTCCAATTTGTGTATGCTAGGCACTCCATATCATGGAGTCACACAACATCTGTGCTTTTGTGTTACTGTGTCTTTAAAAGCAAGGTGAGCGGGACCTCTCACTCTGCGCCGTCGGTCCCATTGCCAATTCCACATTCGTGCAGAGCCGTCTGGAGTCTTGGGCACTGGAGGCGGGGAGTAGCTCAGAGGCAGGGGGTGGGGGGGGTGGCCTCTAGAACTGTGGGAACAGATTAATAAGCGTTAGATTTGCATTTTTGTGTGCCTGGTCATTTTAGGCTTCCTGGACAGTGTGGGAGGCCTGCCAGTACTTCTGGGTGGACTGTGGTTCACGCCGTTCTGTTCTTATCCTTGGACTGTGGATTTCATCATTCTGACACCATCCCAACAAAATGGACAGGGATTTCCCGTTCCCCCCGGGCTGGTGCTCAGAGCGGCTGCAGCACGGAGCTCAGAGCCAACTGTGAGAGTCCCACATGCCCTCAGTGCCCTGCTCCCTCGGCCTCACCCTGAGTCTCGTTACAGTGGGAACCCTTTCTAAGGGGCCCGGGACCTGGATCTCACAGTCAGGAGGGTCGGAACCTGCTCCAGCTCTGCCCTCGGATGTTGGGTGGTGGTGGGCAGGTCGCCTCGCTCCTTTGGACTGGAAAGTTCTCACCTCTAATATGAGGAAGTTGGATTTAATTATTTCTGATGTCATTTCAAGCACAAATTGAACCCTTCTCTGAGTTAAAAACAGATACTGACAACAAGGATAATGGCGACGACAGTGGGCGTTTCTGACGAGGCTCAGGTGTTTGCATGGCCCATCACAAGCCCCTTTGGAGGTAGGTGCTGGGCCCAGAGGACCTAGTGACAGGCCGAGGACAGCCTCCCAGCTAGACAAGTATCCCTCTGACCCCGAGAGTCTGACTCCAGAGACCAGTTCTCAGCCACCACTAATCTGAGAAAACATTAAAAAGAAATGATGTCACAATAAGAAGAAAAAAGCAAAAAGCCTGCCTTTGCTCTCTAGCCTTCTTATTTATATGGCTTCTTCTTCTAGCCTCGATGAAAGGGTGTCATGAATTGGTAATTAAAGTCACATAGGGTGCCCAAGATGGAGTGGGGATCAGGGCGTCATGGCGTGGCTTTGGACACCGGAGGGCGCCCTGGCAAAGCCTACTGCCTGCATCCTGTGCCTGAGCAGGGCGCCCCTTCCTGGGACGAACTTCAGAGGAAACTCCGTCTTTCTGAGACTTCATTTATCAACTCCGGCCACCTGGTTCTTATTCCTGCAAAACTCAGAATAAGGATTCAGATAAACCAGCACAATCACAGCCCTCCTGCATCACGTCACTCGCTTTTAAGGCCTGCCTCCAGGTGCTGAGGCACCAGGCCTCCTGCAAGCACACTTTGCCGCAATGCTCCGGGTGGCTGTCTCCTTAGCAGTAGACAGAATGAAGTGTGATAATGAGGAGTATTTTATTTAAATCCGCTTTTTGATCTTTCGTTACTCAGCCACATGTGTGGTTAGCCGTCATGCCGTTTTTCAGTGTGACTGGAGACAGATTTAAGGAATGTAAGTGTTTAATATTCGTCTGATGTACCTCTTTTGCTTAGGATGAGAAAATGCCACACGGAAGGCGGGGCGGTTTGGTGGCAGGCTCCCCGTGGCTCCATGCTGGAGGTGGTAGAGAACCCTTTGGAACTGCGTTTACAAAATCATTCTAGAGTTACCCGTCTGTAGGGCATTCGGGTACTCCACGGCGCCCAGGAGCAGCCAAAGTGCCTACTTCGGGTTTCGGCGAGTCCTTGTCGGATGTACAGTGCTTGTAATTAGGCTGTGGGTTGGGATGGAAGGAATTCATTGGGGCCTTGAGAAAAGGTGTGGCTGGGCACGCTGCCCTGGCCCCGCCGCCAAAGGTGAGGTCTGAACACCTGGCCAACGCTTTACCTAGGGCCATCGGGATAGCTGTTGCTATGGGACCGTGGTTTCCAGGGCAGGACACCAAGGTGGCAAAGATGTATGCAGTGTTCACGAAGGGTGTGGGACTGTCCATATTCCTCCCAGTGGCTAGAGCCAGCCCAGGGGCATGGGGACTCCCTTGGACACCCAGTGTAATGCCCGAGACATCGACAGGCCACTACGATTTTAAAGAACTTTTTTAGACCAGCTAGGCAGGAAGTTCTGATTATAGACACAGACCTATTTCCCCTTCTTTTCCCTATAATGTACCCTGTGGCCTTTTGGGAGATGGATTCCTGCTGGGTCTAACTGGCTTGCGCTCGGTCGTGAACCAGCCTGTACAGGTCTGTGCCCTGCTGCTCTGGGGGCCCAGGTGTCTGTTGCTGTGACAATGAACCAGGGGGCACAGGTGGCTGGTCTGGGGTGTTGGCATCTGAGACTCCCCCAGTGCCTACATGGCTCCCCACCACACAGCTCCTCCAACCCCCACACATATCCCCTGGTCCCCACACGGCTCCCCAGTGCTCACATGGCTCCCCTGGTCCCCACACGGCTCCCTTGGTCCCCACACAGCTCCGACTTGATCACTCACAACATGTACTTGTGTGTTAGAAGTGTGGGAATTGGCAGTGCCCTGAAAAGGCCATAAAAACTCTGTAAGAAGACAAACAAGAATGACGGATATATTTTCGTGATTGCTATTATGCTAATTTACCGCAAACTCTGGTGTTAAAAATTAGCAATTAATGTTTTTTTCCTTAAATTATTCTGCCATTGTCCTTCCTTCATTAACTGAGACAGGCCTTGTGGTCTTTCCCAGCAGTGAAATGACTCATTTTAAACATTGGTTTGGGGTCTATTTTAAAGAATAAATACCTTTCTTATTTTTGGAATATTGTGACTTCAGTGTTGCTCTGGTAATCTAGTTTCAGAAATTAAAACCTTATCTCAAGTTGAGTGATGTGCACCCAGCGTTTTTCTTCTTCTTGCACTTGGGAGGTAGGCTGTTGGGGTGGGTGGGGCCGGGCAGTCCTCTCCGGGGCTTCGGAAGGGACCAGACCCGCAGACGCAGCCAGCCCAGGGCCTGGCCCTCATGGCTGTCGTGTTGGGCGGCGCCTGCACGTCAAGGCCCCCTTCGGAATAGGTTTTGAGTACTTTGCAAAGAGTTTCCGATTGTCCTTTTTCTTTTCCAAGGTATTTTTTAAAAACTTAACTCTTTTGAAAAAGATTTTTTCAATGACAATTTACATTCAATACTATGTTGTATTAGTTTCAGGTGTATAATGTCGTGGTTAGTCATGCACTTTGCAGAACAATTTCCGCCGCCCTGATACTTCCAGCGCCCCTGCAGCCTACGCAGTTATTACAATATTCCTGGCTGTGTCTCCTGCGCTGTGCTTTGTGCCCCCATGACTGTTTTGTGACCACCAGTCTGTCCTCAATCCCTTCACCATCCCCCAGTGCCCCCAGACCCCTCCCCTCTGGCACCCATCAGTCTGTTCTCTGTGTCTGTGAGTCTGTTTCCTTTTTTGTTTGTCCTCAGAGCTTTGGCGGGTGCAGAGGCAGTACTTGGTAGGGGTAAGAGAATAGAAAGTTCTGGGCTTTTCTAGACAGAAGAGACCCAGTCTGGCAGGGGAGGCCGATGTGGGGACAGCCACCCTTGTTCTAGCTCATGTGTTTCCTCCATGGGGGGTGCCAGCACAAACACATGGTCTGCCCACTGCTGTGAGGTGCTTCTCTCTGCCAAGACTGGGGCAGAGAAAGAGAGAAATGAGGAGGCTGGAAGAGGGAATGAGGTGGGTGCGCATGCGTGCATGTGTGTATGTGTGTGAAGTTATGCATGCAGCATGCATATGTACTGTGTATATGTGTGCATATGTATGTGTACATGTGCACCGTGTGTTTGATGCATATGCACGTGGCACGTGGCATGCATGCGGGCACATGTACACCAAGTGGGGCATGCATGATATGTGTATTATATGCGTGCAAGGTATGTGCATATGTGTGGTGGGTATGAGGTGTGTGGAAGGTCTGTATTGGATGTGTGTGCTGTTTGTGGTATGATATGTGCAGCACATAGTCAGGCGACATGCATGTGTGTTACACATGTGAGTGTGCTACACATGTGTGTGCTGAATGGTGTGCATGTGTGCACAGTATGTACATGTGCAGGCTGTGCATTGGGTGGTGTGTGCATGCATGTGTATGGTTTGTGTTGAGTGTGTGTGGTGTGTGGGGTCGGAGTCAGCAATTCTGAATCGCTTCCACGGCTGTGCCCTGGTGCTCTGGCCAAACCCTGCACATGGCATGTGCCAGCTGCTCTTGCCACCTCCCTCTCCTTTACCGCCTGTTCTCACCTAAAAGGAGAGCCACTGATCGACTGCGATGGATTCACCACTGAAGAGAAACCTGGGCTGGCTCAGGCTCTGCGGTGGGGGTGCCGAGCCGAGGCCCGAACCTGCGCCACAGCAGGGCGGCTCTGGGGGTGTGCCTGCAGCCTTTCCTGCCCGGTGACATGCTGATGGATGGGACCTGTGCAGACATTCTCGTCAGGGCGGATCAGTCTGGATGTCTCAGAAATGAGAATTTTGCTCTGGCACTCGATCATCCACTCTATTCAATTATGCAGGCATTTGACTCTTGTTAACACTGGCTTTCTTTCATTCTTTAAGAAAAAAACTCTCCCTCTTAGTCATGACAAAAAATGTATGTGCCATGATGGTTCTGGGCGTAAGGTCACTTCTCTTCATTTGTTTGAAAACTCTTTCTTATTACTCCCAGCTCCCTTTATTTTCTGAGTGTTTGGAAACCTCCCGCCAGTCCGACTCTGGCCGTCTGGTCCCCGCCTGTCTGCCCCGATGTGCCCATTCTCTGGGTCCCTGACAGAGCCCCCCGTCTGATAGACAGGACCACAGAGATCCTTCCTTGTGAAAGTGTCGCTACACTAGTTTGGAAGACGCCTTCCTAGGACTGCAGTGGTAGCTCCTTCCTAGACTTGTGTTTATTTTCCATTTCTTTGCCCACGACTGTTGGAAATTCTGCTGCTGTTTGCACACTGCTTGCCTTTGTGTTCTTCTTTCCATCTGTTCTTGAAAAAAAAACCCAACTGAGTTTTATTTTAAACCAATCCAGATGACGGGAGCACAGGCCTGAGAATGCTTTGGAAACCAGCAAAGAAAATTCTCGTTCACTCAGCGCTCTTCCCACACACCAGCTATTGTCGGAGTAACTGCATTTTCCAGGATAGCCGCGTATTTCTGAGGCCCGTTCCTTGTACCCCCCAGATAAGCAGTTAGTCACGAAATTGGTTTTGACATAGGCTTTTGGTTTTAATATTTCCTTTTGCATTTTAAAAGAATCCCCCGTTGCGTGTAATTTCCCAGGACCACATGTAAAGATGCCCCCCAGGCGCCCCCCTTGTGAGTCCAGTTCGTTTCACACAGAGACGGATGTGGAAGGAGGGACCATGGGGGACCATGGTGGCGAGGGACCATGACGACCCTCCAGTGTGGCTGTGGAAGGGACGTCACCCCCAGGGCCCAGTCACACAGGCGCCCCTGCAGAGTTTTGTAGTTTTCCGCTCATTTACTGGTGGAGGGAAAGTAGCACGTGTCGCTGTATGTCCCAGGTGAAGGTGCTGCTGTGAGGCTGCCTGTGTTCTGGTCCTGTCTGTGGTCTGAGCGGCCGGGTTGCTTTGACCCTGGTGCTCGAGCACACCTGGCTGGTGTGCAGGGGGTGTGAGGTTAGAGTCATGTGACTTTAGGGGTGCGTGCGCCACGCGGCTGTGCGAGCAGCTGGCCCCGGTCAGCGGTGGGGCATAGATGTCCCCATCCGGTTTTCCCTCGTGTAACTTTGCGCAGCTGCGCTTCCCTTTAAACAAAAGCACAGCGAGGCCATCGGAATGAATGACTCATCTGTATGGACCAGCTTATTTCCACTGAATAGACGAAAATCAAAAGGGATTTAACAGCTAACTTCCAAGATGTAGAAAGAGGGAGTGGGGAATGGAAATTCAGCAGCGGGCATCTTATTCACATTCGGGCATCTTATTCACATTCGCTGAGGGGAAGATGAGAAGGAAAGGAGCTCAAACTGCAGTGGAAGGGGAGAAGACGTAAAGGAGGGAGTTTCCTAATGACCTGGGAGGCCACCTGTTGGGAGGTGTCTGATTCGGAGAAAGGGCTCGCTCTTCAGCCCGGAACTGTGCACTGAGCGCTGACTGTGCAGGTGCTGGCTGTGGCGTGATGGGCCCACATGGGTGTTCGCCCTGACTGCATGTGTGGCTGGCTCCCCAGTCTGGTGGGGGAGACAGACGTGAATCAGAGACACAAACCTGTAGTTCTAAACTTGTAGGTGACCTGAAGGAAAGTACAGAGTGTAACAGGGCATCTGAGCCGTCTGGGGCCAGGGCTGGGCCGGGGCTGGGCTGGGGCCTGGGAAGGTGTCCCTGAGGAAGTGAAGGTGAGCGGAGAACTGAGGGTGAGTGAGAGTGACAGGCGAAGGGAGGGGCCTGAGCAGCCTGTGTGAGGACCCAGGGTCAGTGGGCGTTGGTGGCTTCACTGGATGGCGGGCACACCAGGGAGGCCAGGGCAGCTGGAGCCCCTAGACGGAGAGAGGAGAGTGGGGAGCCCTGGGTTCAAAGTCGCTGGGGCCAAACCGGAAAGGCCCCTGGAGCAAGGTAAGGACCTTGGTCTTTCCATCAAGAGCCCCAGCAGAAAGGTGTCGGTGGGGGTTGATGTCCACAGTGTTTGACCCTTAGCAGCATGCTGTCCCACAACCCCATCCCGCTGCTCTCCCAAAGTAGCAGACGGGAGGTTTCTAAACAACAGACGTCTATGTTTCTCTGTCCTTGAGACCGGAAGTCTGAGATGAGGGTGCCAGCATGGTCGAGTGGTGGGGAGGCCCTTCCTGGTCGCAGGTGGCCGGGTCTGTGTTGAGTCCTCACCCGGCAGAGGGCAGCCAGGGCTCACTCCACCCTTAGAAAAGGGCTGATTCCATTCACGAGAGCCTCACCCTAGGTGTGTGCCCTGACGAGGAATCGAACCAGCAGCCTTTAGGTGTGTGGGATGACACTCCCATCAACTCAGCTCCTTGGCCAGGGCAGAAAAAGAGATTCTGTGTCCAGATGTGAATGTGGAGTGGCCTAAAATGTATGGATAGTACCTAGACAGGATGGGGCACAAGCAGGTGTACACGAAGTACAGAGTTTATTCTTGTATGGTTATTTATTATTGTTGTATTATTCCCCATACGATCAACTCTAATCCTACTTTTGCCCCACCCCGCACGTGCTTGTCCCTGAGCCCAATGATGGGCCACTGCGCTGCTTGCCGCACACAGGATGCAGGGTTGCGCC
This sequence comes from Sturnira hondurensis, assembly GCF_014824575.4. Lineage (NCBI taxonomy): Eukaryota > Metazoa > Chordata > Mammalia > Chiroptera > Phyllostomidae > Sturnira > Sturnira hondurensis. Next base: position 781,840 of record NW_028084143.1, read on the forward strand.
TATCAGAGCTGCACCTGGCTGTTCATGCCAGGCATGCAGGGGGAGGTGGGAGGAAGAGGAAGGAAGAGGAAGAGGAGGGAGAGAGGGGGGGAGAGAGAGACGAAGACAGAGAGAAAACACCGAGCAAACAGGAGACACGAGGGGACTGAGCCTTCCGAACGTAGGACAGCAGGTGCTTGGCCACAGGTGTCGGCAGATGATGTGGGCAGAGAGAGACGCACGATATCAAATTTGATTTTTGAGAGTAAGGACAGGAGCCAACAACAAATGCTCCCCAGAGGAAACGATGCCTGCTCTAAGGCTTGAGTAACCAGTTTGTTGGGTCTTTCAACAATATTCATTAGCTCTCTGCTAACACGTAGCAGACACTATTCTGGGTGGAGGAGATAGAGCCATGGACAACGAGGATGTCCCCGCTCCACCCTTGCCTCCCGTCCTGGAAGAGAGTGGCAGCCGGGTGAGACGGGTCGTCCTATGGTGGGGATAGCACAGGCCACCACGCAGGGCCTCGTAGGGGAGCTGATGTAGATGGACATGGGCTGGGTCGGAGGGGAGGCATGCAAGGGCTGAGGGCCAGGCCCAGAATGAGTCTATACGGCCCAGGGGTGTCCACCCCACAGCCCGTGGGCTGCATGCAGCCCAGGGTGGCTGTGAATGCAGCCCCACACAAAATCGTAAGTTTACGTAAAACATTCGGAGGTTTTTTTGGATGACATGTTGCAGTGTATTTAATGTGTGGCCCAAGACAACTCTTCTCCTTCCATGGTGGCCCAGAGATGTCAAAATGTTGGACACCGATGGTGTCCACCAAACCGAGGAACTTGAACTTTGTCCTGAAGGCTTGAAGAGCTACTGCTAGTTTCAGTGAGAGTCGCATCATTGGACCTGGGCACTTAGCTCTGTGCGGGGCAGACGCCTGGTGGGAAGTGAGGGGTCCAGCCTAGGAGGGGAACGGTGAATCAATGCACACAACGGACCCTGAGACAGAGAATCAATAAGCTCTGAGAGCGGATTCCACGGGAGGGTGGGGAGGACGTGGGTCTGGGGTGACTCCCGTTCTCTAGCTTTCTCCTCGGCGGCGGTGCCATTGACTCAGAGGAAAAGGGTCAGGTCTTGGGGAAATGCGACACGTCCATTTAGGCTGCCTGGCTTGTGATCCCCAGAATTCTGCAGGCTTTGCCCGAGAGCACACTGAAGTAAGGAAGGAAGGAGGAATGGACCCACACCAGAGAGAGGACGCTGGGTGCATGTCGTGGAAGTTCATTTCCAAAGTGTACGAATGAACAGCATCGAATGCCTGCAGTGCCCAGGGTGCTCGCGCTGCTGTCTCCACCTCAAGGAGAGGGGACCGAGGCTCCCATGGGTTAAAAACCTAGGAGCTTGAATCAGGGGTCCGGGACTCCAGGTCTGTGCCAAGGTTGCCTGAGCACCAGGCCTGGAGTGGTCGACGATACCCGCTCCCACCCCTCTGTGGTCCTACAGCTTCAGGATGCCAATGGCAGGGGATCAGCCAACTGAGTGACAGCAGCCGGTGGCCTAGCCAGTAGGGTTCTGAGGTCCACTGTTCAGAAGGGTGGCAGGCGAAGCGCAGGCAGCTCTGAACTCAGTATCCGCGTTTGGACAGGGGAGAACCATTGCCATGGAGTGGGGAGGCTGCGGTCCCCATCTGCTACCTGGCCCCTCTCATCTCCACCCTCTCTGCCCGAGTCCCCGCCCTCTGGGGTCCTCCCGGCCCCCAGCCAGGCTTCAGAAGTGGTGACGGGTAGTTTGTGGTGCTCACCTTCAAGACGCAGAACCACAGGCTTTTCGGGCCAGTCCTCGTTAACAACCCAACGGTTCGACGCCAGCTGCCTGGAGCAGGCATTTTTCATAAAACTCACCTCCAAGTTCGAATAAAAATGCTGCCTCAGAGGTTTCTGTACTGAGACGGGAAAAACTGACAGGTGGGATCTTTCATGCAAAACGTCTGCTGGGGCCCGAGGGAAAGATCTGGTGGGGCGTTTGCCCGGGGCGAAGGATTAATGTCTTTTCTCTCTGCCCCTCTTGGCCAGCCCGCTGTGGTTTTGACAGGACCACAGAAGTTTTAAAAGCTGAATTACAGTTTATATGTTTAGCACTTTGGAACGACCGAGGGAGCAGGTTCCTGCCGTGCTCCTGGGTTATTTATTGTCTGTGTGAACCCTGCCAGTGGGGAAGCAAGGCCTCACTCAGCAGAGGAGTCACGGGCTCTCGCTTTGAGAAACTTGAAACGGCGTCTCTCTCGCTCCTACTCGGGGGTGGCCGGGGATTATGGATGTGGTCCGTTTCGTCATGTTCTGGATCCTTTCCGAACGAGCAGGTGTATGTGTTGGTCCTGTGGATGTGCATTTTATCAATGAACGAGCCTCTGAGAGATGGTCTCGCCGATGTGTCTATGGTGGAGGAGGAGGGGCGAGCAAGGGGAAGAACGGTGGGGAGCCTGAGCTAAAAGCAAGAAACTGAGACTAAAAAGTTAAATTCTTGCTTGGCTGCCATTGTCCCTTATGCTCAAGACCGGTAACCTTGCAGTGATTTGGGGTATGAAGCAGTATTGGCGATGCTCCCTCTTCATGGTTTGTTTGTGATAGGTCTTCAAAAGCCCTGGGCAGTTTCTGAGGGTTAGAAGTTCTGGTGAGGGTGGCGATGGAGGAAAGAAGTTTCAGGAAGGAAAGACATGTCGGAGCTTTTAAGAAAAGAACAGGATCATGGGGACAACTGAAGTGACCTTTCCTCCTCCTTCGTTTCCCTGGGTGCTGAATATCACGGCCGAGCCAGCCCTGTCGGCCTGTGCGTTTCCAGGGATGTGCCTTAGGGAGTCCAGGTAACACGGATTCCTCAAGCGTTTTGGCAGTTTGTTCCCCTTTGCTAAGATTTTCAGGGTGATTTGAAGTGCCCAGCGCTTCACGGCAAAAGCCACTAAAACTGGGTTAAGATGTTGGGAGTGATTTGGAAACACACAAAATAGAACAGGCTGGAATGTCTTCTAATATAATTTTATTGCATTATTATTTTTGAATCCTCACCCAAGGATATGTTTTTTTAAATTGATTTTAGAGAGAGAGGGGAGGAGGATAGAGAGAGAGAAACCTGAGTGTGAGAGAGAAACACTGATTGGTTGCCTTCCATATGCACCAGAAGGTAGTTGAACTCTTGACCTTTTGTTGTAGAAACGACACTTCAACCCCCGGGCCGGGGCTAATATAATTTTCTTTTAAGTGCAAGTCACTATTCTACTTCCCCCAATAGTAGGCAGCTGGTTGCTTCCTGAAGCAACCCTTAAAGATAGATGGGCCAGCCATTTCTGCAAAGCGTTGGCTTCTCCCAGGCCTGCGTTTCCCCGTCTCTCTCGGCGCTTCGTCTTCGGCACGTGCCAGCCTCGTGGCCCCTGGCAGCACGCAGTTGTCCAGGGCGACTTTTCCTTCCCGATGGGGGAGGGGAGGGTGGCCAGACGGTGCTGGCCTGGGTTGCTGCCTTCACTGGCAGATGGGTTTGCTCGGTTCCCGTAAGCCTGCTTTTGTAGGACAGCTGAGTCCTGGCACGTCCTGTGGATGGATGTGTGGTCCTCCGCACTTGCAGACTCATATAAGTTATGCCATTGGATGTGTGGGACCAGGTAGGTACTAGTCCAGGTTCTCTGTATTCTACCCCACATACCTGTGTCTGTTGTTTAAAACATAGGGTTATTTGTAAGTAATTACTCTGGAAATGAACGTACCTGAATTAACGTAGTATTTAAATTAACTATGGCATCCAATCAGTGGGAGGGAGTGGGGACGATAAAGCAGGCTTGGCGATGATCGGTTCCATTCTAATTTGATGGCCCTTCGCACGTGCGGGTGAACCTCTCCTGGCTTGATTGTTGGAGCATTTCTTTGATGAGTAAGTGAACTGCATGACAGACACTGCATATGTTGTGAAAGGGAATGGACCACAGTCACACCCATGAACGTGGATGAACCTCCTGTACAGAACCTCAGGGAGAAAAGCAAGTCCCAGGAGAAGGCCTACGGTGCCGATTATTTAGCGTAAAAAGATAAAACGACAAGGATGGACACCCGCAGAGCGTCGCCCCTGGGGCTGGCAGTGGAACATGACACAAACCCGAGGGCTCCAGCCGTGTCAGTAAAATTGTGTCTTGTAAACTGGACCATGGCTCCAAGGAGTGTATTGTACAGCCGCCACCCCTTGCTCGTTTTCGGTGTTGTGTAACGCATTTCAGAAAAAAGGAGGAAAGCTGCGGCAACAGCCGAGGGGGTGAGAGTGGACAGGGATGGGTTGATGAGTCAAAAAGAGCAATTGCCAAGTATCTAGAAGGTGAGCCCGCCCGACGCCTCGGTTGGTCATTTTGTCTCTCCCGGCCTCGGTGTCCTTGTGTGCAAGGCGGGATGACATGAGCACAGTGACGGGACAAGCCACCATGTAGGGAACTTGGGGTGCATGTCAGCCTGATGGAGGCAGAAGCCTGGGCAAACGCCAAGGCTTTTGTGAGTACAGAGAAGCCTGTCAAATGGAGGGGAAGAGAGAAACCGAAGCCCGAGAGCAATGTGTTTTGCACGTAGGGCACCGTGCGTACCACACCATTCAGATCACTGTTGGTGTGGTACATCGTCCAACTCACTGCTTGTTACAGGGCGCTAGGCAGTGTGCTTGCTGAATGCGCGGTGAATTCTCCGTTTTGGTGAGGAGAACTTCTGCCGTCTCTGGGATCCTAAGGAGCCACCTCCCTGGCCCACAGCTGAGGGGATGGAGGGCCTTAGATGGGAAGGGGCTGGGCCCAGTGCCCAGAGGAAGTGTCAGCTCCCCAGAGTCCCTCTCCCACACAGGTCCCTGCTTCATTCTGCGCTCCCCTCCCTGCTGTTTCCTTCCACCTTTCCTCCCATCCACCCCCCTAATGTTTTTCTGTGTAGACGACTTTATGTGAACCGATGCTCATGACTTTGATTCTGAGAAACAGCAAAGTTTGTTTTGCACATGACTTTCCCCAAAGCCCCTGATACAGGTTGTGTTCAAAAGACCGAAACTGGTCAGTGCTAAAGGGAGCTGTGGTTTGTTCCATATTAATTATTCTAGTTCTTGGGGTTTTTGGAACTGCTGTCACCAGCAATTATTTCCTCTAGACTCCAGAATTTGCTTAGGGAGTGCTTTCCTCTTTGATTTGCTAAAAATTCGATTTCCTCTCTCAGGTTTTTCCGGCTGTTCCATAGTTGTACGGTGACCCTTCTGTTGTGCGGAGCTTTAGTGTGAGCTGTGTGTGTTTAACTCCATACGTGTGAGTGATCTTAGCCCTCGGCGACTCTGCTCTAGGGAAAGCAAAGAGCACAGGGCCTGCTGAAACGCGAGGTGGAGATTTCCTTTGCAGTAAAGCTCCTGCGAAATGACGTGCTGAGCATATGCAAAATACGGAATTGTCTCCGCAGCGTTCGTCAAGCACAAAGGCACCTCGGAAAGAAAGAAAAAGTCAAAGAGAAAGGGAATTTTTTTTTTTTTTTTTTACTTTTCAAAGATGATCACAGCGTACTTGGAGTTTTTAAAAAATTATACTATATATGAGGGGCCTGGTCTGGAAAAAGTCCAGCCATTGTTAATATAATGAGAATAGTTTGTGTGACATTGACGTAACCTGGCAGCTAAGGAGAGTGGACTGGGATGCACATGTGTGAACAACGATGACTTCACTGTACTAATCAGTGAGGGCAGTAGATGCTGTTGAGTGAGCACGTGTACTGTGTGGTCATCACATTCAAAATGACTGAGTAGAATCTGTAAGAACTTTTGTGTTAAGTTTCATTCCTCCATGGAAATTATTCAGATGATTCAGAAGGCCGCAGCTATGGGCAACTGGTGATTGGCAGCTTCACCATGACAACCCATCCATTCATGCATCATGTCTCGTGCAGAGGTTTTTTTGGATCACCCAGGTGACTGAGCCCCGCTACAGCCCTGTGACTTCTGGCTTTTCCCAAAACTAAAATCACCTTTGAAAGGGAAGAGATTTCAGACTGTCAATGAGATTTGGGAAAATACAATGGGGCAGCTAATGGCAATTGGAGAACTGTGTGAGGTCCCAACCTGTCTACTTGGAAGGGGATTGAGCTGTCATTGTCCTGTGTTTGATGTTTCTTGTATCTTGTATCTTCTTCAATACATGTCTCTATTTCTCAGTGCATGGCTGCATATCTTCTGGACAGACCTCGTATTTTCCCACTTCCATGAGGTACCCAGAACAGTCTAGTTCACAGAGACAGGAAGTGGCAGGGTGGGGGCCAGGGGCTGGAGACAGGAAGGGGGCGTGGTTTGTGTTCAGTGGGCGGAGTCTCTGTTCCAGGTGAGAAGAAAACTGTTGGAGATAATGGTGGGAGTGGTCAGACAACACTGGTAACACCTTTAATGCTACTGAACTGTACACTAAAATTAGATAAAATAGTAAATTCTATGTTATATATATTTTACCACAATAAAAAGATTAAAAATGACAGTGTATCCTTATAATTTCAGACAAATCTCCTGTTTACTGGTAATCCCAGCTAAGAATGTGTTCTCTCTCCATACTGAATGTATTTTTTATTCTTTTCCTTTGGGTGCTGTTCAGCGTTTTAAAGTTTTTAAAGAGCAATGTGAAGCCAGCCTGTCCCTCCTGAAACAGCAGTGGGAATAGTGCCCCTGGTCCTTTCTCATCAACGTTCAGCAGCTGCCCAAAGCCTCTCGGACAGAGAAGGGGCGGTGGTGCTCACAGATGCTGTCTGGGCGTGATGCTTCCTTGTCTACTGGCTGGGCGGGGGACCCGCCTTCCATTGCGTTAATGTTGAATGCACTAACAGAAAATGTGGGTAGAGTTAGGGCAACGGATCTGCAGAGGCTGCACTGGAGAGGCAGTTATTCACAGGCTCCAGGAGGAGGGGCAGGCCCTCGACGGGGCCCAGGAGCAAGCACCAGGCTCAGCCAGGAGGTGGAGGGGGCAGGAAACCTGGGCCCGAGCCTCATCGTGGTTTCTGTAGGAAGGAACAGGAGAGGCAGGGCAGGCAGGCTTGGTCCGAGTCATCTCAGGGCTCTGGGACGTGGGGGGTGGCCCCAGTGGTCTGGTATGTGGCCCTGGGTGACTAGAGCTGGGGCAGGGTGGGGTGCTGAGTGTGAGTTTGAGAAGGGAGGTGCTTGGAGCGTGGATTTCACTGTCTGCTCAGGATGGGGGATGGGCCTCCAGCCACAGCCTCAAACCGGGTCAAGAGAAAGGCTTAAAAAACTCTGTTCCATCCCCCAGGCCATGTCTTCCCAGCAGGAGGTTGTCATTTCTGGGTACTAGAGCCCCCACATCCTCGTGTACGGGGGCGATGGGGCGCTTGCTTCCCTCTGCACAGTGCGGGCATGGCTGCAGCTGCGGAGGCTTCACACTGTTCTTCCCAGTGTTTACCCGCGTCAGTTCCTGTGGCGAGATGCTTGACCCAGTTGCCACGCAGGTTTCTGCTACAGCTTCCAAATGCGTCCCAGGAGGACGTCCCTGGTAGAAAGAGACCTCCCCTGGCCTCTCCTCAGAGCATTCCCTGGGCGTCGCTGCTTCGCACAGAGAGAGCAGCTGACAGGTGAGAATACAGACACACCTGGGACAGGCCACGCAGAGGCAGGTAGATGAACAACTCAGGTGGAGGAGGCGGAGCTCAGACCTGGGAGCAGGACTGTGTGGTTCGCAGACGTGCTCTCACGTGTTTCTGCCTCTTCCTCCGAAGTGATCCTCAATGAGGTTGGTTCTATTAGAAGTGTTTTTTCCTGTTAAACATGAAACAAGGAGTTGTTGGTCAATCTGCTCCTTTGCAAGCATGTCCCTGGGAGGCAGCACAAGTGATGGTCAAGGGCACGGGCTGTGGAGTCAAATCACTGGCTCCCCTCATCCGTGGACAGTGTCCCGGAGTAAACTGCTAAACCTCCAAGTGCCTTGGTATTCTCATCTGTGAAGTAAAGGTGATGACGTGAAGCTCACAGGGCTCTTGTGAGAACATCTGTGGAAAGACCCGGACTACAACTGTCAGGGAGGATGGCGATGATGGTAATCACCGTGCAGTTGGTGCTGGGTATTAAAGACGGTGGGATCTCGCTTCTGTTTTCAGGGAGTCCTCTGGGGCAGTGGGCATAATTGCAGGTGCTTCCAGGATGGCAAGAGAGTTAGCTCAGGTGGACCACGAGGGAGAGGTCATCTCACCTTCTGGGGCCATGGGGGTGGACCAACCACATAGGGAACATGAGATTTGATTTGCATCTTATTGAATCCACTAAGGAGTACTGAGTGGATAAAGGGAAGAAGGCAAGGCCTAGAGTAGTGAATGTTCCTCGTAAATGGCTGAGACGCCTAATTAAATGAACGTTTAGGGGTGTGGACTACTCAGGAAGTAAAAGCACCATCTAGGGCAGATTGTGGGAGGGTAACAGCAGGAGGTGGGGGCAGAGTGAAACCCGAATCCAGGTTTAGAGGACCTTGGGTTGTGTGTGTGTGGCTAGTAATGTTCATGAGTCTAGAAAGCTTTAAATGTGAAAGAAAGGGCCATCATAGCTGAGCAGGTAGTTATTAAAATTCTCAACATAAAATAACACCGGGAATAAAATGATCTTGAAATGATCCTTTAATACAAAGATTGTATTAGTCAGTTGTTGCTTTGATAATGCAGCTTCACGAACATCCCCCAATCTCAGTTGTTTATATTTCTTCCTCAGGGTCTTGGGGGTCGTCTGTGGGTCTGCCAGGCGTTTGCGTGTTGGGCCACATCTGCTTCACACAGTCTCTTTCTGCATTCTGAGACCGGGCTGCCTGGGGCAGGTTATTCCCACCTGGAGTGGAGAAATGGCAGAGGGCAGGCTCACAGGGTTACAGCGTCTGGTGGGATACGGCGTTCATTAGGATGGCTCGGGTTCCGTTGGTGAGAGCAAGTCTCCTGGCCTAAATCAGAGGCGCGGGAGATGGCCCAGCCTCTGCCTGCACTGAGGAGTGAGGAGGCGGGAACCTGTGAACAACGAATCCATTCTGCCGCTGAAGGAAAGGTCAGTCTCAGAAATGCCACGGAGACCTGAGGTCCTGCAGTGGGTTCTGGGGGTCCTTCTGTTGACTATCAGGAGAGACAGATAGATATCAGATAAGAGACCGAGGACTTCCCTGTGTATCGGGGAAGTCTATGCTGGTGTGTACACACTAGCGTGAGAGTTCACGTTCTGAGCATGGAAGTGCGGTGACGTCACAAAAGGCAGAACTGGGGAGGCTGGGTGGAGAATTGTGCAAGTGGCCTGAGACAGGAAAGGGACAATGGTCTTCTAACATGAACTTTAACATGGTCCCACCAGGAAGAGATGAAGCCGTCAGAGATGTCACTCTGTGAACATAAGCATTTTTCATTTATCTTATTACCGGCAAGGTTGAATTTCTAACAGGAAGTATTTCAAAAATACAGAGAGGCACAGAAAATCACACTACAGTTGCCCACTCATTATAGATGTTAACATTTTCCCACATTTGAGTCAAGTCACCTGTCTTTACCTTTTCAGTTTGTTGTGGCATTGAGGAGAGATTAATGTTCTAGACCCTTCTCTGTGGGTGGTCTGCCTGTTGTCATACAGAATTTAAGTTTTCAATTAGGCACCTTTATTTTTTCCATTGTGATTCGTTTCTGTTTTTTTTTTTTTTTTTTAATAAATCCGTCCCCTACCTTGATATCACACAGATATTTTGTATATTTTCTTCTAATTTTTGAAGTTTCGTTCTCAGCTCCCACTCACAATGGAGCTGCAGTGGTACCAATGGTGGCCGCTAACAACCAACCCCCGCCGTCATTGTTCACACTTACTTGCCTGGTGTCATCGGGGCTCTCGTTAGATGGGGAACTTCAGGGAATGGTCATGACTTTGGCATTGGGGAAGCAGTGACCTGCCCTGCTCTGCATTCTTCATGAATCTGGGGTCCGGGACAGACGCATACAGCAGGATAGGAGGGTTTAAATAATTGCTGGGAGAACCGGCCCCTGTAAAGCTGCCTCTTCGAAGTGGCCAGGGCGGAGCTTCCAGTGAGCGCTGTTCCTTCAGCGGGTGCCGACCGCGTGCCGCTGCTGAAACATTGACAAAAGAAACATAGCGGCTGCTCATTTTTATCCATTTTAGTTTATGCTTTTCACTGCGGTCCTTTCTTCAGACACTGGTGGGATTCCTTTATCTTCATGATGCCCTGGAGAAAGTGGCTGAAACCTTCGGGTGTGGCCGTGTGTGGTCGGGGTGGGTGTGCGGCCGACAGCGATGGCCTCGGCCTGGGGCACCGGTGGCCTGCGGCAGAGCAAGGGCGCAGGGCAGCCCAATGGCCTGGCTGGCTGTGGACCTTAGTGTCCTGGTTTCCTCACCTCACTGAGTTCAGGGGATTGACATGAGGGACACAGAGTGCCAACATGCGGTCCCTCACCAAGTTGTTCAATAAATCTCATGCCTGTTGTTTTATTGCCAAGTAGAGTTTCCTCCGAGGGGAACTGAAATTCTGTCTATAATTCAGTTTAACAATGTCATAGATTGTTTTGAGCACGGACCTGCCAGGTGCCAGGCCTTTTGTCTAGCCCTGCGGGCGAGTGACAAGCAGTCCCCACCCTTGTGGCTTCGCTGACTGGGAAGGGAGCGAGAACCCATGAGACCTGGGGGAGGACGGCACACCTGGGGTAGTTGGAAGGGGCAGGAAGGTGAGGGGATTGGTTTTGGCTGGCCAGGCTGTGAGTCACTTCAGAGGGGCAGTGCCGGTGAATCCTCAAGGGAGACCAGCCTTTCATCAGACAGGCTGGTCTCGGGCAGGGCCCTCGAACTGGATGGACGGCTCTTGGCAGCGGGTCTTGGTGAAGCGATGGGGCCAGGCCCACAGGAGGTCCTGAATTCGCAGTCTACCCCGCCACGGTTCTGCCAGCCTGTCGTTTCTCTGAGCGGATGGAACGTGCTCATCTTTCACGCTTGTTTGTCCCTCTCCGTTGCAGTGGCAGGTTGTCCTGTTTCCCCCGACCAATGGACCCGTCGGGGCAGCATTTCAGTTGTCACACATGAACAGGCTGGGATGTTTCTTTCACGTATACAGCACCGGCTAAATTGTCCTCTTCCTTTTCCTGTGACAACCTTCCGACTCGGTGGAACATCTGAAAAAGTTCTTTGCAGTGACGTTTTGCAGCCACTTAATGGGGTGTCCGCGGTGAGGGGCTGTGTCAGACCTGGAAGGCAGAGTTACCTGGCTGGCTTAGAGCTAGCCCCCACGTCGGGTGCGATCCCCACCTTACCCCGTTCACCGGAGCATTGCTGACTGTATTTACTTCACACCCTGTCACTGGAGAGGAGATTCAGGCACAGAGACAACTTCATCTGCCTGTTGCTTCTTTAGGGTTAGCTTTAGCCAGAGGTGTTGTATTGATTTGTTTTCATACAATCAGAGAAAATCTAGCTGCCAGTGGCAAAGCACCAAAGCAGGGTTTTAGAGACCCCATCCGGGGTGGAGGGGCACTTGATGAAATATAGGCAAGCGAATAAATATTGATTTATTTATTCTCAGTACTGGGGATCTGCACTGTGTGAGGAGCAGGAGGCGTGGCTGGACCTTAGAACAGAATCAGGGAGAAAGGACACAGTCGGCGGAACAGCAAGAGGTAATAATCAAGTGAACTGAAGCAGCATCGCATGTGCACAGGACTGCAAACAGAGAAAGAGTTAAATCTGCACGTTAACGAGTTAGCTTAGTCCTGAGTTTGAATTCCAGCCACTGTTAAGTAATGGAGTTAACAATACTTCTTACAATTGCACATTAATGACCCAACTAGGCACAATTCTGCGTACCTAGGATTAAAAAATATACATATAACATCCTGATTCTAGAAAGAAAGAATGGCATATTCTCGCTTTTGCAGAGTTTTTGTTTTGAGGGGAGCTGCTGTCCCCCCTCCTGGCCACAGAGACCACTCAGAAGGCAAGGGCTGCTTGGTCAGGAAGGAGGGGTTCGGCACTGTGGGGGGGGAGTGGTGGGAAGGGCATGCTGATGGAACAGAGATTTTAACTGAATTGCAAAGGGGGCAAAGAGGAGAAAAACTGGATTTTTTCTCTCTTTTCCTGTGGGAAAAGTTGGGAGTCAAAAGAACATCCTAAGTCCAAATATAACCAGGGAATGGGTGTTGAAAGTCTCCAGTTGACGTTGGAAACAGTAGCTGAACACGCTATGTCAATAAATATCCAGACCAGATGGGGGGACCAGGTGACAGATGGTACAGGGAAATGCTTGTGACACTGGCTAAGCAGAGTTGGTTTTCCCGATCGGTCAGTTACAAGCTGCTTCTGCGTCCTGAGGACGTCGGACCAGCTTCCAAGGAGTCAGGAAAGGGTGCAGCTCCCCCTAACGCTCGCCACCAGAAGCTGCTGGGCGGTGTTTCTCCGACTATAGCGAGCACCAGATGCTGGGTGGGCATGTCAGAACACAGAGTGCTGGACCCTCAGAGGTTCTGACCCCGCAGGTGTGGGGTTGGCCCCAGCACCTGCCTCCCTAAGGCAGGCTCCGGGGGATGCTCAGGCTGCCCACACTGCTGGTCTGGGGACCACGTTTCAGGAATCACTGCCTTTGGGTGAGTGTGGCCCATGACTCTCCACTCTTTATATTATTTTTTTCTTGAAAAATAGGTCTATTGATTTTTAAAGAGAAAGGGAGGAAAAGCGATCAGTTCCCTCCCATTTGCACCACAACGGGGGATCAAACCTGCAACCTAGGTATGTGCCTGACTGAGGATCGAACCTGCAACCTTTTGGTGTTCAGGATGATGCTCCAATCAACTGAGCCGCATTGGCCAGGGCTGACCCTTGACTCTCACGAGTCTGGGAAAATCAGCGGCGTCAGGATCTCTGCCCATCACTTGACCTATGTCTTCCCTTTGGTTGCCCGAGGTGCCGAAAGTGTCACCCGATTCACACGCTGCATCTGGTTTTGGACTGTCCGATTGGTTTTGAGGCTAAAACTACTCTCATAGTCTGAGGGTGGGTTTCTTTATACACACATTGTAATCATCGCCAGGAGTGCTGAAATTAGAGATACAGAAATTATGGTTCTAACCCTTCCCTGCTTCCCAGAATAGACACAGAATATATAAGACTAGATTTATCGGGCTTTTGTGATTCGTACAGAAATATTGATGTATCAGTGATTTTCGTGTATCCAGGATAAAGATTTTGTTCCTTGAGTAAAAATGTCTGAGGCTGTGCAATGGAAGTAAAATGATTTTATTTATTAAAACAGAAGAAGGCTATTAGCAGCTAACACTCTCTTTGTCCACACGGAGACTTTCCCTGTTCGGGGAAAAATGGCATCGCTGGCCCCTGGGAACGAGTCTCGTCACCAGCACCTGTGGGTGCAGTCGGGTGACTGAGAGGCTGTGAACAGTGCTTTTAATTGGCTTAATTGCTTCCATAATGGAAGACCTTCCACTCGTGTTCTTCAGAAACAAGGTCGGGGAGTTCCTTAGAGACATTTGTTTCGTCAGTGACTAGTCCAAGGTTGCCTGGTAATAAGACCAGGGGAAGAATTGTGGCTTTGGGATCCATTCCCTCCCTAATAAAGCCACATCCTTTTGTTACTTTCTTAGGAATGGGACCAAAGGCTTACCCATAAAGCTTTGCAAAAAGTCACTCCTCTGCAAAAATGGAAAAAATTATTTGTGCCAGACAAGTTTATTCTGTGCATTTAAAAAAGTTCTTGAATGTTTTTGCTAGTCTCTTGGGGCGAGCAAGAGCTGGCGGGCAGGGACGTTAGACACGGAAACTGGTCGGTTTCTGATGCCTACAGTAAGTACTGATGATGCTCAGAACAATTTTAATTTCATTCATCAAGGGTGCAAATTGCAGAATTTTAAAGGTGGATTCATTTCCTTAGATCAGGCAACACAGTGTACTGCAGCTCAGTAATGAAGATTTCTTGGCGCAGAGGTCCCGACCTTTTTGGCATCAGGGACTGGTACTCGTCCATGGCCCAGGGGTTGGGGAATCCCTGTCTTAGAGGATATTGGTTAGCAACAAAATTGCTGACTGGAGCCAAACATATGTGCTTCACAGCCGGAAGTGACATAATCCCGAGAAAGGCCCAAGCTCCCCAGCAGCTGGTACAGTTGGGGAGTGCTGCTGCCCTCTGCTGGTTGAACCTCGCAGAGCCTGGTGGGACGGAGCACACTGTGCCCCAGCAGCTTCAGAAATGCCTGTGCTCAGGCCCTGCTTCTGGAACAGTGTGTGCGGGGGTCGGGGGGTGGCGGCTGCCTTCCTAGTCCCACATGGCTTTGGGGCAGGGCGGAAGCCACCACAGGCAGAACTGCAACCCTGACAGGATGTGGAAAATGCAGTTCTTCGTGTTAGCTCCCTGATGAAGGGAAAATCATGTTATGGGGGAGCTGGTGGGGTTGTGAGTGAACCAAGTGGAGGTGGCTGCCATGGACGGTTCCCACATTTTTACTCGCGCAATGGAGTATGGTCATTCCTGCCGAGAGCAGGTCCCCCGCGGATGGCTGGCCTGTCTTCAGCCCGGCCAGACGGAAAACCTACCTTCCCAACTGGGTTGGCTGGGGTACATGTGGGTAACAAGTAGATGGCAAAGTGCCATGTACACAGCATTTTTCAACGTGGAATACATTTAATCTGAGGAAAACTCCATTTCACTAATTTTGCTTGCCCCTAACTTTCTTAAAATGTGCTCAGGTGGCAGCATGACCCATGACAGGTGCGGGCTGTGCACCTGGTTCCATCCTGGGTCATAGGTCAGCGCTGCCGCCGCCTAACAGCCTGATTTTGGGCAAGTTACTCAACCGCTCCGCTTTTCCTGGAGAGCGCCCCCGTGTGGCGGGCCTGCAGCCTGCAGAGCTCTCGCACCTCTACTGGGACCAGGGTTGTGCTGCCGAAGGCCGACACCCACCGGCTCCCAACCCAGATACAGTGATGCATCAACTCCGGGTTCCTTCGCTCTTGTTCACCTGCACAGTGCTTTTCCAAACTCCCTTGTGCATTTAATCAGCCCTGTGTTGCTTCAGTTCGTTCTTAGTTACTCCACGTTTACTCCGTCTCTCAGTCAGAGTGACCGGGGAAGAGGTGGTGTGGCATGTGGTTGCCTTTCCCGGCATCTTATTAATGGGTTCATGCTACTGTACCCAGCAAGGCTCTCAATCGAGATAGAAGGCCAAATAAAGAGGACTTGAGGACTGGAATGAACCGTGATCGACCTCGGTCAGGGCTGCCCCGTGAAGTGGAGCCCTGGGTATTACAGGATGCCAGTCACGTTGGCTATTTATTTGCCTTGTCACGCATATTGTAGTTATTAATCATATTATATGGATTATGTCTATCAGGTCTCATCCTAATATAATCAGCAGGTTGTGGGCACTTTTCAACAAAGCAGAACTGGAGTGTTCATACAGATTCATACAAGTTAGAGAGTGGGGTTCCTCTTTCTCACTTGTGTCAACATAAGTTGTAGGTGCCACGGGCTAACAGTGGCCCTGGGTATGGTGACGGTACCAGCAGGAGACAGGGTGGCTTGACAGTGGTCACTTATTCATATGGCAATTATTGCTGTAGTGCTTACTGCGGGCCGGGCCCTGTTCTAGGCTGGCAGAGGTACTATGCTGACAAAATAGGGTCATCACGTTCGTTTCCTAGGGCCACCCTCACAAACCGCCCCAAAGAGAAGTTTATTCTCTCATGGTTCTAGAGGCTGGTTGTCCAAAATCAAGGCCACTGTGAGTCCATGCTCCTACTGGGGACCCTGGAGGAGCCTTTTCCTGCCTGCACCTCGTTTCTGGTGGCTGTGGGCCATGCTCAGTGTTCCTTGGTTGCAGACCCACCATGCTAACCTGCCTTCACCTTCACGTGGTCTCTTCCCAGTGCAGCCCTGCCTTTGGGGGTCCCCTCCCATCTGTACAAGGACACTGGTCACTGGAGGGTTTAGGACCCCTACCAATCTGGTGCAGCCTCATCGTAACTTAACTAGTTATACATGCAAAGAACTTATCTCCAGATGAGGCCATCTTGACAGATTCTGGAGGTTAGGACTTCAGTGTGTCTTTTTTTGGAGACACAGTTCAACCAATTATAGGTATGGCGTATACGAGATAACAGCCTAATATGGAGGAAGACAGGCAAACAGACAGTAGGTGCGTAGTGTATGAATGGGATTAAGTACCAAGGAGATTCAGCCTCAGGGTGTAGGAGGGATGGGGGTGTGTGTATGTGTGTAGTTCTGTTTAGGTTGTTTGGGCAGGGACAGCCTTTCTGATAAGGTGACAATGAACAGAAACCTGAAGGAAAGGACCGGGCAAGAGTGTGGGTTCTGGAAGGCATTTTCCAGGCAGAGGAGACAGCAGAGGACTTGAGGCCGGAGTGTGCCAGGCCCCTGAGGAGCTGTCAGGAGGCCTGTGTGGGAGATACTTAGTTTGGCAAGGGGGGGAGGTGCGCAGAGGCAGATGTGGACAGGGAAGAAGCAGGGACAGACCCTAGAGGGCTGAGCAGATGATGATGTAAGAGCCTTTCTGATGAAGAGGGGAACCACACTAGAGGTTTCCACAGCAGAGTGACAGGGCGTGATTCGTGGTTTGCAGGGTGGCTCCTTCGCTGTGGTGAACTGACTCTGGACCCGAGAGAGCCGAGCAGGGTGCAGAAGGGGCCGCATGCGCGGTCACCATCCTGGTTTGGGCAGTGGAGCGGGGGCTCTGGCCCCGCAGGGAGCCAAGTCCAGGCTATTGACCTAGAAGCCCGACGTCCTCTCCTCCCTGGTTACGGATTCTGCCCCAATTCTTTATCAACAGCATCCTGGAGGGCGGGGTAGGGATGGACAGTCACATGCTGTTGCTGGCCAGACTTTCTATAACATTATATTTCCTCCAAAATTTACTGGAGCTCTTTGTCCTCTTTATTTTCCCTGCCCTGCCCTGCCTTTCCCGAGCAGTTTAGTTCTATAGACATGAGATGAGGTGGAGCAGGGGGGGCTTTCACGGCAAGGAAGCTGTGGTCTCGCCTGCCGGGAGGTCTGATTGTCACTGTTGACGACGGAGCCACAAAT
Organism: Sturnira hondurensis; assembly: GCF_014824575.4. Classification (NCBI taxonomy): domain Eukaryota; kingdom Metazoa; phylum Chordata; class Mammalia; order Chiroptera; family Phyllostomidae; genus Sturnira; species Sturnira hondurensis. Next base: position 798,914 of record NW_028084143.1, read on the forward strand.
AAAGGGAGGACCGGAAGGAACCTTGTGGTGATGCCCTGAAAGCGAGGTCTCATTTCACTGTGGACACAGACACGGAAACACCAAGGAAGTGTGTGCGGACGTGCACTTCCATGCACGCACCACCCCGTGCTGCCGCTATGCGAGCCTGGGAGGCTGAGAGCCAGAATCACAGCTAGAACCCAGTTCCTGGCTCCCGAGTACCTCCTTGCCTGGAGGGGGAAAGTGTTCTAGAAGGGCGGGACATCACAGAAGGATCCGGAATGCAGCCTGCATGGGCTCCCCACGGGCATGATTGGAGCATTGAAATACATGAAGATGATGTCAGATGATTTTCCCCCAAGGATGAAATGGAAAGGAGTGAGTCCGTATATACCCAAAGAAACACGCTGTATGCTTCTGGACTTAAGAGAAATGGGGTGTTTACGTCAGTTACGTCCCCTCCACATGCTAATGAAATGCCCGGATGAAAAGAGTCCCTCTGAGTGCAGAACCTGGCAGCTGCAGCTTAATCACATGATCAGTGTGATTGTCAGTGACGCCCAGGTGGAAATCCTGTGTCACTGGAAGTAGTGAGAAGATGACATCAGATCTGTGATATGCTGCCAGCCTGCCAAAATCGCAGGCCTGGATCCCACCACAAGGAACCAGCAGACAAACTCAGCTGGAGGGACCTTCTGCAAGGTCACTGGCCCGTCGTCCTCGGGAGTGCCAAGCTCTCAAGGTCAAGGGAAGAGGAGAACCGTCTCATCCAGAAGGAAACTAAAGAGACGTGAAGACTCTCTGCAGCCTGTGCATCCCAGGGGCCAGGAATCCTTCCATCATAGAATCCTTCCGTCATAAATGACATTATTGGGACTTACGGAAAATCTCTGAGAAGCCCGAGAATTAGATGACAGCAATTGGTCAGTGCTAATTTCAGGATTTCGGTGGTCATCTTGTGGTTCTGCAGCTCTTGATTGTAGGGGACATTCACTGGAGCCTTCAGAGTGAGGGGGCCTTGGGCCAACAGCTCTCACGGGGCTCCCGGTCGGGTGGGGAGGACAGCGTGCTTTGTGCTGTGGTTACAACTCTTATGAAACTTATGGCTGTTGTAGGTGAATTCGTTGAGAGCCGGCATCTTGACCCGTGAAGCAGCGAGGGAGACGATGCCTGGCCATTCGGCCTGGTTTTGATGTTAGTGCTGTGGCCGCTACTACATTCTCTCTCTAGTCTGTGAGTGTTGAGACCTCAGTGCCCAGGGTACTGTGCTTTTCATAGGTGGGAGGTGGGTGAGTTCAAGATGAACACAGGTCCCGACAGGGGACAATGCAGCCATTAGTGGAAACAGGACAACCAGAACCAGACAAACACGACTCCGCCCCCTGGAGGGCCCGAGCAGAGGAGCCCTGGCAAGGAGCGGGGCCTCCTGAAGTTGGAATGGACTAAGGAGCGTCTCTGGGATGCTCGGGGCGGACGGCGCCTGGACACTGCCTTTCCACCGGCTTTTTGGCAGGCAGTGCGGTCATGTTTATTCACTGTATTTACCTCCAGGAAGGCAAAACACGAGCTGTATGTATATTGGGGATGAAGAAGGGAAGTACAAATAGAAAAAAAAACCGAGGGCCTCTGTTTGATTTCCTCCCCTTCGATCCCGTGAGTGAATAACCGCATTCATGTCTGGATGGAGGTTTGAAGCTGCAGAGCCCCGTCTCTCACTTCTGGCTTTGTCTGGCTTTGTCTGCCAGCCCGGGCAGTGTCCGTGGTCCCATCTCTGCCAGCATCCTGTCCCCTTGGTGGCTGGGGCACAGGCCTTTTCTCTTGTTGAGGCTGCCATTTTTTAAATTTTTGAATCCTCACCCAAGGATCTGCTTATTGATTTGAGAGAGAGAGGAAGGGAGAGAGAGAAATGTTGATGTGAGAGAAAGACATCCATTCATTGCCTCCTGTATGTGCTCAAAGACCCAGGATTGAACTTGCAACCTAGGCATGTGCCCTGACCAGGAATTGAACCTGCAGCCTTTTGGTGCAGGGTACAATGCACCAACCAACTGAGCCATTTAGCCAGGATGAACACCGGCTGTGTTTTGAGTTAAGTCTTCTCTTCATCATTTTCCTTTTTCTCCCCATCTGGGCTATGAGCTATATTTGTGTTAGCAACATTCCAATCATTTCAGCTCTTTCCCATTTCACTGTGTTTTCGTCTGTGAGGCTTGGACCCTGAAGAACTCGTAGTGACAGAGAACCGACTCTGAGTTGAGCAGGAGCCTGTGAACAAAGGTCGCAACTCTGACCTCCTGTTGGAGCCTTCAGTGGCTGTTCAGACGAATTCCTAGTTTGGCTTGTGTTCCAGGTACTTGGAGCCTGTTGGTGGTTGAACTTCAGGGCTGCAAGACCCTCCTCTCACGGAGCTCCTGCACACGCATGGGTGCGTCCCAGTCCAAGTGTTATTTTGGAATTTAACACTTGTGAAATCAAGAATGGCGTTAGACTTTGTTTTTTACCAGCAACGATCCCTTACTTTCAGTCAGGAGAAATACTTCTCTGTTGCTCTGAAGGTTTCTTGAAGTTCGTGATGGCTTTCTCAGGGGCTGTGAGATGCAGGCCTGCAGGACGGAAGAGACATCTGGGAAAGAAAAGTGATGGGCACAGCCTGGGGGGGCGGGAAACGGGTGTGAAGTCCACGGGCAGCCCGAGCCCTGGTGCCACCTCCAGAAGCCCCAGCAGCAGCTGCCCCTTGTTACCCAGTTTGGGTTCTAGGTTTCCTTCCTTATTCGTGTTTTCCACATTCCAGCTCCTATGCCGAGTTTTTCCTTATATAACATCCCCTAAATCCTCTCAACTCTAAAGAATTGGTGGTTTTCCACTCCTAAGTGGTTCGCTTGGCTGACCTGTTTTCCTGCAGATTGACCCTTCAGGTTGGACCTAAAGTCTTTGATGATGAATGAACTTGTCTTTTTAGAAACCCTCACTGGAGGATTTGCTTATTGATTTTAGAGAGGAAGAGCAGGGAGAGAGAGAAACATTGATGTGAGAGGGAAACATCGATCGGTTCCCTTCCGTACATGCCCCAACTGGGGATTGAACCTGCAGCCCAGGCATGTGCCCTGCCTGGGGATTGAACCCTCGACCTTTTGGTGAATGGGATGATCCTCCAGACAACGGAGGCACCCAGCCAGGGTGGATTTTGATCGTTTTTAAGAAGAAGGAACTATCTTTGTTTTCTTCCCACTGATTGATTTTCTCGATGGATCACCAGTGTGATGGACGAGTCACCAGCAAGCTGCTTTGTCTTCGATTCTTAATTCAGCACTAATAAAACACCATCGTTCGTGTTGACAGCAGTGAAAAATGCGAAGGCTTCGCTGTGTTTGCTTTCAAGCTCTTGGTGGGTTTCCTGTTCTTCCCAGGGGTAAAAAGGGGGGGCAAGTAATTCCAGGTCACATGGGGACAGCAGATCCTCTCCCTGGCGCACAGGATTTCCAGCTGGGTGATTTTGTCACAGTGGCTTGTGAGTGCATGTCTTTCTAGCCATTGCATGGGGCTTTGCTACGGGAATTTGGGTTAAATTCTCCCTTACCTAATCTCCTAATTTTATTTTCGTGGCAAAAGTGCCTCACCGAGCATGTGGCTGTGGGGATGAAGTCATTTTGACTTAGATACAAAGACAGTTTCTGATAAGCTCTGAATCTTCCGTGGAACGAGTCAAATGAGTGCTGGGAAGGGCGTGCATTTTTGGCGATGAGCCGTAGCTATTGCTGCGTGTCTCACCCTCAGAATTTTGTGTTTAATGAGATTGTGCAAGATGATAAAACATTGTTTTCAGGTGTGTCTTCGTACAAACGAGGTTCGGGTACTTTTGTTTTCCTGGAGGGATGTTTCATTGGCCGTCAGCAGCTGGAGTCGAATTCCTCGCCGTCCCTCTGGGGGAGGGTTTCTTGGCCTCAGCGCAGCGGGCACCTTGGACCGAATTGTTTTTGTTGTCGAGGCCGCCCCGTGCATGGCAGGACGTTCAGCGGCACCCAGCCTGCACCCATTCGGTGCCAGCAGCACCCTTGCCGGTCTGGGCAGTCCCAGTCGTCTCCAGGCCCCAGACCCCGCCCATTGCCCCTGGGTAGGGCTGCCGGAGTTGGCAAACAAAACACAGGGCACCCTGTTAAATTTGAGTTCTAGGTAATGCTAAGTATCTGTATTGTGGCTGAATGCACATAACATAAAATTGACCATTTTAACCATTTCAAAGTACACGGTTCAGCGGCGTTAAATACATTCTCTTGTGTAATCATTACCGCCGTCCATTCCCTGAACTCTCTCATCCTCCTAAACTGAGACTCTGGACCACCAAACACTAACTCCTTTGCCCACCAGTCTTCTCTCAGTCTCGGAGAATTTGACCACGTGTCTCATGGAAGTGGCAACACGCAGCATTTGTCTTGTGTGACGGGCTTATTTTACTCAGCACAACGTCCTCCAGGTTTTCCCACGTTGTAGCCTGTCTCAGAGGTCCCTCTCTTTTTGAAGGCTGAATAATATTCCACTGGGGATAGACTCTAGTTTCTTTATCCATTCCTCTGCTGGTGGACTTTTGGGTTGTTTCCAACTTTTGGCGACAGTGACTAGTGCTGCTATGGACATCGCGTTTGTGAGTGACTTGTTTAGTACAAGTATGTCCCATGCAATTCTGGATTATACTTACGTTAAAAATTGTTCATTGTTTATCCGATTTTCAAATTAGATGGGCATCCTGCTTTGTTTTATCTTATGGGGGATCTTGCCTGGTGGAGAGTCCAGGCTCTGGGCGCAGGCTGCACGCACGGCGGTCGTCGCTGGGATTGTCACGCACAACATGCGTGTAACATCTCAGGTGTGCCAGCAGGTGTGCCAGCTCAGCGGAGCCCACGCAGAAGCACCTGGCACCCTAACCGCCATGTTCCTTAACTTCGTGAGTCAACAGCCATTTGTTCTCAATTTGGGAAAGGTGACGGAGATTCCAAACTGTCTCTAATCTGCTTCCCACCCACGTTAAAATTCAGGTGAATTAATGTTTACCAAGGTAGAGAAAATAATCCTGGGACTGGAGTCTTTAAAGGTCCACTTAAAGGTGCAAGTTGGGATCCTCACTGGCAGCTTGTCCCCACTTCAAACAATTTCTTTTTTCCCATTTTACTTTTCTGCCCCCCCAGAGAAACTCCTTATAGGCTATTTCTACTGAATTGAGGTCTGTCACATGTGGCTGTTGAGGCCGTCGCCTCTGAGACACGGGGGCTGGGCTGAGTCCTGGCCCTGCCACCCACTTTGGGGGTCACCCACCCCCAGCCTCTGTTTCCCTACCTGTGCTAAAAGTGACACACCGTCTTCCTCAGGGAGTCACCACCGAGAGAAGGGAAATAGCTCGGGAGCAGTCCCTGGGCACGGCCGGTGCAATTCCGCGGAGCTGGGCGAGCTTTGAGGGCACGGCGGTAGAAATACCTGCTAGTATGTATTACGTGCTAGCATGTTCTATGTACAAGCCTAACGTTTTTGCAGGTGTTGTTGCATTTAATCCTCACATCGAGCCCTGAGGCTCATACTATAATTCCTTTTATAGATGATAAACGTGAGGTGCAGATAGGTCCCAGTTACTGACCATGACCCTAGTGGGCAGTAGCGTTGGGATTGGTGCTGGGCATCCTGATTGCAGAGTGTACCGTTGCCCTCGCCATTTAGCTGCCCTGCTGCCTGTGGGGTGCTTCTGGATGGGATGAGAGAATGACATGTGGGGACCTGCGACAGGAAGTGATACCTGCAGCCATGACAGCCCTGGAAGTCACCCTTTCTGGCTTCCAGCAGAGAGGGCAGCCCCCGAAGCAGCCCAAGAAAGGGCGCTTCTCTTGGCCATGTCTTGGGCTTCCAACCTGCTCAGAAAGTCCAACTTGCAAAGTCTCATCCGTGTGGCACCCAGGTCTCGAGCCGGCAATCCCAAATGTGAGAAAATGCGACATTTATTTTTCACAAAAGCAAAAATGGCTTGGATTTACCTGTATTGACTCGAGAAGTCAGCTAGTTACCACTCACTCTCCTACTGGGTGGTGGGACCTTGGACTTGGGCCCTGGGGTTGGGTGCTCCCCTCCCCCAGCACGTAGGCCTTCCTTCTGGCTGCCCACTGCCCAGCTGTTTGGAGTGTCACATTGCAACTGCGTGTTGACAGCGTGGCCCCCTCTTTCCCACCTTCTGCAACACTTTGCTTCAGGCCTTGGAAGGAACCTTTAATCCCCGACTGCTGCGAAGAGACACCAGCGTGCCTGGAGCGCTGTACTCCGCTGAGAAGCTCCCCACCCACGCACACACCCTGCAGACTCACCTGGGGCGTCCACGTCCAGGCTGGCTGCAGGGCTCCTGCCCAGGACAGCGCCTCTGCTGGGCATGGGCTTGGTCGATCCACGTTTCCAGGAAGGCGTCCCTCAGAGGGGAGGTGGGCAGGCAGCTCTTGGCTTTCAGGATCCTCCCATTGTGACTTTGTAGCAGGTGTCAGGAGGTGAAAACCGGAGCTCCTGGAGACTAGACACAGGAACTGGGCTCCTAATGGCTTCATCTTCCGGCCAGAACATTGTTTCCCAGGGGAGGCCTGGTGGAGGCATCTGGAATGGGCACCTGGTTTCTAAAGTTATAAAACTGAGCCTTTGCTTGTATTCACTGGGTGGTTCTTACTAGGTCTCTATATTATAGGGCTTAAGGGTCGCTCATCCCAGTGTTTCTTTATGTCCCTTGAAAACTCTGCGATGACTTAATTACAGAATTTAAGGAGATTGTCATATAAATATGGATAGAGTGAAAAGGGGGAACTTTGCCCCCCGTGAGTGAGGGCAGAAGGAGAAGGAAGGGGGAAGGAAAGGCCTCCCCACGCCTCCTGCTCTGCATCCATCCCACCCCACCCTGCTGCCCACCTTTCCCTGCAGTACTGCCCACACATGTGGTCTGGACGCTCAGGGCAGAGGGCGCACAGCTGCGCACACCCAGGCATGTGTGGGAGTCGGGACCGGGCATTCTCGCCAGTGCAGGGGCATTTGGGCCCCACGGTGTGGGGCAGAAATACGTCCCTGGAAACTCCACTGCAGCACTCGTGAGACGCCCAGCAGAGTGTGGGTGGGCGGGTGTGTGAGCATCCCTGCACAGGCGAAGTGAGGAAATGTGGTCCTGTGGATAATCGGAGGGGAGAAGAGAAGAGGGGTGTGGGGGTCCCAGTCTCCGTACAGAGACCTGTGTGATGTGACAAGAGCACATTTGCGCAAGGGCGTGTTTTAAATGAGTCTTTTGCTCGGAGTGTGGTCCCGGCCCCGGTTGGTCCAGTACTTGTCTGAGGGAGCAGGGAGGCAGGGCTGGTGCTATGAGTGGCAAGGCTGCCCTGGCGCTTCGAGGTCATGTTCCTGGCGATACCGAGCGGCTTCACACTGTGTGGGAACTTGGCCTTCTCCCCTGCTGCAGCATCACGATGGTGACAGGCAAGAGCATCTGTGCCTGGGGCCCGGCTCCTTCTGTGTGTGACCTCAACAAGTTGCCCACTGCTCTGGCTTCAGTGCCTTCTTCTAACAAATGGTGACAAAAGGAAATGCCACCTCCAGGGTGACGGTGTGCACCAGGAAACTCTTTGGAACCATGGGACCGCCTGAAGCCGGCCTGGCTTCCATCAGAGTCGAGGGGTCCCTCGCACTGGGGCTGAGTGGCTGCTGTCAGGGGCACTGCAGAAAATAGTCACCAGTCATGAGGTTGAGGACAAGATGACTCCAAGGTCTCCTGTACCAGTGAGACCGCACACGCAGAGTCCCTGCTCATACTGCTGGAAGGAAGGGGGTGAATGACGCCCCTCCGACAGGTGTGTTCAAATCCTAACCCTTGGCCCCTGTGAATGGGAGCTCACTCAGAAACGGGGTCTTTGCAATATTATTAATTTAAGAATCTCGATATGAGATCACTCTGGCTTTAGGGTGGGCTCTGGGTCCACTGACTGGTGTTCTATCAAGAGAAAGGAGACGGAAGCGCCATGTGAAGAGAGAGGCCGAGATTAGTGTGAGGCATGTGTAAGCCGAGGACCCCAAGGGTGGTTGCCACCCCCAGGAGCCAGGAGAGAGGCAGGGGCAGTTTTTCTCCCAGTGCCGCTGGAAGGAGCCGGCCCTATCACCCTGTGACCTTGGACTTCTGGCTGCTGGAACTGTGAGACAGCAAATCCCTGATGTTTTAAGCCACCCAGTTTGCGATACGGTGTTTCCTCAGACACAGGAAACTAATTCCCATGGGAAGCACTCGGCGAATGCTAGCTGGCTCTCATGACAGCCACTGCGGTGACTTCAGTGCTGGGACTGTGTTCCCAGCCCTGGGTGATGCCGTCTCCCCCCGCCACAGTGGAACTCTTCTACATGCCCTGTTTTCGGATTGCCTGCAGGACAACCACTGTGTAAGGGCTGAGCAAGGTTGTGCCTCCCGGACCTGCAGAACGCCCCTGCAGAATGCCCCTACACTCCAAACCTGTATCAGAAGCAGGCTGGGCCCTGGCTGGTGTAGCTCAGTGGATTGAGCTCGGGCCTGCGAACCAGATGATCGCGGTTCGATTCCCAGTCAGGGCACATGCTTGGGTTGCAGGCCAGTTTCCTGTAGGGTCCAGTTCCCTGCAGGGGATGCACAAGAAGCAACCATACATTGATGTTTCTTTCCTCTCTCCTTCCCTTCCCCTCTAAAAAGATAAATAAATAAAATATTTTTAAAAAATTGTCGAATCAAGGGCACAGATGATATTTGCTTTCCGATTTTGTAATACATAGTTTGGTTAACTGTTGAAAAGGTTTCTGTAGAGCTGGTTAGTGAATTAAAAAAAAAAAAAGAAGCAGGCTGTATTCTCTAGAGTCAGGACAGTGAGACTGAGAATGCCAGGTCACATATCAGAGCTGAGGGACGACACACAGGGACTCTCCCTGGAAGTCTGTCTTGTTTGCACTCGACTTCTCCGGACAGCGCACGCACTCCTGGCTCGGGACAGGGGTCTGGAGGGGTAGCCACTGTGACCCACAGCTTTGTTAAATGCAGGCTCTGCTACTGTCTCTGACCCAGTTTCAGGGGCTGCTTCTTAGTCCAGCTGTCCGGAGACCAGGCTGGAGGAAGTGGTCACACTCATGCACAGTTGAAAAGCCAAGGGGCCAAAGGACGGGGGGAGCTCCTTGGTTTTAAGGCAGGAGCAGGGGTTTATTCTCCACTCAGTCCGAGGGCGGAAAGCTTGGACGAAGAGAGGCCTCCGATGGGAATTCAGTTCTCATGCTCCCTTCGTGACCTCCTTTAAGGAAGGCTGACTTTACGGAGTGGGTGTTCCCAAGGGGACAGCTGTCTTCATCACTCTGCATGGTTTTCGCAGAAGTCCATGGGTTTCCTGGAAGTTTTACTTGGAATTCCAGTGAGTTCAGCCATGGTGCTGAGGTGCCATGGTTTTCGCCAGTAACACTGATGGCCAGTGCTTTTGTTGCAGCGGTGCCCATCCCCCGCACCACACAGCCTTTAGGGAGGTGGCAGCACGTGGATTGTCCTTACCAGCTGTCCCCCGACTACAAAGGAGAGCCCCCTCCTCTCTGATACACACAGGGAAGGCTCAGCGTTCTAACTCCTCGTCTGGGTTTCTGCCCACTGAAATGGGGCCACATGGTCTCTGTTTGTAGCCCTTTGCTGGCTCTCCATCCAAGTTCAACCCTTATCCACAGTGTGAGGCATCTAAGCATACTTAGGGGTCGGGACCACCGAAGTGCACGACCAGGCTGTCGTCACCGTTGATATATCTGCGCATAACCTGGCACTTCCACGTCCCCGACCTGCTTTCTACCAGGGTAGTTGAAGTAGTTGGGACCTTGTCACGTTCTGGGTATCAAATCCCGTCTTGGGCGCCATGCTCCTGTGTGTGGTGGTCTGCCCCCCTGCGGAGCCGGCTTCCCAGAAACTGCCCACCCACCTGCCTGCGTTGCCAGCAGTCCCCCTCCCAGGTTCCTTGAGCTCCACTCATGGGTGACCATTCTGTGCCAAACGTGTAGAGTGCCAAGGAGATAAGTGACAGAGAGGACACTGAGAAAGTACGCAGCCCTCATAAAATGTGAAGAGAGTTACGCAGGTGGACTTCTGCCAGAACAGAGAGAATGGGCAGGTGGCTCAGGACCCGGTTTCCGATGCTGGACCTTTGGTGATGGCCTCTGTCGAGGAGACTGTACTTGTCCCAAAGCTGGTAGGTGGCTGGTCCCCTGTCTCTTCGAAATTGGAAGGCCTGGTTCCGGGTCCTGCCTTTTCAAGGCTGCTCCATGCTGGGACCTGCCTTGCCTCCTTGGACCTGGGACACCCCTGGAAGGGCTCTCTCGTGGGCCTGAACCGAAGCCAGCTGCCTCAGGGCCTGTGCGCTGGTTCGGGAACTTTCCTGAGAGGAGATTTATTCTGGCATCTAACATTGCATTCCTGCGTTTACTCAGGTAGGTCAGGGAGAGCACCTTTTAAGTGAAGGGCTTTGAAAGACACAGAGAAATGTGCAACTTGACCCCCTGTTCCCAGGATACTGAGAGCGGAGAGTGGAGGCAGATGCAGAGGTGGCAATGATGAGATTATGCAGAGCTTCTCAAAATCCAGGTGTCAGCGGTGTGTGAAGGCCAGTGGCATTCGGGGATATTCTTGGGTTGCTTTCTGCAGCCGCGTCCCCACGTGAGGGCTGGGCCCTCTGGTGTCTGCAGCGCGCTGGCCGCTCTCGCCCGGACCTTGAGGAGCGTCATTGTTCTCCCCATCCTTCCTCTCCTGCCCGCCTCGCCTACCCCCGACAAAGTATGGAAATCCTGTCCCCGAGGAATCTTGATCACAATACCCAGGCTCACAGCCAAAAGAATGTATTTTTAACCCCGAGATGTTGAAGCGGGTTCAATCATTCATGCTGCTGTCTCTTAGTCTGCTGCGTGTTGTTAGTTTTCCCAGGCTGAAGGAGCCTGCCGCCCAGCACCGCCCGGAGCGCGCCGCCGGCCTCAAGCAAAGGCAGGTCTGCTCTTAAAATGTGCGAGTCATCAGCCTTCCCAGCCCGGGCTCCGGGAGGGAGGGGACACGCAGACAGACACACATCTCCCAGGCGGTTCTCTGGCTGATCTGGGCCACGAAGCCCAGTGCGGCTGCAGGAGTACAGGGAGCAGGAAAGGGGCTTTCAGTGGCTCCGAGACCAGGGGGAAAGAGAGGAACAAAGGAGGGGCGAGCCCGGTTTGTCTTGAGACCGGCAGGAGAAAGTGTTTTGTAGAAGGCGGAACACCACCGTTTATTTTTTATTTTTTCCTTAAAGAAGTGTTACTTCTGATTTCCCCCCAGGTCTTGTCACATTGAAGTGGTACTTGGTGACGGGGTGGCAGGGGGCATTCCTGCCCAAACTCGGCTGCTAACACGGTGCCAGGAGCCTGGGTGACGGGGGCTGTGGGGCTGGCTGCAGGCTCTGTGGTGAAGCCTGGAGCCGGAGGTGGCCCGGAAGTTTCTGGGACCTGGTAGAAGCCAGGGATCATGATATCAACAAGGTCCTCACCATGAGCATCCCTGAAATGACAGTTGCCTTGCGACATTAGATTGGTTTCAGGTGTATTACACAGCAATCAGAGTTTCTCAAAACAACCTGACAGCCGATTCCTAGTGTTTCTCTGGTGTTTGAATGGGAAGGAACTCAGAGATCGCGTATTTTAACCCTCTTGGTTTCCAGATAGGAGATGCGAGGTCAGAGCAAGTTAGTAGCTGTGAGAGGTCACAGGGTTCAAGTTCACAGGTAGCCCGTGGTCCTGCTCAGATCTGCGGCGGCTGCATCAGTGTGTTCTTGGGACTGTGACATTCTGAGTGTTTGTGTGTGCCAGGCCTGGCTCTCAGTGATTTGAAAATGTTAAACACGTTTAAACATCACCATAACGCTGGAAAGTCGCTGCCATTATTCTGATGCACTTTTAGACAGTCAGAGGGAGAGACCAGTTCAGTGTGTCACTCAGGACCCCACAGCCAGGAAGTGGCAGCTGGGACTTCCCTGGGCTGTGGGTCTCTGAGGCGGTGCTCTGAGCCACTGGCTCATGAGGCTGGCTCAGCCTTGAACAGGTTTTGGTAGCTGGTCTGAGATCCTTGCCTCCACTTATAACAGCACACCCCTGGGGGAAATGTCTCTGAAGATACTGAAAGAGAAGCGACCCATCACTGCAGAGAGGTGCTGAGGGGGCCTGGGAACTGGGGGCGTTGCTCCCGGCAGCTGTTGGCAGGAGGAAAATAGAATGATGTTGTACGTAGTGCTGGCAGCCTGGGAACTGAATTCAGGGGGTCGCAAGGCCAGTTTCAGGGGTCCTGGGATGAGCAGAAGTCTGGGTGGGATCCCGGGAACCCGGCCGCCACTCGGGTCCACTCTCAGTGCCCTGCATGCGGCTTGAGCAGCCGACTGTCGCTCTCCGCGTCTCAGTTGCTAAACTCAGGCTCGGGGAGGCCCTTCCCCTTTTAGTTGTTATGCTCTTGGGACCCTTTCAAGGTCAGTCCCCAAACTAGGCTGTGGCCCCGACCCACTTTGGCTGAGTCCTTGGGTCCTGCTTGGTCCCGGACGAACCCTAAGAGACGTAGGCAGCTCTTGGTTGGCCAGTATGGAGCCAGGACTACCCCTGTCCACTTCAAGGTGGTTTTGCTTTCCTGGCGGTCCCTCACATGACAGATGCTAAAACCAGCCGGGCTCTGTGAGTGTCCAGAGGCTTGGTAGGGGCCATCCTGATCTTGGGCAGAGGAGCGGCCGACCCACAGTCCTCTCTCTTCTGGTGCGTCTGTGTCCCTGCTGATCTGCAGAAGGTGCCTTAGGGGTGTGCCGAGGACACAGTGACCGGGACAGGTTTGCTTACAAACCTCCACCTTGACCCAGCAGTTCCTGGCAGAGTCAATAAATATTCGTGGGTAAATGAGTGAGTAAATGAGTGAACCAAAGTCTGCTGAGAAGTGTTTCCAGGGCAACAGAATGTCTGTGCTGTTCTGATACAGTGACCCTACTGTCCATTGTGGGACAGTGACCCTAATGTCCATCGAGGGCCTGCCAAATAGTGTCAGCGAGGGTCTGTATCTATTGCACCTGGCTGTGGGAAGCCAGACTATGTGTACCATGTGCTTATTGCTCAGCACTGATTCCTGGTGGCAGTGTCTTGAATTGCAAGCACAGTGTCTACTGATCAGTGGCAGTGTCATGCAGGGTCTTCCAGGAGAATGGTGCCCTCGGAGTTATGCAGAGTGGTAGCCTCACCTGGGAAGTAACCCAGGTAAGGGCTGCAAAATAACCTCCAAAATGACAGTGAGCCCCTTGTCTTCTCTTAAGGCCATGCGATCAGGATCATCTGATTTTTAAATGGTACGAGGAAAGATACGTGCAAGACATGCCATTATTTAAAAATACTTGGAAACTGTGGGTCTCGCCTACAACAAGTGTTTGTTCTGCATTTTGTATTAGGACAAATAGAACGACAGAGGGATTAGCCCTGATCATGTTCACAGCTGTCGTGTAGCCAGCACCTGTTGACCACACTGAGAGGCCTTTTATATTTAATATTTCCAATTCTCGTGGTAACTTCGCATATAGGAATAATAATTTTTTTTTTTTTTTTGCATTTTACATGTTAGGAAATGGATCTGAGATTCGGTAGCACACCTGGGTTTACGGCAGGGGCGGGTGTGAATCCCATTGGTCTGCACCTCGGTGGCAGCGTCAGGTCACAGGTCACTGCGTGGCCTTCTGTAGATGGTGCAGCTGCCACTTGCTCCTGTCCAGGAAGCCATCCCTTATGTCTGCTGAGTATTCTAAGCTCAGCGGGTGACAGGCCACGAAGTCCTAACATGAATACTAATTTATCCTGTGCGAGGCGTATTTAATATTTATCTAGCATAAGTACGTTATAATTCAGAATGCCTATTCTCCTGACAACCTGTGAAAAATCATATGCTTCTGATTCTGAACCCTGGGGGGAACTTATGGGGTTGTGCAACTGCTTTCCACATTAAGCCCAATTTATCCTCATATTGGAGAAATCCAATTTAATAATGTGTGAAATGGAGACCAATGTCCCGGCGCCACTCCTCTGTCACTGTCATGATGTGGAAGGTGAAATTGACGATCATGGCAACAGCAGGAAGGGTGAAAGTTAACGATCATTGAGTGCCCGTCGTTTATTGACTCCTTCGGCCATCATAACGAGGGGCGTTGGAGTATTGTCCCGGTTTGCAGAAGAGGAAAGCTCTGTCGAGACAGCCGGTAGCTTGCCCAAGGTGACTCAGCGGGCAGAGTCACCCACGGTGGCCGGAGTTCAAAGTCCTGCTCTCAGCCTCGTGTGCTGCACCGTCTCCCGCTGGCAGGAAGGCCTTTGGGTTCTTGCTTTGAAAGTAAGCACGTGTGAGTAGCTATAACAATAAGGCTGAAAATGATCCTGCACAAAATAAATAACCCAGCCTTTGGTGCATCTCTAAGGCAATGCTGGGTTTGGTGTCTGTGTGTTTGAGTCTGACGCAGCAGCTACATTACCTTGAAATTTTCATTCTTAGCCATCGTTTTGCAACATTTCATGGGACCTCTGATTTTTCTAGGGTAATTCTTGAATTTCTAGAAAAAATTCTCCAAGCTCGTTTAAACGGGACATCTTTTTAATTAAATCTGTTTCATTAACTGTATTAGTGGGTGCTGTAGACTGTGTCTCCCCAAATTATTGCCATATTCTAGTGATCAATGGGATAGTGTTTAGAGGGGGCCCTTTTGGAGGTGATTGGGTCATGAAGGAGGTGCCCCACCTAGTGAGTGGGATCAGCGCCCTTATGAATGAGACCTCAGAGAAGTCCCTTGTGCCGTCCCCATGGGAGGACTTGGTGGAGGACCGGGACGGGAGCCCTCACCGACCCTGCACCTGGCAGCCCCCAGAACCGTGAGGAAGGCATTTCTGTTGTTACAAACCACCTAGTCTGTGGGACTGTGTCCTGTCAGCCCAAATGGACTAAGACAGTGGGACAACTTGGTGTCATAAGTTAAGGAGGGAAATCATTACAACCCAAAGTTTGGGATAAAATGAAGCAGTTCCCTCATTGGCCAGAGTTCTGTCTTTGGTCCGCCCCCCCACCCTTCCCAAAGCTGGGTAAGTGGGAGTCCTTGAGAGCTCCCCACCCTGGGATGTGTACCCCTTGGGAAAGCTACCCTCTCCAGGGTCAGCTGTCCGGGCCTGTACTTTTCTAGCTGTGAAAAGAAAACTTGAGGAGGAGGCTGGAGGCCGGAAGCCAGTGTTAATGTACATTTTCAAGCTTTAGTGTGGCTGGGGTATCTCATTATATCTCAGGAAGGAGCCTGGAGGAAAGAGACAGAAGAGCGGAAAGGGAGAGGAAGGAGGGACAGAGGACGAGCAACAGCCTGTAGCGAGAGCTGTGAGTGCCACCCAGCCTCCGTTGGGCACGCCCTCTGGTCCAGGGCCGCTGTCCGTCTCCATCCTCTTCCTCTCCTGTGACCGGTCTTCTAACGCTACCCTGCTTGGCTAGAGGTTGGAATAGACCCTATGAAAAGTGGTGGGAGTCTCAGCCGCTCCGCATGGCGTTCCATGGGAGTG
Organism: Sturnira hondurensis; assembly: GCF_014824575.4. NCBI lineage: Eukaryota > Metazoa > Chordata > Mammalia > Chiroptera > Phyllostomidae > Sturnira > Sturnira hondurensis. Next base: position 814,484 of record NW_028084143.1, read on the forward strand.
GTTCCTGGCCACTGCAGACCCCTGCATGGAGGCCGTGCTCACAGAGACAGGGTCTTCCCATCAAAGTCAAGGACGGGCGCTCTTCAGTGGCTGCTCGGGGTTTTGATGGACACCGCACAGCACACACAAGTGAAAGAAAATGATTTTTTTAGAAAGTAACATAAATCCCAGAGGTGCTGTTAAAGTTACAGGGTGAAATGTTCTTAGTGGTAATTAAACATATATACACTCGTTTGTAATGGTAAGAAGTAAATTTTAAATACTGCTACCCAACTGGATAAACAGCTTCTAAATCAGCATTAGTTGTCTTATGTGAGTGATCTCTTTCATGAAGTTGCTGGATTGTGTGGTTCTTTATTTTGATCTGATGAGCAATTGCTCAGTTTCATAATTGGCGCTTGACTTGCGTTTCTAAGAGGTGATTCCTGGTTCCTGGCTCTGAGGGGGCGTCCCAGGTCTCCTGCACGTGAGGGGGCACTTATTCTGGGACACCCCTCTTCCGCTGGAATCGACACGGAGGTAGGGTCGGTGCAACCAGAGATATGTGTTTATCTGGGCCTCTTGCTCCTGTCTGAAGGGCCCTCGGGATCAACTTGTGGTCAGGTCTGAGCCACAGAGAGGTGACACAGCCCTCACACTCAGAGGGAGCTCCTGCTGACACGGGACAAGGCAGGGTTGTGCAGCAGGGCGTTCAGGACATCTTAACACCAGGGGATGAGCCAGTCTGTCCTGAGCTAGCCGTGGCCTGAGCTAGCTGTCGGGCCATTGCAGGCCCTGTGTGATTCCAAGGCTGATAGATTGTCCAGGGGAGGCCCGGCCCCGTGGGACCGTTGTTGGGTGGGTCCTCCAGACAGTTTTCTTTTCCAACACAGATTTTTTTCAACAGCTAAAGTACAAAGGAAATACATTCACAAAGAGGGGTGGGGGGGAGCACTACCTTTTATTAAAGTCATTCTCAAAATTCATGTCCTGAATTTTCCAAAGCGGGAAGGTTAAGGTGGAAGGGTGGGGTGTCGTGTGTGCGCACGCACACACACACACACACACACACACACACATGCACACACACATGTTGACCTTCACAAGCACTGCAGGACGGCTCAGCCATGGCCAACTCGGAGAACGAAGTGGGAAAAGCCAGACTCGGCTCCCGGACAGCCAGCACCTGTGGAGCCCTGTTCTTCCNGGCCATTGCAGGCCCTGTGTGATTCTAAGGCTGATAGATTGTCCAGGGGAGGCCCGGCCCCGTGGGACTGTTGTTGGGTGGGTCCTCCAGACAGTTTTCTTTTCCAACACAGATTTTTTCCAACAGCTAAAGTACAAAGGAAATACATTCACAAAGAGGGGTGGGGGGAGCACTACCTTTTATTAAAGTCATTCTCAAAATTCATGTCCTGAATTTTCCAAAGCGGGAAGGTTAAGGTGGAAGGGTGGGGTGTCGTGTGTGCGCACGCACACACACACACACACACACACACACGCGCACACACACATGTTGACCTTCACAAGCACTGCAGGACGGCTCAGCCATGGCCGACTCGGAGAACGAAGTGGGAAAAGCCAGACTCGGCTCCCGGACAGCCAGCACCCGTGGAGCCCTGTTCTTCCCTGGGCTGCCTTGTAGGCCATTTCGGTTCATGGAGCGACCTTTACCTCCCGGAGGGCTTGCTTCTGAAGGTGACACTTCAGGCAAAAATCAGGCACATTAAAAATTGCCCTCAAAAGTCTCTGAAGTTGCGCATAATATAAGGTGTTCAGGGTTATATGCACATACATGGGTCTTTTGCCAGTTTGAGTGTCTAAGGGTACAGTGTGCGACGTTTGATGGAACAGGCATGCAGAATGCAGTTTTCCAGTATCCCTTGCCCGCAAGTGTCCCGCAGAGCATGCCAGTCACACGGATGGGGGTGCGTGACAAACTTGGACTCCACCCCGCCACCCTCGGCTGCACAGGGACACAGACCGGTCGTCTTCAAGCTGCCCTGTGCTCCCAGGACCCAGTGCCGTCGCATTCCAGACCTCAGTTCTGGCACCGTCCAAGGATGCACTTGTCACTCCCCAGCCGAGAGGCCTTGTCACTGGGGAGACAGCAAAGGGCACTGTCCTGGAGTCCAGCGATGTGTGTCTGGGTGCCGTGAGGCCACACTCGGTTCTGGGGGTGGGTCTTGTGCTCCGACCTCCTCCGCTGCACCGGAAAAAATGGGGAAGACAGCGTGGCATTCTTCATTTTGAGTGAGTTTGTCCACGTTTCTCTTGGTGGAAGGTTTGGGTGACAAACCCGCCAAGCTGCTCTGCACCAAGGCAGCCAGACCCGGCCCGAAAAACTCAGCCATGGCCCGGTGCTGGTGGCTGGGTCCCTGGATCTCAGCCATGAAGGACAAGCCAACAGAAGCCTCACCCACATGATTGTCTGATATTTAAACAAAATGAACGGGTTTTCACAACCCCTTAAAACAAATTCCTTGTGAAAACGTCAGTGGGATTCTGAGGTGGCAACGAGGCCTTTCTCACACCTGTGACATCAGAACTAAGGCTTAGACCGGGGCGCTTTTCTTGTTTATTTTGGTCCAGGGGGTCACCATCCCACCCACATAGGCACACCGTGGCTTTGCGATAAGGAGAAACGGCCCGCTGCTCTCTGGGTCCGGTGACAGAAGGGGTGTCAGAAGAGCAGACACACGAGCCTCAGCCACCCACAGCAACAGGAGATGCAGAGCGCACTTGGACCTGCAGCCTCGCAGGTTCTGACTCCCGCTAAACCCGTAACCCCGTCTCACTATGGGGCCGAGCGGGCGAAGCCTGCCTCACGGCAAGAGTGAGTTTTATGATCTTGTCAGAAGAAATGGTTTCCCTGGGACCATTGCAAGTCATTACTTTTACACCTACTTTCTCCTAAATATCGAGGACGTTAACTTATTCACCTTTTTAGTGTCGAGCACTTTTAATACTGAACACACATGCCGGGACACTGTGGGGACTCAAGGATGGATTTTCCATCGGTAGTTGGTGCTCACAAGTCGGGGGCTCGGCCTCAGCAGATTTAGTGGGAAAGCGCTCCCCCCACCCCAGCTTCTCCTGCACACGAAGCCGGTGGTCGGTCCCTCAGGACAGAATGTGCGAGTCAGAGGAAAGTCAGGCTCAGGTCTGTTTGGTTGACGAGGTCCTGGCCCCCCGTTGGCGTGACAGCAGCGAGAAGTTTCCCCCTCAACTCCCAACTCTGCTGCCCGGTCCCGGGGGCAGTCAGGTGGACTGCAGTGTATCCAGGCTGCGGTCAGCAGGCGCTCAGGGGATACGAGGTCAGGAAAGGGTTTGGGACGGAAGGGTAGCCAGGGTCCAATGGGGTCGGGAAGCTGCGGGGGTGGGGGCAGGGTGGGAGCACAGCAGCCTGGGAGGGGCCACGTGAAAGGGATTTCTGAGTGTTTGTGCGTGTGCAGCGTGAACACAGCTGGAGATCACTAGCAGTCCTTTCTGCTGAAAGACACACCCACCCCTCTTGGCAGCAGCCAAGCCTCTCGGCTGCTCTGGGACCCCGTGTTGTGATTTGATTCTGTATGCCCTGCCCTGCCCTGCTGCGGGGCCTGCTGCCCGCTGGCCCCTCCATCTCTGTTTTCCTTGCTGCCCCTTCTTGGTCCATCTTCCTAAGAGTTTGTCCTTGGACTCTGTCCCCAGCCATCCGGTCCCACGTTACTTCGGAGCCCTTACCTGTGGTTCCTTGCCTGCTTACTCCTTCTTGCTCCTTCTTGCTACCTGCCTGGCACGTCTTACATCGTCATGGTTGTTCCCCTCCCCCCAGCCACTCCCCAGCGTGCACTCCTGTCTCTGTGCTCGCTGGCTGTTTGTCGCGGCCTCTCTCCTTCCCTGTCTCCTTGTGTAAACCCCTTCAGCTGTGTGACTCCCTCGCTAGTTCACAGGAGTCCTCCGGCTGCAGGCTGGAGGGCACGGTCCACTTTGGCACCAGGCACAGCAGCCAGCACCCGCCAGCCAGGGGGTTGCCTCCCACCGGGCGATCTCACCGGCCAGGGGGGCGTTGTCCTGCTGGTATTGATTTGCAGGCGCAATTATATGTGCAGATGCATTCTCCCTGTTCTGCCTTAGGACCCAGTGTTGAAAATTAGATTGTAAATGTCCCATCCTCCTCGCTTGCATCGTATGCTTCTGGACACCTCGTGCATAATTGAAAATGAAAGGCATAGAAAATTGGACTTATTTAGCTTGCTCTGCTTGAAACCCATGTAGGGCTGTTTCTACATTCCCACGGACCTTGCGCTCTTAGGGCGCGTTTGCGAGGCAGGGGGGACACTTGTAAGCCGGGGAGATGTTAGCTCTTGTTGCACTTTGTTTTAATGCATTCAGTTTCCCCCTAAGCATTGCCCCAAATACAGTTTCGGAGTCAAAGACTGAAAATGAGAGTTTCCTGTGGTGTGTTCTCTGCTGCAGTGAGGGGCCCTGGCCAGCTCGCACTGTGGGTCATGGTGGGGAGTTGCCACATTCTGCTTTCTGCCGGCACGTTCTCCTGTCTTCACCTTGCCCCCTGCAGACGGCAGGTGGGAGTCGATGAAAATGTGGGCCTTAGCTCTATGTGACTTTTATGCATTAGCTGACTTGCAAACACTGCTCTCACAGGTACCTGTGTGCACAGGTGGGCCTTGAGGGGGTGCCCCCCCTTGCCAGTCCTCACTCCCTGCTCTGGCTGATACAAACCCTAGCAATGTCACATAGAGCTGCCACACACACCTGTGGTGTGAATTGGGTCCCTTGCACCTGGGAGGTGTTATGTTCACACTGAAGTGACCTCCATGTCTCAGACTCAGGGTGCACAGCCAACCCCACACTCCCCGGGATGCCCAAGTGCCCACCCCTGTGCTCAGGGCCAGAGCAGGCTGTTCTCCCATGTACTGTTCTCTGCAACAGAGAGAAAGCGGCCAGGAGAGGAGAGTAAAATCAGACACACTTCATGGCAGAGCTAATGAATAATATGACAAGCACTACAGAGAACCCACTGCAGGGGGCGCTCCTCCTGAAACTGGAACTCGAATGGGAGAGACAGGGCGGTGAAACCCCCCAAAACAGCAGCAACAGGCAAATAAACCCATCAGCGAGGTAATTACAAGGTTCTAAAGGCCCGTGGAGTCAAGGATCAGAGGGAATATAATTGGGGTGACAAGCCATGGGGACTGCAGAGGAAATGTCCTCTGAAGGGGGAACCTTTACACTGAGGTTTCTGGGCCAAGAAAACCAGCCCTGCGGAGGCTGGAGGGGAGGAGTGCAGAGGACACGAGGGAGGCCGGTGGCGGCAGATGGGAGCCGGCGAGTCGGCCATGCACGCTGGCCGCTTTGTGGAGGGGTCTGACAAAGGGAGGCCAGGGCAGGGGTTAAGCAGGTATTTGGGGCTTTCTCACCAATGGAAGGGCCAGAGCGAACAGGTTAGGGAGCAGAGGCTCCTCCGCTGTTGGTGGCCCCACTGGGTGGCCCTGGAGAAGACAGCACCCATAGATTCCACCAGAGCCTTTGGCCTCCCCGACCTCCCGCTTTGCCCATGTGCCAACCTGAGGCTTGGTGCCTGGCTGGACCCTCCAGCATGGCCAGGGCGGGCCCCCAGCTGTCTGGCCCTTGTGCTGAGCACCCACCAACCCCCTCTGCCCCCAGGGTTCCTCTGGGGAAGGTGCCTCTGTGAGTCTCCTAACCCCTTGATGCCTGGGCTGTGCAGGATCAAGGATCATGTTCCCCGGGCAGCTGTTTGGAGAAGGCCCTTTCCCGACATCCCGTTCCCAGCTGGCAAGGCTGGCCCCTTTCGCTTCCCCTCTTCCGTTGCAGAACTAGCTGCTCCTGCTGGTGAGAGCAGGCTGGTCACTAACACACGTGGGCTGGGCAGAGGCACAGCCCAGGGCATACATGCCGAGTGTCTGAGTAGTTAATAGTGTAAATCAGTGTAGTAAGCAGCTGAACACGGGAAGTTCTGCTGTCCTAAGTTGAGGTTTTATAATGTAGGTTTTATTGCTATTCAGGTGTGTGGGGGCCCCCAGATCAGGACATGGTAGCCACTGAGGAGGGTTTCTTACCCACAGGCCTCACAACCGGGGAGGCACTGCACACTGGGGGCCCATGGGCTCAGGCAGGGGATGAGGGAGCAAGCGGTACCCTGGGCACGAGCCTTTTCTGTGTTTTCTGCAGGAAGGAATGGGCAAGGTCAGTTGGCTGGTGGGAGAGAGGAGGAACTTCAGGGCCCTGGGGCCAGAGGGCTGTCCCTGCTGGTCTGGTCCCTGCCTGGGGGACTAGGACAGAGGGAGGGTGACTCAGAGTGTGAGGACCACAGTGGGTGTGGCTGGGGTGTGGGCTCTGCATTGATTGGTTGGCTGGCGCCTGGAAGGTGTGCTCTCAGGTGAGGTGCTCTCGGTCTCTGGGAACTGGCTAACCCTGGGAGGATTAAGACACAGAAAGTAGAAAATGTGATTACTACATTGGTCAAATATGACTTCTTAGTGGCTAGGAGGTGCGGTGTGCATTTAGGCGTCTTGGGCGCTTGGACTCTGTGACACACAGCAGAGGCGCGGGAGAGCCAGCTATGGTCTCAGGCCTGTTGCCCCTCATACCATGAGCCGTCACATACAAGGGTGAGGATACCCCAGCTGTGTGTCCACACTCTGTCCACCCCTCTCCCATGTGAGGCCCAAAGGCAATGCCCAACTCCCCCGCTCCCTACCTCCCCCCACCCCCCGGCCCAGGAAGGCGGCCTGCTGCCTCTGGATGCTGTCATGCTTCGGAAGACAGCGGCCTTGTTCAGGCCTGCTGGGGCTCAGGGACGCCACGTTGACCTTGGCCACACCTGGTGCTGGTGCCCAGTCAGCGCCGGAGTATTAGCCCTGTGTCCTTGCTGTGTCTCCCAACAACTCTGCAGGGCTACCTGGCCCAGGGCCCCCGAGGGCTGGCTGAGGCCCTTGTGCGGTCTGCACTGCAGCCCCTGGTCCTGCGCCTCCCCCGTACTTCCACGGCATTGAGCTGAAATCTGCCCTGACACCTGGTCATTCATGGCCTCTCCTGTGTGGAGGGGCTCACCACCTCCACCACCCCGCCACACCGCCTTGCAGACTGCCCTCCTGGAGCCCCTCAGCCTGGGCTGCACATGCTGACGGCACCATGCACCTCAGGGTGCCGAGCTGGGGACGAAGCTTGCCCGAGTTTAAGAGTGGTCCAGAGACATTGGGGTGAGGAATTCCAGTGTCCTGGGGCCCAAAAGTATGAGCGAGAAGGGAGGCACAGGCTCTGGAAGGACATCTCCTTCCGCCTCATGGACCCCTCACCTCGTGGGGAGGGGCATCTCCAAGGCAAGGCCTAGGGCAGGGGCACCCTAGTCTGTAGATCTAAGTGTGATCCTGGATTAAAGAGTTCTGGGCGAGGAGTCACTTCTGGCAGAAGCAAGAGGCATCACCGGGCTGTTTCTTGCATGGACGTTTCCACCAGACATGTGTTTGTCCTGATGAAGCTGTGATGCAAAGTTCTGTATTTTTCTCTGTTATTTTAAAAGTGTATTTGTCTTGCCTCTCTTGCATTGTCTGCATGCTGAAGATTTGATTCGGCCTCTATCGAGACCTGGTCTATAAGTGTGATATTCCTGGTCGTATGTGGCCCAGTCCTGGGGCTGTGGGGGGGGGTGGTGATGGCAAGTGCCTGGCGGTGGGCACTGTGCATGTGTGTTTGTGGGATGTCACCTGTGGTGGAAGGGACCTCACAGTCAATGAAAACCCTACTTTTGTGAAATAGTCCCCAAATGGAAAATTGCCCCTTTCTTCCTATGTTCTCCATGGCCAAGTTGGCCGTTCCGCCCCTTAGTTCTGTAAAAAGTTTGAAAACATGGGTCCAGGAGAAAACTGTAGGTGGAATCTTTTCCAAGTGCATGAAGAACATGCATTAGGCTAACTGCTGCCCTTCCCCGTGACAGAGAGTTTCACGTCACAGGCGCTTTGTCTGTCTGCGGGCGCCTCACCGATCTGCTGCGTCTGCTTTGCCTCAGGAGCCCAGTGGGGCGTCACTGGGGCCTCAGGGGTGAGCTCGATGTTCAGGCCTTGGAGGAGGGTACTGTCCATTGTTGGAAAAGGCCCACCCTGCACTTAGAACCTCAAATGGAACCGGCGGAGGGGTCGCTCTGCAGCGGCAGACCCTGTCTGGCACCAAAACGAAAGCCAGTTCACTTTTGGACTTGGCCACAGCCCGTGAGAGGTTGGGAAAGCCTGCACAGTTCACCCATAAGCTGGTTTCACCTGAGTCCGCACTGTTTGGGAGCTGCAAGCAGCCCCAGGAGCAGCAATGAGTGCGGGTCGATGGCTCGGCGAGGCTGGTGACGACAGAGCCTAAAGATGGCATTTTGAAAACTCTCCCTCCCATCGTACCTCTGCCTCTCCTTCCCCTTGCGCTTGGCTTTGTAATGGACACTAAAATATATCCTCTATTCATTTCCCTTTCAGCTCCTGGGCCTGTTCACCAGGGAGCCCGCGTGGCCCCGGTCTGCGCCCCGGGCTGGGCTGCATTTGGGCCTTTCCTCCATCCGCCGCTGACTCGTTCTCAGACCTCAGTCCTGAGAATCTGTTCTGATTTCTGTCTCATCAGGTTGTCCGTTCCTTAAGGGATAAACCAGGTCTTGTTCATGGTGGCTTCCCCAGTGGCCAGCACAGCACCTGGCCTATAACCAGTGTTGCCTGATGCGCTGGGCACCTGAGCACCTTCTCTGAGCCCAGGATCATGCTGGACTCCACCGGTTCAGAAGGTAGAATCCCTGGCCAGGCAGAGACGAGAGGACCTTGGTGGAACACCCTGGTGGTGGGTGAGGTGGCAGCGGTGCTGGGCCCGGGACTCTGAAGGACTCCGAAGTTGTTGGGACTCTCTCCTTTCCTGTCCTCTGCTGGCCTCTGGCTGTCAACTTCATCCTCACACTGCACTGTGGCCACAGGCAGCGCCCCACCCTCATTCTCCAGTGTTGGCACCGGAGGCAAAGGTCCTCTCCAGTCCTCTGCAGAGCTGCGGACTCCAGGGCAAGGGGCATGATGAGCTCCCCTCTACGCCCCTTGGTCTGGAACAGGCTCAACCGGTACGGTGACCGCTGCATGGGGTGGCAAAGGGCAGGGGCAGAGTGCGGGGGGGCGGGGTGGGTTAGTGCCCCAGAAGGGAAGGCTGCTGGGCAGATGACCCTTGTGCAGGAGGTGTGATGTGCTGCGGGGCCAGTCGGCAGGGCCATTGGTGAGGAGAGTCTCTTTCTGCTCCCTCCCAAGAGCACCTTGGGCACAAGGAGCAGGCTGCCCTGGGCTGGCAGTTTCGTTAGGATCCACACAGCTTGGGGGGACAGTGCCTGCAATATGAAAACACCTCGGCATTGTAGATCTGAGAAGCTTAACCTGGGTGTCGCTCCTTGCCCCTGAGCCCACTCTGAGTCTTCTGCCGATGCCTCCCGATCAGACAGGCGGCCAGGCCCCGGACGCCTTGGTGCCCAGTAGTTGCGAATGTGGACTGCATTAAGGGCCTAAGTAAATGCTGCCCTCTGTGAGGTACAGAATCCTTCAGTGAAGGTCGTGGACTGTGCTTCACAACAACTGGGCAGCAGTGCTGGGCACTTGGGCACGAAGCCGAGCCGGGGCTGCGTTTTCTCCTTGCTCCTTGAATGAGCTTCCCTGGGCCTCAGCCTCTGCCTCCTTATTCTGGGACGGGATCTGGGGAGTGCCCGTGGGAATTGGATGAGGTGAAGCACGCACATGGAAGCATCCTGTCGGCTGCTGGCGGGAGCTCACTTTCCTTAGCTTAAGAAGGTCAAGTGTGGGTGTGGGCTTTTTCTTCTAACGCAAACTGGTTAAGAAAATAGCGTTCCATTTTAAAAACAAAGTCCCAAATTCTACTCCTGTTCTATCAAAATGTATGAGGAGAAGTAAATTGTGTCTGCGTGTGTGCACAGTATATGTATACATGTGGGTTCATGCATGCCCCAGTGTACATGCACCTGTGCGGTCTGTGCAGCCCGTGTGTGTATGTGCACATGATGTGTTTGTACATATGTGCTGTGTGCATGCGTGTGTGTGTTGGAAGGAAGGAAGGGGAAAAAAATCAAAGAGCGCTCCCAGGCAGGACAAATAAAGAGACATTTTAAGGAATTTTTAAACCATTGTCGATGAGTCCCCAGGTCACGACTCTTGTGATGACAGGTGCTGGAAGGCAGAAAAGCAAAGCTTAGCTGCCTGCACTCAGCCAGGAGTGCCAGCAGAGGAAGCCACTCTCTGGGGCCTGAGGAGCTGGCTGGGATGCACGAGTCGGGGGCTGCCCTGGGAGGCTGCGAGGACCAAGACTCTCGGCTCTTTTTCTGACCTGCTCTCCTCACCATGTGCTTGGTTTTTCTTTGTCATTGAATAGTGCTGATGTATTAGGCTGTGTGCTTCAAGGGCATGGGGAGACTGCATGCAGGAGCAGGTCTGACGGGGAAAGTGAGAATCACTGTATCAGATGCCACCCAATTAACTGGTGACAAGCAGGGCTGGTGGAATCAGAACCTGGGCTGTGTCTGCTAGGTAGCATAAGTGCTCACAATTCGTTCAGTGTTTCTAAACCCCATGGAGTTTCCCTGCTCCTTCCGTGCCTCCTGCCCACTATCTCTTCCCATCTGAGCCCCAAGATTTCTGCTGATGTGAGTATCAAGATTGACAAGTCCCTGAGACGTGGTCTGGGCTCAGGACAGCAGGGCAGGGCTCGCCAAGGCCACTGCAGCCACAGACCATCAGGCGGCAGGTTGGTGGAAGCGGAAGTGCACATGCAGTTTGGCATAATTCGTTTGGCTCTCTTCACGGATGACCGAATCACACAAGGATGCTCCTGGTTGAAATGGCTTCCCCACTCGCTGCCCTTTCGTGCCTTTAGCAACGTGAAGTGGCCACAACACATCCCTCCCACGCGTGTCACTCAAAGGGAGAAATCTGCATGGAGGGGTTAATTTCTGCCCCCACTTCTGAATGGTGATGGAAGCTCGGAGCCTGTGCTTTGGACCAGCCTGGCGTTTCCTGTAGCCCCCCCCCCCCATCTTCCTGGGGCGTGGCTTCACGCACTACATTGAATAAGATGAAGATGTGAGCTTAGGGAAAAATGATTCGGAAATTATGGGGGAGGTAAGATGATACAACATTAAATGCCTGATATTCTAAAACACAAATCTTACTTTATGCGCAACTGCTGTTTTGGATTATCCATGCCTCCTCTGGCTTCAGCTGGCATGGAAAATCCTTTAAGATTCCCACTTCAGTCATTTCCTCTGGGAGCATTTTCTAATGCTGTCAAGCTGGACCGAATCTCTTTCTGCCTTGTTCCTGGAAGGAGGGCCGCTTGAAGTTTCTGTCATTGAACTGACCTCCTCGCTTTCACCATTCGTTCGTTTATGTGGCTGGTGTTCTCTGTGCTTAGGGCCCCTCCGTGGTCCCAGAGCTCAAACGCACAGCCTGGCACGCAGTGGCTGTTGAAGGAACACTGGAGGAAGGCAGGAGTGAGAACACTCACAGTCCCAAAGAGAGGCCTGCTCATTGTCACCGTTCATTAGTTCTGCAGGACCCATATTTGGCCATTTGTCTTCTCTCTGCAAATCTCTTATCAGCCACAGAGGAAAGGAGAGAATTAATAGCTCACTGAATGGTGACCCCAGTGACCAGCGAATCCACTGCTAATTTAGCGGTGGTGTATTTTTGGTCCTGGCCCCAGATAATTTACAACGACCAGTCTGAAACCTGGGAAGGACTGCGTCCTGTTGAATTTTGGGACCCTCTCTACAGAGAATTCTGTCTAAATGACCGCCACATGCAGCGACAGCAGAAAAATGCTGGGGATAAATCTAAGATGCACATAAAAATGTGTTTGCAAAGCCCTGTGAATTTGGCATCTCATTAGGAGTGAATCGATATGAAAATAAGCCCTAGTAAATTATTAATCGTTTTCTCATCATATCCAACTTTGAAATGACCTTGGCCTTACCACGTGAGTGTGTATGCATGTATATGTATTCATATTTTTATATGTGTGTATATATCTATATTTATATGCATATTTGCATTTATTGCACAGGGGTCACTTATTTTATGCTGATATGTTAGTTGCATGCTTCCCTACAGCTTCCGTGCAATTTGATTTGTATTTGTTGAACGCTGTTGTTTGCAATTGCGAGCACTTCCTGTAACTCCGACTTTTTTCAGCACAGTCTTTGGTCTCCCCTGAACTCACTGTGTCGTTGGAGACCTGCCGCAGTTCGGTGGTGGCTGGGACTTCCCGTGCATTCATTCAGTGTGTGTCTCCTGAACTCCTGTTGGAAACGAAAGTTATGAGCTGTGTGGCAGCGGGCTGTGGTGCGCTCCCTCACCAGCTGTGTTTTGCCAGCTGTGAAATGGGGACGATAATAGAGCTGCTGCATAGGTATGACTCTTAGTCACTGTTTGGGACCGCACCTGACACATGGGCACTGTTCGCCACGTGGGTGTCACNTGAACTCACTGTGTCGTTGGAGACCTGCCGCAGTTCGGTGGTGGCTGGGACTTCCCGTGCATTCATTCAGTGTGTGTCTCCCAAACTCCTGTTGGAAACGAAAGTTATGAGCTGTGTGGCAGCGGGCTGTGGTGCGCTCCCTCACCAGCTGTGTTTTGCCAGCTGTGAAATGGGGACGATAATAGAGCTGCTGCATAGGTATGACTCTTAGTCACTGTTTGGGACCGCACCTGACACATGGGCACTGTTCGCCACGTGGGTGTCACTCGTGGTGTGGTGTATGTCCTCACAGTGGATTTCAAGTGATGCAGCAAGATCTCTTGGGTACCAGCAGAGGCTCATGGGTGGTGTTTCCATCCTGCCCTTCGGGGTAAAATTTGACTTGTGTGGCCCTTCATATAGTTGATTCTGCCAGCTCTGTGGTCCTACACAACCTTATTCCATCCCACCTACCAGGACTGTCCAACTGCAGGTCTATTTTTCTGCGTTGTTGACTTCCTTAGGGCTTCGTTGCCCCGTATTACTACTGCATCTCCATACGCATCCTCACCTGCGGATATGTGTTTATCGATTTTAGAGAGAAAGGAAGGGGAAGGGAGGAGAGAGAGAGAGAGAGAAACAGTGATGTGACAGAGAAACATGGATCGATCGCCTCCTGTGTGCACCTCAACTGGGGATCGAACCTGCAACCTTTTGGTGTACAGGACATTGCTCTAGCCAGCCGGGCCACCCAGCCAGGGCTCTGCATGGTTTAATCACCCAAATAAACAAAAGAATAACACTAGGTTCAAACATTGGAGTTCTAAAAAGTTTCCTTTGTCTTTCACATTGTCCTTCTGGAAAATTTTACCAGTGAGAGTTAATCTTGTCTATATCGATCCTTAAATAATGATCTTTGAAGTCTGACGACCTATATTTGTTCAAGTGAAGTCAGGCCTCACTTGGTACTTACCTTTTCTTAGAACAATCCAATAACATTCGACAAAATTGGTGATTAATGCTGAACTGATGAGTGCCCTTTGGCTTCCATTTTCAAACCTGAGACCTTCTTGCGCTGACCTCATGATGCTGTCCACCTGCCTTGAGGATGCTGGGGCTGAGGTTCCCAGGAATCGCTGCTTCCATCGGTCTGATGTCAAGCCTGCCTGGGACTTACTTCCTGTGATTATCCAGGCAAATATTGCTACCCCCTTATTACGCCAGCAAATGGCACAAGGCACTGGAACCCAGCTAGACCTGCTTCCACTTGACATTCTCCTGTCTTCCTTGTTTACACTGAAAACAGTACTGCTTGGTGGCTTTTCATCAGGCTCATAGGGGCAGTTTTGGGATATTGGTGACAATGAAGATTTACAGAAAATGTTGTGTGGGATGAGGTCTGTCCCATACCCCATCCCATGCACGTTGACCGAAACAGGGTCCTGAGAGGCCCAGACGGAGACTCCGGGCTGAGAGGCAGGCAGTGTGGCTTCTGTTTCCACGCACCACAGCTCCAGTGTCCACGAGCCCTTCAGCATCAATTATCTTCGAGACTGAAGAGCAGAACCGAAATAATGATAAATACCATAATAGCAATAATAACAGTAATTATAGAAATGGCAACAACATCAATAATTACAGCCACCATTTGAGGGAGACGCGTCTGCCACCGCCGGCTCTTCCGGGCGCTCCTGTGGATAGCCCGTGAGTGACCACCGGCAGAGGGAGACCCTCTGGTTGCTCAGAGGAGGAAACAGAGGGACTCTGAGATTGCCCCGAATCCACCACATTTTTAAAAAAATCCTCACCCTAAGATATGTTTTTATTGATTTTGGAGAGGGGGTGCAGAGAGAGTGGAGAGAGAGAAGAGAAAGGAAGAAACATGTATTGGTTGCCTCTCCTGTGTGCCCCAAATGGGGATCGAACCCACAACCTAGGCGTGTGCTCTAACCAGAAATCAAACCCAGAACCTTTCACTGCACTGGGATGATGCTCCAAACAACTGAGTTATGGGCCAGGGCCAAATCGTTCTTTATTAGTAAAGAGCCTCTTTGGTCTGCTGGGCCACAACAGTCATCCATTCCTTCTGCATTTGGTGACTGCCAGGCACTGAGTTTAGCTCGAGTAGGAGCTGAATTCACAGCTCTGGAAGCCGGGCCATTGCCGTCTGCTCCCTGGCAGGATCCTGGGTCTGTGGTTGTCCAGGAAAAGGCTCTGCCATCCCTTGCTGCTACGGGAAGGGTGTTGTTCCTTGCTCCCATTCTCTTTCCCATACCCTGCGGCCAAGCTCCTGGCTACCCGGTGGGAAAGGGGAGAGGCTCAGAGCCTGAGGGGTCCACGCCAGAGCCCAGATGTTCTGCCGTTAGAAGTGCGGGGTGGGGGCGGCTCCAGGCCGGGCTCCCCCTCTGACGGCTGCAGAGACAGGAGCCTCACGCATCCGTCACTCCAGGCAGCCACTCCAGTGGGCTCAAGTGTTTTCCAAACACGGGATCTCATCATCATTAGTGGCCTGCCCAAGATCCTTTGGTGTCTGGCTTTTAATTGAGTAGTCCGGGGCTTTGTTCCAGCTTTGCCTCAACTCTGGGTTTCCGTTTTGCAGAAACCAGTGTGAAGGAGAAGGCTGTGAAGTACATGGACGTGCTCGTGGACAAACTGCGCAGGTAAGGAGAGTGATGCCTCCATTTCGGGTGCCACGACTCACCTGGATTCCGTATTCTAACCATGCTGGGTGAGAGCGAAGAAAAAAAAGCTAGCCAACTTCTGTAATAAGTTAACAAGGAACAACACAAAAAAGGAGTACTTTGGATCCTTAACGGAGGAGGCGGGTGTCACATAAACACCCCCCAACCCTCCTCTTATAAAAAGTAAATAGAAGGAAATGTTTAAAAGTGTCTGGGGGAGATCACAGATAGTTTTCATGTTTTCTAAGAAAAAAGAATCTTCTTTGGTTTCTTATGCTGTGGTCTGTTTTTCTTTTTCTTGTCTGAAGGGGGTGCCTTTTACGATTCCAACCCAGATTCTACACATTTGGGAACAATGTGAGAATGCACATCTTAGGTTCTGTTTTGAATCCTAATTCAAAGCCAGCGTGACAGTTCCTGGTGGCTTTTGTGAAAAAATTTTAATCCAATTAGGTATTCAAATTTGAGACCCGTCAGGGACCCTCCAGCCGGTCAAGATGTGTCTGGTTTCTATGGACGTGTCCTCGTGAGAGTAAAGCCCGGCTCCCAGGACCTGCTTCTAGTTAAGGCAACAAGTCTGAGCGTGTAGAATGTGCTGCTGCCTCCCCGAGTGTCGTCGAGCTTTGTGGAGACGGCTTTGTGGAGACGGTTTTGCTCCTACCTTGGAAGTTGTTACGTAACTCTTTACGTCATAGGCTGTGCCTCAGACCTCTGTCTGCTGAGATGAGCCGTCCACTGAAATACCGCTTCTCCCTTCAGAGATGTCAAGGGGGGCAGTGCTGCGGAGCTCTGTTCTGCTCTGCAGGGCAGGCGAGGAGCTACAGGGTTTAATCTAATGCTTGGAAAACGAGTCCTTCTGACCGCTGCTGGGTCCCTCCCTGCCTCAGCCCCCCAGATGTGGGGAGGGCCTATGACAAAGGTGGTTAGTAGAGACCCTGGGATAAGAGGTGTCCGCTGAGGAAATGCCTCTTCTCCTTAGAACGTAGGATGCTCCCCTGGGCCAGGTGCACTGCTCTGAGTCTGCACCTGCCTTTCCCATTTCATGGCACTTTTCCGCATGTCCCTGTTGATCTTAACCCTGACCCCCATTTTCGAGCCATGAGCACCATACACCCACCACATTCCAAGGGGTTACTGGGCAGCAGGTTAAGGCCCTAAGAGTTTGGGCATTATCACCTACCTGACTTCAGGTACATGTTCACCTTTTGTTGCCTCTGCTGTAAGCGTGAAGGACAGGCACGGCCTTCGGGTTGGTGTTGGGGTTTTGTTAAACCCTGAACTTGGAGCACTTTTGTGGCCGGCAGTCGGCCTGCCTTGATTCCCTTGGCCTCGAGGTTCTTCTGATCCTCGCTGCTCTTATCATCTGAACTGAGGGAACGGCCGGGCTCGGGACTGCACCTCTTCCCTCCCAGCCAGCTCCTCCCTCTGCGTGTCCAGCCCGAGACCGCGCTCCTGGTCCGCCACCCTCGAGCCACGGCTCATGCTCTCTCCCTCTCACCTAGAGTCAGTTACCGAGTCCTGCCAGTCTGCCTCTTCGGGTCCTCCTGCCTGCACCCCCATGCCAGGTGGGTCTGTCTCCTCTCACGAGGGACCGGAATAGCGGCTCTTCGTGTTTCCTGTCTGCCGCGTTGCCCTTTCTCCAGCTGGTCTGCAGCGAGCATCTCAAAATGCACACCGACCATTGCACACCCCCACCGGCCTGCGGAGGAGCCCTGGACGCTTTACTGTGGCTTGTGGTTTTCTTCCCTGTGACCTCTACGTGTCCTTCAGTGTCACCCATCGCTGCCTGGCTCCAGTGGTCCCAATTCTCTTGTGTTTCTCAGTGCCGCTGTGGTTTTTCTGTGCTTTCTTCTAATTCAGAAGGAACTGGGCAAGAGATATAATCCAGGGAAATGTTAGCTTGAACCGTGGGAAATTACTGATATTAGACCTTTTTGGACATAGAAAAAATGGCAGTTTCATGTGGTCCAACCACATTCCCATTATGTGGGAATTAGAAGCAACCTGCAGGGGGGTCTGTCTGCTTCCTCGTGGCGCTGGCCTGCACCCAGGTGTGCTCGTTCTCACCGCCCACCCCTTCACATGGGCCCTGCTGGGCCCTCCCAGCTCCATGCCCAGCAGCCTTGCATCTGTCTAAGCCCTTTTCCTCCTTCACGTTTGGGATGCCTCCTCTTTGAAGCCCCCCATGACTTCCCGAGACTGCGTAATGAGCTTGCACTGAGGTATTCTCCTTGCTGTCCAGGGGCTTCAGGTCAGACATGGAAGGTGGTGTCTGTTTGTTCAGATGCATCCTCAGTGATTTGACAGTGTCGCACAGTGACGTGGG
Organism: Sturnira hondurensis; assembly: GCF_014824575.4. Taxonomy (NCBI): domain Eukaryota; kingdom Metazoa; phylum Chordata; class Mammalia; order Chiroptera; family Phyllostomidae; genus Sturnira; species Sturnira hondurensis. The sequence goes on from NW_028084143.1 coordinate 831,959, forward strand.
GCGCCGGGCAAGTGTGTGCTCAACGAATGTTTAAATAAATGAATGAGTGAATGCTATGAACTCAGAGACCCCCAGTCTCATCTCCCACCACTGTCCGCCTCTCTCTGCCTCCCCAGCTGTGCGGATGTGCGACTCCCAGGCATGCGTTCCTGAGGGTCCTTCAGCAGAGGCTCAGTGACAGGGTGATAGCTGGCTCACCCTACAGCCGTCTCCCTGAGGGTGCCCTCCATTGTTCGGCCAGGCTGCAGGAGGCTGGGCTGTAACTGGCTTGAACCAGTGCAGTAGACACACTGGAATGGAGAGGAGAAAACGCAGCCCCACTCTGTGTAGCCTCTGCAGCCACAGGCGGAGAAGCAGGCACAGGGTGCGTGCGCCTTGGGCTGTGGGCAGGCAGTTCTCTGGGTGCCTCAGTGCAGGAGGCCAGACCGGATGCGGGCAGGGGTGAGAATGGCCAGGCGCTCCCTCCTGAGCAGCCCCGTCCTCCTCCCAGGCTGGAGGAGTGCCAGCTGCATGATCCTGTCCCAGGCCCAGTTCTTTCCAAGAGAATCAACTCCTTTGAAACACAGAAACTGCTTTTAGCACCTGGTGCAGTTTGCAGCCTAGTGACAGCTCAATTAATATTGCAAGACATCGACTGAAGCGAGGTGATAGACGCAGATGAAAAGCTTGGCTGTTTGCTCTCACTGTCGGGAGCATCGCTTGGCCTCACGGGGGTTTAGGAGGAAGGGAGTGAGAGCTAAGTGGGTTCCTCGTGTTCCCTCGGAAGGTTGTAGAAGACACGCTTTGCCGTTGGTGCTCCAGGAAGACTCGGGTCTGGCCAGTCGTGATTTTGGAGACCAAAGGAACTGACAGGAGTAACTTTGTTCCTGTCTCGAAGCGCGCCGAGACCGGGAGACCCAAGTACTGAGACGCCCTGGGGAGGGCTCCGCATCCCCCCCTCTCTCAGCAAAGTCAGACGAGTCAGACGGTCGGGATGGTCCAATGCCGTCAGCGCCTCAGGGGGCATCACGTGGAGTACAGAACAAAAGGGGGGCCTGTAGCAAAGGGGGGCCCTTAGCACCTATTTCAACACGATTTGCCTTTTAATAATCCAAATCATGCATTTAAATCTGATTCAGGAAGTTTTTTTCCAAAACCTATATTTTGAAAACTGTGATTTTACTTACCGTCAAATAATGTTAAAGCTGCCAAATATTTGATTCACTTAAAAGTATCTCAGTTACATTATTTTACATTCCCAGGATGCCTATCAGTCGAGCACAACTGTAAATAGATGAATAGTAAAATTCTGAATTGAGAAGTTATAGCCATAAACTCTTTATTGCATAAAACATACACGAGAATAAATCTAGATATAGATGTACATGTATAAAGCTAGATATATAGAGATATACATGCATATATGCATATATAAACAGACAAAGTTGCAATGTAAAATAAACACATTTCATTCTGTTTGACAGTTCCTTTTAGTAAGGACGCATTGAATGGATCAGGTAGTAGCCATGTCTCCTTCAATGTGAACGACCGTTGGGGAGAGACTTGGAAACTGGGGAGAAGCTGGCTGACAGCTCTCTATGTTAGTGAGAGGCGGGGAAACAGCAGGAACGCCCTGTTCTCGAGAAGATAATGGACTGATAAAAACATCTGAGTTATAAGTTAGATGCAACAGAACACGTTCCTGTTCGCCCTCTACGGAGGGGAGGGACTCTGTGGATTTCTCTTCCCCACCTGTTTCGGGGGTAGCCCTCCTTCCCCACATCCGAGCTCATTAAATAGTCTAACAGCCTCCCGGCCTCTCTCCATGCCACTCCACTTGTCTCTGCAGCCAGGGAGGCTTAATTACTGCCCCGCCCACAGTCCCCCTAGGCTCCCATCCTGCCCAGCATAAATGCCTCACGTACGCTCCTTCCAGATTATGCAAGGTAGTTTTTAAGTTCCGGGGCACTTGGAACAACCCATTTTCAACCACCGTTGAACTTGTTTCAAAAGCTGTTGAGGGAAATGAGTGTAGGAAGTGGAAGCCAGTAGACAAGCAACTGGCTGCTTGTGGGAACCCCGTTCCCCTTTGCGCCAAGGAAAGGGAAGCAGCGTGCGTGGACACCGCCACCTGTTTTTCCGTTATTGTTTTGTTGCTGACGAAGGCCTTCCTCCTCTCCCTCCTGACCTGTAATCCAGCATGTCAGTGGTTCCCCCAGCCCTCGCTGCTGCACGGAGAGCTCAGAGCCTTCCTCACCGCTTCCTCGTGGCCTTGACTCCTTTCCCTATTACGTCTGCCTCTCAGGCAGACAGAGGCTCTTCACTCCCCTCTTTCTTTCTCTTCCTGCGCCCCAGCTGGGGGCTCTGTGTTCTTTGTCTGTCAGCTGCTCTGTCTGTCTCTGTCTCTCCCTCTTTCTTCTCTTGGTGGCAGAGGACATCTTTAGGAGACAGAGACTGGGAAGTGCATTGTTGGTTTCCGTCCTTACCTGGTACCCAGACTCCATCCTTCACAGTCCATTTAAGGCGGAGCGGCCCACAGGGATTTCCGGGTGGCATTGTCAGCTCCTCTCTGCTCTCCTGTTTCCCTCTCCCGCCCTTTGCCCTTTGATCACGCTGCCTTGGGACATGAGTTTTCTTTTTCTTCGTCTGTGTTCTTGCCTTCACACCTCATTTGTCTGCTCCGGGCTCACACACAGGAAGTACTCGATGACTTCATTCATTGGTTGATCGACAGAGCTATTTTTAGCCTGCCCGCATTTCCATTCTAAAACAAAATAAACTGATCCTACACGTCATACACACGAAAGTTTTCGTGAAAATTTCCATGGTTAGATTTGCCCATTTTTGAATATCGAAGCAATTTGGCTATTTGTGTAATTTTTCGGGAAGAAGGATAATCTTATCTAACATTACTTTGAAATTTGAACCAATAAGAAAATGTAAAGCATTTAATTGTACAATGTTTTACATAGTCATTAATTTAACATGTAATTATTATTTCCATTTAACTTTAACCTTATTTCATCTCAAAACTGAAAACCTTAAGTATACTTGAGATTATAATGCTTAAATACACAAACATACATACAGAAAAAATGATGCATAGAAGGTAACAACACGGCATGAATTATAAAAGAGTAGGAAAACGAAGGAAAAACAGGGTAGGGAAAATATTGGTAACATTTATATGGGCCCTTAACTCACACCACAGTGATATACTATCTTAGACCTTGAATGAAGGTGGATTGACATGTATAACATTTTAAAATGTATGTGTAAATGATTCCATCTGTAATAAACATTGTAGGTCTGCATTTGCCTTACAATCCACTGTGATTCTTTCATTCCGTAAGAACTCCAGGAACTAGATTTACTCAGAGAGAACTTTTCCCCCTGACAGGTTCAGTAATGATGGACTTCATGCCCAGAGTACTCAGCCCACTTGAAAAGCCCCGCATTCCTCTTCCTTCGGGAAGAGGAAGCAGAGGCCGTGTTCTAGAACCCCAGTTCCCCCATTGGACAAGTCTTCAGGGTCAGAACAGAAGCTGCCACCCCAATTCCACCTGGACGTCTCGTTCACCAAGGGACGGGGTTCACCCCCACCCCCCCGACGTGCCTGAGCAGTGGCCCGGATGCAGGAGCTGGCGTGAAAAGGGCTCCCTCTCCCAGGTGTCAGTGTAACAAAGTAGCAACCCTCAGACAAACACGGGATCTCTCCCGGACAACTGTGGAGAACCTGAGACGTCCATATCTATTTACTTGTAAATGTCTTTTTTTTAAAGGTTTTATTCATCATTCATTCATTGGGGAAGGGAGGGAGAAACAGAGGGAGAGACTTCGACCTGTTGTCTCTCGCACACCCCCAACTGGGGACCTGGCCTGCAACCCAGGCATGTGCCCTGGCTGGGAATCGAACCAGCGACCTTTCAGTTTGCAGGCCGATGCCCAACCCACTGAGCTACACCAGTCAGGGCTGAGATGTTTACATTTAAAGTGCTCTTGAACCAGATTGTCTGTATCTGAGTTTGGCCACTTCCGAGCTATCGACTGTGACCAGGTTGAGAAATCACTTCAAGACTCCTTTTCCTTTCATTAAAATGGGCCAATAACAGATTAAGAAAAAATGTTTCTTATGGATAATAAGGGCTTAATAAATGCTGGCTATTATTACCTTAGCAGCTATGGCACCATGAACATTATGAAACCCCCCCAAAAAAATCCACATTAAAAAACCCCAATTATTTGATAAATCCAGAGAGACTCCCTTACCTTCCTGGTGATTTTGGGGGCGAGGAGAGATGTTTGCTTGCAGCTAACAGCCTCCATTAAGGCCCCGCACACTGTGTTGACTATCTAAGCACTTGGCAGTTCTCTGCTGGCCGCCCCGTGGCCAGCTGTTAGCGCCTCGGGCAGAGAGTGGAAAGGGAGAGAAATGAGGTAATTGACTTCTTGTTAATGTCTGTGACAAAGGGTGAGTGCCTCCCAGGGTTTCTATGACCGAATGGCTAAGCTCCTGGAACGGAATTCCTGCTTCAGAACCCATCTGGCTGGTTTTTGGAGTGTTTGGGAAAGACCCCAGCACACGGAGAGGAGGGGACGAGAGCTCAGGGGCTGGGAAGAATTTGTCACCTCCGCTGTGATTCACGGAGCTCTGAGGCCCCACATTCCAGTGCTTTGTGGAGCCCAGGACAAAATATCATGTCAGTCTCAGACAGAACATTTTGTAGGAAAGCGACTCCCGCAAAATTGCTTTTCTCCCTCTGGTATTTTCCTTTGAGAAAGTGAGAATGTTGCTCTAGAGAGAAGGGTGTGTAGAAGACAGAAAGCCCTAGGCTTGTGTGGTGAAGGGCTCCAGCGAGGAGACAGGTCTTTACCCCGGAACCAGGGGCAGTGGGAGGAATCCGGCGGCAGAGCGCTGTGGTCCAGGCAGAAGCCAGGTTGTCGATTGCTGGGTCAGAGCTAAGAGGTCCACTCGTTGGCGGACCTGTGCGCTCCCCAGTTGATTAATGCAATGTCTGACTTCCTTCGCTCTCTTTCTTATAATAACTAGTTAACTACCTACGGTGGCAGAAGTATACATGCGGCCAGGAGGTCTCAGTCACCTGTCAAGCTTTTCTTTGTCACTGATACTACAAGTTGTTCGACATAGCGCTGTTGTTAAAAAGTAGCCTGCAAAAGATAAAAAAGGGACCACCAGGACTTTGGCTGACAGAGGAGAGAGTAGGAGACTGACGGTTATGTACAAGAGAAGGCTCTGGTGGCAGATTCCAGGGCTTGTACATGTCAGCCCCACGTCTGTCTGCTTGAAGCTGTGATGAGACCCTCTGTCCGTCGAGATCAGTTAAGAAACCAGCTGACATGGAGGGGGCCTGAGTCCTGGCGAGACGCAAGGCACTGCTTTCTGCTCTGTCTCGTCTGGGAGGCACAAAGACGTCTGGTGGTGGTCGCCGTGTGAGATGGAACCAAGGGGGGCAGTCACACGGGGGTCTTGTCCGCAGGGCTCCGTGAGCCTGGGCGCCCATCGTCCCCCAGGTGTACCCCTGTGCTTGCTTCAGAGCACTGGCGTTTCGAGGTGACTGTCACCTTTGGAAAAGGCAGTGATAATTGATCAATAGGGAATGTCCAAAGTACGATGCCTTTTACAAACTCAAAATAAACCATTATTGCTTGAGTGTTTTTGATGTAGCTGGGAGGGAGTTGAGCTATCTTTTTTTTTTTTAAATCCTCACCCAAGGACATGCTCATTCTCAGAGAGAAGGGAGGGGAGAGAGAGGGGGAGGGAGAGAGAGAGGGAGAGGAACATCGATGTGAGAAACATTGACTGGTTGCTTCTCGCATGCACCCCAACTGGGGACCAAACCCGCACCCCAGGCATGTGCCCCTGACTGGGAATTGAATTCCTGACCTTTCAGCGCACAGGATGGTGCTCCCTCCAACCGAGCCACACCAGCCAGGGCGGGAGTTGAGAAATGTTAAAGAAAAGTTAATTGCTGTATCAATGGAAACCCCAGTAGGCAGATAGAGATTCGATTTCTCATTAATTAAAAGGAGAAGACAGTTCAAGAAAGCGCTGTCAGGGTGGCATGAGTTTAATTTGCGAACGTGGGGGAGCCTGTTAGCTTCAGCGCAGGACTGAAGCAAGGAAGCCTCCTCCTGGAACTTCTCAGATGCTCACTACGTGTGCGTGGTCGCTTGTGGGACTCTGCTCAGTGTCCCTTTGTCACGGAAAGTGAGGGGACAGCCCTGTAGCAGGCTGGGCACGTGTAGGTTAGACAGTACCTTACGCACAGCGTTTTCTCTGGCTCATTTTGCTCCCTTTGCCTCTCCCACCCCCTCTGCACCCCCAGCCACACTGACTCATGCAACGGCTGTGGGGACTTCGGGACAAAGCTAAGTGAGTGTCAGATACTTTCTGTGCGAGGCTGTCTTTGTGGATGGAGCCCCCCCCAGGGTGGGCTAAATCCCTTATCACAGGGCCTCAGGCAGAAAACAGGGTTTTTCCTTCGGTTGCGGCTGATGTAAAGATGACATTTCATGAGCTGGGAGAATTTTATGGGATTGAATTGTATGCTGAGCTTCAAAAGATAATTCCATAGCTCCCATTCATCACAAAAAACAGGGCCTTTCAGTGGCATTTCTTTAAAAAAAAAGTTCCCAAAAGAAATCATAAAAGTAGTGGACTAAGGAGAAGAGAATCGCCAAGGTGGGGCCTTGTGGCAGGTCCACAAAGCAGTCTGTCCCAGCGAGTCCTCTATTGTTCCGTAAAATGACAGGAAATGGAGCGCACCGGAAGCCCGAGAGAAGCTGTGCTTTTGTGATAGCTGTGTTGCTCCCCACCCCACTTTGGAGGTGAGCTCAGCCTGTCTCCTAATTGACATCCTGTCTTCACCATTTTCTTGATTTATTGCTGTTCAGTGGAAGTTGCTTTTGTTTTTTGATGGCGTTTGTTGACTCCTGTGGTTACTGCGTGGAAATTGTCCCCGACTGCCACTTGGGTGTCAGGAGGCTTGTTTGTGTGGCTCATTGGAGCGGGAGGGGAGAGGCATTCCCTCTGTGAGTGGCCTCGCCCTCCTGCCTGCCTGGGAGCCTGGCTTCACCTGGAGGACGTCTCCACTGATTCTGCACCTGCACCTGCACCTGCGCCTGCACCTGCGTTGGAATCCTGGCCACTGGAGGGGTTTGGTCAAGTGTGTCCGCACGACTCCAGAACAAATCTGGCCCCACCTTTGTTTTCTGAGCTGCCAGCGTGCAGACCCCAGGTGGTGGCTGAGGCAGTGGGAGCCTGGCCTCTGTCTCAGGGATGCTTCCCTAGGACTCAGAGGGACAACACCCAGAAATTTGAACCCTGGGAGATGAACTCATAGAAGCAGATGGACTAGCCATCCCATGACACAGCCTGTGCGCTCCTTTCCAAGAGTGGCTCTTAGGAACAGCCACCATACTTCGTGATGGGAGGGTTCTGGAGGCGGATTAAGAAAATGGCCAATGGGTATGTCAGTCTGCGCCCCCCAGAGTCCCTGCTGAGGTGTCAGCTCTGCCTGAACCTGGGTGTGGGAAGGGAATGAGACCGCCTACACGGTTTGGGCGGAACAGAGCAAATGCTGCAGACGGGTGGCCGCGTGCAGGTCCAGGGCCCCAGGCCCCGTGTGAGCCGTGACGTGGGGCTCAGCGTCCTCCTCCTGGGCCTTCCCGGCCCCCTCAGCAGGCTGCCCCACCTCTCTCCTGCGGTGGGTCCTGGCCCCTGGTCGTGTCAGGGACTGGGACGCTCCCCAGGTCTGGGTCTTGCTCTTTGAGGGAGAAGAAATAAATGCTTGGGAGATGGCCGTGGCTGGACCCCAAGGTCTGCGGGCAGCAGTTCCTGGTGCAGTGGTTGCTGGTCTGGGAGTCATTTCGGTTGGGGCTGGCTCCCCAGCATCCCCCAAACCTACCGCATCACGTGGCTCATGGACGCTGATCTCGTTCCTGCGTGGGGACAGGGGCCTCGGAGGCTGTGCGTCACAAATGTCCCCAACAGCCCCCAGAACCTCAGCGCATTCCTCTTGCCTCTTCAGCCCTGGGTTCAGACCTGGGTTGGCTGTTCCCGCCTGCAGCTGCCCCCGCCATGCCCGGAGCACTGTAGTTTGTGTTTTCTTTCCCACGAGACTGTCGGATACAGGGTGAAGCTGGGCAGCCATTTCGAACATAATAGCGGCCTGAAAAACAGCCGCAGCGAGACAGTACTTAGTGCTTTCAGGGCTCAAGAGGCCAAGGCTAGCAAAGCCAGCCGTCAGTCCTTGGTAGGCACGTCCCTGCGCGGGCCTCTGCCCCCGCCCCGCCGACGCTGCCCCTCTCAGAGCTGTGGCTGCCGCAGCTGCGGTTCTGAGTCAGCCGTTGGCTGCTTTTCCTCGTATGCGTAGGTGTTGGTGTCTGCACCGTGGTGTCCTCTGCAGCCATGCCATCTCGGGCTGCCATCTTCCGAGTGCGCAGAGCGAGCAGGGCAGGGGTAGTGACAGCAGGAGGGACTCATGGCCCAGGGTGCACAGGGCAGGATCCCTTGGTAGCCTCTGTGGTCTCAGAGTGGCCCGAGCCAGCCTCTGCGTGTCCTCAGAGTTGGAGTCAACAGCCACGGCACAATGGCACTCAAACCCTAAAATCACTATTATTGGTCACTTTTCATCAGGCCATTTTATTGGTATTTTTTCCTCAGTTGTGAAAATCAATGTCGCCCCTACGTTCAGGTCCCCCCCAAAATGTGAAAAATAAGCCTGATGCAAACTTGCTAATGACATCGCTGCGTCCCTCTCCTCACAGCCCCGTGACTCATAAGGGAGAGAGCCCTGTACGGCAGTCTGGCGGGCGTGCGTGTCCTCTGAACTCCCGTGACGAGGAGCCTGAGGAGGCCCTGGAGATAATCAGAAGGGCGGCAGTGTTGGTTCACACTCGTGGTCACACTGCGTTTTGCCAACCAGTGATTTCTCTGCCGGTCCTTTCGGTCTAGTGTAGCATTATAACAACATCAAACAGCAACGGCAATGCACAGAGGAGTCTTCTTCCGTAAGTTCAGAAGCCTGTGGGGTAACTAGAAAGATATTTTAGCCTTTACTCACTGGTGAGCTTGTCCAGTGTCTATGTGACCGTCCTCGGCTCCCTGCATGCCCTTCCCAGTGCAGTGGCCCCTGGGAGAGGGGACCAGGCCAGGCTGCAGGGGACACTTCCTTTTCTCCTCCAGTTTCTGGAGCAAATTGTTTAAAAAATCCTCACCCAAGGACATTTTTGCATTGCCTTTAGAGAGAGAGGAAGGGGTGCAGGGGAGAGAGAAACATTGCAAAAGATGCAAAAGAGAAGCATCGATTGGCATTGCCCCATGCATGCCCGGACCAGGGACCGACCACACAGCCTGGGTGTGTGCCCTGACTGGGAATCGAACCTGGGACCTTTCAGTTATGGGACACCAGTCAGGGCACAGATGTCCTCTTTTGGTGCAAAGTGTTTAATGGACCTGGGAGTCCCATGTCCAACTACACATGTGATCCCAGGGCCCTCGATGCATGTGAGGCTTCAAAGCTTATAGAAAAAGGGTGTTTTAAAAAATGCTGATTATTTTATAGCCTCTGGGCATCAGCCTGGACTCCAGCTTTAAGCCCCTCAAGGGGGCCTGTGGCCGCCAGCAGGCAGAAAGCAAAGTGCTTCTGAGAAGGGGCTGGGCCCAGAGCAGCCACCGAAAGGCTGTCCATGAGGGAGCTGGCTGAGCCTTGTCGCAGCTGCTGCCGTGGAAGGGGCAGCGCTGGGGCAGGAGCAGCAAGGTCTCCCCTCCATGATGCCAGTAACAAGAGCTCTGGCTCCCAGTTCCGTGCTGAAGGGTAAACCAGGACCGGGAGTCAGCCATTCTGGGGGGGCGGGGGAAGGGCGACAGAATAGTAGGAGCCAGCAGGACCGACACCGTTTCCCCGGAGGGGGGTGTCCCCACAGCGGCCCTTTCCCAGGTACCTTTGCTCTGGTACCTTTGCCCTTCCCCAGGTACCTTTGCTCCCTTATTTCAGGAGACCACCCAAACAAAACAATCAGACAAAAGGAACAACCTTTACAATCAGAAGAGCATTGCTCTAAAGAGATTCAAAATGCTTATGTCACAAATATGTCGCAGAGAATGGCAATAATCGTGATGGAGGCCGATTTGAGGCATTTTTGAAGTGTTGGCTGGAGAGCTGGGCGCGACAGTATCAGTAGAGGACCTTCATTGAGAGTTTCTGTGGGTCGGAAAATGCACTGAATAGGGGTTGCTTCACTGAGGCCTCCTGACGACCCCACGGGATGCAGGCTGTGAAATTAACTGGAGTATCCAAGGCATGAGGCTCCGTGCGGTCCAGCTCCCTGCTCCAGGCCCCACAGAACCACCCCAGAGGGTGGTTTGTCTCCACCTCCCTGATAGCTTGATCTGCGAGACTGATGTTGGCACATTCTGAAGCTGGGTTTGGGACAAGCGTATGAAATTTGAAACCTGTATCTTTTTTAAAAAATATTTTATTTATTTACTTTTAAAGAAGGGGGAGGGGGGTGAGAGAAGGAGAAAAACATCATTGTGTGGTTGCCTCTCGCACCCCCTGCTACTGGGGACCTAGCCAGCAACCCAGGCATGTGCCCTGACTGGGAATTGAACCAGCGACCTTTCTGTTTGTAGCCAGCACTCCATCCACTGAGCCACACCAGTCAGGGCTGAAGACTGCATCTTAAAGATGGACTTTTGATTTAAATTCCCCCAGTAAGAAAAAGAAAACCCTAATTACTACAGACATTTTCAAACACATCCAAGACCAGAGAAGTTATAATAAACGCCAAGTTCACATCACACAAATTCAAAAGTTTTTCACACATGGCCAGACTGGTTTCAGCCAGACTCCCGTCCACTTCCCCACGGTATTGGCTTCCTATTGCTGCTGGAACAACCGACCACAAACTTAGTAGCTGGGAAAACACAGTTTTTTTCTCTTCTGGTCTGGAGTTTAGAAGTCCGTGATCCGTGTCACTGGGCAAACCCCAAGGTGTTGGTGGGGCTGGACCCTCCTGGAGGCTTGGAGGGGAGAATCTGCTTGTACCTGCTCTAGTGCCCAATGGCCACCTGCTTTCCTAGGCTTGTGGCCTCTTCCTGCACCTGCAGAGCACAGCACTCCGGTTTCTGCTCCATCGTCACACTGCTTCTCTGCTTCTCACCATCTGCCGCCCCCTTACCAGGACCCGTGTGATCCCATCACTGGGCCCCGCAGATAGAAAATCCAGGGTAACCTTTCCAAGCCAAAGCCCTTAAGTTAATCCCATCTGCCCAGTGCTGTTCACTGTAAAGGGTGCCATTTGCAGGTCCCTGCCCGAGTTGGGAACCAGGGGAAGCGCCTGTACTGCGGGAGTGGGTGCTGGGGAAGTCTCGGTGCCGCCAGCTTTTCAGCAGCCTGCTCCCAGCACCCTGGAACCAGAAAGAACCCCCGCCCCCTGAATGTCTCTCCAGCTCCCTCTACTGATGAAACATAATATTGTGCCAGCTGGCAAAGGGAAAACTGTTTAAAGGGCCTCCCTGCATTTCTGCAGAGCAGGCTGTGAGGGGTCAATTTGCAGCATCTGGAGCTGGTGTACAGAGTCAGCCTGGGCCCTGATTCTGGAGGGACCCGTAGTGGTGGGGATAGGAGAAGTGTGGGCAGAGGCGTTGTTCTTAGTGCTTACGTATTTTAATTCATTTTCACAATCCAATGAGGTCAATACTGTCCTTATCCCCACTTTACAGATGAGGCCAGTGAGACAGAGAAGGTGAGTCACTTGCCCATAGTGAGGGTGAGTCAGTCTCAGACAAGGGCAGCCTGACTCCAGCTCTGCCCGCCAGGCCGTCACGTCATCTCGCTGCCCTCTGAACAGACAGGTGAATCTATCAGGAGATGTAAGTGCTTCAGTGGACGCTGCGGCCCGCCTCGCTGTGATTACACCCGCCGCCTTTATTTCATCTGTTTTATACATTCAGAAAAGTAGTTCCTTTTCAAGTAAGGAACATATGTACCAGGAAACGTAACTTAGAATAGAACACGTGGATGATAACCTAAAAATGAAAGCCCTACTGAAAGGCAACAGGCATTTATTTGAGATCGGAAGAGCAGCTACTCGGGAAGTGCTGGTGCGCACAGAAGCCCCACGTCGTCCAGTCTGGAGACAAAGGCAGAGGGGGTTATGGGAAAGGGAAGGGGAACGATGACGCCCACGGAGGGACGGCATTGGTGCTGGTGCAGAGAAGCCGATAGAAGGACGGTAATTCTAAACAACGCCTTTACTTTCCCCTCCAGCGGTGGTCATGCCAGTAGTCGTGATATCTGCCTTCTCGTCATCCTTGCAAACAGTTATTTGTGGGACAGGATTGCTTTAGGTCATTTTACCCTGCTTTTTTTAAATCCTCTCCCGAGGATTTGTTTATTGACTTTTTTTAGAGAGAGCGGGAGGGAGAGAGGAAAACATCGATGTGAGAGAGAGCCATCAGGCAAAGCTTTGAGGCACAAGACGTGCCGGGCAGCTCCTGGGGGACGGCAGCTCCGGCTCCATTTAAAAGCCGCCTGGAGATACAAAAGTACATACTATATATATTTACATGGAGGAGGTAAAAAAACTGGGTTATCGAAGTGATCCAAATGCTAGAAAATAATGAGTATAGTTTGATGGACTTTTGGCTCATTTAGCTTCACAAAAGCAGAGAAGGGGGAAAGTTCAAAATTGCTGGTGTGAGGAGAGGCCACTCAGAAGATCCTGGGAGCACACGTCTCATCACCCGTGTGGCAGGAGAGTGGCAAAGAACCGGGACCCCACGGATGGCTTGTCGCCGGTTCAGTGCGGAGTGCGCGCTGGGTGCTGTGGCAAGGTTGGGGACGGTGCCTGGGTTCTCCTGGAGGAGCTGCCGTCTGAGCTCTGGCTGACACAGGACTTCTCCTACGGACATGGCGAGAAGCGGCAGCCAGTCCTGACAGAGAAGGAAGCCTCTGAACTGGGTGACAGGGCAGCAGGAGGCTTGGTGGGTTTGGGACCAGCCCGAGCAAAGGCCAGTGACTGGGAAAACCCGGGCTGAGGGGAATTAGAGGAAAAGGGAAGACCCGGGGCTGGGAATGTGGGCCCTGGGGTCCGATGACCTACTCCTCACCTTGGCTGCACTTTCCAGTTTGGCGACCCTGGGCAAATGGTCACATCTCTCTAAATTTCAGTTTTTCTGCCTATAAACAATGTAGTACCCTCCGCACAGGGCTAGGATGCGGATGAAATGACACGTGGCACACGCTCAGTAAATGTTTGCTGCCATTATTTCTGCTATTGAAAAAGGCTGAAGAGTAGAGTCGTGGGAAGAATAATAAAGATTATGAAGTGTGTCATGCCATATACGTGTCTGTGTGTGCACGCATGCGTGTGTTCACAGAATTTCAAAATAGTTTTCAGTTGTACCCTCTGCTTTTGAGATGGGCAGCCCAGGGAGAAGCTCGGTGCTGCACTTAGTAACGAACGCCTGTTTTGTTTGTTACTATTCACAGCAACTACTGTTTCTGTCGCCTCAAGTGCATGTATCTGTACAAAAGTGAGCGACACTTACCAAAAAAAAAAAAAAGATTGGGTAAGAATGGCGTGATAGGTTTTATGCCGCGTATTTGAGACAGTCAAATGAGTGCCTAAGTATTTCGTTTGGTTTCAGTATAGAATTGGAAATTGTGTTTCCCAGGTAAGGAAGGAGACTAAATATCTCTCCTTAAATGAGTGGAAATTGGTTGCCATCAGCTAGGTAACTGAGCAAACACCAGGATCTCTGGAGCCCGTGTCCTCCTCTGTCGAGTCAAGAGGGTCATTATCTTACCTCAGAGTGAAATTGTGTAAGAGACTGAAGTGATGGTGAAAAGCCCCTAGAATCCCGCCGGACACAGAGTGGGTGATACACGCTAGTCTCCTCGCCCAGCATCTTCCGATGCAGCCCTCCCCGCACCCAACCTTCCCCTCTGAGAGTCGCTGGTTGCTAATGGCCAACTGTGAGTGAGGCTGCCGTGCTTCTGTGGGCCTTGAGGCAAACAGTAATTGGAAATCCAGTGGCTAGGTGGGCAGCCCAGGGGAACTGGTTTTCAGGGTGCGATGCAAAGTCCGAAATCACGTACTTGCTGCTGCTCTTAACATGCCCCGCAGTCCTGTTTATTCTTTTATGACCAATGTACTTCAAGCTGCTGTGTTTCCACCAGGGGCGGCTGGAATTGGTGCTGTTTTCTTTCGAGTGAGTTATAACATCCCTTTGTTCACAGACATTGTAAATGCAGCCTCCTCCAGGGTAGATGGTGCATGTTCACTATCAGTAGGAGAGAAACAGAGAAGTAAATATTTGCTACCAAGTGTCTTTCTGATGTCTTGAAAATTAGTTAATTTCCTGCATCTGACAAGTCGGTTCCCTGCAATATCCGCCTCCCATTTAGAGGCAAAGGGAAGCAATCCCCACAGCTTGGGGCCTGTCACTGGGGCATCCAGGGGAGATAATGTGACCACAGTGCAGCGGCATTGAATATTGATAAGGATGTGACAGGCCGTGCTTAAAGTTTGCGTCACATTCAAACGGCTGGCTGAGAGATGAAAAGAAAACAAAAAACTAATCCCCTCTTGGAGTTCCCTGCAGATGCACTTAGTGGTTGGTTGCTGCTCAGCGGTCGATCTTCCTTCTCCCCATTAATAATCGTAATCAAATATCCACTATTGGTTTTCCAGCCACAATGTAATTGCCTTCCCTGCCTTGCTCCTGGGGCAGCCGGGCTGCTGCTGGCGAGAAGGGGCAGTTGGGTAATTGCTCTTCTCGGGAAAACGGGAGAGGCCCGCGGTGCCCTGAGGTATTGGTGTCAGCCGGGCTGCTATCCCAGGGAGTGAAAGAAGGAAGTCATTTCATCACGCTATTTTTAGACTTCCATTTGGATCTCTCAGCCTTTATGATACTTTGTGCACTGGGGCTAGAGCTGTCCATGCAGGCACCATGCAGCTGGGACAAGGTCTCCGTGCGGCTCCGCCTCCTCGCCCCCTTGGGGGCAGAAACCTCAGCCAGGCTCGGAGCGCTAGGACGCGCAGGGTGCCTGCAGGCCGGGCTGCCCGCTGTCACCAGCTCTTCAGTTTGCCCGTGAAGTGGAATCTGATCTTTCATCCCCATCAATATTCAGCAGCACCATGTAAATTCTCTGTAAACGGAATAAGTCCACTCAGCCACCCTTGCTCTTCTATTTTCTAGCCCATTTCCCAGAGGCGGCAGATGACGGCCAGAATGGGGAAAACTCTCTCTTTGCCAGATTTCCTTCTGAACAAACAGGAAGGGCCCAGATGCCTGAGACTCCAGGATGTCTTCCCAGCAGTGATGGGGGGCAGCCCTCCCGGTCGACCGTATTAGTGATGACTTGGCCCCAAACTCCGAGGGGATCTTAGAAGTGCCAGGGAGACCTGCCCGAACGTATCCCGTGTTGTGTGCACCCTATCACATGTGCTCAATTCAGATCAGTGTGCGTTGCACTGAACCCCACGGGGCATGGGACTTGGCGATGCAGAGGCCCTGGGTTTGAGGCTGCGCCTTGGGCTGGCTGCTCCTGATGGGGACGGTGGACGAGCAACATCGATGACACCTGGATGTGGTTAGCATGCAGAGCCCGGGGCCCCAGGCTGGGGACTTGGGGACCAGAACCTGCACTTGAACAAGGTCCCCGAGTGATTTGTGTGCACAATACTCACTCTTTCTTTTCCTCTTAAAAATCGCAAGCCTTTATTAGAACCTCGTGGGTTCTGTGGACCCCATTCCCATGAGAATGGATCTTTACATGATTTCGTGTGAAATTTCAGTGACTACCGGTCCCATGGGCTCTGTGAGACCCCCGCCTCACGGGACTCTGTGGAAGTGCCTGGTGGAGCCCCTGGCGCCAGGAGGCTGGCTGTCCGTGGAACCGGTCTTCATTTTGAGGCTGGATCTTATAAGCCAGGGAGTGTGAGCCTCAGGGGTGGTCACCTGCCAGCCTCTGCAGCCTCGTCCTCCCTGCGGCCCCCGGTGACCAGTCCTGATGTCGTTTTCCTCACTCGGCCACTCTGCTGTTTCACCCCTCCTCCCTCCACTTAGGGACAGAGGTACCGGCTGACTTCGAACAACCTGGTGTTGGGAGCAGCTGGCTGAGGGGGGGCGTGGCCCGGGTTCTTCCCACTCACGTTGGACTCACAAGAGGAGGCGAGGGGGCCTGGCCGGCTTCTCTGTCACTGCTGCGGGCCCCGCCATGCGCACCGCCTGCTGACGCCCGCTCCCGGGTTCGGCTCCGGTGGCCCTGGCAGGCCGAAGCACACACTCCGACAAATCCTTCCCCTCGCTGACTGGTCTGTGCAGGGCCTTCTCTGACCTTGGAGAATCCTTGCCTGGTAGCGAGCAAATAAATGGGGATGACTACAGTGTGTGATAGGTGTCGAAACAGTGTGCTGTGGCACTGTCAGGGAGGAGTAACCAGCTTCCCCAGGGGCGAGGGAGAGCTGAGCTTGTGGACACACAGGACGGGGCCTGGGATGGGGCCTGGGACGGGGCCGTGGGCCTGGTGACTGCGACAAGCTGCGGAGTTGGGAAGGTGGAGTCCAAACCGTGTGGCCAGAGGGGGGAACAGGGCAGAGGAACACGCATCCTCAGATGTGCCCGTGGGAGAGGCACGGTGCCTTCCGTCGTCCCCTCAGCCCAATGGCCCTTCTGGATGGAGGAGGGGGCAGGTGCCCAGTGAGCTGGCGCGCCTTGTCCAGCCGGGATGCGGTCTGGCTGGACACCACCCTGGCTCCTACGTCGGGCTCCCAGCCCAGAGATCTCCCCCTGCTCAGAGGATGGAACTTGCAACCCGGCCCTCCTGAGACGCAGGAGGCCCTGCTTTCTCCTCCTACACTGACTGCTTCCAGCTCTTTCCTGCTGTTCCCCCTTCACCAGTGAGCAGTATCCCTCCTCACTCACCACATGCCCGAGTAGAACGTAGGACTGCTGAGTCACGGGGGAAAGGAGAGACTGCGTTTTCTTTGGGCTGTCTGGTGGTTCTCTTCGCTCCTGTTTTATGGGACTCTGATGACACCGCTCACAGGTGTCCCCTTCTGTCTGGGAGGGGCCTGCCACTCATTGCAGAGAGAGCCCTGGCCACAGCGACAGGGAGCGAACGCTTGGGCAGCCCGATGACATCTCTTCCCCACCAGCCAGGGCTGTGTCTACCCTGCCCCTCCCAACACCACAGTCCGCCCAGGGACGGTGTTTATACCCAGGATCTTGGGGCTGGGTGAGTGAGGGACAAGGCTGTCTGGGACGTGTATGACTCCTGTGCAGGGCTCCCTAGGGCTACCGTCACATTCCTCCTCCCTGTGCCTGGTGGCCCACGTGAGCCAGGAGACAGAGCGGGCTTCTTCTCGCACAGTCATTCACGAGGAAGGGTGTTCAAGCTCAGTGTGCCCCAGGTGGATGTTGGCCTTGTCTTTCATTTTGGGCTGGAAATCACCCTTCCTCGGAGCTCAGGTGGAGGCACACCCCGTGGCGTTGCAGGTCACTGGCTGGGCCCCTCCTTTTCAAAGGTGGAAACAGAGGCTCTCTCCCCGCCTCCCGAGCCATGACCCAGTATACTTGGAGGTAACGTCACCACGTTATGCTGGTTGTCGACAGGGAATGTCAGACCCCAGGGAAAGCTCAGCTAAGATGCACGAAGGGACAGGACGCCAGCCCCCTCCCGACTCCCGCAGTTCTCGCCCGGAGCAGCTGCCGCACCTGCAGCAAGCGTGGGAGGGCTGCATGTCCTGCACTGAGCAGCTCCGACTGTTCTCTCCAGAACACGAAACCCTTTGGGGACGTGTCTACATATTTCTTCCAACAGCCAGATGCATGTGCCCACTCAGCTGCATGGGATCCTGGCCTCCCAATCCCCTGTCCGGCACGTTTGTTGGACGAAGTCCTGTGCTTGGCCGTGAGCACTGTGGCCGGTCTGTCTTCCATTCCCACTCCTGGCTTGGCGAGCGCTCTTTGCAAAGCCATGTGTTCTGAGAGGCATCAAGAGGAGTGTGTCACCTACGCGCCTGGCCAGCCCCTTTTCTTTCCAAGTCTAACTACTGGAACATACCGAGGAGGTGAGCAGAGAGGTGGTTTTTGGGGAGCGTGCTCTGTCGTCCTCCTCCCCTCTCACCTCGAAATCCCTGGCAGCCCTCGTGTGGGCACTGTTTCCGTTTTTCCTGCAGCTCCCAGGGCCAAACCTCGCCCTTGTGCCTCCGGAGAGCTCTGTTAGGAAGCCGTTTCCCTGACTCCCAGCTTGCTCAGACCGAAAGGAGGCCCCCCAGACGAAACCCTTGTGCAAAGGGGGGAGAGCTGGCACCCAGGGGAGGGACTGGGCAAGTTCTCCCAAAACAGCAAAAGGGAAAGCAGTGGACACACTTAAACGTTAGAAAACTTCTTTCTTGTTATAAGAGTAACAGATGCGTGGGTTTATTTGAAAACAATACAGCAGGAAGGGGCAAGATGTAAAGTAGAAGCCTCTTGCCACCCCTCCCACGAGGAACCAGTGACCAGTGCAGACTCCCTGACCTGCTTCATTTACACATGGGCGTGTGTCATGGGTATACATGCCTGCTCTTTTGTGATTAAAAATTTAAATGAGATCATAATAAAATATTGTTCTGTGCTTTCCCTATTTTAACCTTAATTTAAACCTATTTTTTTTTTGGCTGAATTATTCTTGGAGATGTTTCCATCTTAACAGCTGCTGCCCAGCCTTCTGTCGTGTGCGGTTGCAGGGTGCGTACCGATGGATTTAGCCGATTCCCGCTTTCTCCGTTTGGCCCTTTCCAGATGTTCCTTGTGAAGCAATTACCAATCTCTTTCATGTCTCTCTTTTTCCTTGTCCGCGTGTATCTGCAGGGTAACTGCTTGCTTGGAAGTAGAAGAGCTGACTCAGCACGTGCATTTGAACTCCTGGCAGAGAGTGCCCAATGGCTTCTCCAGCAGGGAGTACTGACGCTTCCCTTGCCTCTGAGACAGTGAGCGACGTGCCTTTGGACATTCACTCCCCAGTATGCACATCTTCACTTTGAACTTGGTCAGCCATCCTTTCCGATCTTTATCAGCCGTTCCTATTTCTTCTTCCACCTCACCAGCTCATTTTCTCCTGGGATATTTGTTTTTATTATTTTTTTAAAATGGATTTTAAAACTCTTCGCAGGTTGAGGAATTTGACTTACAGACTACGTGGCATGTTAGAAGTATTTTTTCCTAACAGGTCATTTGTATTTTAATTTTTTAAAAGATTTTATTTATTTATCTTCAGAGGGGAAAGGAAGGAGAGAAGGAGAGAAATATCAATGTATGGTTGCCCCTGCTGGGGACTGGCCTGCAACCAGGCATGTGCCCTGACTGGGAATGGAACCACGATCGTGTGGTTTGCAGGCCCGTGCTCAGTCCACTGAGCTACACCAGCCAGGGCTTTAATTTTTATTCATAGCACTTGGCCATGTAGAAGTTGAAATTTACGTGTATCCAGGTTGACCGTGGTTTACCATGCTTTTTCCCGTTTTTGCTTTGCGTCTTGCTTAGAGAGGTTTCCCTACTTCACACTGTAGTGAAATTGTTTGAGGTGTCTGCGCAGGCATTGGTGACCCGAGGAGCCAGAGCAGCGAGGCAGGTGGAGCGGCCCTGGGACTTCACCTCTAATGTGGACGATCCGCGGGGATCGCCTCTCAGGACTGATTTTGCCTGTTAGCCTTTATTAGGATGCACATCTTCAAACTTAATTGTTTTCTTTGCTGCACATTGGAAGAGTCCTTTAAATGTAACTTCTTGAAAAGTGTGTTCAGCTAATTCAGCACTTATGAGCTCCCGTCGTGGTTAAACCTTGCAGTACTGTAACCTTCATGGGATTAAAAAGTGGGTATGAGGTATTTGCAAGCCTTGGTAAGTGCACATAGAAGGACAAGATGCATGTACCCCAAACCCAGACATCAAGGCAGAAGGTCGTAACTGTTTTGAGGCCTACAGAATGCCATGTGGGTTCAGAGGAAGGAGACATGTGGCGTGGGGGTCGGGGAAGAGACCTTTATTCAAGCGACGTTCGAGATGGGCTTTGATGAGCTGGTTGGCAATGGGTGGGGACTTCGGAGCAGCAAAGTCATCTATAAGTAGACACTGTGTGTTTGTCCTGGGAGACCGAATGGTCCACTTTGCTGGCATCCGGGGACACACAGGAGAGAGATGGGGGAGGGGTCCCAAGCAGGACCGACGTCACCTTGGGAAAGCCTTGAAGGACTTTGCTTTCTACTTGACAAGCGATGGGAGCCACTGACATTTTCGGAGCAGGAATAGGTGGGACGGATCAGAAGAGTGAAATATTTGAAAGTGGAAAGGCCCATCATTCATTATTGATTTCCTGGGGTGAAGAAATGAAATGTTTAGTTTGGGGTAGCAGTTGAAAAGGGGAGAACTGGACCTAAACAGGATTCTCAATTCATAATCTGAGGCTTGGGTATGAGGGTTGAGGGAAAGAGATGGTGGAAGTGGCCACGATTTCTGGCCTCCATTCAGTTCCCGCTCCAAACACGAGCTGAGGGCTCTGGTATGAGTCCCATTGTGCCTGGTGCCAGGCATGGAGCCGTCGGCACAGCAGACAGGGGTTGGCTTTCCAATGCGGTGTGGACCTGAACAAGCCAGGATGAGGCAGGATGACCGAAAGGCTGTGAACAGAAAACAGACAAATGAAGAAGAGGGCCTGATTTGATGGGGATCTCTGATGACTTTGATTTTATGTCCTAAAACTGAGTGGTCAATAGCTGTTCCAGATAATTATCTATGTAATTATTTCTCTGTTCTTCACCTGGTGTTTCCTGAGCGATGCAGGGCTGGGGGAAGTGATTTGCTTCTTAAAATTTTAAATAGGCCGCAGAGTTGGGAAGGGCTTCTGGAATCCATGGTAATCGGCTTGCCCACAGTAGAAAAGGGAAGCTGAGAGGGCCTGTGATCAGATTCTGTCTTTGATTTCTGAGGAGGCCTCAATTTTTCTCACTCTGAAATCGAGATCTATCCCGGCCAAGTCGTCTTCGTGGTTTTGTGGCTCAGCTCTCCGGAAGGGCTGGCTGGGCAGTTCTTGCCTGGGGTGGCAGTCTTGAGGTGGAGGCTGGGTCACGTCCCCTCAGCTGAGTTGGATGAGCAAGACGGGTCACTGCCACAGCTGGCAGCTGAGATCACAGCTGGTGCCCTTGACCGAGTGACTGCATGTGGTCTGTCCAGCATGATGACCTCAGGGTAGATAGACTTCTCACCTAGCAGCTGGCTTCCCTCAGAGCAGATGTCCTGAACACCTGGCAGGAGCTGCATGGCCCTGTCTGACCTGGCCTTGGAAGTCAGGTGGCGTTGCCCCCTCCACCATCTGCCGGTTACAGGAGAGTCACTGAGCCGGCCCAGATTCAGGAGGAGGGGACTCAGACTCCACATCTTGATTACAGGAATGCCAAAGAATTTGAATTTATGTTTAAAACTGCTCTAATATGGCAATAGCATCTACTTCGTAAGGTTGTTTGGGGGATTAACAACCCTTAGAACAGCTCCTGACCCACAGCTGTTAATGATGGTGATGGTGGTGGTGGCGGTGGTGACTGGGAGGAGGGGACTGTCCTGCTCTCCTGCAAATTCTCTTCTCTTCTCTCTGGCGGGTTGAATCTTGGGTGGTTTCCATCGCTGGTCTTGCCCGATCTGTGTTTCTTATGTGATAACAGGAGACTCGTTCACTACTGTGACCCTCGTGAACATCTAAGACTGGTCTTCATCTTACTGCCCCCTCCTACTATTTAAGGTTTGAGGAGTTTTGCATTATTTCTACTGCTGCTCTTTTACGTCTTGTGTACGTCATCTGGTATCTTTCTTTCCACGTCCTTTCCCTGAGATAGACATAAGGCTCATTAGCTTGCAAATGTGGGAACTCACACTGAGATAAAGTACGCAGGTCCTTGAATAACACGGTTTTGTTCGACATCCGTTTGTTATAACATTGATGTGATGCTGGACGAACTTCACCCTCGTTTGTGTCTATTAGCCTCCGGTCAAATTCGTGTCATTCTATGTCGTTTCGCTTAAAGTCTTAGAGCTGACGGATGATGTTGAATGAGGACTGAACTGTATTTTCCAGCGGTCGCCAAACTTTGTAGTAGAATCAAAGTCACCAATTTTGGTTGAATCAGCCTCGTGTCCAGTCGCAGTTCATAGGAACACTGGCTGTGGTGTACACAAGAGTAAGAGGGGCACCTGGGTGGTTGATTTAGCGGCTCAGACTTGTCATCAAAACCCCAGATTCGTATTCTTCCTGATTTCCTTTTCAGTCATTTCTGTGCAAAATACATTGGCTCTGCCAGCGGGCTGGTTCTGTTAGGGTCACAAGGTGGATGCAGTGGTTTCTTGGTTCATTGCTTTGGAGAGAGGAAGTAGAGACTATTCCTACCCACCAGCACCCCAGCACAGACCACAAGACGTGGACTGATTGAGGCTAGTCCAGCTTTCTGGGGTGGCCAGTCTTGGGCTCCAGAGGCTTGTCCTGTGGGAGGTCATAGGTTGATTGACTTCACCTAATCCCGGTCCACCTGCAGAGCTAGGGAGGAGTTACCACCCAGTAGGTCCCAGAGAGAGAAGGGGTCCCTCTCGAACACTTCCTTCCTCCGAGGAAGGACAGCAACAAGGTGAGATGTTCGGTGGCTCAGTGAGTGACAGTGTCCACTGCAGTTTCCTACACTGACACTGCTTCTTACACCACATTTCCTCTTGTCATGTCATCGGATGGCCTTTGGGGATGCAGGCTTAGCTGTCCAGAGCTCTGTTCAGTGGAGAATTGTGTTCATTTTCATTCCTGGAAAATAGAGGACAAAGGAAGACAATCCAAATATTTCCAATATCCACAATTGTTTTGAATTGGAGACGAAGTCATCGTTGCCCAAGGAATGGAACGATTTCAGAAACATGAGGACTATTAGTAGTTCAGCAATTTGCAGTTGAAAGCCAGACACCTTTGGGCATTCACAAACCGCTTTCATATTTTGCTCCCTCGTGGTTCTGTAAGAGAACCTGGTTATTTTTGAAGTTTCTAAAGAGGTAAAATGTTAATGCCCTTGAACTGAAAATATTAATAAATTGGGAAAGAGAGTTTCCTTATAAGAGCTGACATTTATAAAAGTGTCTGTGTTAGGGTTCAGTATTTCCATTCCCAAAGTGGGAAGAAGCTCACCTCCAAACTTCCTGCCTCCTCTCGTTCTTGCCATCAGTCCCGGTAAATAACACGCACCATCTGTGAGGGCCCGGCCACAGCCAGACAGGATCTCTTAGACCTCGTCTTACTTCCAGCTGGGAGGAGGAGCTGGAGTGATGAATCTCAGTTCTCTCTTCGAGAACTTTCCCCCAAACGCTGAAATTGCCTCATTACCACTTATGAGAACATCCCCGAGGGTCTCACAGAGCTCAAGGAGCTGTGAGCCACTCATTTGGGGATCATTAGCAGGGACCTAATGACGGTCCTGCACAGGTATCGAGAAGCATGTCAAGACTTTGAAATTAACCACAACTGTCTTTAGTGCGAATGGGGTCAATAAGGTTTTTAAAACTCTAAAACTTAATGATGTTATTCCGTGGCCCCCAATGAAGCGTGGTAATCTCACACCTACATGATAGCTCACCATTGTGCATGTGACACTGAAACTCCCTTCCAAGTGTTGACTTGGGCCTTCTAAGGTGTGTTTCGGGAGAAACCCCACCCTCGTTCGAAGACTACCCATGCTCTTCTTTCGTCAAATGGAAAATGGACACAACATTTCAGTGTGCAAATCACTGTGGTGTAGAGAGTTGTATACAGGGGCAGAAAACTCTTTTTCCTCAGGAAAGTTATGATTCCTGGGCTGCAGGCTCCTTCCCGCCTTCCCCTAGGGCCCTCTGATTATATGGCGATCCAGCCCTGCACGCACCGTTACAAGTCAGAGAGATGCTGACGGGTCTGTCAAGTTAATAATAAAAAAATGGCACATGAACTTGAAGCAGGAAATGTTGATGCCAAAAGGCCTTAATAAATCATGTATGTATATTATAATACACGGAGAACGAGTATGAGAACTATTCAAAGAGATACAATCTAAAACATTATAAATAAATTAGAATCCTGAAAAATAGGCCCTCACAGACGTGGCAGGTGATTTTTAACGAAGGCGTAAAAGCCACTTGGCAGAGAGAGGGTAGGGTTTTAAACAAACAGGGCTGGAGCGATTGCACATCCATAGGCAAAAAAAAATTTCACACTTTGTATAAAAATCAACTTCAATGGATCATGGGCTTAAATGTAAAACAAAAAGTAAAAAAACTTTGTGAATAAAAACAGGAGTGTGTCCAAGGTTGGGCAAAGACTTCTAAGACTTGACATTAGAACATAATTTATTTAAAAAACCATTGGTAAACTGTACTTCATTAAAGTAAAAAAAAAATTGTTTTGCTCTGCAAATTCCCATGTGAAAAGGACAAAAGGACAAGCTACACATCAGGAGAAAACACTTCTACACCGCATAGCCAACAGAGGACTTGGGGTACATGAAACATTCTCAAAATGAAATGGTGAAGAAAAAATACAGCCAGGGTAAACAGGCCCACCACACGAACAGACATCTCCCTGAAGAGGACACGCAGATGACAAATAAGCACTTCAAAGGATGTTCAACAGCGTTGCAGACAAGGGCAGTGCAGCCGGAAACCACAACACCTCTCACCAGGGAGCAAAGAGGGTGGGTCACTCAGACACCTCGGGGGGAAATGTGAGTGGCACAGTCCCTCTGGAACCCAGTGTGGCAGCTTCTCACAGCACTGAGTGTGCCACTACCACCCAGCAATTGCACTCTTGGACATTTCAGAGAAATAAAAATTTAACTTCGTGCAAAAGGCTGTACACATATATTGACAGCAGCTTTATTCATCATGTCCCCACATGGGGACCGTCACGGACGTCCTTCAGCAAGTGACTGGGGGCAATGGAACGGTAGTAAATAGAACATATCTACCGTGGATGGGGAGGATTGACTGGATGTGCATTTCACTGAGCACATACCCAGGGGTCAGAATGCTGGGCCATAAGATTGACATATTTCCGACATTAATACAACAGTCACATTTCAAAGACATTCTAGTACTATGTGCTCACCAGTGGTGATAGATAGGAGAGCACTAGTAACTTTGTATCTTTTCCTACACTTGGCATTGTCTGGCTTTTGAATTTTAGCCATGGAGCAGATGTGTCCATCACACTGCAGTTTAATATGCTTTTTCCTGATGACTGATGGTGTGGAGCGTCTTTCGTGAGTTACTTACTGGCCACATACTTGCCCTGTTTTGTGAAGTGCCTGTTCTAGTCTTTCTCCTTCTAAACACTGGTTCTAATGTCTGTTCCTCATTGATTTGTAGGAGTCCTGTTTCTATCCTGGAATCAGTCCTGTTTGGTTACATTTGTGACAAATAATTTCTCCCATGCTGTGGCTGAGCATTTTATTCTCTCATGGTGTTTTTTGATGAATATAAACTTGTAATATTAATGAAGTCAAATGTGTCATTTGCTTTTTTGATAGTTTAGTGCTTTTTAATTCCTTTTGAAGAGATCTTTGCTTATTACAAAGTCTAATGACATTATCCTCTTTCTCTTCTAGAAGGTTTATTGTTTTATCTTTTAGATTTTGATCTGTGATCCACCTGAAACTAATATTTGCATCGTGTGAACCAGTCATCATGATTTTCCTTTTTCCTACAGTGATATCCAGCTGACGTGGTACCTACGTCGGGAAGGCTGTCATGTCAGTCCCTTGCCGTGCGGTGTTTTGTCTCTAACCACGCTTTCATAACATGTTATTTCCGGTCTTTAGCTTGTGACCTGATTGTATCCTGACATTTAACATCTGTCCGTTGTAAGCATATATTGATTTCAATTTTTTAATTCTAGTCAAAAGTCTTTACCATTTAATTACAGTATTTATGTATATTTACCATAATTCCTAATATAGTTGGGTATAAATATTTCTGTTACCATTTTCCCTTCTGTGCCATGTTTATTCCTGTTTTCTTCATTGCTTTCATAAAAGGAACACAAGTAGTTTTTAAAAGACTTATTTATTTTTAGAGGAAGGGTTAGGGAGGGAGAAAGGGAGAGAAACATTGATGTGAGAGAGAAACATCGACTGATTGCCTCTCATATGCGCCCCGACTGGGGACCGAACCTGCAACCCAGGCGCGTGCCCCTGACCAGGAATCCAACTGGTGGTATTTTGCTGTGCAAGATGACGCCCAACCAACTGGGCCACATTGGTCAGGGCAGTATTTAAGTGTTTTTAATTTTAAACAATTTCTTTCATATTAGCCTGTCACTTATATAGTCTTTTAACTTCTCAGTTTTTTTGATGACCATAAAGGGAACCTTGACTTTCTAGAGTCGAATCTAAATAAGTACTTCCGCTCCTTTCAGGTACCTGAGCCTGTCTTCACTCTTTTCTTTCTCTCCTTCCCTCTGTGTGATTGTCGTGTATTTCAATTCTCCATGTATTTTAGGCAGCGAAAGAAATTGTCATTGCTTTTTCCCATCAATACTCACTTAGGTTTCCCCACGGACTTGCTCACGGTTTCTCGTTCTTCTGGGCTTGGGCTTGCTTCCAGCTGGGGGCATTTCTTTCATTATAGATGCATTGCCAAGGAATACAGTTAGAGTTTGCTTATCTGAAAATATCTTTATCTTTGCTTTTGGAGGGAATTCAGAATGATTGTATAATGTATAGATTGGCTGTTATTTTCTTTCAGCATTTTAAAGATGTTTTATTGCCCCCTGACTTCCACCATTTCTGCTACCCTGTTATTATTCCTTTGAAGTAAATGCCTTTTTCCCCCTCTGGCTGCATTTAAGGTTTTGTTGTGTCTTTGCTGCTCAGTGGTTTCACTATGACAGACCGGGGCGTGTTTTTTTTTCCTTTGATTTTTCCTGCTTTGAGATTGTAGTGCTTCCTGTATGTGTAGTTTGATATTTCGCCGGTCAGTCTTTGCAAATGCTTAGCTAATATCTCCTCCAACATTTTCCCGTCTTGTTCTTTCTTTTTCCTTCTGAATTCATCAGTATAGACACGCGCTTTAAAATAATGACGATGAATATATTCAAAGAAATAGAAGATGTGATGGATCATTTAAGCAGAGAATTGAAGTGTGCAAAAGAATTTCAAATAAAAATTATAGAACTGAAAAAATATGCAACATTGAGATCATGCAGATAAATTGAATAGCAGATTAGATACAGTAGAAGGAAGGGTTATTAAATGGAAGATAGGTATACTGAAAATATCCAGCATGAAGTTGAAGAGATGGATGAACTTCTCTCTGTCTCTTTCTGCCACAGAGGCTGAATATCTATCGTTACGGTTTGTACAGGGTCCGGCAGAAGTAACACCATTGACTGTGGCTGGTAGGATGCATGAATGTCTCGCAGGAGATGGCCAGCAATCTGAACATTTCACTTAAACTGTCACATGGTGTGCTTGAGTGTGATATTCTTATGTTACAGAATTCCATGCTTGTGATTTTTGTAATAAAGATTTTTATGTAATATCAGGGGGCGTTATTTTGCTGGCCCCTGTATTGCCCCTGCGTGGCTTCACTTCCTTCCATCCCTGGGATGAGTGTGTTGGCAGGGGGAAGCAGTGGGGGCGGGGCGGCGTAGTCCAGGCAGGTGAGACAGTGTGTGAAAAGGCACGTAGCCAGGAAGAGTTGGGCAGGTCCAGGGGTTCAGAGGAAGTCATCAGACACGAGCGGGGTCCTTTTTGTATTGGGCCACTGAGTCTAGAAAGAGGCACAGGATCTTGCATGCCTTTGCTGACCACGTGATTAAGAAGAACCAATACTTACTTCACTGATGCTTGGCGGTGGATACCAGTTTGGCCTCTCCCAATCTTCTGGTGGAAGTCGTCCATCACTGTGTAAAATGAAGTGGATTACTGGAGGCTAACTAGCTATAGCCAGGGGGGCAGGCTGTTGACCTGGTGTGATGAAAGGTCACTGGATTGATGTTTACACTTTTGTTTCCCCTCTGTCTTAGCTGCACGTGTCCACTGCTGGGAAAAGTGTGGCAAGCTGACTTGGAAGCTTGTCAGCTGCTTCTCCAGAGCCTGCAACTCCAGGAGTCCGGAGGTAGCCCGTCTGCAGCAGAGGAGAAGCAGGTGGATGACTCAGGGGGAGCTGCCTGTGCCACAGTCCCCAGCTGCTGCCCCCTGCCCCGCTCTGAAGATGAGAGGAGGAGCCCTCTGCAGGCGCTCGGCGAGTGGAAGGCTCAGCCGGCCCCCTCGCCTCCCTGTGCTAACAGCAAACAGAAAGAGGTCTGTCCAGCCGCGCAGCCTCCGCAGGGCTCCATGCTGATGGGGCTCTGGGGCCCCACTCGTACTATCGGGAGGGCTTCCCACGGGACCATACGAATGTTTCAAAGTCTTACTAACTCCTGAATATGATTGTAAAATAATGTAGAATTTTTTGTAGGAGGAGTTTAAAACCTAGAAGAGCAAAAAGAAAAACTTTGGCCTATTTAGTTCTATTGTCTTCTACTTTTATGACCACAGTTAGAATATTCAGTTTAATATATAATTACTATATAAAATATATAGTAACTATATGTGTCATGTAACAGACACTATTATGTGTCTATTATATAGCTATTCTATATACTATATGTGTCATATGTATTGATTATATATTTAGAATCCATCTCTTACAACGTACCATTACTTATTAGAATCAAACATTCACATATACATGTTTATCCCATTAACTGTTTTTGGCAAACCAACATCATAATAGGTGTTTGTAATCTGTTTTATTTGTAAAAAAAACACAACCTAACCCTTAATTGGCTTATCATGCTATATATTATATAAGTGTAAAATTATATTTTACATAGATGTGCATGTGTATACACGGATGTATATATGTGCACATACATGTAGAGTTTTGCCCCAAGGCTGAGCTCAATGAACAGAGAAGAGCTGGCGACTTCCCCTCCCCTCCCTTTCTCTCCCTTCGCTCCCAGGGCCTCTTCTTCCCTCTCCCCCTGGCTCATCTCTCCCCTCGCCCCTCCCCTCGCTTTCCCTTCTAACCCTCACAATATTCCTTTCCGTGAAGGGGCCCTAGGAATAGTTTTCCAATTTCAGTGCTCTGACCGGAGGCTTTGGAGCTTTTTTTCGGGCCAGGTTCCCAGGTGTTCTGAATATGAAAAGGAAATGAAAGTGTCGTGAAGCTGGAGGAATGTGTCACTTCACGTTGCAGCTCGCATTTGACGCTCGCTGCACCTTGACCATGACTCTCAGCGCAGCGGGGCGAGTGCCCCACGTCTCCCACCTGGGTGGCCTCCCTGACCTGTCTCAGGACGATGGCCACCCAGAGCGACACTCACTGGTGGCCTGTGCTCACAGTTGCCGCCTCTGGGCTGCTTGGGAAATGGACACTCAGGCCTGGTTTTGAATTGAGTGACTTCCGAGAAAGCTGGCTCTTGTCTCTCTGTGGTCTCGCTGGCCCCACATGGTCAGGCTCCAAATGGAGTCACAGAGGACCTGAGCCTTTGTCCCCCGAGGCCTGCGGGGGGCTGCCCTGAAAGCCAGGCTGCTGGAGTCCTTGGTAGAGGCGTGGAAAGTCTGCCATCTGTTGCAGTTGGGCAGCTGGAAGGAATATGCTGGAGTGGAGGGGAGCAAGGGGTGGGCAGTCCTGGGTGGAAGAACCGCGGGCCCCGGGGCCGAGGCCCAGGGTCCGGCTGGCTTTCCGAGGTGGGCTCCCAGGGGCTCTGTCCAGGCCAGGTTTGCAATGGGGTTTGCTGGAGCCTCAGCACCCCCTGGAGGTCAGGACTGATTCAGCGGATTTGGCCTTGTGGAAGGAGTCTTTCCCCTCCCCCCTCCTCCTCTCCCCTGCTTCCGCCCTCCCTCCCTTTCTCTCCCCTGTGTCCCTCCAGGCTCTCTGGCAGGTGATTTTCCCAGGTACAGGAGGGGAATGCCTCCCTTATAAGGTCATTCGCACCTGCCAATCTGGCTATAGGAAAGCAGAGCTAACTTTGCCTAAAAGAGAGAAATTCAGAGTCAAGGAGAATGAATAGTAGAGCCTTGTCACAGAATGACTCTTGAGGTTCCCAGGGAGGAGGAGAAGCTCCAGGTCCTCCCTCCGCCCCCAGCTCCTCTGCACCCAGTGCAACGCCAGGACGCCCTGCAGAGCTGTGTTGCCTTCCTGGGGGTGGTGGGAGCAGAGGGGACTTTGCAGCATTTGCTGGGTCCCCTGGCCTGCGCCAGGCCCCGTCCCATATTTTTCTCTGGGGTTACGTTCAGAGAGGAGGCAGGCTTCCTCTGAATCTGTGAGTGAGTGGCTGGAATGTTAAGATGGTACATATTTCCTGGAAAGGGCAACATTATGGGAACAGAGAACATTTCAGTTGTTGCCAGGAATTGGGGCCGGGGGGAGGGGCTGATCCCAAAGAGCGGCAGGAAGGAGTTTGGAGTGTGTGTGTGTGTGTGTGTGTGTGTGTGTGTGTGGTAGAACCATTCTGTATCTTGATTATGTATCATATGTCTAAATCTGTAACTTTACACCAAAAGGAGTGAAATTTAATGCATATCACTTCAAAAAAGTGACACCTACCTATTTCAAGGCAAGGCAGGAGATGTTTGAATCCGTTGCACTTGGCCTAGGGCGGCGGAAGATAGTCAAATATGATGGGAGGAGCCTGAGGCGTGGAGGCTGCGTACAGGCTGCATTTCCTTATCTGCTCAGAATAAGCGAGGGTCGTGAAAACTACCTCGTGAGGTGGTTGTGAAGACTTAAATAAAATAATGCACCTGAAAGTGAGTGACACAGAAAGAGTAAGGGGTCACAAATGTGTGTGTGCCAGTCACCCTCTGGCAGTTACTGATGTCTCTAAGACATTTGAAAAACACTATATCTTGCCTCCTTGATTAAGAAACAGGGGCGAGCAATGACGCAGTGGAAGACAGCTGAGAAAACAAAGGTTTAATAAAGGAAGCGTCTTGTTTGTATTTGGACAGAGGATTTTAGACCCCGGAGTGCGCAGGGAAACGACCACTGAGGGTGTTGTTCTGAAGGTGATTTCACTCCCCCCCCCTGGGTTTTGCAGGGAGTTATTGGAGTGTGGGGCACTTGCGTGCCTGTCCTGTGGCGAATGCGTTCGTTTGCTTTGCAGCTCTGAGTCGGCTGGGTTTTGAGACTCCCTTCGGGGTCTGGCCATCCCACCCTGGTTTCTCTATCAAAGTGTGATGCCCTGAAGGCAGTCAGTTTCTTCTCCACCTGAATCTTCCATGGAGAATTGCTGACTTCGAGAGGTCCCCACGGAGCTGGGTTGACAAAGCCTTCACTGCGCTTATCTGGCCCACGAGATTCTGTGCCTTTCACTCTTGCTGTGTTAGAATAAGTGCTTGGTCATTACTTAAAGCTTTTGCTGTGTTTATGGTCCCACCAGGCCACTCTGCACCATTTTCCCCACTTTACAGCTGGGTCCACTGAGGCACAGTAAACTGCTTTGGGCTTTGTCATGAGGACGTAGGCCTGAGGGTCATGGGCGATGCGCTTCCTCGGTCGTAAGAGCCTCCTCTGTTTCGGTTTCCTTGAGCCTCTTCTTCAAGCCTTTCCTGGGCTCTGGAAGCAATCAGCTGCTGTTGGCCCTGTTTTATAGATATTACAGAAATTGCGCAGGGGCCAGACAGGAGCTGGGGAAATCACTGAGCCAGCTTCCTCCACTGTGAAGTTGCTCTTTTGTACTCGCCGTTCTGGCCATAATAGCTGCATAATTCTTCCTTTCCTGTCTGCAGCCCGCCTGCTGGGATACGCTCTGTATCCCTGCAGAGTGGGCCCCCCTCCCGCGGAGTTCCCTGGACAGCATCACTGGGCCCCAACTTGTCAACCCAGCTGCTTCTGTTCCCACCCTCTTGCTGCCACCAAAGGAGCTAAAAGAGGCCAGAATAGGTGCAGCCACTCAGAGCCGAGCCGTCTCCTGGACGGTTTGAGTAGCCAGTGTGTGAAGGTGTCTGTGATGAAAAGTTAGCAGTAAGAACCAGGTGCTGTCGCTTTCCGTACTGTACCACAGAGTCCCGATTTCGTTTCACTCCATTTCATGCGACAGGAAAGCTGGAGAAAAGGCTGTTTGTGGTGAAGGCGTGCGTGCTCACCGTCTCAGCTGGTTCCAACCCCAGAGCCGTGTGTAGTGGTAGGAAGGCAGAGGAGGACCCGAGTCTTCCTCCTCTCCGCCACTTCCTGGCTCACTTCAGGCTCCCTGCCCTCACCAGGGGAACGGGGTAAAAAGAGCTGGTCCTGCCCTGGCAGGGTAGCGCAGTGGGTTGGAGCGTGGTCCTGATGCACCAGGGTTGCAGGTTCTATCCCTGGTCTGGGCACATACAGGAACCAACCAGTGAATGCACGGGTGGGTGACACATGAAATTGATGTTTCTCTCTCTGTCTCCTTTCCCCTCTCTCTAAAAATCCATCAATAATAAATAAGTAAATAAATAAAGCAAGCATGTCTTGAACTACCAGTGGGAGAGTTTGTGAGACGACACAAGGAAATGCCCACTTACCCACCAGCCACTTTCCTCTGATGCCTTTCGGGAGAAAGCCGAGGGCCAGGGCATGAAGAGAAGCTGACCTCCGCTGAAATTTAGAGTTTTGTGTGGCACACGCAGCGGTATTGCAAACCCCAGAGTGGACCAGCAGAAGCAACCAGGATGCTAATTGGTTGATGCATAAAAGAGCCAGAGAGTCATAGAAAATGATGCATGTGCATTTTGAACTTCTTTAAAACTGAAGACACACGATTCTTTGCTAGCCCTGTGCTGTGGGCCCGAGGCCTGGTCTGCAGAGGTCTGCTGCCCGCCTCCTCTCGGGGCCCTTCTGTGCCTACCTCGGCGGTAACACCTCATCTGCGGTTTCCAGTTTAGGTTACTCGAAGGAAGACTGAACATTTCAGCAGCATTTGCAAAGCAATCCTCCGTCTCTTTTTCTCCCCCCGCCGTTTTTTTTATCCCCATCTGAGGATATGTTTACTGATATTAGAGAGAGGAAGGGAGAGAGGGCCATGGAGAGAGAGAGAAACATCGATGTGGGAGAGAAACATGCATAGGTTGCCTTTTGTATGCACCTCAACCAGAGATCAAACTTGAAACCTAGACCTGTGCCCTGACCAGGAATCAACCCCAGGACCTTGTGGTGTACGGGATGACGCTCCAACCAAGTGACCCACCTGGCCAAGGCTCTCCCTCTCTTAAATACTGAGTTTTTCCAAGGTTTTGAACTTGGTTTATGAAGAGACAAGAACACTCTTTTCACCCTGATATTTTACTGCTTTACCTTTATTCAAATTTTGTAATTAGGAATTTAGGTTCACCTGTGCCTTGGCCCTGCCCAGCCTTGGCCCTGCCTGGCCTTGGCCCTGCCTGGCCTTGGCCCTGCCTGGCCTTGGCCCTGCGTTTGGGAGGGGGCAGGGCCACGCATTGGCCTGGAGGTGGAGCACAGGCTTCCTGTCTCCGTTCACTGGCTCCTTCTGGTCCCCTCAGTTTATTAACATCAGCCTGTCGGCCCCCCTCACCTGCCCAAGGAAAGGAAGTGGGCTCCCCTGATCTGCCTCCCGTTGGAAAATTCTGGAACGACTTTCTGTGCTCCAGGGCTTAACTGTGGCAGTCCTTCCACTAATTAAAAGTAATCCAGTGTTTCCGAGGAAAACGAGCCGGAACGTTTCTGGGAAATGAACCGACTCTCTGCCCCCTTGTCATGCGCGGGCTACTTCAGACTTTCTCACCTCTTAGGGGCCAGGGCAGCCAAGCCAGGAGCTTCCTGCCCGTGGAGCTCTGCCCAGTGGGGGCGTGGGCTGCAGTTCCATGCACTCCTGCGTGGAGCGCCAACCAGGCTCAGCTCACAGGGGGCCTCATCCGGAGCCAGGGTTCAATGGTGGCGTTCGACAACAGCAATCCCAGCCATCTCAGAGTTGCATAGTTTACAAAACCAGTTAGAAATGGAAATAGTAAACCTAAGATGAACACAGATGCAGGTCGGCGCTGGACTCTGTTCTTCTCGTAGCTCAGCGTTTTCTAGCTACAGGCAGTATGTGGGCACATTGCCCCCTAAATGGAACCCCAGCCTTGCTCTGTTTCCATCTTCTTACACAAGAGGACCTTATGGTTTGATAGCCCGATCCATGGAATCTGAATCTTGTGTGAATGAATCAGAGGTGAGACAGGCACATGCCGACGCACCAATATCGTTTACAAACAGATTTTGCCTCCGGAGGTTCTAACAGGGTTTGGCCTCATCTGTCTCTGACCTTTGACTGCAGTATGCTAGAAGGAAAGCCGTCCAACTTCTCTCCAGTGGTCGTGTAATGTAAAACATAGCTGGAAACCACAGGTCATGGAATGTGTGTGAATTATCAGGGAGTGTCTGCTTTTATCAGTTCTTTTTGGTTCTGTTCATTGGTTCTGTTCAGAACTCCTCAGCGCCTCCTGTCACAGGCACACAGACACGGTATTTTGCTGTGTATAACACGCAGTTTTTGCCCAAATTTTTGAGGGAAAAATAAGGATGCACATTATACATGGGCAGTACTGAAATGTGGGTGCCCATTATACCCGGCAAAATACGGTACTTGAAGACAGTTCACCGCTCCCTCTGACCTAAAGACATCTAAATAGTTCAGATGCCTTCCTTACCATTTATGACATCTGGATGCTTTTAAAAGAACTACCATTTACTCAGGGTGCAGCCCTGTAATTTAGATATTTGGATAAATACTTGCATTATGCGGAGTAATAACGATGTACCTTTAGTGTCTTAATTTGAGCCTGTCTCCTTGGCATTTATACATGACTGTAGAATTCAGAGTTTATGTGGAAAGACAAACACGTATAAAATCTATTTCAAATAAATGTGAAAGATAGTCTTTGTAGTATGGACAGGACTTGGAGGTAAATATTCTTTATGTGGACAATAAAAAAAAAGAAAGAAAACCATATAGCATTCCTGGAATGTATTTGCCAAGCAAATACTTTGGAAAACAGCCCGAAGGGACACGTTGAAGTCTGTGAGCTGAATGCCGAACTAGGTGAATGTGCTGTTTGATGCACCAGCCAGGCTCGCGGGTGGTGGGGATTGCATCTGGTTTGCCTTCAGCTGCAGGAGCGGGAATGAGACTTCACAACAGGGCAAACGCCACGAGGTTCGAGTTGCATCTCTGGATTGTAATCCCTGAATGTTTGCAGCACAGGCATTTTTACATATTTTTAAGAAGATTTTGTTTACTTTTAGACAGAGGGGAATGGAGGGAGAAAGAGAGGGAGAGACACAGCATTGTGTGGTTGCCTTTTTGTGTGCCCTCTACTTGAGATCTGGCCCAGTGATCTTTTGGTTTGCAGGCTGGTGCTCAGTCCACTGAACTACACCAGCCAGGACCATATTTTTTTTTAACATTGCTTATGGCTCAGCAATTCATAAATGCAGACGGCTTGACAACCAGAGGGGAATACTGGTCTGTGACCTGTCTTTTCTTTGTTGTGTAGCCCGTGACTTTGTGCGGAAGGGGAAGCTGTTTCTCCTGCCATCTCCCACGGCCAGGGAGCATGGGGGTCCGTGTAAGAGAACGCAGAGTAGGGTTTCCCAGGTGTGGTCCTTGCCCCCCCACCCCCAACCCCAGCAGGGGCCGGAGTAAGGGGTAACTTTAAAGCACAGAATGGTGGCAGGGGCTCAGTGCGTTTCCCACAGGAAAAACAGGCGCAGAGGCGGCGGTCGGTGATGTCCCAGAACGGCGTTAAATCACGGCCAGGAACACATCCTCGGTGATGAGGTTTCTGTTTTATTACTTGATACCATTTCAGACCTCATGCTGCCTCCCCCTGCAGAGATACTTCCGACAGCACTGGGACAAATCAGCAATTTAAATATTCTTGATTCGGTGACTCAACCCAAGCTACAGCCCCTGCTCCCATCTGTGGCAGGTCACCACTGAGGGGTAACATTTTGGACACGCAGGCGCAGTGAGGCGTGGGAGCCTTTCCTGAGGGGAGCTGGCGGCTACAGCAGTTGGACCTAAACTGTTTCCCATTCCACGTGTGTTTTCTCTTCCAAATAAAATAATTAATATGGTTTTTCTCATTGCTCTAGATGTGGCCTAATAAGATACTGCTACCAGCTAGCTACTTGCTCCTATCAAAACAATTATTTTTATTATGCTATTTCCTACCCTTTGAATAGGAGCTCTATTGGAAAGCTTGAAATGTTGATTGTTTTCCAAATTCCATAGGCAAGGCCTTATTTATGAGAAGTATCACTAAGTGAAAAGACCTTGGAGGTGCCAGCTGCGGAGTTTGACTGTTCCCACCAGTGTGTGAGGTTTAGGGGACCGTTCAGGCCAGCCACTGAATGCAGCTTTGGATCTGAGTGTAAACTTTTGTAGATAAATGTTTTTAGAAAGTCATTTTAATGGGAAAATCCTGCGCAACAAAGGAAATCCCGTTCTCTGTTTTAAATCAAGCTTCTCGAGTCTGGCGAGTGGGACAGAAATTTGACATTAGCTCTAATTCAACCCAGCTGGGAATTTCTGCCCAGAGATCCAAGTCTATGGGTTTTGATCCTGAGCAGAGTTAAGCAAATTACATTTGAAAAGCTGCAGGCTGAGTTGGCGCTACCGTATCATGCCCGTGCGGAGGGACGGGAGGGAAGATGCTGGTTTTTTTCTGAGGCTGATAAAGGGCACGTTTGTATGGAAGTGCTGTGGCCAGCACACTGCAGGCGGATTAATTGCCCCAGGCAAAGCCATTCTCGGCTGCATCAAAGGCAAGGGACCATGGCCTCCTGTCTGACTCTTCATGGGATGCCTTGGACCTGTGGGGAAAGGAAAGTCTCCATTCATTGTTTCAATGAGCAGTTACTGAGCACCTCCTAAGAGCTGGGCGGAATGCTGGGGCTGGGGCTGCAGGGGTGGCAGGACACCATTCTGCTCCCCTGAGGTGGGGGCACAGGCAGGTGTGTGTCCGCTGAGGAAGGGTGGGGCTGGAGAGAACACGGGCTGCAGGAATAGCCCTAACCTGGAGGGGATGGGGGACAGGAGCATCCCGGGAAGAAGTGACCCTGCAGGGGTTTGGAGAGCAACAGGGGATTTGCCAGGCAGGGCCGGGAGAGGCTCAGTAATGAGGCCATTTACCTGGGGCAGCTTCTTTCCTTCAGACCCATGTGGGAAATGGCTACCCTTAGGGTGAAACGACAGGAGGGAAGTATGGAAAGAAAAGAAATCATCTGAAGTGCCGAGAAGACTGCCCAATGGGGCAAATTGATGGAGAATTTCCCAAGACACCTTGAAATGCCAAACAACCTGTACTTCCTCCATTCAGAAATGCAAACCCTATGAAGCTCCATTTCAGCCAGGACTACCAGTGACTTTGCAGTGGGAAATATTTTAATGATCAAGTATCAGTCATGTGGGGGTTTTTTTTGGTGCCACATTTAATTTAATACTACAGATGGAAGCAAAGGTTACAGATTTCCCACAGAGAAGAGCCCAGAGATCCGGGAGCCACTGGACGTGGTTTGGAGAACGTGCATTTGGAATGTTGTGACCCTCACATTCTCATTCAGAAGGCAGAAGTTTGCACCATCCTTCCCTGGCTCACCGCCTCCTCTGTTCTGGGGCCACAGGGACCAAAAGTGGTCCTGGCTAACTATGGCATTCCAGGTTGTCCTGGTTGATGTCACCACTGCCAGTAGATCCGAATCTGAGTCCTGGAGGGAGGCCCTTCCCACAGAAAGGCTGGCCCGACTCAGAGAAGACTCTGCAGAGTTCCCGTGATGGGGAGAAGAGAGGCAGCGTCTTCAGGCGCTGTACGCCTCTCTGATTTCTTTGCCTCTTCCCCTTTTGTTGCCCCCCGACTCCACCCTGGGCCAGCCCAGCAAGAATCCTTCTCGGTTTGCCCCCAGATCTGTGGGAAATAATGGGCCAGCTGAGGGAACACGTGCATCTTAGACACCAACCTGCCCTTTTCTCGTGTGACCTCCAGCAAGCCACAGGACTCTGAGACGCTGAGTATGTAAAAAGAGGGGCCGAGCCGACGGGAATGCAAGCCCCTGCCAGGTCCAAGCCTCTCTGCATCTTGGTGTGGAGGTCCTTCGGGAAGGCCCTGTGACATGCTTAGTGGCCCTCACTGAGGTGACACTTGGTAAATGATTGCCTTTGGTGTCCTGGGGAACAGGGTGGGGTCAAGACCAGGGGCCTCACACCTCA
Organism: Sturnira hondurensis; assembly: GCF_014824575.4. Taxonomy (NCBI): domain Eukaryota; kingdom Metazoa; phylum Chordata; class Mammalia; order Chiroptera; family Phyllostomidae; genus Sturnira; species Sturnira hondurensis. The sequence continues at coordinate 870,235 of NW_028084143.1, forward strand.
CACAGCTAACCTCACACTGAGATCCCTGCACCGTGCACCTGACTTTCAGTTCACTATTTTGGCTCTGACAAGAATGCCAGGGCTTTATTGAAGCCCTGAAACTTTGAAAAGAAGCTTCCCTTAAAAAAAAAACAAACAACAAATGAGCAAACAGAACCTCTTTAGTAGTTGCTATTTCCTAGACTTGTGTTGCACTTTCCCCCAAGTCTTAGACAAATGAAACGAATGAAATTAGAAACTGGGATGGGGTTGACAGTAAAGGCCGGGAATCTCTGCAGAGTAAAGCCTAAAACCTATCGGCCTAAAAGGACACGTCTGAGAAAGGTCTTCTCAAAGCACGAGAGAAACCAGCGGCAGTGCGGCACTCGAGGGGCGTCCTGCGGGACTGGGATGTTTGCACCTCACATGCTCAGGAGGACGTAACCACTCAATGGTGCGGGGATTTCGCCCTTCATTCCACGCCGAGAGTGTGCCCCCAAACAGCTGTGGGGTTCTGAGACAGGACTCCGCTCGCCTCTTACCCTCTGCCCCTTGTGATGGGTGACCTCGCCGTGCTGAGTAGCCACTACAGAGTGAGACCCTGCGGGTCGTATTGCAAGTAAATACGTTGCTCAGAACGTGTATCTGCAGGGGTTGATAGCCTGGCGTTCCACCAGGAGCCGGGGATTTGGGGACGGGGGGCCAGCGTCCATGGCTGCTGTTGACATCTCTTTTTGCACTTCCCAGCCTCACGCTGAGGCAGGTGTTGGTTGGGGCAGGTCAGTGAGCGTCAGGGTCTGGTCAGTCTTGGACATCGGTGTTCAGCGAGGCAGCAGTGAGGGTGCGCTTCCTGCCAGCAATTGCCAACAGTCCTTCCTCGAACCCAGCCTCCCGGGTAGGGTATAGCCATGTAGCTCACTGTTTTAGCAATGGTGGCTGAACAACAAGTTGTCCCCAACTTACTACAAAATAAGTGTTTGTTGTCCACATGGGTCTGTGGGGGAGGGGTTTGGGTGGGGCCCAGGGGGAGGCTGTCTCTGCCCCACAATGCCTGGGTGTCAGCTGAAGGTGGGGCCTGGCGTCTGCCAAAAACTCGGGGCCTCCCTCCCGGGTCTGCTTCCGGCCCGGGCCTTTGCTGGGTTCTCAACCAGGCACCCACACGTGGCCTGTCCCTGTGGCTCGAGCTTCCTCACAGCACGGGGGCCGGGTGACAGGGAAAGCAATCTGCGAAGACATGTCACCTGTTATGCTCTGGCTCTGGAAGTCAGGCTTGTCGTTTTTGCTGAGTTCTGTTCATTGAAGGACCCTCCAAGGCACACCCAGGTCCAAGGGAGAGAAGTGACAAACAGTCTCTTGAGGGCAGAGAGGCAAGGTCTCCAAAGGCCACACATACCCTCCTCCATTCCTGGGCCCAGCAAGGAGGTGGACAGGGAAGTTTTGCCTGGCCTTTCAAGTTCTGGGGTAACAGGCAGATCCCCTGCAACTCTGGCTTGCTGATAACAGCAACTCTGGTCCCGCCCGGTCCTCTGCAGACGGTGGAGTTTTCATTGGGTGGATAGAAACGTGTAAGTCTGCCCTCTTGTCAGCTGTCAGCTCTCAGTCTAGTTATAAACTAATTCTGTTCCCAGGAGTCCAAGTGGGAGCCTTTTGGTGAAGCCATAAGCCCCTCAGAGAGTACCCACCCGGGTCACACTCAGGATGCTCTCATTCAGGGGCAGAAGCTGTCAGGCCAGCATCCAGAGGTGCGCGTGGGGCCTGGCAGGTGCTCCGCGGGCTGGAGAAGCAGCGCTGTGAGAGAGCCCCGGGCAGACCTTCGGCCACTGGCCCCAGAGCCTCAGGCCCTCGAAGTCTGTTTCCTTAGGCCTCTTCGTGTCTTTTTAATCTTTTAAACAATTTTTACAAATATTCAGTTGTATTTTTTCATTATGATTTGAATTACTGTTTTACTAACTTTTTTGCTTCATTATGTTTTAGAGATGTGGAAAATACAACAAAGTATAGAGGAAAAAAATAAACATTTCCTATATTCCTGCCCCTCAAAATAACAATTGTTCATGTTTTAGTGCTTTGCCCGTTTGGGTATTTCCTCATCATTAAATAGTCTTGTATTAAAAATTATTTTAATGGTCCTGGCCAGTGTGGCTCAGTTGGTTGGAGGGTCGTTCCGTATACCACAATGCTGCAGGTTCGATTCCCAGTCAGGGCACACGTCCAGGATGTGGGTTGGGTCCCCCCCAGGGTGTAGGCAATTGATCCATATTTCTCTTCCTCCTGCCTCTCTCTCTAAAAGCAATGAAAGAATGTCCTCGAGTGAGGATAAAAAATGATTTTAATGGCTAAATAGAAATCAAATGTACCAGAATTTATTTTAACCATTTTCCTTATTGTTGGACATTTATCTCCTGTTTCCAATACTGTCACTATGACTACTTTTGCATTAAAATACTACATTTCTATTTGATGTGTACAGTAAACCTTTTTTCATACTTAAAAGCTAAGTAGAAATTATTTAAATTTAAACATACACATTTTATTTTTGAGCAATTCCAGGATGTGGAATTATTGGATCATAGGATGTAAACAATTTCAAATTTCAAATTCAGACCACGTACTCTGAAATCACTTTTCAAACTCACACAATCTGTACATAATTTTAGAAGAAAAATAGGCAGGGATTGTATGTTTGGGGAGAAATGTGAAGTCCTATTTTACATGATTTAATTCAGCTTTGATTTATATTGTGTTAGCCTTGACATGAGGATCGAGTCATTTGATTCCATTTACGAATGTTTGAAACCCCAGCTCCATGTTCTGATTCTCTGGGGTTTTTTTTTTCTGTCTTTAAGTGTATTGTCAGTGGCATGTACTTTCCCTGTAAGACTGTGTTTCCTCCTTCGTGTGTGACTTGTGGTTTTACTGTGTTGGTTTCCTGCAGATGTCCTTTCCCTCGGTGTCCCCTGTATTCCAAGCGCGGCCGTGGCGTTAGTCCTCGAGCCTCGCCTCAGCTTCCACGTGACTTGTCTACTCCGTCATTCCACCGCTTTGAAAGATAAAGGTATTACTTTTTAGGATCAGTGAAATGCGCATGCACGTGTGATTTTTATGGGCTTGCTGTCTTCTCGTCATCACTGCTGCGTCCAGTTACAAGCAGACCTTCACGTATGCTTGTTTATTCTGTCTGTCTGTCCTCAGTGCTGTGTGTTGTCACGAGGTTTCTTTTCCTTTGTAGGTACTTTACTTGCAGTGTATTTAAAGCCTCCAGTATTTACAACACTTAGGTATTGTTCCAATTAGCACCATTTTATTCTAATACGGTTGGTCATTCAGATATAAACTTGAAAGCGTTTCGGAGTTACTAGAGTGAATGCTAAGTTATATATCTGGATCTAATGGTTATTCGTAGATTCTAATTTTAATGTTATATAACTTATGATCTCAAAGGAGTTTTATTGGTAAATATCATCACACCTGCGTGTTTGGTTGTGACTATTGGGTAGTAATTCTAGTATTTGTAGTAACTCTGTAGTATAATTTGAATATACATCTTAATTATGTTCCTTATGCAAAATTCTTTTTGGTGCTCCTTCTACGACTTTGCTATTACTTGGGAAAACACTACTTTTACACTTGGTCAAGTTTTAATTCTGAGCTCACTTTTTGCTGCTTATTTATTTATTCATCATACTTTTCAATGAGAGATCATTGGTATTTAACATTGTCTAAATTTAAGGTGTACAACATGTTGATTCCATCCATTTATATATTGCAGTATAATTACTACTGCAGATGACACCTCTATCATGTACTTCTTTCTCTTTTTCTGTGGTGAGAACATTTAAGATCTATTCTCTTAGCATTTCTGAAGTATGTAATGTAGTCTTGTTGACCGTCATCACTATGCTGTACATTGGGTATTCATCTTCTAGGTACAAGTTTGTCCCCTTTAATGGCACCCCACCCCTTCCCCAGCCCCTGGGGACCACCCCCTTACTCTCTGATGCTGCAAGTTCAGCCTTTTCAGATTTCACATCTGACTGACATCACGTGTCATGTCTCTCTCTGCCTGGCTTAACTCACTGAGCCCAGGGTGCTTTGGTTCTTTCCCTTTATTCTGGGTGTCCCTATGTTCCTTCCTCATTTTCTTGACCTTGTTGATGCTTTTCTTTGAAAAGTCAGCGGCCTCCCCTAGCCAGACCCTGCCCTTGAGGCCCTGGCGAAGGGATGAGTGACCCTCAGCCCTGCCCTGGGACCCAGGTCAGAGGTGCAGCGCTGAAAGGCAAAGACATTGTCTGGGGCCTTGTGGGCGAGGTGGGGTGTCAGACGAGCTCGGAGACCAGGGCGAGGCCGGGAACAGTGTGATGGATGGCAGGGGCCTCAGCTCCCCAGCTGGCGTGGTCGGGCTGCATTTATGAGAGTGGAGGGGACACAGCCGACGTGTGTGGGCCTGGTGCCAGCTGTGGAAGGGACCTGGCTCTGCATGGCTTCATATAGGAGACTGACCTAGAGAAGGCGCTTTCCTGGCTCATGCAGGGAGGGCCGGGGCTTGGCTCTTTGCTCCTGGAGCCAGTGAGTAGCACGTGACTGCCGTGTGTCTCTCAGCGTGCCAGGCGCTCTGGACCCAGCAGTGAGCAAGATGTCATCATGCCTGCTCTTAGGGGCCTTGACATTTATCATCCTGGCTCCTGTGAGGGGTAGGGGGTTATGCTTCAGTGAAGGAGAGAAAATTAATGCCTATATATACAGTGCCTATATATATATATAATACATATTATATGTAATACCTATATATAGAATGTTATATATAACACATATATTCAGTGGCTATATATATTAAAGTTTCCTTAATATTCCAACTTTCAGGGACTGTGACCAGCATGTAAACACATGCATAGGGCCCTCACACATCCCTGTCCCCGTATAGAATGTCTCTTTGCTCTTATAGCCAGCCTAACTGCCCCATGACTCATCTCAGCCCCGCTCTGGTTAGAATTCCTATTACACCGTCAGTTTGCCTGTGGACGCAGCCGGAAGACTCAGGCTTCCCGGAGGATAAATCCACTTTAGGAGTTGACATGCTGGAAATAGCACTTTAAAATAACCACATACGAGGGGTAGGTACCCTGTGGAGCCATGGAGATGGAACTCATCGTTCGGTCGTCACTCGAAATTGGTTCATGTCTTCTCAAGAGCAGTCTCCAGGGGACACAGAGGGGCTCTTCGGCTCAGCCAAGGCGGGGTGCAGAGGCAGAGAGAGCTCGGCTGGGTCACCTTCCCTTCGGGTACCACTGGGTGAATTGCAGACACACATGTGGCCCTGAAAAACAATCTGTAACTTACGAGTTTTCTTTTTTCCCTCCTCTGGCCAGGAATTGGACATCATTTCTGCAGAACTTGGAGAAAAATGCGAAGCCATAGGCCAGAAATTACTATACCTGGAAGACCAACTTCAGGTGGCGATCCAGAATCATGACGAAGATCTCATGCATATCCTTTCCATCTCGCAGATTCAACATCTGCCAGGTTCTTTGTCAAAACAAGGCTTAAAACATGTGCGGTGGCTCCGTGCCTCCGCCCGTGGAAGCGAGTTGGTGCTGCGGGCACTTCTAACTCAGCACACTGCAGATGGCTGCGGCTGCACAGGCCGTAACATTCTCTCTCTTGTTTTTAGTAGGTAATTCAGCATTTTAAATTATGAAAGCTATGAAACATTAGCCATGGTTCGACACGCTCACAGTGAGGCCCAAGGAGACTGCAGTGTAAAGGGGCTAAGCCGGGTTTGTGGGGCTCCGAAGGTTGTAGGTCCCGACTGACTCGGTTTTCCAGGGGCTTTTTCAATACTAAGAAACCCGAATCCGTGTTTGGTTTTGTGAACCGTATGATTCTGCCATGTGACAGGCAGCAGAGGATGACACCCACCAGGACTCTCTGTGCAGTTTCTTCTTACACGGGATTCAGTGTGAGGACGCATGGCTTAGGTGTGCATCCGTGTGGAGCGGTGTGCCCCAGGGTGATCTGTGGGCGCTGTCGTTCCTGTCGCTGGTCATTTCCTTCGAGGGCAGTTGGTGGGTGCGCAGGTGGATGAAGGGACAGGCAGCCCCATCCTGTATCTTTTCAGTTATTTATTTAATCCCAGGTTGACACTGTAGATGAAAACACTCCTCTGTTCACTCACCCTTTTTATTCAATAGTGTGCCTCTTATGAGATACATCTGTGTGAAATGTCGCTATGCGGGTCTTTGCTTCTCATTGTTATCTCCTCAGAATTCCAGTCCTTACCATGCTTTATCTTGGGTGCCTGTGTGTGTGTGTGTGTGTGTGTGTGTGTGTGTCTAAGTAGCCTTGGATGTTAAAGGATTAGTCTTATTCATAAGTATTAAGACCCATAGTTTAATGATGGATCGATCCAACACTGTTTCCTTCCCCAGTATAACCTTAAATCTTTGACCTTGCTAATTAAACCTAGCAAGAAGTTCCTTCAACTTAATTGGCTATTATTTTCACATTGTTCAAGGTAGATTTTAAAAGCAGACTCTGTTCTTCATGATTTCCCACTTCTCCTGCAACCCGCATTCAAGCGATTAGGAAGTTGGCCAAGAAGCTGTAGAAGAATTTTTGTTTTGCATGGAACGCACAGATTTGAACACTGATAAGGAGGCCTGGCCCCCCGCAGATGGGGCAAGGGACTGTGGGGCCACACATCTGGGAGTGGCCCGGGCAGAAGGCAGCACTGCGGGTGGAGGGCTTCCTGGTGGGGCTTTGCTCAGTGGGACGTCCCTCAGGCTGGAGAGGGAGTCAGGCAGCAGTTCTGAGACCCACAGCCCTGGCTTGTCAGTCTCTTGTTTAGAAATTTCTAGACAGTTAGCTTGCGACAAGGCATTGGGTTTTCTCCGTAATACGGTTGGGTGGCAGGGAGGACCCTGGGAGGGGGCAGAGCTGTGTGTCAGAGAGATCCCTTTAGTTTTCCCACAGCCGGTCCAGTCTGGATTCAGGGGCAGGAGGATCACAGACAGCTTATAGGCCTCTTTGTTCGTCAGCTTCCTCATCTGTTACCTCGGGTAGTAACATGGACCTCCAGGGTTTTCAGGGGGGCCAAGTTCAGGGAGGATGTGCAACACAGTCCCTCCACGTGCTGGTTTTAGGTCGACTGCTCTAATCCCCAAGTCCGTTTGCCCCACTGTTCTCAGCATTTACGTCACAAACTCAAACCACATCCCACAAGAGGTTTCCAGATGAGTCGATTCAACTATTTTGTAAAAATGGTTAAAGGGATTGATCAGTAACCACACAATGGCTTATATGAAAAGCCACTTAATTCTAATAAACCGCTGTGGATAGATGGGCATCATTATCCCTGCTGGATCGTCGAGAAAGCTGAGGCTTAGAAGTGACGTGGCTGGTCCACAATCATTTCTAACCAGGGGCAGGATCCGGCAGCCGCAAGCCGCATGGTCCTACTTGAAGGGTCAGGACACAGCTGTGCCTGTGAGGACAGGGACAGGCCCACTCTGTGGGACACGCAGTTACTATAAAACTTCAAAGCTACCATAAAAAGTATTTTACTGAAGTCATGTCTTTTGAGACTTTGGCTGATCCTCACTGAGATAATTGGGGGACATTCTGGGGCCACGTCAGACCAGGGTGAGGGAACACTGGTTTAGGTACTGAAGTCAACCCCTCCCCCCTGAAATAAAATCTATACCACAGATGGATTTCAACCCCCACCCTTCTCCAAAGCCCCATGCGTTCTGTGTCACCGATAGAGGGTAAATACCAGGAAGGTGACTTTGAACTCACAGAAAGCGGCACTCGGTCTGAGTGGAGCGTGGTGTCGTAGGGCAGGTGTTAATGAGACTCGGCAGAGGCGGGCCTTGCTCAAGTGGGAACCTTCCTCGAGAGCCAGAGAGGCTGCTGGCCTCCTCCAGACAAACTCCAGTGGGTCCGTGTTTCCCTTCGTCACTGGAGACACAAAGCTGAGTGCACCTGAAGGACACGCTCGCCATGGACAAGAAGTAACTGCGTGGTGGGGCCCATATTTCTCTCTGATTCTGTTAAGCGCCCTGTCAGATCCTCCGGAGCATTTGATGTGGCGTGAACACCATCCATGCAAGTGCGCGTCCAGAAGGTTCCAGCCTGGGGCGCTAGGATGCCCCTTGTTGCTGCTTCTGCGTAAGAAGAAGCTTGCCCACTGTGTGTATGGGAAAGCACTGTCCGGGTGTGTCCACAGAGTGGGTCTGGGTGTCCGCAGTGGGGGGACTTTCCACACAGACCCCCTGGGCACCCTGACTTCATAGCAGGGCTACGGGCAGCCTGCTGGGAGTGTCCAGCTCTCAGGAAGAAGATGGATCTGAGGAGGGGAGCAGGCCACGTCTGTTCGTCATCCCGACAGGCTCCCTAAATCACATGCTGCCTGGCCGAGGAGCAGCACCAACCCATCAGCCACCGCGGCAGTGAGTGTCTGAGAGTCTGCACTGTTCACTGGCACGCTGGTGTCAGAGAGGTGACTCCCGCCTGGAGTGGGAGGACAGGCCCAGGAGGCGAGACAGTCAAGCCTGATTTCTGAGAGCCTCAGGCTGAGAGTCTAGAACAATTTCACAGTCACATGTGGTCCTAACAAGCTGTTAGATTTTGAAAAACATTTCGAGTGTCCGTGATGGCTGCGTCTTGTTCCCGTCGCTTTGACTGACGCCATGTAAGTTCGGTGCGTTTGGAAGCAGGGGTTTTCCCTCCCTTTTCCTTCTGCCACGCCCTACAGCCCGCTGTGAAAGGAAAGAAGTGCACCTAGGATTGGGACACTTCTGGAATATTCCAAGGCCCTCAGGGCAGTTCCGCCTGCCTTTGAATCAGGAGAGGGGTGTCCTGTTTCTGTTTGCAGCCTCACTTGCAGCCCTGTCCGGAGACCCTCCTGCGGTTCTGTTCTCTCCACGTGCTTGGAATGCGTGGCACGCAGTGGGTTCGCTTCGGTGGCACTTGCTGGCACACGAGCCCTGGGAATGCCTCCAGGAGCTTGTACCAACATCATGCCCTCTGAGCCTGGGTGTTTGGTTCAGAATTCCAATTTGTAGCTCCACCGGACAAAGGGAACCGTCTGGGGCAGTGGCTCTGTCTCCTGGAGAACTTCTTCTACTTCAAGAGCTAGGAGCTGGAGGGGGATCCGTGAGGATCATGGGTCCCTACTCTCAAAGTCTATACAGGTCCTAGAGGTTGCTGTCTAAGGCATTGTGTGTGCTGGGCTGACGCAGATCTGGTGGCCACGGCCCTTTGATTTGGCTGCCACCCATGTGAGTGGCGGAGAAGAGGAAGCCTGGGTGAGGGTGTGGACATGCAGTCGGCACCAGGCAGGTACCACAAAGGCCACCCTGTACAGGCACCAAATCCATGAAGTGGGGGGATAGCAGGGACAAGCTTCCCTCTTTGCTCTTGAGAAGCTGTTTCCGTACCTTTGGTTTTCCGTGATGGTGAATGTCCCAGGACTGTCAGCCCCTGTGGCTGCTGACGTGAGGAAGTAGTTTACCCAATGAGAAGCAGTTTCGAAGGACACCCTGTTATTTCTTTTTGAACTGAAGGGTCTCAGGTGAACTTGAGACCTCCTCTGACTCACCTGCTGAAACAATCGTTTTCAGACTGAAAGTACAACACTCAGTTGTTTTCACATATAAACAAAAGACCCCTTTGAAGTGCTTGGAGGCTCATTGCAGACGGCTGCCCTAAATGACAGCACTGCCTTACTGTCGCATTCCCGGGCGATCCCCGTGAGACGTGCTTTGCTGCCTTACCCCTTCACCGATTACGAACACAGTTGGTGCAAATTCACCATTGAGAAGTTATGCGCGTGCAGTCTGTCTTCTGCTGGTGCAGAATGCTCTTGGGTTCCAAAGGGGTTTTAAAGATGTTGGCATGTCAGTCCTTGTGCCATTATTATAACAAATGTGTCATTTTTCTTAGATGCCACCGATCTCTGGTGGCATGTCTTTTGCAGGGAGCTTTGTACTCAGCTACAGAGGTCTCTATGGCATGGGCTTCCTCAGACTCCGTCAGATCCAAACTGCACTTAGATGCAGTGAGTACCCCTGGCATTCCAATGTGGAGTTACTGTATTTGCTCAGCTCTTGGACGAAAGTCAAGGTCAAATATATCAATAGCCTTCAACCATGAGCTTAGTGGAATAGCAATGAGAAAACCTGATTCTAGTCCTACTTCTACTTCTTAGTAGGCTTAAGATTTTGGTAAGTTGTATCAAATGAGATACAGTGAGAAAATGCTAGGAAAGTGTTTTTGAAAATATATCTTTCAATGTGACCCGTGGGTGCCTTTCTGCAGCCTGGATCTCTCCCCAGCCTCCATTTCCTGTCTGCTTCCTACTCCACACCTCCACTTGGCTGACGCACGGGCTTTTCCAACTTGACACATCCAAAGTCAAATTCCTCCTCGCACTCAAAAAACCCCCAGCTCATTCCCAGCCTTCTCTGTCTCGATGAATTGCAAGTGCGTCTTTCCTGTTTGTTGCTTAGATTAAAGTCTGGGAGTCGTTCTCCCTGCGTTTCCCCCTCTCACAGTGGGTGTCTGGTCTGTTGCCTGTGCTGTTGGCTTTGTCTTCAAACCATCCGGAGTCCGACCGCCTTTCACCACCAGCACTGCCGCCGCCTGGGTCCGGACCGTGAGCTTTTCCTGTCTGCGTTTTTACTGCTTAGCCCCCTCGTCTCCATGCCTCTGCCGTGGCCCCTTCATCTCTTATGCATGAGAGCAGCCAGCCTGCTCCTGTCCTGCCCTGCTCCCAGCCCCCCAACCAGTCGCTGTACGTGCTCACGTGTGTGTCTTGGGCTCTGCTCACTGGCACCGGAGCTCCACGATGGCAGGGACCTTGTGACTCCTGCACTTCCCACATCCAGGTCTCAGCACACAGTAGGAGCTCAGGGAATGTTTGAATACTTGAAGGAGTGCAGGGAAGAATGAGGAGACCTATGCTTTCATCTCCCCAACTACTTATGGCGAAATGTTCCGAGTGGTTTCTCTTAGAAACACATTGACTTAAACACAAAAGGATGCATGTCCATGGCCAATGTGATTGAAGCAGGAAGAAGGGCTGCGTCTCCCTCCCAGGCTCAGTACCTACAAGTTCACCACCGTTTCTCTCCAAGGCACTGTTCTGGCTAGAAACGGCTTACATTTCTCTCTTCTATCTCTCTCTCTCTCTTTGGCAACATTAGGGTCCTTTCCTACAAATTGTTCTGCAACACCCCCCCATTTCACATTTTATCCTGTTTTCTCTTCCATTTCAGTGTATTCAAAATGTTTTGGAAATACAGGCAGGTTGTTTCTTTTACTTATTTTGATGATTATTACCCCATGGGTTCTCTAAAGGAGCCTTCCAGGAGTTCTGATGCCAAGCCCTGGTGAGAGCTGAAGGCATTTGCTGATCTGCTGTATTAGTAAACTAACCTTAAATCTATTGCTGTGCTCACAAGAGAAAAATACTTTGACGAAGGTACAAGACTGTGCATTTTCACAAGTGGGGCTATTAAGGTGACAAGTGATTGGCCAGCTTCACAGAGCAGGTGCTCATGCCCTGGCATCGTCGCCTTCGGGCTCCCATGGATCGGCCCGTGGGGTCTTGTGTGAGGGGCAGAGGCATTTTAGTTGTAGGACTTAGTCCCCTTCTTTTGTGGCTTCTCAATTTAAAAACCTTTGCCGTGTGTTCTCCCCAAGCTCGAGTTTGACGACTTCTTTAAGAAGCATTGCGTTTGAGTTCCGATTCTCTCTCTCAAAACCTTTGTCGTCATTCAGCATGTTATGGATAGGGGCGTGCGGTCCCTGGGTGCATGTCAATGGTCATTAACTCGGAGGCGTTTGTCAGGATCCGTAAACTGCCTAAGCTCTGTGCGGGCTCTTTAGAAATGTAGCATAACTTTGTGATTGGAGTGCAGCTTGGTGTTCGGTCTGGGACCACTTCGGCTGCTGCCTGTGCGAAGTCCTCTGTGTTTCCACTAAAGAGCAGCAGAGCTGTCCTGAGAAACGGAGAGAACGACGCTGTTAAAAAAGATCACATTCTTTCTTCCTTGCACCCGCTTCACACTACCCTCCTTCCCCTCAAGTTCAGGTGCAAGGAGTGAGCCATGGTAGTAAATGTATGTAAATTGCACAAATGAGGAAGTCTGGTGAAGCTCCAGGAGGATGAAAAGCTGCCAAAAGCTTTTCAGGGTGGTTCAGCATTTTTGCTTAAGAGGGGGTCATTTGCATAATACCCAGGATCCTCTAGTGGTTCTTCCTTTTTCTTTTTTTAAAAGAGAAACCTTTGTACATCCTAACGGGAGGTTGTCTTTTTCTCTTGACATTGCAATGACATTGTCCTTAAATAGAAGAACACTGAAGCCTAGACTGTGAGAGGTAGGGTCTCTGCAGGCTCCATTCCCCAAAGCTTTGGGTTTTCTCCCTATCCGATCTGGCAACATTCAAGTGGTCTGACCCCGTGAGATGACTGAGAGGTGTTAAATGGTGGCGAGATATCTCTCTGTTTCCCCTCCGCTCCTGCGGGCTGAGGTTCGGTTGGTGTGCTTGTTACAAGAACAGAACTCAGCCCCTCTCTCGTGCTGCGTTTGCCTTAGCGTCGTTCCCACTCACAGGCACAACAGGGAAGAGCAGAGAGGCTCGTGGGACAGACAGAAAAGCCGCCACTGGGCGGCTGCTCCCCAGCTCAAGCACCCGGCAGACAGCCCACTTCCCGAGGGAGGAACGGCCATATTTGCCCCACATGGCCCTTTGCTGAGCTCCTTGTGGTTGTTCCCTCCAACTCGGTAGCCACTCCACGGGTTAGGGAACTGAGACCCCAGCAGTTCAAGGAAGACCGACTGGCCCAGAAGAGGCAGGCTCCCTGCACTCTGTCAAATCTCGAGTCTCCAAAGGGCTATTTGACAAGTACCTGTGAGTTGAATAACACGTGGCAGCCGATTAGAAGCTACAGGGGTTTCAGAGTCATTGTTTCGTGAGAAAACTGAGGTTCAGCGTTATTTACACAGGCCATGAGGCTGGCTGATGGCCACCAGGGACTGTAACTCACCACTTGGAGCCTGGACCTGTGGGGGCCGCAATACCTGGATTTATCGGGGAGACTCTGGTCCCCAGCCTCTGGCCTCTATGCTGCCAGAGCACATGGCCATGACAGTGGCCCCGCCCCAGCTAGGGGCTCTGCGGGGATCACGGCCACACAGGCCGTGTCTCTCAGAGCATCCCAGGTGGCCCCAGTCTAGGAGCTGGCTCCTCCGTTTCCTTTTTGAAACCTCACTTGAGATATACCCGCAGGCCTTGGAGAAATTGCAATAACTCTTCAAGGAAGTGTAAAATGCGTATTAATATTTAATTCCTACGACTGGGAAGAATCTGGAGCTTAATTCGGTGGAGCGCCCTTCTGCTTCCAGCCAGCACGCACACCCCCTTGAGGCCCCCACCCCTGGGGGCTGCAGAGGGTCGCCTGCTGTCACCTTCCGCATGTCCCTTAACAAGGGCGCACAGTGTCTCAGGAGGGAGCTGCAGATGGTGAAGGGGACTCTGCAGGCCATGATCCTGCAGCTCCAGCCAGCAAAGGAGGCTGGAGAGAGAGAGGCAGCGGCTTTCTGTGCGACAGCTGGTGTCTGGGACGCACTGGCTTGAGGCGTGCGGGGCAGGGGAAGCAGGGTGAGTGACCACGTCTCCCCTACGAACGCTCAGGGGCCACTCTTGCCTCCCCACCTCACCCACGTGCCTGGGCCGGTCACAGGGCCACGGGGCCACGGGGCCACGAGTTCTCCCAGCACAACAATGGCCCAGGCCTGTGCTCCTGGGGCTGAGAGGGGCCCACAGAGGGAAGGTGTGGAGTGGCGGGGACCATTGGCCTGATTTCCTTCTACACGTCACTCAGAGGTACCTTTACTGTGTCGATAACAGGAGCACCCAGACAGGACTTGAAAATATTTTCACCTCAGCCCCCTTTAGACAGAAGTTGGGGTGAATTCTCCTGGAACAGCGTCTCTTTTCCTGCACAATCTTGCTTTCCGAAGCAATTAAAATGTCTCCTGATTACAAACCTATGAAATGGAAACCAGACAGTGATTCAGCTCCCGCCTGCCTGTGCCGCTGTCCTCCAGGTTCCTTACGCAAGGTGCTAATTAACCCCAGCACTGGCAGTCACAGCTTTCCATCGCGGCCCCTGTGATTCACTGCCATTACAAACTCACACCAGAAATTCCACGAGATACCTTTCAGGTAATAGCTCGTCAGGGGTGTCAGGACATTCTGAAATGCTCCCACGGTGAACGCAGGAAGGGAGCATGGGGTGGGAGTGAGCGAGGCGACGAACCAACTTTTGAGTCCCTCCCTCCTTCCCTCCCTCCCTCCCTCCCTGAACCCATTTAATGCCGTGTTGGATGGGACATTTGTGTAGAACCTTCAGTGCAGTGCAGTGCTCAGTAAGACAGGACAGCGCTTGGCTAGGCAGTGCGGCACTCACTGAGACAGTGCAGTATTCAGTTAACAGTATAGTGCTCACTGAGACAGGTAGCACTCACTGAGACAGTGCAGTACTCGGTTAACAGGACAGTACTCACTGAGACAGGTAGCACTCACTGAGACAGTGCAGTACTCAGTTAACAGGACAGTACTCACTGAGACAGGTAGTACTCACTGAGACAGTGCAGCACTCAGTTAGTAGGACAGTACTCACTGAGACAGCCCAATAGTAAGGCAGCACAGTACTCAGTAAGGCAGTGCGTCCTTGCTGGGACAGGATAACACTCACTAGGGCAGTGCAGTGCTCAGTTAGGGGGCATTAGAGCCCCTCGCTGCTGAGGCAGCTGTAAAGCAGGCTGAGTCTGGTTCAGCAGCACTCCCCGCAGTGCACAGGGTGGCAGGGCCGTGGCAGGGGGGAGGCGGCCTCCCAGACATGCTGCATGAACAGGAGGTCCTCACTGGTCCAGGACGTTTGGGAAACACCCAGGTCGTAATTTCTGCCTGGAGAACCACAGAGCACAGGGGGCGCTGGTCCGTGGGGGCCTTCGGAAAAATACCCTGTGATTTTTGTCTGACTCCATATTTCCCGAGTTTGATGGATCATAGAATTTTTTTCGTTTTAACCCTAGTGGCCCACCTAGCTAGCGCTGTGAGCGCTGTCTGCAGGGCACCTGGCTGAGTGCTGATGTACATCCCAAGTGCGCGCGCGTGCGCTTCCGTGTGTGTGTGTGTGTGTGTGTGTGTGTGTGAGTGTGTGAGTGTGTGTGTGTGTCTTCGAGCCCAGACTCCGATTCCCACAGAGCAGTGGCTTTCTGTACGAGACACGTTTCAGAGGTCATTGATCCTTTGTCTTTCAAACTCTCCTGTTCTTCTGCCAACAAGATTCGTGACGCTCCTGCCTTCACAAGGACGCGTGGACGCGAGGCAGGTTTTGTCATTTCCTGCTGTCACGCTCTCGTTTCCAGAAGGCAGCTGGCGCTTTGCTAGCCTCCCGTGCAGCGCCCCACTCTGCCCCCCGTCAGGAGTTGCCCTGCGGAAGCTGGCGCTTGGCCAGACTCCAGGGAACGAAGCAAATGCAGCCTCTGAATTCATTGATTGTGTTTCCCACAGTCTTTTCTGGAGCATTTTTTAAAATATTGTATATGTTTTAATAATAAGGAAAATTAACTTGTCCCAGGAATTCTTGGTTTTCCAGTGATGAACCAAATTCCTGAGTTATTTATAATGATACCTAAAAATGACCAGTTACGAGTCATATGGCATTCAGAATCCTCGAACCCTTGAATTAAGTCCAGGGAACAGAACTTGGGAGAGTTGGGACTGACCATAGTGCCAATAACAAATCCTTCCTTTGCCACATGTCATTTAAAAAAGCCCCCAGACACAAGACGTCTTTCAAGTTGCTAACTCGGGTGTTTTGCACCACTCAAAACTATCGGGAGTATTCTGTGAGGTCACAGTGTGTTGGAGCGCTCTGCAGGCTAATGGCTGCTTGGAGTGGGCCCCAAATAAGGGTTCTCATGCCCACCCCCACCCCTAGGGGGCAGTGTGTTCTCTTCCTAGCTGAGATGGCCGACCACGGTTAAGCGTGGGACAGGTGAGTGCAGCTCTCACCTGTTGTTGTAACTTCTCTGCAGTCTGCGGGTCTCGAGGCAGCCAGGAAGCCAGCCCAAGGCCAGGGGGCTTCCTCTGGCTGCATGGCCTTTTCAGGACAAGCCCCCTCTCTTCGGTCACTGTGGCCTTGGAAGACCTGGGCCTGGGTATCCCAACCTATGACACGGGAGTTTTTGCCAGGAAAACATAAACAGAAATGAATGCTTGGATTTAAAAGCAACAAGACAAACACAACAAAAATGTAAGCTTTTGTAGAGAGAGCCAAGACCACGAGTGAAAGTATAGGTTAAAAATGATGACTTTAGAGTCTGGTCTCTCTGCGATGACACGGTGTGACAATAAACAGTGTGTTCCACCGTGTACCAGGTGAGATGCTAGCATTTCAATGGCCGTCCAATTACTCGCACCGGCCTGGGTTGGGGCACGTCCCCAATCAGGAACAATCCCAGTTCCTGCGAACTTCTTGGAACTGGTGTGGCTCAGTGAGTTGGCCATTACCTGCAAACCGCAAGGTTGCCGGTTCAATTCCCGGACAGGGCACATGCTTTGCGGGAGCGGGGCGGGGGGGCAACTAGGGGCTTGCAAGAGGCAACCAATGGATGTTTCTCTCACACATCCATGTTTCTCTCGCTCTCCTGTCTCCCTCCCTTCCCCTCTCTCTAAAGATGAGTGAAATCTTTAAAAAAAAAAGATGAAAGTGACCTTTCCCCAAACTGAACAGGTGTGTAAGATGGGAAACGTCCCTTTCTCTGCAGCTGGCCTGGTCTCCCCACCCCGTGGGAACATGTCGGGGCTCACCCGTCTGTNGGCGGGGTGGGGGGGCAACTAGGGGCTTGCAAGAGGCAACCAATGGATGTTTCTCTCACACATCCATGTTTCTCTCACTCTCCTGTCTCCCTCCCTTCCCCTCTCTCTAAAGATGAGTGAAATCTTTAAAAAAAAAAGATGAAAGTGATCTTTCCCCAAACTGAACAGGTGTGTAAGATGGGAAACGTCCCTTTCTCTGCAGCTGGCCTGGTCTCCCCACCCCGTGGGAACATGTCGGGGCTCACCCGTCTGTACTGGGGTTGTCCTGAGCCCTTTATAATCGGTATGCCCTTTCATTCTCATGTCAGCCTTAGGAGGTAGGTGCTGGAGATGATGGTGCTGAGCCTTGGGAGGCCGATGGACTTTCTCCAGGACGCAGAGATGGTCAGCGGCCGAGCGAGAGTGACAGAGACAGGAGGGGCCCTCCCAACTGGTGCTCTTCGTGAGGTGCCTTCGGTGTCTTTTCGGGACCTCGAGCCGTGGAGCTTTTGTTCACGTCAGAACGCATGGGCACCTCGAGACCCTGCCTCGAGAGCCGGAGAAGCTAAGCCCGGGAATCCTTGGCTTCCCACCCCCAGGGGGGCCCTGCTGTTCTGCAGCCATGAAGTCTAGGCTCAGACAGGCTTCCACACATCTACCCACCGTCACCGTCCCCACCAGCCGTTTGTTCTGCATCAACTGCAGAAGCCACACCAGCAGCAGCCACTGCTGCCTGACCCTGGATGTCCTTGAAAATCCCCCTCCTCCTGGTGGTCGAAAAGCCTGTGAGAAAGCAGCCCTGTGCACTTCGGCCCATGCAGGGTCTTGGAAAGGCAACTAAATGTTTTGATTTTGAACATCCTCACCTTCCTAATCTTTGGATTTTGTCATGTAATTTATTGCTTCATGCAGTTGACTTTCTCTTACGTGAAATCCAAACTGATACCCATGTCAGGGTGCACCTCTGACTCTTTTTTGTCTTCGGAAGGATAACAGAAAAAGCTTGTCAGGTTCATCCATCTCATCCTTTTGTGTAATTGCACAGTAACTTATGTCGCACAAAACATCTCTAATAAAGCAATGCTTTGCAATGGAGTATGCGTTTACTTTCAGGTACCAACCAATTGGAAAATACCGTAGTTTTCTCTTCCAGACCCCTTGATTGAGGAAATTGAAGATAACATTACCAGTTATGTGGGGAAAAGCCAAGCCAAAAGTGCCCACTAACACTACTGGAAATATTCTGCCAGAGACACTGGCTAACTCAGGCAAGAAAAATAAATGATGGTTACGATTCGGGAAGGAGGAAATATGTTAATATTTACAGGCGATGTTAACTGTAGGCTAGAAAACCTAAGAGAATTAATAGAATGCTTTTATACAATTAACACAATTAGTGACAGAAATGAACAGGTTTTATATACACAAAAAAATAACCAGAAGATAAAATATAAGAAAAGACTATTTTAAATAACAGAAATAAAGAGCAAACACCTAGGCATAAAATTTAAATTGAAATGTAGAAGTCTTAGATGAAGAACATTGTAAGGTAAAGGGCACAAGAGGAGAGTATAATAAATAGAAGGACATTAGATGTTCTGATAGGAAGTCATCATTGATGGTCAAGTCTCTGTAAATTAGTTTATAAATAGGACCTGATCCCAACTGAGTCGCAGGTATCTAGAGATGCCCAATACCCTTCCTCAGCTTCACTCCTCTGGCAGTTCCTTGTGTAGGTACATGAACTACGCATGTGCAGAATTGCAGGTATGTATCATTCCACTAAATTAATTAAACAAGGAGGCCATTGGGCTGAGGTGGCTCAGTGCTGGGGAGGCAGACATGAGCAAAGCCAAATGTGAGCCTAAACATGTCTTCAGGGGCATGAAATCAAAACCCGAGGACAACCAATCACAAACGTTCAACCGGGCTTAGAGCCGCAACCAATCAATCATTTCCACGCTCTCCGCCTTTTCTCTGTGAGAGTCCCTCCCCAGCTCCTGTCAGTGGGCTGTTCCCCACCTCTTCCTGCTTGGCGCTGCCCCGTTTGAACTGGTTTTGGCTCAGATGAACTCTGTATGCCTCAGTTTACTCTTTGACAGTACCATGGTTTGCAAGAGCAAAATGGGAACCAACCTAAATGTTCGCCAAGAGCAGACTGCTAGGACGCCTTACACTACGGGGTGCTTCGAAGTTGCTGAAATCGCGTTTCCCTGCTCGTGGGCCTGTGCCTGCTGAGGCAGGACTGGGAAGGGACCCGGGTGGCCAAGGGGAAGGGGACAGCCAGGACGCTCACTTTTTCTGTCCTCACCGCCTTTTAAAAAAATTTGTTGTCAAATACCGTTATTTACTTATTCAGAAAATAACATAAACTAACTTCTTTAAGCAAAAGCTCGGCGCTGGGCTCACAGGGTCCTGACCAGCTATGACGCGTGATGATCAAATGATTCGAAGGAAAGCCATTACCATTGTTATTGTAACTATTATCATTCCAAAGGTATTTCTTAAACGACTGTGTCTGGTGGTTTAGTACCAAAACCTGAGCCCTCCCTGGGGCCCCAGTTCCTCTCCTGGTGTGGGTGTGGGATGCAGTCTCCTTCCTTTGGGCCAGAACAAAGAGCCCCCGGGTTGGCTGCGTGGGCCGAGTGGGGAGTGGGGAAACAGAGTCACATCTGTCCTTGTCCCTGAGGGGCTGCGTACGCCATCCGCCATTTATTCAATTAAGGGTGCTTTTAAGTGTACGTGTCGCATACATTTTCACACTATGGACAGGGGGTTGTGACAGGCAGCAGTGTGAAGGGCAATGGGAAAGCAGCTTACTTCCCCCGTTACCATTGTAACCCGAAAGGACTTCTTGTTGTTTCTGCCCCCTTTTCAAGAGTTTCCAAAGTGTCTGTTTGACGCAAAGCTCCTATCCCTCCCCGCGGTCTCTTCATTCACTCACTCACTCAAGAAATGACGTTTATTACGATGTCCTCCTCTAAAAACTGCTCTTCCTATAGATGGATGAATTTGTGAGCACAGCGGTTAAAAATCGTAGTGAAAGTTACCTGGCAAGTAATGAAAACGATAAATTATTAGACTACATACCCACAGAGACACACACAGACCCACAACAGCAGCTCAGCTCATGCTGACCAATCGTTACTCATTATTTTGTGTTTCCTGTAATTACAGGAATTGATTACAAATTCACTTCCCGTGTGATTTACATTTGGAAGAACAACATGGAAAAGAAACTTTATGAGAAGATTCGTCTAGAACCCACTATCTTAATTCTTCCAGTCTTGGACCATACAATACTGTAAACAGGAGCCTGCGTGTCTCTTATTCTGCTATTTATGTTTAATGTTGTGTTATTTTCCCCTTTGCGGTGTAATCATCATGGTCATTGTATTTATTGCCGCATACCATTTCCTCCACCCAACTGACCTACCATCATGTCGCTACTCCTCCATAACTGGGCGTGTAATCTGTCCCGTGTCTTGCTGTTACGGATAAAGCTGCTGTGACACCTGTATGCATTCGGCTTTTCCTTTCCTGTGAATTGTGTGCCCTGGAGGAATTCCCAGGAGTGGGGCTACCAGCACGAAAGGCAGGACACAGTGCCGCACCTGCACTGGGGAGAGAACGGGGGATGATAACCAGCCCATTCCCTGGCGGGGGGAGTTCCCCACCGAGTACTGAGCGGCCCGACGGATCACGTGGTGTTCTCCTGGTCGTGAAAACGTAGCCACAGTAACCGCATCAGACAAGCCACAGTGGTGCAGTTCCCGCTGTTCAAAATGAGCCGTGTCTGCTAGGCAGGTGCGTTTCACTGATTTTCACTGACGGCGCTCTTGGTCTGTGCCCACGCTGTTTCATCTCCAGATGAAGAATGTGGGATCCTGCAGACCCAGGGTTCAAAGACCAAAGATCTGGACTGAAGTCATTTCCCCTGGCCAGCTGTGGGACTCTCGGCTGACCCCTGGTCTCCTCGATCCTTGAACGCCTGCCAAATGCAGTTGACAGTCATNGTAACCGCATCAGACAAGCCACAGTGGTGCAGTTCCTGCCGTTCAAAATGAGTGGTGTCTGCTAGGCAGGTGCGTTTCACTGATTTTCACTGACGGCGCTCTTGGTCTGTGCCCACGCTGTTTCATCTCCAGATGAAGAATGTGGGATCCTGCAGATCCAGGGTTCAAAGACCAAAGATCTGGACTGAAGTCATTTCCCCTGGCCAGCTGTGGGACTCTCGGCTGACCCCTGGTCTCCTCGATCCTTGAACGCCTGCCAAATGCAGTTGACAGTCATAAAGCCTGTGCCTTTCCGGACTGTGGAGGAGCTCGAAGAAGTCAGTGTGCATGAAAGGCTTCTGAAAAATAAAACAACATATACAGGTACCTAAAAATGAGGAAACTTGCCTTGGCTGCTCTAGTTCAGTAGATTGAGTGTGGGTCTGGGAAGTAGGGGGTCACCGGTTCGATTCCCAGTTAGGACACAGGCCTGGGAGAGGAACAACACTGTATCCAACACTGTAAATTTAAGGTGTGCATGTTAATCGGGTAGATTTGTGTGGTGTCAGGTGGGGCACACACAGTATGTCCCAGCAGAGCCCCTCAGTGCCCGTCCCGTGATTTGCCACTCTCTTGCACCTCCATCCAACCTCAGTGACCTCGTTTCCTAATTGTTACCAATGGTCCCCACCTTGGAGCTTTTATTGTTTAATTCCCTTCTCCCCCTTTTCCCCCAACACACACTCGCTTATTTGCATTTCCTGTCTAGGGGAGAAAGATCAGAGGCACTTCCTGGTCACGCCAGAGCTCCAGGGTGAACTCACAAATACCCTCTTCATTTACATACACTGAGGCCAGGCTCTCTGGGCATCATCTCCGATTCAGTGGGGGGTCCAGGTCCCCCTACCCCGCATCTGGAACAGCCACAGGGCAGGGGAGCTGGGCACAGAGACCTCTCTGCTTCCCTGGGAGCCTTCAGTAAATAAAAAATACAGCCAGTGTCTTACGTCGTGGAAATGGAAGCATCTGGTGCTCCGCGTCAGCTCAGAGAGCTCCATTCATTGCAGGGAGGATGTGTAAGAACTCACTGACAGAGGAACACCAGCAGAACTGGAGAGATGGGGCCAGAGACGCTCGTGGAGGAATCAAGGGGTGTTTAAAAAAGTGCAGATGCCAATAAAGCAAAGCCTTCTCGCCAAACAGAGGAGATAGTAAGAAAGTAATCACGAGGCCAGAAGGAGGCACATGGCATGGTGCCACCTATGAAGTAACAAGAAAATGGAAACAACCCTCTGTGCTACAGCATGTCCCACGTAAGGCACAGAAGGCCACGTCTGATTTATTATTCACCCAGGGGAAACGGGTAACACGGTGGGCTTCTGCAGAACGCTGTCTTTCTAGGTGGGGCTTTGACACGTAAGAGATGGCATAGAAATGGCGTCTTCCAGGCCTGAGGAGACGGCATCACCAGGGAGATGCTTCACTGCAGGGGAACTTGGTTAAGACCTCTGGGTGTCCTCTGCTAGGGAAGTCCCGAGTCCGGACACGTGACAGACAGATGTGCCCCGCTGTGTTGGGGGTGGGGAGGCTTCTCAGCCAGTCCACGGAGTCGAAGTGAGGGTCCCGTGTACCTGTTGAGTTTATGTCTCACTGGCAAGCAGTAGGCCGTGGGGCAGGCGGGGGAGGCGTCGGGCCTGGTTCCCGCCCACAGATTCTGAGCTGTGCTAGAAGCCCAGGGTAGATCCCGAAGGCGGGCTGGCTGGTGTAAGGATTGACCTAAAGCAAGTGCCCTTGGGCACCCGGTGGAAGCATCCTCGGGTCAATTGAAAGTGACTCAGTTGGGGTGGAAGGGGGCTACTCTCAGTCACTGGCTTGTGCTCCCACCCCACCCCAGCCCACCCCCATCTCCCTTTCTCTCTCTTGCTAAACCTCTTTGCTGTTAAATTATCTGTTCATTTATGATAGTTATGGCTAATGTGAAGTCAGAGCCACCAAGAAGATTGCTACAGCCTCTCCCAACCCTCCTGGTTCTTATTTTTCACTTTGTTGTGCTACCAAGAGAATACGGCTCTCTCCACTGTGATGACGTTCCCTGCATCACAGGGCCCCTCTCTCTTGCAGAGGAAGTAAAGGATTTTCTCAAACTCCTGAAAGACTTCCCAGATCAGGAAAAGCATTTTTCACGGCATGCAGAATGAAAGCTTTTACTCCCCAGACATTTCCTGGAATGGACACGTGAGTTCTCCATGTCATCCAAATGATGTTGTTGGGATAACATTTAGGCTTTGGTTTTGACCCACAATGAAAAGCGGAACAGAACTGTCATCATAGACGTTTTTCATGCACTGGTAACAAACGGTCATATGCTTGGACGGGAGGATGAAAAGATTCATTGATGCCCGCACAACGGCGAGAGAACTGTGAAACTCGAGCGTGGAAACAGCTGGGATGGTGTGCAAGGACTCGGTACCCCGGGGCTTTTCCGCATCACTGCACTCTTGCTTGCTCTGCGGCCCTGTGGCGGGGCTTCTGTTCCCACCACCTCATTAAAACTCTCCTTGCAGGGGATCAGCCAACTCCAACAGGGTTTTCTCTGCCCTCATTCTGCTCTACGTTTCGGTAGCAATGTCCAGTGTTGAAACAAGCCTCTTTCTTGTTGCACCTCCCTCTCTCTTGGGTTTTAGGACACTTATTCCCCGACGGCCTTCCCTATGTCAGTCTTTCTGCGTGATTGTTCTTTCTTGTGCTGAAAAGACGGACGCTCCAAGGCCCCGTCCTCTGATTTTCTTTCTCTCGGGCAATTTTATCTGCTCCAGCAAATTTCTCATCCTCTTTATGGTGATTGTTCCCCAAAGGGTCAGTATCTTCCAATACTTCCCTGGTTTTTGCCCTTCCTTCTGAGCTTCAGATTCTGCTGGAGATTTCCATCCGTGCATTACAGGTATCTCAAAGTCAACTTGTCTGAAACCTACTTCACCTTTTTTCCTTGTAAAAATTTGCCTACCATCAGCCGTTCTTTACCTCAGGCCCTGGCATTTCCATCTTCCGAGAAGCGTTGCCTGAAACGCTCATGGCTCCCTTCTGCTCCTCTTTCTCCCTCATCCCACATCCAGTCCAGCGAGTCCTCCGACTTTGGGGATTGTGAGTTTTTTTAAAAGATTTTATTTCTTTATCTTTAGAGGGGAATGGAAGGAGAGAGGAAGAGAAATATCAATGTATGGTTGCCTCTCGTGCGTCCCCTGCTGGGAACTGGCCCCCAACCCAGGCATGTGCCCTGACTAGGACTCGAACCGCAATCCTTTGGTACTCAGGCCCGTGCTCAATCCACTGAGCTACACCAGCCAGGGTGGGGGATTGTGAGTTTGTATGTCTCTCACCTTCTCTCCACTGTCTAGTTCAGATTCTCATCCTACTTACTTGAACTATTGCTCTTGTTTTGTCATTGGTTTCTCTGTGTCTAATTTCTCATAATTTAAATTCATGGTCAAAGTTATTTTTCTAAACCAATCATCCGTCAGATCAGGCTCACGTTCTTTCAATGACTTGCTATTGCCCAAAGAATAAAGTTTTTATTCAAGGAGAACCATGGTCTATAACCAAACTATCCTTCCAAACTCATCTTGAACTACCTCGTTCCACTTGCTTTTCCGACTCCTCACCATTCTCAACTTTCCATCTGTTTTCGTGTGGGCCTTTGCTCATGGCTGCACTCTTAGCTTTGAATCCCGGTCTCTACTTATCTAACTTATGCTCATCAGCCAAGAGCACCAGGGAAGAAAAGCAATCAGGTGTGAGCCTGGAATTTTGGGCCTGAGCAAGTGAGTAAGTGGTAATGTTATTTAAGGAGATAGAGAAGGCCTGGGGGGAGAGGGTATGGGGCGTGTGTGTGTTGGGGGAGGGATGCTGGGAAGGCGATAGGGTGTCAGTAGTTCGGCAGTGCTGGGTTGAGATGTTAATTAGACATGCAAGGGAAGATGCTGAATAGGCAGTAAGGGTTAAATTGGGTTGGGGAGTCACAGGCGGTATTTAAAGCCATAGAAGTATGTAAGACCAAGTATGGGTAGAGGAATATTTAAAAGAGAGAGAAGTTCAAGGGAAGAGTAAGAGAGGAAGTCTCGGGATACTGCAGGAATTACCAACCCTCAGGAGTTTTTATGAGAAGAACAGTAACAACGTGGCTCAGTGGATGGCATGGATTTTAAGGTCAGTGACTTTCCAAGTGATTTCCAGCAATAATCTTAATCCTAAAAACAACCTTGCAAAGTAGTTACTATTATTCCTTTTCTACAGATGCAAAAATGTATAGGTCGCTACATATTGGCTTCCCTTGCCCAGGTAACCCAAAAGAGCAATGTTAACAGAAAATAAACACAACTTTCTTTCCTTTTCATGTTGTCTTGTGACTAGAATAGAGCACCTTTTAGTTATTGCACATGCAAATCGTCCTCTCCTCTTGCATATTACACAATGTTTAAGTAGACAGAGAACACCAACAGCTCGTGATTTACATGTCCAAATTATTAAAATAATTTGGCAGCCCTTCAAACAGTAGGAGCCCCACTGTTCATTGATAAATTGCTTAACTGGTTCTTGGTAGCAGAGTCCATCTTCAACAAGATTACCAAGTTTCTACGTGAGGTCCTCCTTCTTTCTACAAAACTTCCTCTCCCTTTAGGTACCGCAGTTTGTAGGTGCTCAGTCCTTTGATGCAACTGGGCTCTCTGGTGCTCCATGTTTATGGATATATCGTAGCCTAATCTGTCTTTCACAAGGCCAGCTGCTCTCCCCAACTCTTCCTCATCATCTAGGAAGCCCGAATACACATCACATAGGAGTAAGGTGTGTTCCTCCTGAGGCGCAAGTGATGGGTGGAGTTTGTCCACTGTTGTTGGATCTAAGGATGAGACTCGTGGAAACTATAAAACGACACTGGTCAGTTCTGTTCTCCTGGGGTCTGAGGAAGAGGAGAACATGGTAGAAATGGTCGTGGTAGGAGATGCTTGTCTGCTGCTGGTCAGCAGATTAATCAGTGTCAAAAACAACTGTATCGCTACCATACACATCGAATAAGGGACTATATACTTAAAGATTGCTCAGATTAATTGAATATGCTCACAGCTGCAAAGCCCAATAATTTATATTCTTGGTTGCTCAAAGGGCTTGCTGAAATTACCCAAGAGCCTCTAGAAGTAATCTTGAGAATATTATAATGGGCTAGCACATAAAGGTAGCAAAACATTGTGCATTATCATTGAATTACTTTTTAACTTATTCTTAGTGTTATAGGTAAATTCATACAGTAAAATCTTCCTAATATTTGTTCCCATAAAATATATGACTCTAGAGTAGTTCTAGGACTACATAGTAACACATTAGGAGTGAGTAGGACTTACTACAGGAACGCAAGGATGGTTGAATCTCTTTAAATGCATTAATGTGCTTCATCATATTACTAGATATGAGGGAAAATTATGTGGTCTTTTCCATATATGTTACAAAGNGCTTAACTGGTTCTTGGTAGCAGAGTCCATCTTCAACAAGATAACAACCTCCTCAAAGTTTCTACATGAGGTCCTCCTTCTTTCTATAAAACTTCCTCTCCCTTTAGGTACCGCAGTTTGTAGGTGCTCAGTCCTTTGATGCAATTGGGCTCTCTGGTGCTCCATGTTTATGGATATATCGTAGCCTAATCTGTCTTTCATCAGGCCTGCTGCTCTCCCCAACTCTTCCTCATCATCTAGGAAGCCCGAATACACATCACATAGGAGTAAGGTGAGTTCCTCCTGAGGCACAAATGATGGATGGAGTTTGTCCGGTGTTGTTGGGTCTAAGGACGAGACTCGTGGAAACTATAAAACAGCGCTGGTCAGTTCTGTTCTCCTGGGGTCTGAGGAAGAGGAGGAAACATGGTAGAAATGGTCATGGTAGGAGATGCTTTTCTGCTCCTGGTCAGCAGATTAATCAGTGTCAAAAACAACTGTATCGCTACCATACACATCGAATAAGGGACTATATACTTAAAGATTGCTCAGATTAATTGAATATGCTCACAGCTGCAAAGCCCAATAATTTATATTCTTGGTTGCTCAAAGGGCTTGCTGAAATTACCCAAGAGCCTCTAGAAGTAATCTTGAGAATATTATAATGGGCTAGCACATAAAGGTAGCAAAACATTGTGCATTATCATTGAATTACTTTTTAACTTATTCTTAGTGTTATAGGTAAATTCATACAGTAAAATCTTCCTAATATTTGTTCCCATAAAATATATGACTCTAGAGTAGTTCTAGGACTACATAGTAACACATTAGGAGTGAGTAGGACTTACTACAGGAACGCAAGGATGGTTGAATCTCTTTAAATGCATTAATGTGCTTCATCATATTACTAGATATGAGGGAAAATTATGTGGTCTTTTCCATATATGTTACAAAGACATTTGACAAAATTCACACCCATTTATGATTAAAAACTCAAAAACCAGTAGATATTTATTAAACAAAACATATACAATATCACAGAAATCATATAGGCTTCATACACAGAAGCAGGATAGAGAGAGATAGAATACACTTGGAAGATACAGTGAAAACAGAGACTCATTTACAATAATGATGACACACACAAAGTAAGTATATTTTAATAGCAAATACCTAAACTCTGTATGAGGACAACTTGGACACTCTCCTGGAAGACATGGAGATCGTGACGGACCGTTGCAAAAGGCCACTGTGCTCTGGGTGGAAATGCTGGACATCCCCCGAACTCTGGGAGTGGAGACCAGCTGTGCCCCGTGCCGAGCTGGGAGGACACAGTTTCCGTTACTGCCCCTGAGGAAGTCCTGGGACTTCGCCTGTGCAAGCCCGAGCATGGGTCAGTGCCGGATTGGGGACAGTGACTGGGGATGACAGCTACACATTATCCTGGATGCTCATAATAGCTATTCTCGGAGTCTAAGAGACTTAGACAATAAAGAAGTTGCCATTTTTATAGGGCTGCCCCTGTATGAAAGTCTTTCCTTTTCTTAGTGCGAGAACCACCCTCCTCCATCTCAACTATTACAAATTACACCTTTCGTTTGGAAAAATCCCACTACCTTCTCACAGGGTTAGATCCCTCTGCTTTCCACCCCCAGGATAATAGTGCAAGCTACTCCCAAATTTTGAATTACTCGGTGAAGATACTACCAGGGGAGGTGAGCAGGGACGGTAAAACTGTCAGGAAAATACTGGGTCTTGTCACTTCAGGTGTAGCACTGCCCCCCGATGAAACCTCTCATCTACTGTGAGGTGCACCCAGGTCCTGCTGTTCCTGTGACCATCTGGTGGCCAGCTGCTGGGCACAGCACACAGCCTTGCACCTCAGAGTCCATGGTTGAAGTCCACATAAGAAAGAGAAGTGCTTTCTTCAGCACAGCATCGTCTCCCAACTCTCCCTCGCCTGCACGGAGATCAAGGTCATGCAGAGGAGTGTCAGTTTTGCCCTGCCCAGCCTCAGCTCCCAGCCTCTGCCGGAGCTCCGGACACCGGTGCCTCCACACGATGCCTTTTCTAACCACAGAGCCAGCTCTCTCCAGGGGCCAGCCTCGGGCCACACACAGCTCAGGCCCAATTTTACGATGACATTGAGCTGGATTAACTCTTGCCGGGATAGAGCCCCCCACTGGTCTCTGTAGATTGACGATAACCAGCCTAAAGCTATGCAGTCTCTTCCTTCTGGTGTGGGAGAGGGGCTGTGCGGACGGGACACTGCATGGAGGGTGAGTAATGGGGGAGAATTCTCTTCCAAGCTACAACCTTGACGTCAGGGTCCCACTCTGGGGTGACACCTGACACTGCTTTTGTGAAAGCAAGTTGTTCATGGACATTGTGTTTACGACCAGATCAATGGAGAGAGGAAGTCCTCTTCCAGCTCCCTCCCAGAACCCTCGGGGGTGGCTTGCGTCCTTCATAGGTTCCCCTGAACCTGTGCAGCTGGGTGGCTTGCTTTGGGGCTGGACACAATCGCACCCCCTTGGTGGAGTGCCGGTGGGGAGGAGAAAGGGTTGTTTCTAGTCGGCACCAGATTAGCTTCTTGAGATGGGCATTTGCAGGGAACATGTTCATAAAGAAGGAAAACAAAGGGGCCGGGGATTTTAAGCAATCTAGGGCTTTGGGTGGGAAGGGGAGGAGGTCTCGAAGAAAGCTCAGGAAGGCGGTGGGTCAGGGACAGGAGCAGGCAGGGGACAGTTAGAATCTCAGCCGGTAGAGATCATCTACCCCAGACCTGCACGCAGCCAACCGGGGCCTCCTCCTGGCTACTCGTAAGGAAGCCAATCTCATCCCCGAACAACACAAATTATTAGTGTGATTTAAAATGATGACCACTCCCGGTAACTTACCTTTGCCTCTTGACTGCCTTCACTGTTCTAACTCTGGCTCCGGCTCTGCCTTCAGGACCCTGCGCAGATGTCTGATTTTTCTTACACAAACTGTTTATTTTGTACTTACTATAGGTTGGGCTTTATCACATTTAGTTCCCAAGTCACACTAAGAGGTAGACACTGTTACAGTTCTGACATTAGAGGCACAGCTTTAAAGAAGCTAAATAAAACAATAAAACTTATTCAAGATCGCACATCAGAGGGCACCTCTGATTGCTATACCAAGGACGGTGAAAGCAAAGGCCATGTTTATAACCTTGGCACTAAACTACCTCCAGATCGCAGCAGACCTGCCCTCCACAATTCTCAGACCCAACACCCTTTCCTGCTGAGCGCTTCCTTCTTGGCTGAGAGCCACAGGCCCCTCCCCAGCAGGTCTCTGCGCTCAGGTTCGTCCTGGTCTGTCAGGTCTCTGGCATTCAGGGGCTTGACTGGGTCACACCGCTGGGGCAGGCATCGTTTCCTTTGTTCCAGCAGGATGGCAAACCCCCAGCAGGTCAGTGCCCCCAGCAGCGGATCCTGAGATAAGGACTTGAATGCGAGTGTATTTGGGACATGATTCCAGAAAGCGCTTGTAGGAGTGAGGAGGTGAGAAATAAAGGAATTCAGCCAAGGGAGCCCTGCTGAGCAGGTCACTGTGTGGGCCACTGGGACTTGATTCTGCTGGCCACCTCTGGGTGACAGTGTAGAGCATTTCCCTCCGAGGGGGCAGAAGTTAGAGGTATTTGCCCATCGACTCTCAATGGTGGAGGGATGCACTGTGAAACACTCACCCGTCCCAGCGGTGGACCAGGAGGCGCTGCCGAGGCCGAGGCCATGGGTACTCACAGAGGGAGCTCGCACAGCGCACCCGGAGAGGTGAGGTCCACGTGGTGGGGGCTGGGCACCACATACCCTCACCAGTACCCAGGCTCCCTCTCGGGACCGTGGCAGGATCACTCACTGTCACCATCTTCCTTTCTGTTGAGCCTGCATGAGGATTCGGAATCCTTCTCAAAGTCAGTTCTCCAGGCGGCGACTTCCTGTGGATCCAGGTGCACATCCACAGTCACCAGCACCCAGTGCTGGAGACATCAAAATATCATATCCGTTCTATCTATTCCTCCAGGTGACCTCTAACGACTTCAGTCCCATCATGTAGTGAAGAGGGTGGCTCAGATGACCTCTAAGGCCACAAGCATTTTCTATGACTGTATGGCCATATATGGTCATAAATGTGACTTCAGTTGCGTTAGCATTTTTTGGAGGTTTTCCTGTGAACTTGTGAGTCAACTCAGCACTCCGAGTCCTTTCTGCAGAGATTGCTTTATCTGTTTCTCGTGTCCCGACCAGTGCGGTGGACATTCAGAACCCAAGTCTGGGGCGTCTCGGATTCCTTTTCAATGTTACCACGTTAGTGTTTGGGTCCCTCACCGAGGCTTTTAAAAAGTTTTCCATACAATTCCGTTATCCGAAAAACAAGCCCTCTTCCCAGCTTTCGGTAGATGCAAATGTAATAATCCGGTTGGCTTTGTGTTCACAAAAACTGTTAGAAGTCTTCAGCAGGGTTGAGGTCGGAGTCCTTGACTAGCAGCCCCTTCCTGTGGCTTGTTGTTCATTCCCGATGGAAGGGCAGTTCACTGGGGGTGTGCAGGGTAGGGGGATATGCGGTTCGCTGCACAGCCTGGACCCCCTACATTTGGGCCCAGTCTAATGCAGGGAGCTCAGAGAAAGGACTCAGGGCCCTTTTCCCATCAGGATGATTCACTGCCCTTGGTCAAGGGCACCCAGTTCTTTTCCCCTAATGCATTCCCACAGCCGAGATGGAAGTGACAGCGTGTCAGTGGTGCTGGTAAAGCCCTCTGTGATCCCTGGCTGAAAGGTGGTGTGTGACCCGGATCAGGTGTCGTTCTGTGTTGGCTACTGGAGTTTGTGAAGCGCCTTCCTCCCCCTCTCCGGCTCAGCACGTCCTTCCGTGTGCCTTCCTCAGCACTTCCCCGTGGCTAGCATCTGCTCTGTGCTATTCTGACTCGCCCTCCTGAGAGCCAGCCAGCTGTCCTGCCAGGTGAGTCTGGGAGGACACCCAGCCTGAAAGTGCGTGCACGTGTGTGTATCCGTGAGTGAGCCTGTGGAAGCGGGAGAGGTGAAGAGGGGGTGGAAGGTGACACTGGCCGGCCTGGTTTGCGTATTTTTGCACGATCGGCCAATTTCCAATAAGTGCTGTTTGTGTCAGTCCTGGAAGGGGCGCAGCCAGGCCCTGCTGCCTGCACCTTTCTGGAAGGGTTGATGGGGCATCTTGTGCCTCTTCTGATGTCAGCAGCCCCCTCCAGCCTGCCCTGCCTGCCTTGCCCT
The DNA here is from genome assembly GCF_014824575.4 of Sturnira hondurensis. Classification (NCBI taxonomy): domain Eukaryota; kingdom Metazoa; phylum Chordata; class Mammalia; order Chiroptera; family Phyllostomidae; genus Sturnira; species Sturnira hondurensis. Next base: position 901,837 of record NW_028084143.1, read on the forward strand.
GAATGCCGTGCTGGCCTCAGCGGCCCTCCTCAGAGAGCGCAGCTCAGCCCTTAATGGGACAGGGCGAGGCTGCAATGGATTCTGGGAGAAGCAGAAGAAGAGGTCTCCGGTCTGATGGCTCTTTCAAGAGACTCCTTTAGCTAGTGCTTGTGACCTGAGACCTCAGATACCTGTGTCCCCTGGCCCCACCCTACAGATTCAGGATATGCTCATCAAGATGTGGAGCTTACGAAAGAATTTGCAAAGCACATACGGAAGTGCCTTGAAAATGTTAAAGCGTGGTAAAACGCGTACGATATTCTTGGTGTGACTTGTGAAGCTTTTATAGACGCCCTACACGTTTCATGTGCATTTGCACACACATAAGCCCTCCCCAACCTCATTTCCTCCCATCTTCTCTTCAGAATACTCCAAGCCTGTGGATGTTTTGTTATTAACAACAGTCTTGTGTGGCTTAATTTATAGCAAATGAAAGTCGTCTTAATTTCAAAATGGTGGAAATTCATTGCTTCCTAGAAAACCGAGATGCCTCCTACTCAGACTTGGTGACAGAGCCCTGGGCAGCCCCCCTCAGATCTCATCTCACATGTTCCCAGGTGAGGCACTGAGGGTAGAAATAATACAGTGGGAGAGATTATAATTCACACTATTTCCCCGATTAAACTGAGTTCTTTTCAAGTCTCCAGAGAAAGATTCTCCATAGTTATGTTTAATGTCTTTTCATCTTCTCAGCCAGGAAGTTCTATCTAGTTCTTAACTCGAGGCCGGTCAGCTTAAGCTGAGCCACTGCAGAAGCCGAGGTCACAGGAAGCCCTGCTGGCTGTGCCCCTCTCGGGGGGCCGTCCCTCCGACTCCCCTGCCCTAGCTTCAGGCAGGCTTTGGCATGTATGCTCAGCCCAGGAAGAACCCTACACGGCTCAGGTGCTGAGCCGAAGCCAAGGACCACGGTGGTGGCAGGTAACTCAAGGGCTTCCTCATTTCCTCCTCCTGGACCAGAATGTGGGACAAGGGGCCCTGCACATGCTATGGCTTCCAAGGGGGCCCCAACCCCATGAGGCTCAGCCGGGCACAGGGGGTCTCAACATCACCACCTCTCCCACCAAAGCAGCCCCGCAGTGCCCACACGGACACAGGGCCATCGCTCCAAACGAGGGACAGCTTCTGAGAGCCACGAGGTGAAAGGTACAGGGATTCCTTCCAGGCAGAGCCCAGAGGCCACCTGGCACAGATGTCCTTCTTCTCTGTCTGCAGGACAGGTGGCCCTACGGCCACTTCCCAGGACTGAGCAGTGTAACCTCTGGGTCTCTGACATCCGTGTTCAGACACCGAGGGTCTTATCCTACCTGTCTTAGGCCTTGAAAGAGAATAACAGAAGCTCTTGCCTGTGTGGCTCAGTTGGTCGGAGCGCTGTCCTGGTGCACTGAAAGGTTGTGGGTTCAGTTCCCAGTCACGGCACATACCTGGGTTGTGGGTTTGATCCCTGGTTGGGACATGTATGAGAGACAACTGATTGATGTTTCTCTTTCACTTGGTGTTTCTCACTTGATGTTTCTCCCTCTCTAGAATCAATAAAAAATACTCTTGGGTGAGGATTTAAGAAAAAAGAGAATAACAGAAGAGAATAGATATGTGTTTCCTCTGTGTGCAGGGAGGTGGGATGCATAAATCCATGTTCGCTGGTTTAATTTCACGGCTGTTCTTCATGTTGTGCCAAAAGGAATCAGCAAATTCAGAGAGATTTGCAAGGTTGTTTTCCTCAAATCAATAATATTGAGGAAAACAAGACATGCTCATAATATTCCTTGGAAGTTTCTGTGCCCTGCAAATGGTCGTCTTGAAAGAGTAAGTGAACATTATGAACTAAAAGCAATGGCCTCCCCCCGTTTTCCAGCAGGGATGAGAATCCCTCCCTCTCAAACCACGTATCTCTGGGTTCCAGGGTCAGCACTCGTCAGCCTTGCAAATACTTACAAACTTTGGAGAGTCTCATTTCACTCACTTAAGGAATTTTTTTGACCTGAAGTTTTACAGAAACCTGTGGAAAATGTGACTGTCGCATGGAACTTAGTGTCATTCTCTTTCAGCAGTATTCAGAACAAAGCGTTGCCTAACTCTACAGTTTTCGAACTATAAGCATGGAGACTTGAGGGGTGTCTGCCGGGGCATCTGCAAACATAAATTAGCAACCTGAATGGACTTCATCTCCTGGGAGGTCCCCTTTTGCTCAAAGAACACATTTCTAAGACATGGCAGCTGCCTTTTCAGGCAACCCCTAATGAGGAGGTTGATGATATCAAAGCTTGAAAAGAGAACTTAGAATCTTCAAGGTTTGGGTAGTTTTGAGAGAGAGCTGGGACTGGGCGGTGGTGGCGAACAGGACTCCATGTGAAGGAAAGGCATTACTGTTTACGTTTTCTTGTCTTCGAAGTTTAAGACTGGCATATTGGTGTGGATAGAATTGTAGACTTAGTCTAAAAAACATTTAGAAAAATAAGAACTATTTAAGAACGGGGAAACAGGTAAAAATTGCCTGTAGGATCTTATGATAAATATTTGATTCGTGAGAAGATCCAGATAGGTCAAAACATGTACAGTACCCCTTTTTATTTTCCCTATCCAGCCCCAAATTTTGTCTCAGGAAATCACAGAGGGGCCCGGGCTGGTGTAGCTCAGTGGATTGAGTGCGGGCTGTGAACCAAAGGGTCGTGGTTCAATTCCCAGTCAGGGCACACGCCTGGGTTACAGGCCAGGTTCCCCCTGGGGCCCCTGAGAGAGGCAACCACACATTGATGTTTCTCTTCCTCTCTTTCTCCTTCCCTTCCCCTCTCTCTAAAAAACTCACAGAAGGGGGTCAGTGTTCTGTATCGACACACCAGCACTGCCATTGCCACCCTGTCACCTCCCCAGAGATGAGCAGCAGGAAGTTGCCTCTGATTGGTGGACAGATGTCCCATTTTCCCACCTGCAGACCAGCCTCCGTTCTTCCTACGGGTGACACTGTGTGATTATAAATTTCCATTAACCAACAAAGCCGGCCAGAGTTTTATATTTCCCCACTCCAGGGCAGCAGCTCCATGCTGAAGACAAAATTTCAAAGACCATTTTGATGTCTTGTGACTTCCGTAATTTTTCAAATGTGACAATTGCCCGGCCACGTGCTGAGTTCCCGGAGCTCTGTCACAGGCTACCCTGCCTTGAATACTGAAGCTTGACGAAGATGGCTTCCCAGCCTTGTCCTGTCTCACATTTTAACGAGGATAAACTACAAAGTTTGAGCTGAGGGCGGTATTGCGATTTTTGATATCAGCGGCTCTGCACATGCAGCTCTGCCTCCCGCAGCCTTCCCTTCCCCCGAGGAAGTTTGCTGCAAGATTTTCAGCAGGCAGATTTATTACTTGTCATGATTCAGGGATTATCTGTTGGACGGTCTTGCTATTTTTCTGATACCAGCAACTCAACAGAGAAGCTCATTTGGCTTTAAGGGACAGACACTGAGCCATAATCACGGCCACCCCGTGAATGCATCCTCGGTAGCATAGGTGTAATACCTGTCACTAATTGAAAGATGCTCCTTCATGGAGCTCAGATAGAAATACCAGATTGCCGACTGTCTTTTGAGGCTATTTTTTTTTAAAGATGTGAGGGGATTAGTGAGGTTCTATAGTCCCGTAAACTATTATCTCAAGAGAATTTTTCTGGCGGGGCATTCAGGGCTGTGCTATCATGTTTTAACTTTCATACAAAGTGCATTCTGCAAAGTCATTTTTGTCACATGGAGACAGATCCAGACCCGAATGCTAGAGAAAATTGAACACCCGTATTGTCACTTTTCGACAACCAGCTTCCCCCTCCTGCCTTCTCTCCTCGTGATTTTCTCCATCCTCTACTTTCATTCTGTTTCTCCCTTTCAAGTCATTTTTCCTCCATTCTTTCACTTAATCCTATTTCTAATTCTCTCTACATTTTCCATTCCCTCTTTTTTTCTATCCTCTGTCAAAGCCCCAGCCTGCCAATAAAAACTTGGCGTTGCTGGATCTCACGTGAAGTAGGATCCGAGATAATAGGGCAGAGCCAAGTTTTCATAATCGTCTTTGTTTCAGTCGTAGGGCATTGCATTTCAGTGGGCCCACACCAGTTCTATGTCTGGGGATGAAACAGTTCTAGCAAGATCCAAGCTAAAACTCTAAGGACAGCAAAAGTGAAGCTTTATTGAGCACATATATTTATACATTTAAGAGAAGTGCCTACCTGGTAGGAGAACAACCTTCAGTATGCCCTAAAACCAGAGATCGGCTAATTTACTTTGTACCCTTATTTTCATGAAAACCAATCTCATTATAACATTTTATAGCTGTTATTATTATTATAATTATTATTATTTTTTAGAGATTTTATTTATTTCTTTGTTAGAGAGAGGAAGGGAGGAAGAAAGAGAGGAAGAGAAACATCAATGTGTGATTGCCTCTTGCATGCCCCCTACTGGGGACCTGGCCAGCAACCCAGGCATGTGCCCTAGACTGGGAATCGAACTGGTGACCCTTTGGTTCTGAGGTGGGCACTCAATCCACCGAGCCACACCAGCCAGGGCAACTGAAAAAATTATAGTAAATTATTAAAATTCTTTATCATTTAGTATTTTAACTGTGTAATGTTATGGTTCCCCTAAAATAGTACAAATCACACATTTTTGATTTTTTTCCTGTGTTAGTTGGCTGCTTTGCCATTCCATCTCTCAAAGTAATGGTACTGAACTCTTGATACAGAATGACCAAGTGGCTAAAGATAAACTTAGTAGGAAAGGATAAAAGCAGTCATGCCACTTTGTCCGGAGGAAAAGCATATGCAAGGTCTTAACGACATTTCCATTCAGCAAGTATTTCCCGAGGCTCTCCCACGAATTTAGCCTGGGCCAGGCTCGTGGGCTGGCTTTAGTCTCCATAGATGGGGAGTTCACAGTCTAAGAAGGTGTTGCGGGCTGACTCTGTCCCCCCAAATTATTTTGAAGTCCCATACCCCAAAATGCGACCATGTTTGGAGCTAGAGGGACGAAGACCATGTGAGGACACAGGGAGGAGAGAGCTGTGCACAAACCTGGGAGAGAGGCTCAGAAGGGGCCAAGTCTGCCGCCACCTTGACCTTGCTTTGTCCTCCCAAACCGTGGGAAATCAGAGTCCATTGTCTCAGCTGCCCCTCTGGGGTGGTGTGTCACGGCCGCCCTGGAACACCGCTGTCTAGGGGTGGCCACAGTCAGGGGATGAGGGATGATCGGGAGGGACAATGTGCTCTTAGGTCTGTGCCCGAAGCCTTCCTGACTATGAGGGCTTGGAGATGCTGGAAGCACATGCCAAGTGTGAGTACAGATTTATGTTTCTGGAAACTTTAGAGCAAACCTGTAATTAGTGAGCTGGGAAAGCAGCAGCTATGCGGTAGCTGCCCTCCTTCACAGGGTCCGTGGTTGCATAGACCTGGCAGGGCAGGCCTTGCTGCCTTTTCCAACCCGGATGGTCTTTTCTCAGGCTGTCAAATCCCACTGTTGGGCCCACACAGCCTGTGGAAGGTGGCCGGCAGGTCAGGGCTAACCAGAGCCCTGCATCTGCCGCGGGTGCCAGGGGCCTGTGCCCCTAGCGTGTGTCCTGGGGTTCAGGTCAAGGAGAATGGCATCTCTTACCTCAAACTGCTGTATGAGGGATGACAGCAAACCAGAGACACGTGTCACAAAAGGACCTTCAGAGCAAGGTGTATGTGGGAGAGGGAAGGAAGGGGGCCAGGGTTTGTATTCAGCCAGGAGATGCAGAGAGCCAGGTGGGATGCGACAGTGTGGTGGCCCAGAACGAGAGTGTGGAAGGGGGTTTAGGAAATCCCTGGCACAGGGTGACCAGCCTGTTCTGGCTGCACACTGTGTGCATGAGCCAGGTTCATTCAAAGGGGCTGGGATTAAGTAGTACTCCCTGTCCAGCTGTGTCCACTGTCCACACTCTTCTGGTACTTTCTCTTAGGGTTCTGTTGTGGGTTGAATTGTGTGCCTTCAAAATTCATACACTGAAGTCCTAACCCCCAGGACCTCAGAATACCACCTTAGAAATAAGGTCATCGCAGATGTCATTGGATAAGACGCGGTCACACTGGAGTGGAGTGCATCCCTCGTCAGTGTCACTAGTGCTGTCATAAAGAGGGGCATCTGACATAGACATGCATGCAGGAAGAGCCCCATGTGACATTGGAGGCAGAGGTGAGGGGGATGTGTCTACAAGCCAGGGCTGCCAGAGGCTTTACTGTGGAAAGCTAAAAAACACACAGAAAAGTACAGAAAATAGTGAGAGGAAAACCCTGTGTCTACCATGCAACTTTATCTCCCACTTTTACTTCGGGTTTTTTAGAGTAATGAATATAGATATTCATTACCTCCTCCGAGGTAAAAGAATTTGCTNATGAGCCAGGTTCATTCAAAGGGGCTGGGATTAAGCAGAAAAGTACAGAAAATAGTGAGAGGAAAACCCTGTGTCTACCATGCAACTTTATCTCCCACTTTTACTTCGGGTTTTTTAGAGTAATGAATATAGATATTCATTACCTCCTCCGAGGTAAAAGAATTTGCTACATGCTATTTCCATACAGTTTTTATGTTATCATTATGTATGAAGTTAGCAAAAATGGTTTGGGATGTTTAACTTTATAGAAATGGTACGATATGGTAACTAGAGTTTTACACTTACCATCATCTTTTTGGAGTTTCCGTGTCTACATCATCAGCTCCTGTTTACCAAGTTCATTGCTGAGTGGTGCTCCTTGTGTGCATATATGATCCTTTGTTTCCACACCCTATAGAGGTCGGACATGTAGGTTACTTCCACAGTTTTTCCGTTAGAAGCATGCTGCAAAAATGAGTTGTGCGCATGTGTCCTTGCACCTACATGCAAACATTGACCTTGATCCTATAATGGAAGTGAAAATGCTGGGTTGGGGGACATTCGCATTTTCACTTTACTAACTCTATTCCATTTCCTAGGCTTTGGCCAGTTGTTTGATTGGATGGTCAGGGAATTGGAGGGAAGATGACTGGACAATTGGTAAGAAGAAAATCTGGGGGAGAAGTATGTGGACAGACCTCTCTGAATGACCAAAAAACACGAAGAGATTGTCCCTTGTAAATGCTCACCAAGAGCGACCTCAGCAGGTGAACATTTTAAGAAACAAATAGATAAGATGACATGTTCTGTGGGTACCAGTCAGCCTCTTTCCACAGCCAGCCCTGTGTTGCCCAATGGGCTCACGAGCAAAGCAATCACAGTAGTGGGGAAAACTCACACGAGGGCACTGAATGTTGCCGAATTATTCTCCAAGCTAGGATTGTGCCAATCGACAGGTCTGCTCGCATGAGAATTCTTATTCCTCCACGTCCTCATTGACATTCAGACTTTCTCTTATGTGGGTTACTTGTTTTATTAATTGCTTTCTGTTAGATTTGCTCATCTTTTCATATATCTACATCTATGCGCGCGCGTGTGTGTGTATATATATATATATATATCTTAAACTAACTTTATATGTCCTGAATACTTTACTAATATACTTTACATGGCTTGAATTTTGTGTATATATATTATTTATTGTGTGTATATATACTATGTGTATGGATATGCATATGTTTCTTACATGCTAATTCTTTGCCAGTTAAGTGACTTGCAGTATTATAGACTTTGACCTATCTTTTCACTTTGATAATGAAGCTTTTTACTGTCAATATGTTTAAACTCTTTAATGTGATCAAATATCTCATTTTTTTCAATTTCACTTTAAGAAACACTTCCTTAATTCAGAAGTGACAAAAATTTCCCCTGTATTTTCTTCAAAGATTTAAATGCACATGCTTCCTATCTGGTCTTTAATATATTTAGAATTGCGTAGTGTGAGACAGGAAATCCAAGTTTATTTTAGTCTTCACAGATAACCAATTGTCATGGCACCATTTTGGAAATGCCACCTTTCTCCCCCATCGCGTTTCAATGTATGTGTGGGTCGCTTTCAGCCTCTCCTACTCTGTGACAGGTGACAATGTATACCTAACTGTGTTACTGGGCTTGTGTGTTAACTGGGATAAATGGTCTAATATTTCTTTAGGTGATCACGTGGGCATTTTCCTGAAAACCAGGGCAATATTATTTCTTTCTCTTTAACTCTTCCTTCCTGTTTCTTTTCCTTTTCTTACTGTAGCAGTCAGACCTCCAAGGCCCGTGCCCAGTAGAAGGGCTGAGAAAGGGCGTCTCTGTCTCTCCCCCTGACCACGAAGGTCCCACTGTGCTGCGTGATGTTTTTATAGCGATGGGTTTTTGATAGATATAATTTATCATGATAAAGTGGTTCTCTTCTAGTTTTAGTTTGCAAAGGGTTTTTTATAATGAATGAGTTTTGAATTTTATTGAACACTTTCCCCGAAGTCTTGAGATAATTGTGTTGTTTTTCTCATTTAATCTCCCTAGAGCATGGATTTTGGCTTGTTCACCACTTAATATCCAGCACCTATTAACAGTGCTGGCACCTCAATACATTTGGCTGAATAGAGGAATTACACACGTGAAAACCTATGTTCTCACGATTGATGATAAAGAGAGTGTCCTGGTTGGGATGGCAGGTGGATTACCCAGGTCATTTCTAGCCTGAGGTGCACTTTGCCCTCCCAACCTCTCACTCATTGGCTCTTCCCCATCCTGATGGCCTTGGAGAGGACAATACACCCCCTTTGTCATTGTTCCCAAGTAGCTGAGCCCAGAGGAGGAGGGGAAACCTGCCTTTCACTAAGCGCTCGGTACCGGGTATGGAATCCGTTCTACCCTGAATGCCTCATGGTACAACCACCAAGGATATTTTTAAAATGCTACCAGGCACCTGTGTGAGGGAATGGTGGTATAATGAGTCGCTTGCAGTGACAGCCCCGGCTCTCCATCCTCCTGAGTGCTCTTGTGACAAAGACTTTCTCCTGGAGCCTTGATCTGGGCTTCTGAGCGTCAGTTGCGTTGTGAAGCTGCGTGCAATTTTCTGTGCGCATGCTCACACTCTTCATGTCAACAGCTGACGCCAAAGGATGTGCCAGAGGACCTTCTTCCTGGGCGAGTCCAAGTTCACTGACAGTGATGCCGTGCTGGGCCCTGGCGTCCTGGTAGCTCATCCTTGTTGTTTTCCTGTGGTTTTTGATGCCGGTCTGATTCTGTCCAGTGTCTTTTAGCCCACATCAGCGTGAGCCGCCCTCCCCCGTCAGGGCAGATCCATTTTTCCTTCTCTCTCTCGCAAAGCTTTTGTGGGCTCAGCGCTACCCCTGGTGTCCTGGAATTTTGCCAGGATGTTTCCAGATGTGGGTCTGTTTCATTTGTGTGTTTCATTGGGGAGGTCTGTGTGTCTCTTCCCCTTAAGGACTTTCCTGGTATTATTTCCTTGACGATGTGTCTGTTTTCTTTCTGGAGCTGTTTGTAGTACGGCACAGGGCCCTCCGTAAATCTCGGAGTCGCTTCTCTATTGGTCCCATCTCTGGGTATGCTGGGTCTGCATTCTGGAAGATCACTTGCCTTTATCTCCCAAAGGTTGTACTGAAGTTTTCTAATTTTATTTTTTTTACAATAAATCCTTTTTATTTTTAATTTTTATTTTTTTCTGTGATGATGTTTTTTTATTTTAGCAATCATTTTTTTTTGTTACATGTTAAGGCCTCTTTCTTACTCTCTGATTGCTCCCCCCCCCCCACCTTATGGATGTAGTAATTTATGGAATCCTCAGGAATGATACTCACTTCGGAGTTGTCTTCTATTTTCTCTGTTAATTCATTTCTTCCAAAGTCGGTGCGCTGTTTGTCTGGCAGTTGGGATCCTCATACGGCCTAGGCTTTCCTGGGCTCTCTTGTGATCCTGAGTCATCTGGTCGCTCTGCCCTGCTCGAGGATGAAGTGAGACAAGAGCTGACCAGCTTTCTGCCTGTGGGAGGCCTGTCACTATCCTCAAGGGCAGGGTGCCCAGGGTCACAGGCTTTGCCCTTGGCCGCCCACACTCGCAGCCTTGTTCCTCTGCGTGAGCCTCACGGAGGAGGGGTGCAGGGAGCCCTGCCTTCCTTCTCTTTCTTCTTGGGCTGCAGCAGCAGACTCCAAGGGAAGAATTGGTGATGAGGCCACTTGATTACCAGAATGGTCCCAGGAGAAATCTGCATGGGTGTCAGGGAGCAGGGCAGGAGAGGCCACCCATGGATGGCTTTCAGGAGATGTCCCCAGCTCTGCCTGAGCCCTTGGGAAGCTCCGTGGGGTAGATGACACTCAAACTTTGTCCTTCGTCAAGGTACATCCCATATAGTCCCCATCTATGGGCTGCCCTGGGAGGAGGGAGGAGAGACATAAAAGCCCAAGGCCCTTGCAGACTCTGAAGGTCAAGGCTGCCACAGTGGGCAGCAGGACCCTCTGAAGTGTCAGGTGCTGAGGCTGCAGAGCAGACAGAAGCTGGGGTTCAGAATGTGCAGCTGTGAAAAGAATCCACTCTTTGGCTAGAATGTCCTTTCTCAAGCTCTCTGAGTTTTCATTTCCTCGTGTGTAAGTCAGGCACAGGGATGATATTGCAAGAAGTATTTCTTTTATTTGTAGCGTGCAGTGAGACAGAGATGTATCCCAATGACTGGGCGCAGCATCCCTTTAGGGGAGCGTGTCTTCACCCTCACTGAAAAGCCCACCTGGAGGGGCACGATTAGACCCGTGCAGGGCACCCAGCGTGGGCTCCAGACCACCAGAGGGCCACGGAAGGGGCTCTGCGTGGAAAAGGGGCGGGAACTAGTCAATATGTTGCTATGGCAACAGTGTTTATGGAAGGGCATTTTAGGACAAGGGGTGGCAGCTGTTCCAGTTTTACTTTATTTTCGTTAACTTCTTCAATAACCACAGACAGAGAGCCAGCACCTCCTGAGCAGTCTTGTGGGGACTCCTTGGTTGGTGGGCCAGTGTGGGTACGTGGGGTGACTTTTCCCCAAGATTGAGTGAGTATTCACACAAGAAGAGGGGAGCATGAGTTTCTCTCTTATGTGTGTAAAATACTGGAAATCATATATATTTTAAAATGAAGGTTTAACAGTCTTCAACATAAGGTGTGTGCATAAAAGCCTATGAGGAGAGTGTCCTTCTGGGGTGCAGTGGGGGGTCAGGCGGCCACTGCGTAAGTGACAGGCATGGCTCTGCTCTCTGGTGGAGACCTGGAACCTGCGTCTTGCTTCCGGGTGAGAGGATGGCAATGCTCGAGAAAATCAGCCGTGGGACTGGGTTTTCTTTTCAAGTGTTCTTTTGTTTTTCTAGACCGGAAAGTGCAATAAAGTCATCACTGGACATATTTAAATATCATCCCCACATCTCTAACAAGCAGTGTTGAGATCTCTAGGAATAGTTTCTGCAGTTAGATCCATCCTGTTCCCATCTGGTGTTTTGGTAGCCTCCAGATTCCCACCGAACCTCCTCTTCCCGGAGTTACAATGGTTCCCTAGTTTCAGAAGAGAACTTTCCTTCGGTCTGCTTCCCCGGACCATGGCTCCTCCTTTAACCAGCCCACAGTGTGTTTCAGCAGTCTTTCTTTCTCAGAGAAAGCACACGGAAGTCAAAATTATTTGAGATCTCATGCGTTTAGGGTTTAAAGCTCCTCCCCCTGACCGCACCAAATCTGTCCAAAAACAAAAAGAAAAAAGCCGAGGCTCGGAGACTCGCCCAGAGTCACACGGAGGGTGGCGCATTGCAGGAGAAAGTCCAGGTAAGACTGGTTTCTCTGTGTCTGAGGCACCAAAACGCTCGCCTCCCACCCAGCAGCACCTGGCTCCCTGGACTCGAATTTAAATGTAGTGCAACACCTCACAATAAGCGTGAACAAGGGCAACAACATGTTTCTGTTTCCCATGGCACTAGCTGTGGTTCTTTTCTGAGGTTTCACTTGTCAAACTCGTCACATCCTTTGAGCTGTCTCTGCAGATGTATTTAGCCACCGCGGGGACTTGCTGAGCACCGGCTAACGTGACATCTGGCGACTCTTCAGTGCATTCCGATCCCTACGGCAACGCACCACCTCCCACCCCTGCAACTGGCTGCCTGGGTCCTGGCACAGCACCTGGCTGCAAGGGCGTGTCCGGTTGTGCTGTGTCCCGCAAAGGTGGTTGGGTGGCCTTTCCTTCCTCCAACGTCACACTTCAAAGCGCACTTCCGGGGTGGGGTGGTCCTCCCAGGCCTTCGATCTTGTCCTTACTGTAAAACATTGCGGCCCTTTGCCTGTCAGCGACCATTCGCAANGCAACGCACCACCTCCCACCCCTGCAACTGGCTGCCTGGGTCCTAGCACAGCATCTGGCTGCAAGGGCGTGTCCGGTTGTGCTGTGTCCCGCAAAGGTGGTTGGGTGGCCTTTCCTTCCTCCAACGTCACACTTCAAAGCGCACTTCCGGGGTGGGGTGGTCCTCCCAGGCCTTCGATCTTGTCCTTACTGTAAAACATTGCGGCCCTTTGCCTGTCAGCGACTGTTCGCAATCAGCAGAAATGGCACGAGACTCCATTTTTACTGAGACGATTGTTCGATTCCTCTGAGTTTCTTTGTGGCTGTTGTCCTTTTGTCCTCCTTGAATGCCACTTTGTGGAGGATGGAAGAGAGACCTTAGACGCCGAGGAAGTGGCCTTTTCAGCTGTGCCTGTCAAACTAAAACACTGAGAAAGAGCTGAATAAAAATTTTAAATCACTTAGAATTCTGAACACCATTTTTTCCTCTTCTGCTGAACCTACGGGACATAGGGACACTTTGATCTGGGGCGGGTGCTGACACCGAGACAGGTGGGGCTGTGGGAACGGTTAGACCACAGTCGGGGGTCTAAGAGATGATCCGTCCACGGAAACCCTTCATGATGTTAGGACACAGCCCCAGGAAGAGCAGGCACAAAGCAGCTTGAAGTCCAGCCTCCTGAGCGGATGGCCCCCTTTGAAGACCCTTTCAAGTACGACGCACTGCGGCTGAGATGATCCTGACACATCGGGCAGAGCCTTGTGTGTGAGCCACCCCTCGGATTGAGTTTTCTGAGGCTTAAACTCTTCTGTTCCCCACCTCTAACCTCAAAGTGCTGAACCGTAAAAATCCAAATAAATAAACCCGTTCTGGTTTTCTGTGTGACTTCCAGACACGCTTTTGTCACTAGGTAAGAAAAGAAAGCCCTGCGACAGCACAGTCATGACAGTCCAACGGTTTGCTGACAGTCGAGAGAGGGCCCAGCGAAGGTTCTGGCTTTTTCCCTTTTTTCCCGGGAGGGCGGGTGAGGACCCAGAGCCAGGGCTGTGGCCCGAGGGCAGAGGACTTTGGTGTTTCTCCTGCCATTAGTCATAGCAGCAGGGTGTACAGCTAAGCAGTAGGCTCAGGTTCTGGCCTCGTCACTACCTCTGCGAACCTGGGCAGGCTTTCTCGAACCCTGCTTCCTCCTGTGTAAATGGGGGTTGCAAGCGCCTGCCTCCCAGGGCTAGCCAAGGTGGCCCCAGGACAGCAGGACCCACGAGGAGCGCTCGGATGTCCCCTGCCTTAGGGGTGGCTGCCACCATCCGTCCTCGTCCCTCCAGATCAAACTTTGTTGAGTCAGTCAAGGTCAGCACGATGACTCAACGGCCTGTCGATCTGGTCCAGTCAGGAAGAACAATCCGGCAAAGTGATGGCTAGACATTTAGTAGATGAGAATTGACATTTTTTCCCCTTCCACATTGCAAGTGGTGATGTCATCAAGCTGCAGTTGTTAAATCCATGGTTTTGGCTGGGTGCCGACAGGATCCTTTATCTGAAGGCACATCGGGGGTGGCTCGGGGGCCGGGCAAGCAGAGTGTTGGTTGTGAGCACCAGGCAGGCGCTGGGACGTCCTGTCCCGGAGCCGGAGGACTGAGCCCCAGAGGTCAAGCTGCTCATCAAGTCAGAGTGGGTTTTCCTTGTAAATAAAGCTTCCGGTTCTCCTTTCTGCTTCAGATGACTGGTCTGCACCACATGTTAGACACATCTCCGTGGAGCAGGCAGAACAGTGGGGGAGAGTCTGAAGGGAATTTGCAGGGTTTCCAAAGCCCTTGCCGGGCAGCGCGCGGTCAGAGGGAGGGTTAGGGAGACCGTGCTCTGGGCTGGTCACTGGCTGCCCGTTTAGGGTGAAACGGGTCGCAAAGGCGTTCAAGACACAAAAGGTCCGCGTCTTTTCTGTAAAGAGCCTTTGCCCACCTGATAGAGCGTCAGGCTGAGAATAAATTACCTGACTATGAAAGATTTTCCAGCTAAGGGTTCTGGGGATATTTATACGCAATATTAATCCAACAGTCTCGGCTCGATTGACAGCGTCCTGGTTTTGTAGTGATCTGGCTTCACGTGAGGAGAGTATTCCACTCAACCTGAGTTTTCCGTGTGAAGTGGAGATGACAGAACCTACCACAAAGCGCTATTGTCAAGTTACTAGGTGTCAAAAATTAGCCAAGGCTGTCTCAAACTTCACTGTAATGTAGTTATAGTCAAAATGGTAAATAGAGGCACAAAGGCTTTAAAAGAAAAGCATGGAACCTTACCATGATCTCGGGGACCTGGTAAGTATATTAAACTCGTGAACCACTCCAGAGGCCGGATGCAGTGTAGTGAATGGTACTGAGTCCAGCGGGGAAAGGAGAGCAGTTAAGGGTGGTTGTGGGTGCCATGGGCTTGGGCACGCGCTGTGGTGGTCAGGTAGGTCTCTGCAAAGTGACACCTGAGCACAGGCGTGAAGGAGATGTGGAAAAGGGCCATGAAGATATGGGACAAGAGGTGACCCTGGAGAGGGGTCAGCTGATGCTGACTCTGGCCCTGGAGCCCGGCCGAGGATCAGCCAGGAGGCCCACGTCCTCCATGGTGGAGCGAGTGGAGGGAATGAAGTGAGAGGTCAGAGGGGCAGGGGAGGAGGAGGAATTGGGCTGGACCTCGTAGACCATTGTAAAGGGTTTTGCTTTTACTCTGGTTGGAGTCGGGACCCTCAGAATGCCCCAGGCAGAGGTGTGGCATGGTTTCCATTATGTTTGAAAGTGTTATGCTGATCACTAAGTTCAGTTGAGGCACTAGGGGGTCAGGAAAAAAACGGGTACCCAGGTTAGAGGCTGTTGTTAGTAATCCAAGCCAGAGATGGCACGTCTGACATTAGATGTAGCACTGAGGGTGGTGAGTGTGTGTGTGTGTGTGTGTGTGTGTGTGTGTGTGTGGTAGAGTTATCTATATAGAGAGACAGGTGGTAGAGCCAGAGGGATTTCTATCCACCTGAACCTGGAGCAAGAAGAAAAGAACACTCAGATTGTGTGTTTGATGTACTAGACACTGTGCTGAGTACGCTGTGAATTATCCCAATTCGTAAACACTTTAGGACCAATCAGGGTCTTTTTATTCAATGCCATCACACATTCAGTCACACTGAAGTGTTTGAGCACATTTTGTTTTAATTTACGGGCTTGGGGACAACAGATCTGAATAAGCAATTTCAGCTTGGAATACGAGTTGTAGGTGACATTGACAATAAGCAGTTTCACGTTGGACTGCGGAGGTGCAGGTGACATTGATAAACTTCCTCATGCATAAACGGGTTGGAAACGGATAGCTCCCATTTGTTGAGTGCTGAAGCACACCTCCCTCAAGCCTTCCATCAAACACATGGGGCCCACAATCTTTCTGCCCATTTCACAGATGAGGACATTGAGGGTAGTCAGGATTAAGTAATGAAGTCACAAGGGTAGCAAGTGTTCAAGTGGAGATCTGCACCCAGGTCTGTCTGGTCCTCAGTGCCCACTCTCCGTGCCTTCTCCAGAGCTTGAGTACCTCCCTGCACCCTGGGGTGGGGCTGGAGGCTTGCAGATTGGGCAAAGAGACGATGCCTATGGGAGTCTTTAGGAACAATCGAGAAAAGACTCTGGGAGGTGGGATTTCTCAGGAAATATTTTCTGCTACAAGTCTTTGTTCCCATTGTTGGCATTTCTCACATCAGGAGAAAATTACTGGTATCCTGCCCATAGCCAGAGTCCTCCCAAGTAAATTGAAATATTTTTCTGTCTTCCCCGTAGCTGGTCATACCAACAGCATACTGAACTGAGGCTCTTACCCACTTTGGCCCTCCGTTCTCTCCTACTCCTCTTGTCTGCACTCTCTCAAGCCTGTGGAGTTTTCTTCAGTCTCCTTCTATTCTGTTCACTGTTGGACTGGAGTCAGCTCTAAGAACTTGACTCCCAATTTCCGGGGCACTCGCCACGTTATCTCGGAGTGCTGAAGAATGAACATAAATGACACACTGGAATCTGTAGCCATTTTCTATCCCACCCGCCCCCCACCAAAGGCTCCAGGAAGGAAAATTCCCTTTGGCCACGTACATCTGGACCCCACATGGACTGCAAGAATGGTGCCCACAGTTCAGGGCTAGCAGCACAAAAGGAGACTAGCAGTCTTGGACCACCTGAGACTCAGCACTGGCCCAACACCACTGGCTTAGCTTGAGCAAGAAAGTCGGCTGGTGACTAGGGTGTCTTCCCTTGGGCATCAGTACCATTGGTGTCTCTCCTAAAGGGAGAATGACAATACCCTTCACCATCCCTGGCCAGCTGCCCCTCCCTATTGCCCGTCCCTTGGAGCAGCTGGTGAGTGTGGTCACCATCTGCAGTGAATGCTGACTCTGGTCCATTCAGCTGCCAGTGGAATCTGAATGTATGTCTCCAGAGAAGGGGACAGGAAGAGTGGAGTGGGAAGAGGACATCTGGGAACCTTGCCCGGACACTCCCCTGCTCTCTCACCTCTTGGCCATCTGAGTAATATGTCACTGCGGTCCAGCCATGAAAACACTCCAGCCTGCCACAGAGCACTGTGGGTAAAGAGCCAGAACCCTAGCAGGGGGCGAGGAAGGAAAGATGCTGTCATCCGCCCACACCAGCTGTGTCTGTGCTGGAAGGGGGAGGGAAGCGCCAGTGCCAGGGTGACCTCAGGATCTGGGTTGTGGGGTTTCAAAGGGGCTGAGGTCCTGCCCCATGCCTTTCGTTGGTCCAGTACAAGAAATGTCACCTGGGAGAGACACTTCAGACATGTTCAGTTGTCAACAAGGAGGTGAAGAGGATCAAATAAAGTCGACTTGCTGCCTAGGTCAGGCTGGAGTGGTGGGTAGGGGGCAGAGGAATAGGGCACTTACGGCAGAGTTTCCAGGGATCATGTGTGGCCCAGTAGACTACACGGAAGGTTGGAAGCATCACCAGACAATCTGGAAGGTGAATAGAGAATGTGGATTTCACTTCCAGAGAGAAAACACCAAGGGGCCGGGCCTCTTCCTGTCTTAACTGTTATTTTTTATCACCACCCGAGGACATGCTTATTGACTTGAGAGAGAGAGAGAGAGAGAGAGAGAGAAACATTGGTGAGAGAAAGACACATCGATCGGTTGCCTCCTGCATGTGTCCTTACTGTGTACCAACCCTGCAACCCAGGCATGTACCCTGACCGGGAATCGAACTGGCAACTGACTGAGCCACACTGGTCAGGGCTTGTCTTAATTTTCTGGTGGAAACCTACACGACTAAAACTCAAGACCTTTCTTCTCCCAGATAGGTTGGAGGGAAAGGCCTTTGTTAACCAGCCGAGGAGGCGGACTTTAGTTATGTGGACCCTTGAGTTGGAAGATTTCTTGCTGTCATGGAAGGTTCCTCTAAATTTTTTCCAGGCCCTTGCTTTCAGGGTGAATTTGGTTCCCATTACTCCAAAAGGGTAACTTGGAACCATGTGGGCTGTGAGTTTGAGACGCCCTCAATTGCTAAGCTAACTTATGAAGTCAGGGATGGATTAGCCCACTTAAAGCATTGGGTTCTTTGCTAACCCTGTATTGACCCTAATCATCAATATGAAGTTGGTAATGGTGAGGAGGCAGGAAGCTGTGGCTGGGCTGTGACACCCCAGGAGGGCGTCACCCTTTCTGCCAAATATTTGTGTCAACAGCCAGCCCTGAGCTACACAGAGATGTAATTATGTTGGAAGAGCTTCAGAGAGATGGCTGAGATGTTTCTGTTTATAATGTAATTCTCCCCTCCCCCATAGATATTTATTTGATATCAGGCTAAGCATATTGAGATGAATATCCTGTTCATCTTTTTTTTTTCTTTTCAGAACATTCCTTTTAACTCTCCCTTCCAGCCCCCCCCACCCCGCCTGAGTTTCTGTGACAAGAACATGTGACAATGAAAAGTCCCGAAAATTCGCTTTTAAACCTGCCAGTAATACCCTACAGGCCAACCCATACAAAGCGAGAGGGCACCCGAGCCCTGCCAACTGTGACAAGATAATCTCAGAAACAGATCCTGCTCAAGTTCAAATTCAATGCAGGCAGGGGTTTTAAAAATAAAGCATGGTGGGAAGTGGAATGATCTTACTTGACCCAACTCCAAAGCCAGAGATACAATCTGGCCCAAATTTTAAAAATAGACAACGGTCCAAGAATAATAATAGTATCTCGCTGGGAAATACTTTTCATCTTGGCTTAGTCAGAAAAATAGAATGCAAAGCTTTGCCCAGTCTGTCCAGCCCCACATTCAGAGCCCGGGGTCTACCCCTAGGCCACGGCATGGATGGCCGTGGGTAGGTAAACTATGTCAAGGTGGGTGACGCAGGCACAGTGGAGGGTAGGTGATAACTGAGGGCCAGGGGTGGGTTTGAACCGTGTGCGGGTCTTTCCCCGCACTGCTTAGTGTCTCCTGCACAGCCTGTATCTCCACGGCCTGGCTTTCCACCCTGCTGCGCCTCTACCAAGCCTCGTGTCTTCGTTCTTCCATAAAGTCTGACTTATCCCACGAACTCAGTTTGGGGAGAACCTTCTTTGGGGCCCCTCTTTTTTTCCTGATTGAATCAACAACCATTTTCCTCTGTGTGTCCCGCCCCCATCTCAGCCTGTGTCTCCTGGAGTGGTATTCACGTTGACTCATTGTCTGGACACTCGCCTGTGAGTTCTTTATGAGCAGGGACCTCTTCTTTGTTTGGTCTGTGTCCCATGTGGCAGCAAACTATAGTGGGCACACAGTGAAGAATTACTAAATTGGATTAGATTAAAGTAGAGGTGGATTAAATTGAGAATTAGACCCCCCTTTTCAACGGCTTCCATAATAGACATGCCGAAGTGAAGTGTGGATGTTGAGGTTGTTCTTCACCAGGCTGACTTAGACCAGGGAGTGAGATGCCTTCAGAATAGACCTAAGATAAGGCCCCAAACCAAACTGAACCTCTCTCATAGGGCCGTGTAGCCCAAATTGGCAGGTGGTGATTCAAAAGTGATGGACATACGACTTGTGTACATTTCAAAGCCAAACGCTTGATGAACCTGAGACCCAATCACCAGCATATGTCAATGACCTTGATTCTTCCTTATGCGGCACCTTGTCAGGAACTTGGTGAGGAATCTTACAGGTATTTGAAAAGTTCTAGGTAGTTGCCCAAAGTACCCTTTTTGGCCCTGACAATCTTTCATGAAATCAAATTGAAACTGGCCAGAGAAAATCTCCCTGCATTTCACCCTGCCCTCTCTGGGGGCGGGAGAGGAGCGTTGTGGTTTCTGAGGCTCTGGGACGTGGTGACGGTTAAGCCTTCAGACTGTGGGGTCAGACCCACCTGGGTTCAAATTCTGGGGCTGCCAATAAAGGCATTCGACCTTTCTGCTTCTTCTTTTGGTCAAATGCAATTATGTGGAATCAGCCATGGAGCCCAGGGCCCAGCCCACAGTGAAACTTTCACGAGTGGTGATTATTGTGCCTATTTTCTGTTGCCAGCTGTTCCAGCCCAAGTCCATGAGCTCAGGCGACCCGCTGAGAATTTCCATGCACCATCACCTCCGAGGAAACTCTGCCCTTCTCATTCCTGGTGTAATACTGACAGTCAATTAATAATTAAATCTGGACTAAGCCTCCTGGCTACCAAGTATTTTTTCCCCACCATCTTGAATTTGATTTTGACATTTAATAGAGAAACAATTAGAGAAGACCTGTTGTTTCATTAAAATATTAAAGGTAATGTCATCATTTGGAAAGATCAGTTCATGCCTTTCCGGGTGACAGCATTCACTCAGTTCTCAATACACACAGCAGAGCAGGTTCGGAATGAGGTGTCAGGGTGCCAGAGATTCACGTTTCCATTTATATGTCAAGGTCTCTCCACACAGGTTGTTCTGCTCTGTTAGAATGAAGTCAGGACATCTCTCTGTTGATAATAGATAGCAAATATATATCTCTATACCGTAAGTCTAGAGAGTTCATACAAGATGGAAACAATAGCTAAATTCACAAAAGGCCTCACCAGAAATGAAAAGGCACGTGGATAATGCATTTGTCCGGTTTGGGATAGTTATTTTGAGATGTGGATAATGCTTACTCTGTGCCTGGCCCACATCTAATGGCTTACTGAATACATGGCAGGTGTGAGGGGGCACCTGCTGCCTGAATCACACTGCGGAGCGTGTGGTTTTGTAAGTGTGAATGAAATTCATTACATGTAGAAACACTTGACTCATGGCAAGATTTAGCTACCATCAACTGGGGTCCCAAATAACACCAGAAAAAAATGTATTTCCCAAGTAACCAGATCACGTCCTTGTGGGTTAAACAAGGACAGATGCCTGTACTTGCTCACCTGTTTTCAGTTATTTGGGATGTATACGTAGGAGTGGAATAGTGGGCTCAGGTATGTTTAACTTTTGAGGAACCAGCAAACTGTTCCCATTAGCCACCTAAATGTGAAATTATTGGTTTATTTTTATAGGCTGCATAGAAACAAAAGTGTAACTGAGTTTAAAAGAAGTATTGAGAAGAG
Organism: Sturnira hondurensis; assembly: GCF_014824575.4. Classification (NCBI taxonomy): domain Eukaryota; kingdom Metazoa; phylum Chordata; class Mammalia; order Chiroptera; family Phyllostomidae; genus Sturnira; species Sturnira hondurensis. The sequence continues at coordinate 922,664 of NW_028084143.1, forward strand.
AAAACCCTTACATAATTTATTGAGGTAAAATTTGCATAGCAGAAAGTTAACCATTTCAAAACAAACAGTTCAGGCTCTGGCTGGTGTGGTTCAGTGGACTGAGTGCTGGCCTTCGATTCAAAGGGTCACCGGTTTGATTCCCAGTCAGGGCACATGCCTGGGTTGTGGGCCAGGTCCCTGTAGGGGGCGTGTGAGAAGCAACCACACACTGATGTTTCTCTCTCTTTGTCCCTTTCTTCCCCTTTCTCTAAAAATAAATAAATAAAGACTTTTTAAAAAAAAGTGAGCAGTTCAGTGGCATTTTGTACATTTGCAATGCTGTGTGTAACTGCCACCTTTTCTAGTTCCAACGCATTTCTATATTCCAAAGTGAAACCCAAACCCACGAGCACTCATTTCTCCCCATCCCCTCCCTCTGCGGCCCCTGGCAACCACCAGCCTGCACTGGGGACTTACCTCTTCCGGACGTTTCTTATACGTGGAATCATGCAATATGGGGGCTTTTGTGTCTGTTTCCTTGCACGTAGCATCATATTCATCTCCACTGTAGCATGTATCAGGACTTCATTCCTTTTGTGACTGAATAATATTCCATTGTGTGTTTCCATTACAGTTTCTTGGTTCATCCCTTGGTGAGTATTTGCGCTGCCTCCACTTTTTGCCTCTTGTGACTAGTGCTGACAGGTACATGTGTGTACATGTACTTATTTGAGGTCTGGTTCCCAATTCTTTGGGGTGGAGTAGTGGAGTCATATGGTAATTTTATGTTTAACTTTTGGGGGACACACCAAACTGTTTTGCAAAGCAGCTGCACTATTTTATATTCCCATCAGCAATACCTGAGTTCCAATTTCTCCACTTCCTTGCCAAAACTTATTTTCTGTCTTTTTTTTCCTTTCTTCCAATCATCTGTCTATTTATCTAATCTATCATCTGTTATCATAGCCATCCTAATTGGTGTGATATAACCTTAATGTAGTTTTGAGATCCAATAAAAGATGTTGAGAAATTTTCCTGGGTATTTATGGGCCATTTGTATATTTTCTTTGGAAAAATGTCTACTGAGTCCATTGTCTGTTTTTTTATTAGGTTTTCTTTTTGCTCTTGAGTTGTAGGAGTTCTTTAGACATTATGAATATTAAACCCTTATCAGATATGTGATCTGCAAATAGTTTCTCCCATTCTGTAGGTTGCCTTTGCACTTTCTTGATGTAACAAAAGTTTTTTATTTTATTTTAATTTAGCTAGTTTTTTATTGTGCTTGTGCTTTGGGTGTCATACTTAAGAATTTATTGCCAAATCCAATGTCATGAAGACTTAACCTTATGTTTTCTTCTAAGAGTTTTATGGTATTAGCCCTATGCTTAGGTCATTGATCCATTTTGAGTTAAGATTTATGTTTGGCCTAAAGCAGAAGTTCAAATTCATTCTCTTGCACATAGACAAGCAATTGTCCAAGTGTCATTTGTTAAAGGGACCATTCTTTCCCCATTGAATAGTTGGGCACCCTTGTTGAACATCAAATGATCATAAATACATGGGTTTATTTCTGGACTCTTAGTTCTGTTTCATTGGTCTGGATGTCTATCCTTATGCCATTGCCACACTGTTTTGATTACTATAGCTTTGAATTAAGTTTGGAAACCAGGAAATATAAGTTCTCCAACTTTGTTCTTCTGCAAAATTCTGCAGACATTCTGCAACATTCTGCAAAAATGTTTTGACTATCCCAAACCTCCAATTCTTTATGAATTTGAGGATCACTTTTCCATTTTTATAAAAAAATACAGTTGGATTTTTGACAGTATTGCATGGATTCTGTAATAGTGATATCTTATAAATATTAAGTCTTTCATGAACACAAGATGTCTTTCCATTTATTTAGGTCTTCTTAAATTTTGATAATATTTTGTAGTTTTCAGTGTGTGCCTTTCACCTTCTTGGTTAAATTTTTTTCTATGTATCTTTATCTTTTTGAACCCATTGAAATAATTTTTTTCTTAGTTTTCAGATTGTTCATTGCAGGTACAGAAACAGAGCTGATTTTTGTGTGTGGGTGTCTTATCCTGAAACTGTGCTGAATTAATTTATTAGTTAGCAGCATTTTTTTGTGTGGATTCTTTGAGAATTTCTACATTTGGATTATATAACCTGTAAGTAGAGATAGTCTTATTTCTTTCTTTCCAATTTGGATATATATTATTTATTTTTGCTTGCTTAATAGTGCTGGCTAGAACTTGTCTTGTTCCTGACCTTAGGGAGAAGGTTTTCTGTCTTGAACCATCAAGTGTGATGTGAGCTGTAGGTTTTTCATAAAATGCCCTTTAACGTGTTGAGAATGTTCCCTTCTATTTCCCATTTGCTAAGGTTTTCTTAATGAAGAATGGATGTTAGATTTATCGATTGCTTTTTCTGCATCACCTGCCTTTTCTCCCTTCATTTTATTAATGTAATGTTTTACCTTCATTGGTTTTCTTAGGTTGAGCCACCCTTGCATTCTTGGGATGAACCCCTCTTGGCCATGATAAATAATACTTTCAATATGCTTTGGGATTTGGTTTGCTAGTATGTGGTTGAAAATTTTGCTTTTATATATTTCCAAGAGGTATTTGTCTATAATGTCCTTTGTGAAATATTTATCTGGTTTTGGTATCAGGTTCACGTTATAGTCTCAGAGAATGAGCCAAAGAAGTGTTTCTTCCTCTTCTATTTTTAAAAAATATTTTATTTATTTATTTATCTTTAGGGGGAAGGAGAGGGAGAGAAACATCAATGTATGGTTGCCTCTCGTGCATCCCCTGCTGGGAGTTGGCCTGCAGGGAACCAGCTTGCAACCCAGGTATGTGCCCTGACTGGGAATCGAACCGCGATCCTCTGGTTCGCAGGCCTGCGCTCAATCCACTGAGCTACACCAGCCAGGGCCCTCTTCTATTTTTTATAAGAGTCGTAGAAGGATTAGTGTTAATTGTTCTTTAAATATTTGGTAGAATTCACCAGTGGAGCCATCTGGTCCTAAACTTGACTTTGTTGGGAGGTTATTATTATTGTTAGTTACTGATTTAATCTCTTCATTTGTTAGTGGTCTGTACAGATTTTCTATTTTATCTTGAGTCAATTTTGATAATTTATCTGTTTCTAGGAATCTGACCCTTTCATCAAGGTTATCTAATTTACTGGCATATATTTGTGCATAGTATTCACATAAATCCTTTTCATTTCTATAAGTTTAGAAATTTTGACCTTTGCTCTACAAAAATTTTTAAAAAGCAAAAATATAAACAAATAAAACCAGGAGAATAAAGGAATTCAAACAACAGGAACACAGCTCTTGATGGTTGCTTGGATATGGGAAAATATACAAAATTCAGGGGATGATGGGTAGGTTATAATGGACTTAGGATTCAGAGCCACAGGGCTCCATTCCAGTTCTTTAACCAACTGGGTCACCGGAGGGGCATCCCAGTGACCTCTCTGGTTGTTTTCTTCTCTGGCAAATAAATGACATGAACCCCATTAGTGGTTTCCAAACTGAGTTCCGATGGGGTTGGAAGAAGTTCAGGAGGAAAAAGGGGCAATGGAGACACTTCCAGGCTCCCTGCACCAGTCTGAGGTGCTCCACTCATAAATCTTTAAATATTTAAGTCCCCTGCAAGATTTTATTTGACAATATGATTCTGCACTTTTAAAAGTCTGAACCCATAGAAATAAATAGTCTCCACATGTTTTGAGATGGAAAAAAAAAGACCTCTTCTGGACCCCCAGCAAAGGGCACAGCCTAATTTAGGAGTAGGAATTAGAAAATGTAGAGTGGGCTGGCTCGTCTCTTACTACCCTTAGATTTCAATAATGTTTATCATCATCTCTGCCTTCATTTTCCTCACCTACAAAAAATGAGATAATAATAATGATGTATGTAATTCCTGGAACTATTGGACACACACTGCAAGAAAATAGAGGTTCCCTGACAAGTTCAAAGTATTAGGCAAATGCAAGAAATTACCAGTCATGGGCTATCCCAATCATGGTAAGTCTGAAATCTTGAAAAATTAGTCAGAGTCTCATAGGAAACAGCAGGAAATAAGTTCTCCACCCCCAAGGACAAATCAGTGTAATGCAACTGTGGTCCTGACTGTAGTGTATAATTGTGTAGCTGTTTCTCAGCCATGTCAGCCCACCTGGTTTAACCCTTCAAGCTGGTTGAGAGTATGTTCATAGGAAAGGGAAGAAAGGAAGAAGGAAAAGTGAAAGAGAAGTCTTGACATGAAAGTGTTTGATGCTGTCTTTGACCGCTGGGATTCTTGCCAATGTCATGGGCACACCTGGCTCATGTCTGATCTTGGCTCTCATTCCCTCTTCTTCTTGACTGATCCTGCCCCAGCTTTCTGCCCTTGCTTTAGGCCTTAAACCAGACTGCTGACCCCACTCATTGGCTTAGTGTCTGCAGGTGGTCCCGTAGCCAGCTGCATACTCTCTTCCACCACCTCCTGGTTGAACTTTCTCTGATCTTGGCAGCAGCCAAACTTCTAAACTGTATTTATAATTGTGTAAATAGAATAACTGGAATAGAATAGAATAGAATAGTCCCAGGCAAACCAGGAAAGTTGGTCATCCCAATTGTAAAGATATTAAAAGAAAAGTATTTTAAAAAGAAAGAGTGATAGCTCAAAGTCTTCTAGCCTTTGTTATGAAGATCTACTTTTTAGTATAAGCCCTAGGATTGCATCTCATCAATGCAGACAAAGATACCTCAAAATGTCATGGTCCAATTTACTCCAAATGTTAAACTTATTTCCTTGAGTGGTCAGGAGCTAAAGTAACCACTACTATTGTTTTGGGTGCACTTTCTTGGCCCCGGCATGCCTCACCCACAGCATTTCCCAGCATACATTGCACTCTGCTGTGTGAAGTACACGTGTTAGAATGCTCAGTGGATTCTTGTATAGTAAGTTGTGGGCACTTGAGCAACTTCAAACCTATTCATCTTTTCTCTTTTCTGAGAGCCTTATGGATCATTTATTGGCTAAAAAGTACAACTGAAACTTACAATGTGGGCAAATTATGATTTGCTTAAAAAGTTAAGGGAAAAAACCCTATTTTAAATGTATATATTTTGTTTGATTCAGATGGACTTTGAAATATTTCACTATGATGGGAAAAATATCCAACCTAAGAGTCAAATAAATTATATAAGAGTGCAGTTAAAATTTTGAAATATTTAAACCCGAAGACAGCCATGTATATTTATTCTTTTCTCTGTTTCAGTAAGTGGTAAGTGAGTGATCAACAGGAAAAAAACCCCACTGTTTTCCTTCAAATTTGCCCAAACTGCAAGGGTAAGAATAAACTAGAAAGTCTCAAAGGGCAGTGGAAGGGAAGGGCAAGGGGTAAACCCCATTGTGCGGTGAGCGTTGGGGAAGAAGCCGAGTCTCAGAGCCCAACATGGCTAAAGCAACAAGATGAGGTGTCGGCAGAAGCTTCCAGGAGTGAGTGTCCAACAAGCTGTGCATGGCAAGAGGCGTGTCCTGTAGATGCTAGATGCGACACAGAGAATGGAAAAGTTAGGATTTCCCTTAAAACAAAAATGGTGGAAAACTAAAACTGCAGTAACAGTGTGGAGGAAAGTTGGAGGCAAAGGCATGGGTACCAAGCTTTCGAACAACATCAGACCGTATGGGGGTCTGCATCTTGACATACGTTTCACATAATAAAAGGAAGTACTAATAACTTGCTAACATTTTATATCATTATTTAATAACAGTCTGGAGTTGGACAAAGTCCATCTGCTGTTCTCTCTTACTTTTCTAAGAGCTTTGGAGACCTAATGGCCTGCTTCAAATAGACATTTACTTGCAGCAAATTCATGGAGAAAGAAAGAGCCAGCATGACCCCTTTGGAGACAGACCTGCCAGGATCTGCGCACATTTAAAATGCGCGTAGTTTCAGACCCAGAGGCCTCTGGTTCTGTGACGACGCCAGGAGAAACATGCATGTCTGATGAGAGAAACACAGACTTTTCATGGCAGAAACTAGGGGGATTGTCTCAGTAAATGTGGAATTCATACACTGGAAGACAAAACAATCCTGACAAACTGTGAAAAATATGACATAGCCAGGTAGATCTTTAAAAACTAAAGCTGCTTAGACCATGAAACTGTTACCGTGAAAGTTTAAACCGCAAATACTTACCTGGTTCAGGAATTTGTGTGTATATAATGGAAAGTCATAAAAGGTGGTCTAGGAAACATATCAAATTGATAAGAGCTGCCAGCTTTAGGGAAAGGAAAGTGACTGGTCTTCTCTTGGAAGACAAGAGAAGTGGTTTTACTTGTAAACATTTTCTTTCTTTTACTTCTTTAAAAAGGAGAAAATGGATATGGCCAGTAATCGCTCATCCGGGAAGCAGTTACACATATGTCTACTTTAGGATTTTCTATACTTTGCTCCAACTTTTAAAGTGTTTACAATTTAAATAAATGTTAGAAAGTAAAGAAAGAGTAAAGGAAAGAAGGAGGAAAGAAGACGACCCCTAGAGAGCTGGTTTGGTAACTCCGGAGATGAAGTGAAAGAAGCTGAGGCAAACTTCTCAGGGCTGCCCAAGGTTACTTAACAATCCCGAAGCGATAACAACAAGCCCAACAACAAACCCATATAACTACACTTGAAAATAATAATAATTTTTTTTACCATTGATAAGAATCAACAGCTTTCAGAATACTTTGCCTGGCAGCCCAGGGCCACCTAGGGCGGGTTGGACCCGCAGAATAGCACAGGGTCCTGAGCCGGAGACCAGAGCCCCGCCCAGTGCTGACGGGCAGGCGAGCTGGCCCCGCCCCTGTTGCTCGGGGCCCCTGATTGTTGGGGACCTGGGTTACCTCTCCCAGTGTTGGCCGTCTGCAGGCCCAGATTTTACACCGAACACACACTGAGATGACTCAGCTCAGAGGAAACACTGCAGTGGTCCCTGGGGACGTACTCTGGCCGCTGTTTATTGTAGAATATATTGTATTCATAAAATCTGAGGTATCAGGAAGTGACTGCTTCTGAAAAGACAGTGTGTTACTCACGGTTCCCAAGAGGAGGGGCCACAGGGGGAGCACCAGAGTCACAGCCACCCAGAAGGCAGAGCAAGCGAGGGGGCAGCAGGAGCAAGAGCCTTATTGCGGTTTTCCACGGAAAGAAACGAGAGACAGGGTCGGCAGGCTCAGGATTGGCTGGCCTGGGTAATTTCAGTGGACTCTTGGTGGAGGGGCTGCCCCTGGTTATTGCAAAGGAAGAATGGCTGGGCTGTGACCGCCCCACAAAGGAGGGGGCGGGCCTGTGGACGTGGATTGGTGGCGTGTGTGTGAGAGGCTTGCTCCCAGGCCGCTTGCTTGCTGTGTCCAGGAATTGCCTAACCCCAGGAGGCACAGTCCCTTCACAGTCAGCGAGGCACCAGATGTCAAGGTATCGAACACAGACTGTGATACAATAGTCTTCTGAGATGCCCATAAAATCCTGGGGGAAAAAAAACCCTTAAGAAAAATTGACCACCATCCAGAAGGTGTTTGTTATCCTGGCTTGGCCTCTGAGCATCCACACGGAGCCAGTTTCTGGGCCGTTTCTGGGCCATGGCTCCCCAAGATGGGTCCCTGCAGGAGGCCCACAGGCTCCTGTCCTGCTGTGGGTGTGCATTCCTCGGAGGTCAAGCCTGCAAACCCCACCATGGTGGAGCCTTCACTCCCTCCACTTGGCCAAATGCAAGTCCCATTGACTGGCAGGTGCCTGGAGGGCTGCAGGGGCCCTGCATGCCCCGCGGGAGGACCAGTGCTGGGTGCCTTGCTCCCTGTTGTCCTGGGAGAAGGAGGAGCATGGGGAGACAGTCTGTCACCCCGTCCCTCTGAGGAACTCTGTCGTGATTACAGTCACGGGGTTGCCCTGCCTCCCCATCCAGCCCACCTCTCTCCCTCTTGCATGGATTCTTGCTTCTCGAACCTGCTATTTTCAGCTACTACCATTGGGACAGTGTCCGGTCATTGTGAGTGATGATGGGCAGCTGCTGCACAGAAGCGCCGCCATGTTTATCTTTCCTCGTGCTGGCCCGGGAGGGAGAAGGCCTTTTGTTGGGTTCTGTTGCGCCTCGTCTCCTGGTGAGCATGCATCCTAAGCAAAGTCTCAGATGAAAAGAAGAAGGCAAACACCCTCCTCCCAGCACGAGCAAGCGCAGGATGCTGGAGCCAGGTTTAAGAAAATAAATACTTCTTCCTCCTTGCTAAGATGCAGCCGAAGACTTCACGTTGGAGGAACTGGAGAGAGAGAGAGTGTCTGGAGTTCGAACGACGGCAGTGAAGGACCCATAAAGAGAGACGGGAGCATTCACGCCACGGTTGCTCTCTGCCGTGGTCATTGCTGGCCACGCCAGCCCTCCCCACGTTTCAGGAGGATGGTACGCGTTGTCTTTGTGGGTTATGGCTCCCCAAAGACTGTCTGTCACAGTGGAGATAAAAGACCTGTCTGTCAAAGTTCACTTAATTTTTTTGTGTGTGTGTCTTAAATAATGCCATGACCCATCCATGACGAATGCAAAGATTAAGCCTTCAGCTGACTTTTCCTAATACCTCTGCCTGCTGACCTGGAGAGCGTCAGTTGCTCCACAACGGAGGCGGGTTGGGTGTAGAAGCTGGCAGCGCCCTCTGCTTCTCTCTTGTTTCAGTGCTGGGGCGACCAACCGGTCACTGTCACAACCAGCTGGTGGGGCCACCTACTAAGAGGATCACCTGCAAAGTTCTGTTTTGGGCACTGGGCTTGTAGAAGTGACGGCACAGAATCCCCATCCCTGGGTCCTGCCCTGCTCCCCGCTCTGGCTTCTGGTCTGTGTGTCGGGGCCCACTGTGTTTGGGACAACTTTACAAATTGTCCCCATGTGAAAGCCACAGAGGTGCTGCATGTGCGCATCGGCACGCAGACCCAGGTAAGGAAGGGGTGGGACTTCTGCTGGTGCCCGTTTCAACCCCGGCACCTGGCAGACTCACCTCCGGTTGCTGGACCTGCTCCCTACTGAACGCAGGTTGGCCAGCCTCGGGATGCGCGTGGGCCTGAAAACCACCTTCTTCAAAGTTTCCAGATTTCTTTTCTATCCATGTGTCTAAATAAATACTTCCTGCCCTGACCAGTGTGGCTTGGTTGGTTGGGTGGTGGCCTGCAAAGGAAAAGGTCACCGGTTCAATTCCCGGTCAGGGCGTGTGCCTGGGCTGCGGGTTTTGGGGTGTGCAAGAGGCAACCGATCGATGTTTCTCTCCCTCTCTTCCTCTCTCCCTTCCCTAAAAATAAATTAATTAAATCTTAAAAAAATTTCTGGGTTCCATAAGTATTGGCGAGGGAAAGTTTTATTTAAAGAAAGTTGAAGTTATTTAGACAAAAACCCCACAGGAATTTTGACAAAATGAGTTCCCCAAATCTAACCTGACAAAGTCACATGTGAGCTTAGGTGCACAGAGTTTTTCCAAAGCCAGGCGATGGGCTCAGACTTTAACTGTGGATGCTTTGACTACATTTCTTAAATTTCTCTGCAAAGTTTTGTGAAAACTAAAAAAATGAATGCAAAATTATACCAGTAATACCAGAATAATCCTACTGTTTGATGACATCTTCTTAAGTGTTGGCAAGGCTCCAAGGCATTCCTCTGAGCAGTGACAGGGGCTGTGCCCGCGGCCACCTGGGCCTGCGGTGAAGCCGGAGGCCTCTGGTATGGGGAGGACAGTGGTGATGGCACCTCTCATGTGAAGTCCTTCTCCAAAGGTACTTGGGGAACAGAGGCAAGGCTCAGGTGCCCGCTCACCTGGAAGGGGAAGCAGGGGGCCAAGACCCCGTTGTAAGTGTTTGTCTCACATCTCTCCATTTGCAATCAGACTGTTGAAGTGTCAGAAACTCTGAAACTAAGCAAGCCTTAGAATTTATTAAACAAGCGTGTCCACGAATGGATGAACAGGTCCACGAAATGGCACGTATCCACACAATGGAATGTTACTCAGCCTTAAATGTAAAAGAAGCTCCGACACAGGCTACAACAGGGATGGATGTTGGAGACATCATGCCAAGGGGAATAAGACAAAGGACACCTTTGATGTGACACCACTCCCCCAAAGTTCCTAGAGGAGTCACATTGATAGAGACAGAAAGTAGCAGGGTGGGCTCCAGGGGCTGGGGGGTGGGAGACGGGAATTCCCTCTTGATGGGGACAGTTTCGTTTTTGCAAGATACGAAGAGTTGCGTGAATGGGTGGCGGTGACGGCAGCACAAGAATGGGACTGCGCCCAAATGCCACCGCACTTCTACACCTAGAAATGGTTCCATTGCAAATTGTATGTGTCCTTAACCACAACTGAAAAATTCCTAAAGTACATTAACCATAACGCTCAATCCTAACAGGGATGGTGAGGGCGGGGCATGTTTTATCTTCACCCACCAATTTTCTTTCCTTGCTTTGTGAGAGAGGAAGGGAGAGAGGAAAGGAGAGAGAGAAACATCAATGAGAAGGAGGACCATGGACTGGTCGTCTTTCCTATGTGCCTGGACTGGGGTCGTATGAGCCCAGACTGGGGGTCGAACCCCAAACCCAGCTGTGTGCCCAGGTCAGGAATTAAACCTGAAACCTTTTGATTCCAGGATGACCCGCCGACCGACTGAACCGCCCCACCCTGGCCAGGGCTGGTGGGACTTTCAAGGTGAAGTTTTCTCCAAGTGCATCTGGGTGGTATTCAGTTGCTTTACAGTCCACACAATAATGATCTCATGTCTAGAAATTTACCAGTCCTCTCAGGTTGCTAAGTGTGAGGCTGTTTATTGTCACAGTGAAACCTTGGAGCAACCGGAATTTCCACTAACAGGGGGCAATTAAATCAATTATGGTGCTTTCCCAGAACGAATGCCGTGAAGCCATAAAGGCAATTGTGCCAATGTGGGTAGAAGTGAAAAATGAAGTGTGCAAAATAGAAAACGCAGATTTGTGTACCTAGCATCATCCCACTAAAACCAGAATATGTAAATATATGTGTATGCGTGGAAACGTTTGGAAAATTTCTGGAGGCGTACCCAACAGAATGATAATAGTTAACCTCATTTGTCTTAGCTATGGCATGATAAACTCATGTAAAACAGTGAAAATAAGGCAAACTAAAGCAGCAGTAACTCTAAAAAATGTGAGTGAGGAAGTTGTTGGTTGGGAGATTTTTACTTTCCATTGTCCATGCTTTTGTGTCATTAAAACATCTTTAATACTAATAATGAAAAGGAAATAAAATTTCAAAAGTCAAAAATTACACATAACTTTATTATTTAAAAAAACATATGAAGAAGCCTGTCCAGAAAGTGTCCAGCCATATACTATAAAAAATAGAGACATTTATTGAGAAAGATACAAGAAACACTCTACATGGGACAGTGACACCTCAGTCCCCTTCAAAGTAGGCACCTTAGCATCTCACACAGTTCTCCCAATCGTCATCAGCTGCCCCATTATATTTTCCTGAATCTCATCAATGATCTGAAACCTCTTCCCTTTCAAAGGTAATTTTGGTTTTAGGAAAAGCCAGAAGTTGCAGGTTGCCACATCTGGGCTGTAGGGGGACTGAGTCACCTGGGTGATTTGATGTTTCCCCAGAAACCTCTGCACGACCTGTGATGCAGGAGAGGACGCCTTGTTGTGATGGAGCTGCCCATCACCCGCTGCCCGCAGGTACAGCTGTTTTCATCAGGGTGCCTCTCTCCGCCAACAGAGAGCACGGAGGCAGTGCTCCTCATGGACCGTTTGGCCTGGAGGGGTGCGCTCCTGATGGACAGCACCTCCCCAACCAAAGAACACAGTCAGCACGGTCTTGATCTTGCTGTGGCTTTGCCGTGCCTTTTTCAGGCGTGGAGAACCAGGCGACTTCCACTGGGACGACTGGGCCTTTGTTTCCGGATCAAAGCCATTGACCCACCATTCATCTCTGGTTATGACCGTCTTGAGGGAATCTGGTTCCTTGGTAGTGGTTCAAAAATCAAGTCCTTAGCAACTGCAGCACCGTGTTCCTTCTGCTCTTGTAGCAGAAGCTGCAGAACAAATTTTGCTCTGACTTGTGTCGTGCCCAGACCCTGTGTCAGGCTCTCAGACACAGTAGGGTTTGGAGCCCCCAGATCAGCTTCTGTGAAGTTCTCACACTGTCAGTCACAGATCTCTGTTGATTGCAGCCCATACATGTGTCCTGTCTCAGGTGTCCTGCTTGTTGCAGGCCTTCCAGAACGTGGATCACTGTCCACAGATTCTCGACCGTCTTTGAAGCGTTTGTGCCACACTTTCATTTATGCTGCACTCACTGCTTCATCCCTGGAAGCCTCCTGGATCATCTGAGTAGTTTCTGCGGAGGAATGTTCACGTCCAATGCGAAACGTGACGCTGATCTGCTGCTCTACTGGCTCAGTCGTTTCGAATGAAACAGCCACACAGTACACAAATTCACGCAACAACATTCACTGCCCCCCACTGTCTAGTACAGTGAAGTCGTCATTGTTCAGGCAGGTGCATTCCAGTCCACTCTCCTTGGCTGCCAGGTTACATTCACGTCATGCAAACCATTCTGTTATATTAACAATAGCCGGGCTTTTTCCAGACAGACTTCATATACATAATAAAAGTCAAAGAGAGAAAAAATAATAGAAAGCAATTGTGAAACAAGTATGTGACAGAAAACAACACTTGAAGACATGATTCTGCCCCGACCAGAGGGAATGGACCCGGCGACCTCCAGGGTTCCCGTCACTGATATTTGGAATTCCACAGGACACTGGGTAACACAGGAGTGTCTGAGAGCAAAGCTGAATGCTGCCTCTTTTCGCCCATTGTCATGGAAATTGCTGACTCTCACTCAGGACTCAAGAGAGGACTTTGTGGACTCAGAGTATGAAAAGTGACATTTATGACTCCCTCAGGCATTTCCATGTCCCCGAGACCCTGCTGGCCCAGGGTGTGAGTCACAGCTTCTTAGAATTGGGGAGCCATTTTGGAAACAGCTGTGTATAACCAGTGCTGTGACAAATAGCTCTCAGTCCCTAAAAAGATGAATTGCTTATTTTAAGACGACCAGAGGAACTTGAATCTGTCTTTCTTGTGTTTTTCTTCTACTGGGCATAGTGCCAGGGGGCCCAAGAAAGGCCACCTTGTCGGATGGGAATGCCAGCTGTACCAGCAGCGCCGTGCCTGTGAGAGAGCTTGGCATTTCTGGCCAGGGCTACCTGGGGTGAAGTCCGAATCAGCCTGCGTGGCACCCCTGTCCTGTGCAACGCAGACCGTGGGGCGTGAATGTTAACTCAGCTTCCCAGCACAGAAGTGGCCCCGAAAATGTGGTGTGTGCAGTGGGCAAGGACAAGATGCACTGGAGTGCAGAAGGAAAATGCTAGAAGGTCATCTTTTGATCTAATGAAAATAGAAAGGAAATCAAGCTTCACTGCTATTTAAGACGTAGGTGACATTGCGTCTCGACATGGTCTCTGTCAGGCGATGACCTTTTTCTTGAAGTTCCTTGTGGCAGTGTAAGTGGTAATGCCAGCTTCCCGTGGTCCTTATTTTTTCCTATCTGTTCATCGGTTGCAGTCAACCTGTTTTCGGCTTGCATAGCGTCAAAGAGAACCAAAGCTGGACGTTGAAGTAGTAGGAACAGATTTAGTTAGTATATGCTGTTGTAAGAGGGGCCTGAACCCCACTTAGGTTGATGTGGAGGTGACTGTCCTTTGGTGAGTGAGCAGGGGTGGGCACAAGGAGGGGGCTTGGCAGGGGCAAGGGTTGGGAAAGTTACAGGAAGCAGGAAAGAGGGGGTCCCTGTGAAACCGTCTGTCTTTGCTAGCTGGCATTTATCACAAAGGCTGGGAGACAGGGGCTCACCTTCAGGTGTTAGCTGCAATGAACAGGAAATTCTCTGGCAGCCTTGAACTTTCTCAGGCAGGCACTTTAAGGGGTCTCCAGTCAAGCCAGGGATGTGGCCTTGAGCTCTTAGAAATTATGTGGGTGTTTGTTCATATCTTTAAAGGCCAAAGTTGAGGCCTCATTGAGAAGAAGGCTCAGAGGAGTTGGGCTGGAGTTTGGGCAAGGAGAGAATCTTTGTCAATAGTGCTACAGATTGTTTTTAAAAAAGAAAATCATCATAATATTTTGTAAAGAGATGGGAGAATGACCGTGAAAATACTTGTTACCACTTAGCAGTTCATAATAAAGTCATCCCAGGGCAAATAAATTGAAGTTACAAAGTTAAATGATGAATTAGCGATTTTTCATTTACAAAAAGGCGAGTGTCCCGTATTTGGAGAACATTTGGTGGTGACATTAACCATGACATCATTGTCACCGAAAGCAGAACAGGCATGCGGGCACGCACACGCACACACAACGGGGAGGTCACACGTTCACAACGAGGAAGGAAGCGCCCTTCAGAAGCAAATCATGGCCCAGAGAGAGCAGTTGGCGGGTATTTTCTTTGGTGATGCATTTTACTTCCCCGGATAGCATGTCTCCCCTCCACAGCCCCATGGTCTGCGATGACACCGGGCCCAACTAAAGCCACCTGCCTCTCAGGCCTCGCTGCATGGGTGGCGTGGCGGCCACCTGCCCTCATTCCCAGTGCTGAACCTGCCTGTGTTCCTCGTAGCACAGGTTCACCTAATCCCGTAGCTTTGGAAAGAAACCAAGAACGAAGGCTGATGAGGTGGGCAGCGCTCGTGAGGTGCGGCCACCACTGCTTCCTCTGTCTCCTTTTCTGCTCATTGGCCCTGCTCTCCACTCCCCAGGAATTCATTAGGTGGTGCCGTGCGCCTTGCTGGCCAGGCTTTCCTCACCCGCGTGCACTCTACTCTATTTATTGCCATGGAGACTCATTGGATTGGGTCCAATGATGACAATGGCTTGACACTGAGAAGATTAATGACTCAATAATAGTCAAGACAAGATAAATGCCAGGTGAAATTGATTGTACCAATTATTTCTTTGAGAGTCGGTGGAGCATCTTGTTGCGCTTCGCCCTGGTGCATGCATCTTGGCGGTTGGATCGGGGTGGTCTAGCACAAGTCATTGTGTCGACTCTGCAGTCATTGGCATGAGAGCATGGTTTCTTCTTTTCCTGGCCTATTGTTTCCAAGATGCAAATTTTAAAAAAGAAGTCTTCGAAGGGGGATACTGGCTCAAAGAAGCGGGAGGGAGCAGCCAATGAGCATGTATGTATCACCTGTAGACATAGCAGAGTGGGGATGGCCAGACAGAGGAGGGGTGGGGACTGGGTGGAGGTGGGGACCTCTGGAATAGTGTCAACAATACAAGTAAATTTAAAAAATAATCCTTTGACATTGCTGGAACCAGTGGTTAATGAATGAGTCATGGAGAAGGAGTTACAAATGTATCCGCTTATCTAACGAGTAGACACAACCATGCCCAGATTTTAATCAGGTGTTTCTCTGACTTTGGGAATTCAGAAAATTACTCGACACCTGCCAGGGAAATGTGCTGTGTGGTATTTTTCATGAAGTGGAACTTTGGTAGAAGCTACAGTTCAATTTTGGGTGCAGAGTGGAAGGAAAAGGCGCTCCAAAGGAGCACCTATCGCCACGTAGGAATTCGAGCTTCTCTCTCAGAGTCTGTTCCGCTCCTGTCAAAGCAGCGGAGAGCGCTGGATCGGAGAGACAGGGCCAGCTCCTTGCTCTGGTTCTGCCCTCCGCTCCCCTGGCCAGTTCGCTCAGTCTGGCCCCTCTCTCCTACATCAGGAATGACGACGTTCTTTCAGTCGTGTGCCCGGCACTCTCCTCGCACTGTGCCTGCCCGACCCTCCCTTAATCCCCACAATGACTACGTGAGGCAGCAAAGCCTGCGTATCTTGAGTGAGTTGAAGCGCAGAGCAATCGAACGAAGTCCCCAAGATCACAGGTGACAGATGGAGGAGGCAGGGACTGAATCAGGAATGGGTCCCTGCAACCTGTTGGTGGTCAGTGTCCTACACCTTTTGCTACTGAAGCAAGTCTTAAACTATTTTGGCTTCCCTTTACATCCCCTCTATTTCATATGCTCTCCGACAGCCTCACTTCCCGGTATCACCAACTGAAGAGGGGAGAGGGGGGTTAAAGTCTGTTAGTGCGGAGGTGCAGCAGGGGAGAGCGAGGAAGGGAGGGCAGGGAGACTGAGAAGTCTCATTTCTCCGGAGAACCCCCTCGAGCTGTGCATGCGTCACCTCCCGCCTCTGTACACAACCTCCTGCAGCCCATTGGGGGAATCCTTGGGGTGAGAAAATAGAAGCTGAGTATTTTTAAGCAGGAAAAAAAATAGTAAAACACTCTATGTTTAAGAAAAAAAAACCAGAAACAAGAGAGAACCCTGGCTGGGTTGCTCAGTTGGTTGGAGCATCGTCCCACACACCAAGAGGCTGTGGGTTCGCTTCCTGGTCAGGGCACATACTTAGGTTGCAGGTTCGATCCTTGGTCGAGTGCATACAAGAAGCCAAGTGATTGATGTTTCTCTCTCACATCAGTTTCTCTGTCTCTGCCCCGCCCCTCCCTGTTCCTCTGTCTCTGAAATCAATAAACATATCTTCAGATGAGGATAAAAAAAAGATGGACAGAGGGAAGAAATAGAGAATGAGGAAGGAAGGAAGCCCTGTTGGGCATTTGCTCGAGTTTTTAGAAAGTTAACGAGGGGCAGACCAAAGAGAGTGTTTGTCTAGATCTCATTTGCATTCACTCAAAAAATACTTGCAAATGAACGAGCCCATTTCAGCCCATCCTCTGAAAGCCAAGTTTTGCACATGTAATACCTTAATTTGTTATTTCTGGAGATGATGAGACAACTTCAGCAGATACTAATTTTGGCAGTTCTTTCGATTACTCTAAAGCTTTGCATTTGTCGCCATGTACTAGTCTGCCCACCTTAGGACTTTTCTTACAAAATCTGAAATCAGAGATGAAAATGATTGCAGTCTTGGGATTTCATTCTTTCCCCGGCTAAATGTGACCCACTTCCAGCCGNTGGGTTGCTCAGTTGGTTGGAGCATCGTCCCACACACCAAGAGGCTGTGGGTTCGCTTCCTGGTCAGGGCACATACTTAGGTTGCAGGTTCGATCCTTGGTCGAGTGCATACAAGAAGCCAAGTGATTGATGTTTCTCTCTCACATCAATGTTTCTCTGTCTCTGCCCCGCCCCTCCCTGTTCCTCTGTCTCTGAAATCAATAAACATATCTTCAGATGAGGATAAAAAAAAGATGGACAGAGGGAAGAAATAGAGAATGAGGAAGGAAGGAAGCCCTGTTGGGCATTTGCTCGAGTTTTTAGAAAGTTAACGAGGGGCAGACGGAAGAGAGGGTTTGTCTAGATCCCATTTGCAGTCACTCAAAAAATACTTGCAAATGAACGAGCCCATTTCAGCCCATCCTCTGAAAGCCAAGTTTTGCACATTTAATACCTTAATTTGTTATTTCTGGAGATGATGAGACAACTTCAGCAGATACTAATTTTGGCAGTTCTTTCGATTACTCTAAAGCTTTGCATTTGTTGCCATGTACTAGTCTGCCCACCTTAGGACTTTTCTTACAAAATCTGAAATCAGAGATGAAAATGATTGCAGTCTTGGGATTTCATTCTTTCCCCGGCTAAATGTGCCCCACTTCCAGCCGGTGGGGCTTCACCACTCCTCCTTCCTTTCCAGGAAAAAGGAAACCTCTCCTAAGGCAGCTTTCTTCATCTGGAGAATGCAGTGGGGAAGTCACACCTGAGAAAAGCTGAGGTGCTTCCTGAATGTTCCATCTGTCTTAAGAAGTAAGCACAAGAGGGCATGGTTGTGAGAAGCAGGAATATTGAGTAGCCTGAGGGGCACGATGGACTCAGGAAGGTTCCAGTGCACACACACAGGCTGCTCATGGAAAGAAGTCATGTGGCCTGTGGGCTCAGGTTGAACTTTCCGGGGCTGTCTCATGAATTGCCCTCTGGCAGAGCGACGTCTGACCTTGCCCGGGAATGCCCACTCGCTTTCTGGCCACACCTGCCTCCGGCCGAACCACGCTGGATTCTGTTCCCATCTTTCTCTTGTGTGTCTGATTTCTCCTTATCTCTGTTGGCCCCCGAAGTTGTAGACACACATTTCTACAGCATCTTTATTTTAGGTTGGCTCCCTGCATTGATTCTTGGTCACCTCCATCCTCCACTCTGCCATCAGAAAGGTCCTGTCAAAATGAGGTTTTGATCATGGGTCTCCCCTTATTAAAAACCACTTGTATGGCCCTAAAGCTACTCTGCCTGATGCTATAACGGATGCACGTCACACGTTTGCCCAAGCCCATAGAATGCACAACAGCAAGAGCGAACCTGAATGTGAGCCATGGACTCTGGGCGATGATGATGTGTCAATACAAGTTCACCATTTGCAACAAACGCACCGCTCTGGTGGGAGGTAAGGATGGTGGGGGAGGCTGTGAGTGAGTGTTTCAGGGGGTGTATGGAGACTGAGCTTTCTGCTCAAATTTTCTGTTAAGCTAAAGCTGTTCTAAACACAAAAAAACATAAAGTCTCTTGACCCAGCCGTAGTAACCCTCAACGGCTTCCCGTTGCATTTGAGGTAAATGGATTATCATTGTCCTGACCTTGGAGAGCAAGGCTCCGGGCCCTTGGACGTGTGGCTTTCCTCATCTGGGATGCTTTTGGCCCTGCTCCCACGTCCACCTCTAATTCCTGTTCAGTTCAGGACACACCCATGTAAGAAAGCTTTCTGTGACTCCCCACACCGGGCCAGGTTGGGTGCACCGGGTCAGGGCTTGCTGTCCAGTGTCTGCCTTCCTCCAGAAGGTACAGTTCATCCAGGCGGGACAATGTCTGACCTAGTCACAGCTGTGTCCCCAGCACTTAAGGCAGAGACACGCCACGCATACTTGAGGAATGCCTGAAGAAAGCGACCTAATACGCTCATTTTTTATTTAAACCTCTCAGACTTGGAAGATTGGCATATTCGGTTCATTTTATAAATAAAGGAAATGGAGACTCAGAAAGAAAAGTTGGATGAATCTTTAAAAAGTGCTGGAGCTAAGATTAGAATTGGCGTATTTTAAATTCAAGTCCACGATTCCAGAGTGGCAATCTCCAACATTTAAAATTTATCAGTCACTCTAATGTATTATACACATTTGTTCTCCGTGAAGCTTCCGTAAGTGTCAGGGATTTGAGTACCCATAGCATTAGCTGAGACACGATGATTTCAGCTAAGTGTCTGCTTCACCCTTGCACGCTTCACAGTATTCCTCACTGCATGTGTGTGAACACGCAGAATTGCAGGCAGAGTGCGCCTTTGTTTGAGCAAATACACATGGTACATCAGCAGTAGGGTTTGTAATACACAAAACTAGCTTAAACATCCTGTGTATACCCTACAGATTGATAGTTAGCGTGGCAGAGGGCCCCTATTTACAAGGTAACGAATGACAGTCTGAGTATGTTTAGACATACTGGAGGGAAGAGGGGACACCTGGAACCCCAGCCCCCTCTGGGAGAGTTCAAGCGGAGGCCAGAGAAGCAGGATCTCCCCAGGGGTCTCTCCCTGGAGGTCCCTGTAACTGAAAACTCTCAGGAGTGAAAAATTAGACCAATGGACTCTTAGGCTGGAAAATAAGTGAGTGTCCTCATTGATGGTGATTTAAATATTTGTTCCAAAGGGGCCAACACACAAGCCAAGAGAGGTGTCAATCCAAAGAGCAACGTCAACAGAAAGTCAACGTAGAGGCAAATATTCCGAAACTGATGAGTTTTGAGGGTAAACAAACATTAAGTGATTTTTAAATTTATTTGCGAATCTGTTAGGAGTCTAGTTTTGTGGTAGATAAATTGAGTCCTTAAAGTTTCTTTCACTTGAACAGTTGACAAAGATAGGGCCTTTTCACTAATTCTGCATTTTCTTACAAGTGTTTCAACTCAGAAAACATCTTCCCATGCTGAAAAAAGTGCTTATTCTTCATAATGTAAATCTAACCTACGCCAGGTTTCCAAACACCCTTGACTTTAGACGTCACCAAGGATTTGGACCATAGCAGCCAAGTTGCAGAAAATACAATGAGTGGCTGATGGCTCAGCAAAATAGCTGCATTGATTGTATAGTTCAGTGCAACCTCAAAATACAGAATATCATGAGCAAAATACAAAATATCAATATTTTTCTGGGAGCCGGAGATGGCGTTCAAATTCTTATAGTGTAAAACTTTGAAAAATACATTTCAAACAAAGTACTGTCTTGTCTATTGAATGTATCCCCTAGGGTACCATGGGGATATGTAAGAACCTTTTGGAAGGTCTAGCCTTGGATCCCACTCTGATCATGCAGGGCTTGGTGTTTCCCTGTAGGTATGAGGAATGGTGAGGGTCGGTTGCAGTGGCTCAGGGTCCTGAGGCAGACGTCCCTGGGCCCCTGCGGGGGCCGCCATCAACCACACAGACGGATTGCTTCATTCCTGGCAAGGGGTGGTTTTAGTATAGCTTTTTCTGGGTATGTTTTTTTTATCCTCACCAGAGGACATGCTTATTGATTTTAGAGAGAGGGGGAGGGAGGGAGAGGGGGGGGGAGAGAAGCATCAATGTGAGAAGCACCCATCCGTTGCCTCTTGCACACACCCCATCTGGGGGCTGAACCTGCACCCCAGGCAAGTGCCCTGACCAGCAAGCCAACCCATGACCTTCTGGTTTAAGGGACGGCGCTTCAACCGACTGATCCACGTGGGCCAGGGCTCTAGATATGTTTTAAACATGTTTTTATAATGTTTTAGCTTTTCAGGTATCATGATTTCAGATTTAGAAATAAAGTTGACCAAATGGTTACAAGAAGTTTTGGTAGAACCCTCACCTAGATTCCCCAAATATTAATATTTAATTGACTCAGAAGTGTTATCGAATCTACAGATTGGCTTGAATGGTGCAGTCATCCCATGAGAGTTTTCTAATCCAGGATTTGATTCGGGATCACACACTGCATTTTGTAGTCGTGTTTCCTTAGTTGCCTTTACTGTCGAATACTCCAGAATACTCCTTTTGTCTCTTTGCCATGGTCTTTTGACATTTTTCAAAAACACCGGCCAGTTCTTCAGTTCGAGTTCCCCTGATGCTTCCTTGTGGTCGGATTCAGATTATGAACTTTGGGAAGACATGGCATGGAAACCCGTGTCCTCCCACCCAGCGTGAAGGAGCCCCCGGTGTCGACTGCCGGTCCCCCTCCCAGCGACAGCAACTTCGACCACCCGGTTCACTTGTGTATCTGCCTTCACTGTGAATAGGTTACTTTTCACTTTGTAAGTAACAAGCGTTTTGTGGGGAGATGCCTTACGACCATGTAGTAACCTGTTTCTCGTATTTTTACCCATTAATTGTAGCTCCATAGATGAGTCTTGCTTGAAATAATTATCTGCAGCATTTGCTAAATGGTGGCTTTTCATTTCTTCATTTCTCCTAGTTTTATTATTGAAAATCTACTGAAAAGGGGTTTTTCCATCGCCCTCGATATCTTTGTTAGATTATACATTTGTATCAGGATGGGGTCACTCACTGAGAGGACAGGGAAGCAAAGGCACCCGTACCACCGAGCACACCTGGTGTCCCAGGCCACCGTCCCATCCCGATTCCAGTTCCGGGGCAGGAAATGTACCAGAGATTCCTGGGACACCTTGAGGTGACAGGAAGTAAGGAAGATCTCCAAAAAATGACGGGACATATCAACAGAACACAGACCCAACTTGAAGGCACCCCTAAAGGCCAAATCTGAGACAGCTGGAGAAAAAGAAAAAATAACAATAAATGTTAACCTATCATAAGAGTAGGAACTAATATAAAAATAATTGGGTATGCTTTGAAATGACATCTCTCACTAATTCATATTTTCAGTAGCCCTGGCATTTTAGTGATTAAATATGTGTAGCCTAAGAAAGTTTACCTTCTTTTTTTAAAAGATTATTTCATTCATTTGTAGAGAGGGGGAAGGGAGGGAGAAAGAGAGGGAGAGAAACAATAATATGCAATAAATAATCAATCGGTTGCCTTCCACACACTCCCAAACCCTCTTCTTTCTCCTCATCCTCCACGCCTGGTCTGCTAGGCTCCTGGAGGCAAAATAACACAGAGGACCTTGATAGAAGTTGCTTGTCTATCTCATAGTTCTAAAATCCTTCTCATGACCTTCACCTTGGTCCACAGCAAGAGGCTTGCCTTCAGTGGCTCGTCATCTCCCATGCACAGGACAATAATTGAAGTAAGTGTCCCACCACGACATCCATGGACTATCACTGCACCAGCTTCCAATGTCAACTGGACCCTCACCTAACCAACCCTGGCCCCCATTTTCTATTACCACTCGTGATGCAAAATATAATACTAGTTAGGGTTTTTAGCAGAAGAAAGCCGAGTAAGCTTTAGGCACCCAATATAAATGGGAAATTAGAGTGACTGCACTTACTAGCTCTGAGAATTTCTGTGAGTGCCAGAGACATGGGTTTGGCTGGGAAAAGGCCCAGTGTGATGCAGGGCTGACCTAGCAGCAAAGAGACACCCCCAGCTCCCACCCAGTTCAGCAGATCTGACCTTGCACCATGTGCACCAGGACTCCCCCATCCCCGAAGGGTCGCAGGCACGGCTCACGGCTGTCTCCCACACTACGGGGCATCTGTTATTTAGGTTCCAGCACACATGTGACACCCCACCTGCAAGGCAGCTGGCAAATACAGTTTATCTTCCCACCTCTGAGGCACAGATGCAGTCGGGGTTGCAAGTGCGCCATTTCTCAGTATTTGCAGCAGCATGCGCAGTACCCCGAGTACAGGCGGGAAGCCCTTGGTACTGTTCTCCCTACCTGGCCAGCCTCACCCCTTTCGTGACTGTACACGTGCTCAGATCGCTGAGGGCTCTGAGACCAGAAATGTGCTTTTTCTGCAAAAACAAACACTAAAGAGGCAGACGGAAAGGAAGGCAGGAAAGTTACAATTATAGAGTGCCTGTGGGGGGTCGCGTGTCATGCTGGGTGTTTTTCTGGATGCTGTCTCTTTCAGCACAGGTCACATGAAACCCCCAACCCCTCACCAGCCCCTTCTTCGGTCTAGACTCAGTTATGGAACTGCTTAAAGGTACAGCTCCCCACAGGGACCAAGAGAGTGACGAAATATGCCATTTGGTGACAGTGCCTTGTCCAACTCTTCCCCTCCAGAGTTAATTGCTTGTGTTCTCACCTGGTTGTCATCCTGACATACCCAAGGTCACTGTGAATAATGAAATATTTAAATCCACTCAGCCTCAGAATGGGATTCTGTCCGTGACCTCAGAGGGTGTTCAGCTGCTATGCTTAAGTAAAGATTACACTTAGGTTTTCACTCAATCTCTGATTGCTGTGTGAACACAGAGGGAGCAGGACATAAGTGCCTGGCACAAGTGCCTCAAGGAGCTGGGTCTCAGGTGACCCCTCAGAACTGGGCCTTTTCTAGGCCATTCCTCACACGGACCCAAGCTACCCAAATGGTGTTTCTGGAACAGCTATAGGTGTGAGTAGGCATTGGCGCTGTGAGCCCTGCAGTTGCCCCAGTTGACTCTGGGGCAGCTGCACCCCCAGAATCAGCAGTCCCCTCCAGAGCAGCAGCATCATCGTGCCCCAGGGTGCCCCAGAAAGCAGCCTAGGGTGGGACAGGAGGTGGGAGCACTTCCAGGTGCCTGCTCTGTCTCCCTCCCCAGTGCACCGCTTCCGTGACGTCTGTGACCCTGCTCTTAGTTCTGGACTCTCTCTCTCTCTCTTTTGGAATCCTCACCTGAGGAGATGTTTATTGATTTTACAGAAAGGAGAGGAGAGGGGAGGGGAGAGGAGGGCAGGGGAAAGAGGGGAGGGGGAAGGAGAGGAGAGAGAGAAACATCATTGGCTACTTCCCATATGTGCCCTGACTGGGGATTGAACCCGCAATCTGAGCAGGTGCCCTGACCAGGAACTGAACCAAAACCTTTTTGGTGTACGGGGCGATGCTCCAACCAACTGAGCCCCCCCACCAGGGCAGTTCTAGACTCTTTGACGGTGCTGTAGAGAGCTCTCATAGCCCCTCATGGAGCAGTTAGCCTGGGAGGGGCAGGTAGGAGCGATGCACTGCTGTGGCACCTCATTGAAGAAGCCATTTAACTAAAGAGTAATTGACCAGAGAAAAAAAGGTTCTCTTGTGGTTGCCAAGACCTTTCAGGACATAGGTGCCAGTGGAGAAAATCTATGCTCTAAATAGTTCTTCCTAAACGTGCCATAACGCTGCTCTGCCCCGATTACCTCTGAGGCCACAGACACGTTACTTAACAAACGGAGCTCTGTTTCTTGTCTATAATGGCTGTTGGGCTGTGTGGCTTCAATGTCATTATATTGAACTGGGACGGATGACATCCTAGGAGGACATGGTGGCTTTCTGCTTACCCCAAGTGAAGTAATCATTATGAGAAGCGTTCATGTTTTCCCGTAATTTCCTTCTTGAACAATTGCAAGAAAGGTAGAGTTTATTTGAATCATTCACCACCATGTTTATCACATTATCCATTTCTTATTCAGCACCTAAATGAAATGGGTGCATTGTCACAGCATCGGGCGGCATCTTGTGGCATTAGCATCAGAAAACACGAGCATCCATTGTATTCGTGTTCGGAAAGGACGTGGAGAAAGTGCAGGGGGGTTTCAATGCTCAGCCTCCCCTGTGTCTGTACAAGGCACCCGCGGAGCTGGGAGCCTCCTTAATGCGAAGCTGTAGCCGCACGGAAACTTCCTTTCTTTACTACAACCTTTGCTCCTTTCTTTCCCTGTGATTCGAACTGGCTTCACCCAGCATGCCCACTCACCAGCCTCCTTTTGCCTTGCACGGTCCCTCCCTTCATCATCCAGCCCCCAGGACAATGAGGTTCGGGTGAGCATCTGAGGAACGAAGCCTTGGGTCTGGTGACCACAGTGACAGTCAAACTAGAGGTAACATTTAGGTCCCAGTGGTGTTTTAGCTCCAGGTCTAGGAAAGCAGAAACACCCCAGCAGCCCCACCCTTTGGAAACTAGGCAGAGCAACACCAAGGCTGACATCAGGACCGGGTGCAACAATCTACTACCCCCTACCTAGGGCCAACCAACCAATAGAGACCACGACCCTGACCATGACCCTACTAACTCCCTGGTCCCCTACTCAACCCATCTCTAGGAAGCCCTCCGGGAGCCAGGTCTTTGAGCCTGAGCTCGCCTGGGACTCTGGGTGTGGTGCCCTTTCTTTAATAAACCCTTCCTCTCTTGGCTGCAAACTCCAGTTCAAGTTTGATTAGGTTTTGATGCGCAAAGAGGCAGACAGACTTCTTTCGTTCGGTAACAACGCAACAGCAGAACTGACCGAGATGGGCAGGGGCCTCTGACTTGTAGGGAGATCTCACCAGCCGGGATAAGCCAGGCCCTCTCTTCTCCTTGGCTGGTGGGAAAGTATCACCACCTGAGACCACAGGACTCTATCCCCCCCTAGTACATCTAAGGGGGTCATTTGAGTTCAGGAAGGCAGTAAGCCCCTGCTCACCACTCCGAGTCTACTCCAGAAGCTCTCTGAAAGCCCCTGGGGGCGGAGCTTGAGATCATGGGTGGAGGGTTCATTTCTTTTCCCAGCAACCTCTTGTTTGGCATCTAGAATCTTCTACAAAGATGAGTAAGGCGGGTGTACTCTGCCCTGGAGAACCTCACTGTCAAATCAATTGGAAAGTGGTGAGAGAGTGAAGATGTGGCTAAAAATGCAAATTGTGGCCCAAAGGTAACCACGCCCCAAGTCCAGGCTCATCAGCACATTATCATCTACAAAAATCGGAAGTTGGTGAATGACAGGAGCAATGGAGTGAAGTTTTAAAGGCAGACAACTGGAAATGCCAGGTTTATATAGCTCCCGCCTGCTGCTCATTTCCCCCTTTCTCTGTTCCTGGAGCAGGAAGAAGGCCAGCTGGGGTGGGGCAAGAGCCAGCATGTCATTTATTGCAAAGGCATGAAATCATAACAATGACACAAAAGTCTGGGGTGGAGGGTGGCGGCTACTGCTGGGTGAGTCTCTTTGTCAGTGCCGATCCGAGGTGACGGATTAGGCGGTTGTCTGGTTCGCATCCGGCTTTGAAGATACTCACATTCAGGCAGCTGCACGTTCTGAAGATCAATTTGAGTAAATCTGAAAAATAAACATCTGTAATAGAAATCCTAACCGAGCCGTGTTCCTTCAGGCCCGGGCTGGGGCAGCCTGTGGAAAATCTCCAGCGTCTATTTTCTGAGGTCATTTGGGGGGCCCTGCCCCTAACCTCATGCAAATTCATCATCCCCAACAATGGCGAAAGGCTTCCTGGACCCGCATGCGACTGGGATGGTCAGACTCCGGCTGAAGGAGTGTAACTTCCACTCTTAGAAGAGGCTAGGAGAGGAGAAACCTGCCTCCCACTAGACACAATGGAGACAGAGTGTTCCCTTTGTTTCCGAGTTCCTTTGTTCTTGTTCCTCTGATTCGGCGACATTGCAAGGGTCACTTCTAACTAAGGCTTGCTCTTGTAGGCATCAAAAACCTGGTGATGTGCGCAGGAGAGAGAGCCCTCCCGCAGGAGTGGGGGAGGCGTTTGTGGCACACTGGGTCCCTGCATGCATGGCGATGGGACAGAGGAGCCTCGGGTGTGTCCTCACCTCCCCTGCCTCCCTAAGGTACAATCTGGACAGGTACAACCTATGCTCAGGAGTCTCATTCCAACAGTGAGATGATACTCCTCGCCCCAGAAAGTGCTCCCCTGAAACCTAAATGTTTCCAAGTAACATTTTACTCTCATCTAAGCATGCTTGTGTCTATTCAACTCAGGGCTTAGTTCTGAGAACCAGAAGGAAAGGCATTTTATAGAGAAGACTGAGCTTCTGGTAGGTTTCATAGGGATGTTACCGGGTTAGTGACCTGTGGACTCGGCTGGAGCCCCGTCCTGACTCTGCCTTTTCGTGCAACTCAGGGACCCACAGGGTCTCCACCACGTACCTTCAACTTGGCATGATGCACTTGCAACGACCTATCACCGTGTTCCCCTCGGAGGCCCTCTTCCGGGGCGAAGGAAAGCAGTGGGCACTGAGAAATGAAGATATGGAGTTCTGAGAGCCAGGAAGGAAAAGGAGGCGCTGGGGAGAGTAGCACCAACCGGCTTCCTCTGAGTCCCGGGCTGCGGCGCGGTCCCTGTGGAAATCGGTAGGGCCGTTCCTGAAAATGTTGAATGTAGCATCGCCTCTCTGGATGTGTCCTCGAAGGAAGAGAGAGCAGGGACTCGGGGAGGCATTCTTGCACCCACGTTCACAGCCTCGTTGTTCACGATGGCTGAAGTGCAGAAGTGTCCGTGGGGATGGACACGGAAATGGCTACACACACTGCCATATCCGTGCAGCGGAGTCTAATTCCGTCTTCAAAAGGAAGGAAATCCTGGCAGGCGGACAAAACTTGAGGACATTTTGTTCATGAAATGGGCCACACACGAAAGGACAGATACTGTACAATTCCACTAAAAAGAAGTCCCCTGAGGGGTCAAATTTACAGACACTGTGTGGAGTGGGGGTTGCCCATGGGTAGGAAAGAGAGGGGAATTAGTCCTTAATGGAGTTGGAACTCCAGTTTGGGAAGATGGAGGAATTTCTGGAGATGCTGGTGGTGATGAATAACTACGTGAATGTACCGAGTATCACTGACTTACATACTTAAAATGGCACATTTTATATTGTATATAAAGGAAATCGGTATGGCCATTCCTGAAAATGTTGAATGTAGCATCGCCCCTCTGGATATGTCCACAATAAAAAAAAGAAAAAAGTTGTCAGGCTCCGGGCTGAGATCAACTTCTGGGGCAGGGAAGGGGTCACCGTCAGATACCACTAGACAGGTCTTAGTCGTGGCCACCATGTCAGACTGGTGACGTTTATCTGTGGGACAATGCCCGTGAAGCAGGCGGCGCCCTGGCTGGCACACGGTCAGCGCTTGACCATGTTAGGTCATGTTGTTATTCGGGGTCTGCCGTGTTGTTATTGTTTTTACTTCGAAAGTGACAGACTCCCATACACAGACTCCCATTTAAAAATAAACTGCCCTTTTAATAAAAAAAGACGTGGTGGTTATAGAAAAATTTGGCAATATAGATAAGCAAAAAGAATAACATCAGAATAACACAAAGTCTTATCAACCAACAATGGTCATTGTAGTATTTTGTAATGTATTTTGTATAATAAACTCCCAAGTCTTTCTACTGGGTGTGTATTTAGAAGATAGAATTGTATAGTGTGCATTGTATTAAAGCTTCTATTTTCAGGTAGTTCATTCACTCCACGATTACATATTGAACAATTTCTATGCTCGGGTCCTCCAAGCAGAAAGGGCAGCATGTGTGACAGCCCCATACCCAAGGTCACTGCTCTGACACAAGAATTTGTCCCTCATCTGCGAGAACAAAATGGCACGACAGTGGGGACAAGAAGCTTGCTCTACTCAGGCTTTTTCTACGTGGAGCTTCCGAGGGCCTTGGGGGTCCTCTGTCTCTGCCTCTGCTTGGCACACAAGGAAAAGGGACCAGAGGGGGTCACATGCCCAGCATCGAGGGGGACCACTCCTGTCCATGCTTCTTTGAACAAGATGCTCTTGCTTGGCCACACCACTCTCCATGGAAGGCTGGGAAGTGCCATCTCGCTGTGAGCTCAGGAGGAAGGAAGACGGGTTTGAGCAACAGCTGACTAACCCCCACTCCAGGTACGAGGATTCCCTGAGGACGTCCCCTGGGGCCTGACCCAGCCAGTGGGGCCTGCAGGGGGTTCACCTTCCCTTGAACTTCACTAGCACTGACTACCATTCAAAGCAAAATCTTCGAAGGAAAAAAGTGGTATTTCAGATATTTCCATTTGTATTTTCTTTGATTTCTTTGTGAGGTTGGACACTGTTTCATCTGTTTACTGGTCAATTGTGCATTTTCAGATGTGAGTTGCCTATTTTGTCCCTCGTTCTTTTTTTCATTAAAAATATTCTGTTTTACTAATTTATTCACAATCAGTCTTTTTGTATGCAAGATATTGAATTTGTCTCCAGAAATACCTGAATTTTTCCAGTTTATTACTTTTCCACTTAAATCTTCAATTTTTTTGAAATTTACTTTGGCATATGAAATAAAATATGAAATCTAATTCTTCCCAAGTGCTTAACTTTTTCTCTTTGAAGTCTTAACATCATTTATTGAATAATCCATCTTTCCCTCTGAAGACTCATTGCTTCATCACGGAGAACAGGGTGAGACCAGCAGGTTGATTCTGCCAGCCACCGAAGCTGACACACTGCTCAGAAGACAGTCCCTGAAAGCCAAGGTTGGCACCGCCACGTGGGACTTCAGAAAAGAGGTATCCCTGTGCAGCACCTGCAGCTCCGTTATGAAGCGTCACCACAGTTGCACAGATGTCAGGTCCAGGCTAGGAAATGTACTTGATGACGTAATAACTAAGCATGTTGTCACGTGGGAACTAGATGGACCCGGGGATCGCTTTGCATGTTGTATAAATGCCTAATCACGATGCTGTACACCTGAAACTAACATAATATTGTGTGTCATGTGTAATTAAAAAAAGCAATGCCCACGCTGAGATAACCAACCTGTAACTGCTTAAAGGGGGGCCTGGATCCCACCCATCCTTGGATCATGAGCCTGAAGCCACCTGCCTGACCCTCTCGGCTGCTGTGCCTTTGCCTCGCTGTGCCCCGGCACCGCCTGTTTAGATTTGCTGCTCAGTGCTGATTTCCCCATCAAAACCTTGGCTCTCCTTGAAAATAATTCTAGTTTTCCCCTATTGGTGAGTCTTCCCGATTTAGCTTGTGCTCAAGTTTTTCCCACTGCGCCCAGATGGCTCTCTTACTCAGCTGTCCCTGATCCCACCGAAGGAAATCAGTGACATTTGCCAAAGCTGATTCCTCCATGTACCCTGCTATTAGGATTTCCATACCACAGGGACACAGAATGTTGAGCTGTAAGGGGGCTTGGAGACTGTAGAGTCCTGTCCGCTCGTTTGCCAAACAAGGAAACTGAGATGACTTTGTCCGGAGTCACAGACCTAGTTGATAGTGGGGCCAGGATTTGAACGTGGGACTCCTGACTCTAGACTCAGCTTTCTCTCAGAGTCTCTGTCATTCTCTATCCTGAGCTGTCTTTTTGGTACAAGAACCTGGTCCAGTGCACCTTCTTTATTAGAACTGCCCCCGGTATAATGGGGGCGATACGCACTAGAGTATCATAGTCGATAAATGTATCTGAAACAGGGACGGACAGAGGCAATGCGTGGGTCCTCCACGTGACCACATTCGAGATCTTTCAGAGCAAGGAAAGATGGTTGAAAGGACCAAAACTCAACGCCTATGAAATATATATGAGATGATTAATAAATTCATCACATGCCATCCGTTTTGAATTTCATTAACATTTTAGCTCTATCATACAAATAAATGCACCAACTCAACCATTATGAACAAAAACCTCACTGGCTTTCTACCCTCATATTCAGAGCATTGCATTAGGTGCCCTTGGGGAATCTTTTTAGGTGGGCAGGTGGGAAGGTAAGACATTTCCCTTCCTGCTCTGAGGACCGTGTGGCCCCAGGCTTGTTCCCAGGGTTGGTGTCAGTGTTGGTAGGAGGTGGCTCTTGGTGACCATGCTCCAGCGTAGCCACAGAGAGGGGCACAGAGCAAGCTGACGTCACGGTAGGGTATCCCCAGTAGCCACGGATCTTTTCCTGGGGGTGCCTCTGCCTCTCCTGCTTCCACTGTAACTTTAAGTTTCTGCTCTTACAGATATTGTGATTCTACTTTCCAGACCTTGATTCAGGGCATATTATGAAAGAGCTTCCTGGGTGTCAGGAGGTGGGCTGTTAGAAGTTGTGACGACCAGTTTGGGGGTGGCGTGTATAGGTAGGGGACAAAGAGCAAGGAGACATGTGGGGCAGCGGCCAACCTCACCAAGGACGGCCCTTCATAGTAATCAACAAGAAGCAACAGGCAGGGGGAATAATTTAGTTCAGTGGGAAGAAGAGCTTTCAAAGGTCCAGAGATGCCTTCTGCAGAGAACACCGGAGTGTTGCCAAGGTGTTAGCAAGAAGTCAAAATGGAATGAACTGAAAGCT
Source organism: Sturnira hondurensis (assembly GCF_014824575.4). NCBI lineage: Eukaryota > Metazoa > Chordata > Mammalia > Chiroptera > Phyllostomidae > Sturnira > Sturnira hondurensis. The sequence continues at coordinate 953,829 of NW_028084143.1, forward strand.
GTAACAAAGAAATTATTCTCCCCCTTATTCTATGGACTCCATGATGAGTACACAGTATTTTCTGTAAATTAGACTCCTTCATTCTCTGTTAAGAAGGTTCCTAAAACATATTCTTATGGGGTAGTTGCAACCTGCCCAGGGATTAGAGATGTCGTTGTTTCACATTTTTAGGATTAGACGTTTTTGGACTTGCTCATAAAAGCGGCAGTAGAATAAAGTAACAGTCAGCGACGAACAAATGCAAAAAGCCCAGATGATAAATCCCTGGGCAGAAAGAGTCTGAAGCCCCTGTCCTGGACCTTGGGCAGGAAGTTGCCATCCGATCTTGAAGGTTTCCAGCCGGCACATCGCCACCTGAAAGGGTCTCCCTGGCCCCAGACCAAATCAGAAGCAAAATAAGAAAAACAAGTTGCAGGGAAGAAAATGCTATAAAAAAGACTCAGTTTCCAAATGACCCTGTCCCTTCATAGTAGCCTACTAATGAGAGTGACATTGACCTGTTGTTGGTCTGATGGGCCCCCCGGGGAGAACCCTTCCAGCGGGAGGTTCGTGGGCCAACTACCTTGGCCTTCCGCAGGCCCCGCATGGTGCACACCTGCAGGACGGGAGGATGAAAAAAAGGAAAGAAAAGCAAGACCCAGCAGGATTTCATTAGTGGGTTCAGTACGTGTAGCTGCTACCACACACTACAGGACGGGGTCCCTGTCAACGAGGCCACCTAAAGGGATGCAGACAGGGGAGGGGAGAAAGCAGAATTGACATCTGGTGACGCTCCAATTATAGACAGAAGTGACCGGCTGGGACCTTTACATGCACGGTGAGGAAGGCAGCCTCAGGGCCAGAACCCTACGTGGGAGCTCCTGAGGCTGGGCTGGGCGACAGCTGACCGTATCCCCAGCAGCTGACCAGGTTCGGAGGGCTGCATTCCCTGCCCAGGCCGCCCAGCTGGTGAGGGGCTGGGCCTGAATTCAGTCTAGGCAGGTTGCAATCCAGGTGATCAACAGTTTGCTCTCTACCTGAGCTGTGACCGTGGCTGGATTTGGTTCAGGAACCCTTCATGAGACAGGTGGCTGGGGCCACCCGGGACCTGGAGGGCAGGAGGGAGTCCTGCGCTGGGGGTGGGGCCGGGGGAGCCAGAGGGGGAGGTGGTCACTGGAGCCGAGCTGAGGGTCACCAAGCAGGAGACAAAACCCTCTGCAGAATAAACCTGGCCAACCCAAGTCCCCCAGGCCCCACGTCCCCTCACTGCGTGGGTATAAGGGGCTCTCCCTCTGACCGAGTGGGTTAAACTGGACTGGGATGTTTAAAGAGCAACAAGCAAATGAAACAACAGCAACAAGAAGATAAAAGAAAAAGAAAGAAGAAAGTTTCGGTAAACACACCTCTTACCCAGGCTGGATTCTGTGCTCTGTGTGTTTGTATGTTATCTGCAAGCAGACAGATGCAGCCCACCGGAATGTCGAAAACCAACAAAGCACAGTGTGGTCTGTGAATTAAGGAAGAGTTTTGTTTTCTAATCCAAATTGCAAACTCTTGTTTATGCCTGCTAAGACATTAGCTCTTTGAGAAATTGCAGGAAAGACAGAAATGAGAAGAATTACCAGTAACAATGAGATTTGTTTCACCAGACATTGGCTATATTTTAGAATATGAATTCTTTGGCCAGTAGAAACAAATGATAAAGGCAATCGACTTTTCTATAATGATTAGCAGAAACTCGTTTTCTCCTTGGCCCTCTACTTTTTTGTTGAACAAATGTTTAACGAGCTTTATCCCGGAGACATGCCAAATGGCGAGGCCACCGGGGGTGTCCGCATGTCTGTCTGGCCCCCATGTCAGATAAGGGCTGGAAGTGGCCCCGCTGGTCTGGCTGGGGGGATGGCGGGAAGGGAAGAAAAGGTTGGGGAGGGCCAGCCGGGTTCCGGGTGGCAGCCAAGGCTATTTCAGGAGGGTCTGGGTGCCGGGATGGTGTTTCATTGCTTCTTGTCACTGCCAGGACAGCTCGGGTGACCCCAGGGTAGCCCTGCCCCGGGGTGTTCATCTGACTGCGTCTTCTGTGACACTGAGTTCCCTGAGGTGCTCCGCATCCTCCCTGACAAGGGAGGGGTGCACAAGGGGACCCCTCCCCCCTGTTTGCTGGAGGCTGAGAACTCTGAGGCCCGAGGGGATGGCAGGACCCGCAGACAGATCGGGGTAGGGCCCCCAGATCAGGGTGGGGAGGGAGGCCGTGCTCTGACCAGGAGCCCTACAGTGGAACACAACGTCAAGGGAAGGTGATTAGGCCCAGCTATGGAGAATTTGAAGTTCATGTGTTAACAGCTGCTGGCGTCATCCCACCTAAAGCAGGGACGTGCAATCTCTGAGCCCAGATCACGTGGCCCATGAGCTGAAGAAGTCAGGCTCACCTAACTGCACGGGGACACCTGGGCCTCTCAGGTGAGCTTCCTTCCAAAGCAGGTCCCAGATACTGCTCCTGCTCTCTCTGCCCTACAGGCTCCGTGACTGTCTGCCTCCAGGGCTGCTTGTGACAGGGCAGGTGTGGCCAAACCCCAGAATGGACACAGCATAGCTCTTAAGCCGGTGGGATCCCCTCTTGAGTCAGACTCCAACTGCAGGACACGGTGCTGAGGACCCGGACCCCACCCAACTCCAGGGGGGGGGGCAGGCAGGAAGTAGGGCATGTGCCTGGGAGCAGCAGGCGACATCTGGCTTCTTTGACCAAACCAGAAGCTGAGGGTCCTGGAAGGCTGCCTGGTCCTCCAATTGTCCGTGCCACCTCAAGAGCCCTGGATTTGGAACTGAAAGTGGGGGAAGGAGTGCTACGTGAGAGGCTTCCATGGAGTGGGAGCACCTGGAGTGGCTGGATCAGTGACAGTGACGATATTAGTAAGAATAATGGTAACAGCGGCAATAACACCAGCTGACTCGGATCCTGGGCTTTGTGTTCCAGGTGTCAGCTCCCGTGGCTCTGCCTCAGCTCATCCTCACGACGTCTGAAGACTGGGGGCTCTCCTGTCAATGAGGAAGTGGGTGTTAAGAGGCTGAGCACCTGCCCAGGGTCGCCCAGGGTCGCCCAGGGTCACCCAGGATCGCCCAGGGGACAGCAGCAGAGCCCGGACTCAGAGCAAACTCCATCTGATGCAGACCCGGCTTGGCATGTCTGATTTCCACCTGTTTCGGTGTGCATATGCCTTCCAGAAAAATATAAAATGTGAGCACATTTAAAACACATTTTACATAGATACTGGGGTCATTATGTACACCCATATCAGTAATGCATATTTTTTTCTATATGAAGATAGAAAAATGAATAAATGTCGGTATTTCTTCCCTCCTTCAGTGAGCTGTCTTGTGCACCCTTGGGAGGTCACACCCCTTCCTGGACGTGTCCCAGCCCACACCCAAGACTGCTCCTAGGTGGCTGGGCCAGATGAGGGTCCTTTTCTCCGAGGAGCAGATCTTCCCCAGGAGGGCACACAGTGGGTCAGGGGGGTGGGAGGAGTCCTGACCCTGCTGTCCGTGGTGTCACCTTCCCCATGGGGACTGGGCTGGTCTAAAGCCCTGAGGTTTCAAAGGCCTTGAGGGGCTTAGCCGCCCACTGGCAAGCCTGCTTTTCCTGTAGAAATACCCAGTCAGGGCTGAGAGGGGGAGGGCTGACCAAAGGCCCTCGGGCCCTGGGAGCGCAGGAGCCCAGGAGCAAACCAAGGGCTCCTTCCGCTGAGCAAGGCATTGGCCTAGTGCAAGGCCAGGTCAATGCACCCCAGGGACCCAGAACACCCTGACAAGCCTGCTTCCGTGACGTCAAAACCCTGCACCCGTCTGGCTTGGCACAGAGCTGGTGCTCGTGGAGGACAGCCAGGGCCATCTGGACCTTCTCAGCATGCAGCGCCTTCCCCAGAGCACCTCAGGGTATCAGCGAGGCAGGTAGACCCGCGTGCGCCAGCGGATCCTGGGAGGTGTCATTCATAAAATGTTGGAACTGGGAGCAGGTAGAGCGCACGCCACATGGCAACGAGGGGCGGCGGGTGGGGGTGGGGAGCCCGTGCTGGAACCAGCCTCCATTCATGCCCAGCTCTCATCCGGCTCAGCCTGTCCACCTCCTGGGCTCCAGTTTGTGTGGCCTGGAGCCAGGGCAACTGCCCTCGTGGCTCCAAAACCAGCAGAAGCCAGCACGCACTGGTCACGGAGGGTCACCCGGTAAGGGTACCCCATGCATTTCTAAAGCCTTGTCCCAGTTTCTTTGTTAAAAAATGTACTATATACATACATACATAATACATATACGCATGCATTAGGGTTTTAGCCAAGGAGAGAATGGCAGATAAACCTTTGTTCTAAAGCTGTTTTCTATAAACTCTGAAAAAGCATCAGGCATAAGAAAAGGGTGCAGACCCCACTTCTGACCGTGCCCAGGACTTGGGGTTGATGGAGCAGTCCTGCTGTCCCAGGGGGGACGAGGGTTATGAAATGCCATTAGATCCTACGGAGCAGCACCTGTTCTAACATTTGTGGGAAGCGCCGGGCAAGCCCTGGCTCCCTTCCTCTGCAGAGAGGCGGTGTTCACTGTCTCAGGCAGGTGGCCCCTCTGACGGCTGGTCCACTGCTTGCAGGACTTGCCACGCCCCATTTCCGTGAGTCCTTTGCACCCCAGCTGGATGGGCAGAGGAAAAGGGAATCTGCCTCTGGCCACAGCTGGCTGGACCCAGACTGGACACCTCACCCACTCCCCCTACTCAGATGGGCTTATCGTATCCTCTTCCTTGGAATTTAGAAGTAGCTCTAAGTGATTCTCATAATTCCCTCCATCGTCTGAAGTGTGCAGTGAGAACGCGAAGGCAAGAAAATAATTTCTGACAGAAATAATGAATGCAAAAATAAGTGGAACAACAAGTCGAGGCTTCTCTCTCTCTCTCTCTCTCTCAAAATCAATTAAAAATTTAAAAAAAAGAATTAGGTTAAGAAGAGGCACAAGTTCAAACATTCAGTTTATTTGATCCAAGTTCAGGTTTATGGTCCCTCTAATTATCAGACCACAGAAGCAGCTGCAGGCCAGGGAGTCCACGTCTGTAACCTCTGGGCTTGCCCCCGGTGCAAGAATTCTTTGATCCTCCGCCCGCTCCTCGTGTCCAGAGGTGACGGGCAGCCCACAGACATTCCTGGCTGTGGGTCTGCTGCAGTGGAATTCCTGGGCAGGGGCTGTGGGCGGCGCTGGGCGTGTCTGTATCCTGTCTCTTCAGCCCTTTTCCAGCTGTGGCTGTGGTCACGGTCATGTCCCCTGTAGTGCAGCTACAAGGGTGACTCAGCCTGGCCTTCACTTTGCTTCTGGGCTGGTTCCAACCCCAGTTACTTCAGACAATGAGGTCTCACTTCTGATTCTGTGACCAGTCCCCATTTTAGGTCAAGGCTCTGGCACTCGGTCCTGCTTTGTTCTCTGTGCTCCAGTGTCTTTCTTGATAACCTGCTCATTCTCCAGTTTCCTCAAAGCTGTGATTTGGCCTTCTTATCTTCCCGGGACTGCTCTCTGGGGGCTGAGGGTTTGTCTATTGAGGACAGGTCTCATTGTCACTGAGCCTTGCTGTCTGCTGGCTGTCTCTGGCACCAGGCTCTGCCTATGTGCAATGAATGACACCACTCACATGACCCCCAGTTCTGACCGCTGGCTGGGACTGCCCCCAGAGCAGCCCAGGGTCTCTGAGGCCATACCGCCGGTCTGGCCCAGGATCTGCCAGTCCCCTGCCCAGGTCTGTGCCAGCTTTTCTCAGCCAAGTGGGGTATTGAGTTTCTGAGTCCTCGTCCCTTTTTATCAGGCTTGTCGAGGGTCTGGACCTGCCAGAATCAAAGCCAATTGGAGATGTTACCTCCTAAACTGTAATTACTGTGTCTTGTTTAGCTTCTGAACTGGACTGAAGTTTCTGAGTCACAGCTCTTGGTAAGGAAATCAGTGCCATCACTGTTTAAAGAAAAAATAAAACCTTGTGGAGGGAAAAAGGCGTGCGGGTGAGAGGCGGGGAGGCCAAGTAGAAACAGGGAAGAATATTGGGTCCCCCTGCCCCTCGTCCAAACTTCACTGGGCCCTGGAATGTCTTCCTTAGAATAAAGTACATACAGATGGTCATGTGCAACATGACCGCTGGGCGCAAAGCCACCGCAGGTCAGAGAGGTGCTGCGCGAGCCTGTGCCCCTGAACAAGGAGACATGGAACCCTGCCGGCCCCACAGCCTCTCCATGGAGAGCGTTTCTGGTGGGATTCGGAGGCCTGTGAATGAAGAAAAGGGCCGCTCCTAAAGGGCAGGAACTGTTCGTGTTCACGTCATTCCGAGCCACCTCTCCACACTGCTGATGGCTTTTGCACTGGGGCGCTGACATTGTTCTGCAAGGTGGCTCACACTTAATAAGCATCCATGCTATGCTGGATATTTTAAGAATTAATTGAATATCTCTAGCACTTACTACTGTCTGCTACAGAGTGAGCACTGTGTTGGTCTTTCAAAAAATATTTTTTAATCCTTGCCCACCCTGGCTGGTGTAGCTCAGTGGATTGATGATGTGCTGAGAACCAAAGGGTCACCAGTTCGATTCCCAGTGAGGGCACGTGCCTGGATTGTGGACCAGGTTCCCAGTAGGGGGCGCATGAGAGGCAACCACACACTGATGTTTCTTTTCCCCTCTTTCTTCCTCCCTTCCCCTCTCTGTAAATATAAGTAAATAAATTATTTTTAAAAACCCTCGCCCAAGGATATGTTCACTGATTCCAGAGAGAGAGAGAGAGAGAGAGAGAGAGAATGAATATCAGTGTGAGAGAGAAACATCAATCAGTTGCCTCCCATATGAACCCTGACTGGGGCTTGAACCTGCAACCTAGGTATGTGCCCTGACTGGGAGTCAAACCTGGCAACCTTTTGGTTTACCAGATGACACTCCAATCAACTGAGCTACCCAGCCAGGGCCTGGCAGTTCATTTTAAGGCACTTAAAACTCAGGGAAAGAATCTAGGACCCCCCGCCATTTTTGTTGACATCAGGGTGGAAGCGCTGAGAGACAGAAAGTAGGTGGCGGTCTTGAGTTGAGACGGGCTGCCAGGGCCAGCGTGCCTGAGGCTACTTCCCTGGGAGGTCACAGACATTCTAGGCAGGCGGAGGCTTCCCTGCCAGGAGGGCTTTGAGCTTATCTTTTCTAAATCTTAGAAAGAGGCTCATCTGCTCCCCACTCACGTCTGCATCCTTCTCACACCCGCAGGTATTTGTTTGAAATGGCTTCTTTCACCGGCACCGTCCCTGCTGGGCCCCTGGAGTTCCGAAATGCTGATTTTTCCTTAAATGAATATTCCTAACATTCCTGACACTTGAAAAAGAACACATTTCTCAACCAGGATTTCCTGCGGGGGGCGGGGAGGGAGGGCGGGAAATCAGGTCCCAATGCCCAGCCTTAGAATGTGCACATTAGCTTCTCTGCATCTGGAGGGGACGAGGGTGTGCTGGTCTCGGGGGAAAAGAGACGATGGTCAGGAAAGTCCTCTTCTGGGTTCTGTGCCTCTTCCACAGACACATGGTCCTGGCAGAGGGTGGGAGACAAGTGGGTGGCCACGCAGGAGGCCCTGGCTGTGCAGATCCACGGGTCATCACCGTGGCATCTGCTCCGTGTGATGCCTTCGCTGGCGTGGACACGTTCCCACCCTTACTCCACTCGCCTTCTGACCTGAGACGAGGAGCACGCGGGTGGGTATGTTCTGTCTCCTAAGTGGACGTGGTGGTGGGAACATGTGCAGGTTTGGCCGCACAGCGGAGCTAAGGCCTCGCTGATGGCCTTCTTGCTCTTAACACAGATGGTCGCCACCTCTGCTGCCTTCCCCACTGCCCCAGGGACGCTGTGGAAGCGCTGTGCCAGGGCCCATTCGTGCACATCACTGACTCACAATGTGCCCGGCACGTGTAACTGTAGCCACAACTCACAGTCCCTCAGCTTGCCCCGTGGCTCTCTTCTGCCTTTAAGCCCCTTTATTGGTGATACCAGGACGCACCCCATGAATACTATGGCTTATTTCTGCCTCATCTCAGGCATTCTGACGGTGTTCCTCAGGGTCAAAAGCTTTCTTCCCCCGCGAGCTCTCTTCTTTGCCCTTTTGAAATCACTAAATTTTGTGAGAATTTAATGAAGAAGAAAACAGAATAACGGGCTCTTTCAGGCCTGGCAGTATTGGGAGGGGGTGGGGTGACATCCTGGACCATGTATAGAGGCTTCAGTTTGAACTGCAATCACAGTCCCAGGTGCCCCCACCCCTGCCCACCCTCCTGCCGCATAAAGGTCTATACACCCTGCAGTGGGGCTTGGCAGGGCAAACGCTGCCTGCGTGCAGAGGAAGGTGCTTTATAAGCTCTTTATCAGTGACTATGGGTCAAGTGTAAAGATCTTTCACTTCCAAAGTGAAAACAAACGCCACGCAGGAGAGCCGTGGAGGACCAATCAGCCTGCCCTGCTGACCCACGCACACAGCTCGGCCCCTTCTGCAGGGCAGGGTGCTGCTCTTCAGGGAGCGATTTTTCTGTTCTGGCCACAGGGGGCTGGAGCTGAGCAAGACCCAGGCCCAGGCCACAGGACTAAGCGTCCCTCAGGAAAGACAGAGTCAGGAACGGTGACCGAGACACAGTGTGCCAGGCATTGGGTGAGACAAATGTCCCTTCAGCAGGTTCCAAATATTTTTACTCCCTTGCACCTGTTTCAACTTTTGACCCATAATTGATCTGTGCCTTGGAAAGTCAGAGATGTCCCAGATAAGTGACCAGCATCGGTTCCGAGGCGGGTCTCCCAATATAAGTTAATAAATGGGTCTCTTGATATCAAAGTGCCGGGCCCTCTTGATTGACATATTCTGTATCTTCTGAACCAAGACACTAATCCTGGAGCTTGGTGATCCCAGCAACGAGCCCAGAGTCCCTTGTGGGTGCCTCCATCCGCGGATAGCCCACCCTGTGGCAATGCCCCCAGGTAAGGACCCCAGGAAGCCTTTGTAGTTTATTCCTGTGAAAAGGCCCCAAGGGACACATGCACAAGCAGTTGACATGTGGATGATGGGCGATGGAGGGAGATTCCATGAACATGAAACCCTCTAGCTGCATTTATCATGAGAGCAAGAACGAGTTCTGACACCGCCAACCCGGCGAAGAGGGCTTGTTAGCCGCTCAGCTTGGAGTTGAAAGGGAGGCAGTTTTATTAGCATCTGGGCGGGCTGCTTAGATCTCTGCGTGAACCACAGTTCCGACAGAGCAGATTCCCCTCCTTTCGTTTCCCAGGGAGTCCCTGCCTTCCTCCAGTCTCTCCCCAGCCCACCTCATTGCTGCCTCCTGGCAAAAGTGGACTGCCACCACGTTGCTCACACTTGATGACATCCAACTTAAATGGATGGCCTGTTCACCTTCTTGGGGTGACACTGGCTGCAGAGGGAGAAAAGCCTGAAAAAGAAAAGAACCCATGTGCCACCTGCCGGCAAATATCGCCTCCCCCTGCTAATGGCCCAGATCACTGAAACGCAGAGGCCGGAGGCGAGTTCTGGTGGCCTGATGGGAAGGCTGCGCTTTGAGAAGGATCTCACCTGAGGCTGTAGCTTTATTACATTTCCCTACTGAACTCGGATTCATAAAAACGTTCTGGCAAACGGTCTGGAATTTTGGAGTCTAGCAACCAGCTTAAGATGAATTTGTTTCATTTACTTGGATGATAGATTCTTCTGGTGGGATTTCTCACTAGGGCAGCATCCCTCTTTAGTTTCAGGATTCTATCTCATAGCCACAGGTGCCCGTGTGATGGGTCTGAGCTATTGGCCAGGCCACGGATGCTGCGTGCCCAACAGATTGTTGTGGAGGGTATCATGAAGGTAAGCACTGCTTGCGGGTGCGTGCCGTCAGCTGCACCAGCTCCACCTGGGGCCACACACACTGTATAGTACAGACACCTGCTTGGTGTGGGGAGCAGGGCCTGAGAAACGCAGGGAAACGTGGGCATGGCCTGGGCTTCCAGTTCCGACAGGTCAGACCACAGAAGTGTGACCGACACCTTGGATGAATGTAAAACACAATGAAGGCTCATAGCAGGAAGGATTCTGCTATGAATCCCTGTGGGCTGTGGATGGGGTCTCTTCTTAGAGGGAGCAGAGCCAGAACGGAGCTGACGTTGAGGGGCTACACTGTGGCGATATCCTGGTGTCATGAGCGGAGGTGAAAGAGGTTACAGAGACCTTATGAGAATGTATGGCGAGCAGGCTAGAGGGTAGAGAAGATGACGAGAAACCAGCTCTAGCTGAGAGAGAGTCACTGTAGTAACAACTCATAGTGTTGGCTGGGCACTGTTCTAAGGATGTGACGTGTATTTAATTCATTGAACCCTTAGAGCAACCCTGGAAGGTATACGCTATTTATATCCCTCTCTTGAATGTGGGAACTGAGGTCAGAGGTATGTTCAAAGATAAAATGAGGAATATTAACAATTTTATTTTTGCTCCCTTGAGCAAGACTCAATTTGAATTGGGCAGCATCCCATCTAGCAGATGGAATGGAGCTCCAGGTGACCGCACGCAACAGGAGTCTGTGGCAGTCAGGAAGGAGGTTATACGAGGCACATCTGTGGTCTGGTTACTGCCAGGTCATTATCCTTTAGGAGGGTCAGGGTCTGAGGCTTTTTTAAAAAAATAAAACTTTATTTATTTATTTTTAGAGAGGGGAAAGGAGGGAGAGAAGAGGAGAGACATCAATGCATGGTTGCCTCTTGCGCCTGCAGCTGGGAACCTGGCCCACAACCCAGGCATGTGCCCTGACTGGGAATCAAACCGGCAATCCTTTGGTTTGCAGGCTGGCACTTAATCCACTGAGCCACACCAGCCAGGGGCTGTTGTCTGATTTTTTAACAGGTGTTAAATGACTTGCGTGAGGTCGGACAGGTGACATGTGGTGAAATTGGGGTTTGAAACGACACTGGAGCGTGTGCCCTTCACGCCCACGTCATGTGAAGTCTCAGAGACTAAAAGGTGAGAGGGACGGAGAAGCTGTCCGAGAGTGTGGAACGAAACCCAGAGTCACACAAAACGGGGCTGAGACCTGGGGGGTGAGTAAGAAGGAGAGACCCATGGAGCTCATGGTGTCTAGGGGCCCAAGTGAGCCCCCACTGTGGAAGGTCACTCATTCATCAGGAAGAGGGGAGGTCACGGGAACCAGCCCTTGTAGAGGAGGGAAATATGGAAATTTAGAAACGATCAGGGGAGGGACTTTGGGCTAAACAAAGGGAGGAAAGGGGAAGAATTTGAATCACTTAATGGGCAAAGTGGAAGTGATTCCAATCCAACCTCGTATATTTTCTAAGCTTCTGTAAGAATCAGGAAAACACCCCAGAGAGAGGAGCCTCTATCTTTAGTTCATATTCAGGAAAGCCTAGGTTCCTGGGGAAGTGGGGCACTTCCTGGGCTGGGCACTCCTGTTCTGGGTCCCCTTGCCTGTGTACTTGGGAGGGAAGTCGGGAGCTCCTGGGGACAAATAGCATCGTCGGGGCCAAGCCTTTGTTGCATTTGGACACCCTGGCGGGAGGCACCTGGCTATGCGGTGTTGGTAGGTGAGGGGGTTGGAGTATGAGGCCAGAAAGTGGAACTCACCCTGCTCGCTTTTTACCGCCAGCAGGGTTCCCAGTGGCTCCCCCTTGCGCCTACTATTGGGATCACATGGGGTTGCTGGCAGAATTCCTGTCCTCACGGGCAGAAAGCCGCCCCCTACCCGGAGACACCAGGCAAACTGCTGTCCTCACCATTACTCTGAGTCAGCAGCGGCCGGGAGAAGGGGGAGGCAGGCAGACCAAAATGCCAACACAGCGGTTTGGTACTTTGTTACCATAAAAACCTTCATTAAATGAGTCGTATATGCGAGTTACTCTCCCATTCTTCAAGCTTTTATTAAGAGCTTCGACGATTTTTAAGTAATATTGGGATCATAGCCCACAAAGGAGAGCAGGAACTGAGAGTTAAACTTTAAACAGAGTGACTGCATGCTGAAAGGAAATATTTAGATAGGACCCAGAGTCTCCTAATGTAATAGCCAAGATGGTCAGAACGCACCTGAAAATCACCCACCACCATAAGAAGCGGGAGAATCCCAGTCTGAGTGGGAAGAGACAGCCAGTGCGTGCTGACACCAAGAGCAATCTGATGTTGGGGTGATTCCGTAAGGATTTGAAAGCGGCCGTCGTAAAAATGCTTCAATAAGTGATTGCAAATTCACTTGAAACAAATAAAATGTGGAGACTCTTAGCAAAGAAACCAAAGCTATATAGAAAACCAAGTGTAAATTGCACAACTGAAAAATATAGTAACAGGAATTTTAAAAAATGGATTGGATAAGCTCAAGGGTAGAGATAACAGAGAATGGGATTAGGATACTTGAGGACAGACCAGTATAATTTATGCAAATCTGGACAACAGAGAGAAGACTGAGGAAAAAAGTGACTCATGGGACAAAAGAAGAGTGTTGACATTCATACACATAATCAGGGTCCCCTTTGGTGAAAACAAACCTGAAGAATCAAGAAGCTGAGAAAACCTCAAATACGATAAACTCAGAGAAGTCCATGGGAAGACACGTCATAGTTAAAATTCTGAGCACGAAGATATCCTGAAAGCCGCCAAAGAAAAATGACGCATTAATCATGGGAGTAAGCCAATTCGAATGACAGCGGATTTTCCATCTGACGCTATGGAGATGGGAATAAAGTAGCACAAACAATTTTTTCAAGTGCTAAAAAAAAAAAGAATTGTCAACTGCAAATTCTGTAGCAGGTAAAACTATCCTTCCTGGGTGATAACCTTGATCTATTGTGATAACAATGATCTATTGTGCAATTATCTATTGTGCCTGAATGAAAGTAAGATGCCCATGTGTCATCTGAAGTGGTGAGAAGCTGACACTAGCAGACATACATGTGGTGAGTGACATGTGTATGTTAGGACACCTGGAGCCATCACTGAAAGAGCCACACAAAGAATTAGAATGCAAAGTGCTACAAATGGATCAAAATGAAATCCCTGAAATTACTCAGGTGATCCACATGACTGCAAAAAAAGAGAAACAGAAAAATAAGCTCTGGTGGAAATAAACGGAAAATAGGTAATTATGTTATTTAACATAATTATCCTATAAATAATTATGTTAAAATTAAATATCCTAATTACATCAATTAAGAGTCAGATTGGAAGAGTGAATTTTTTAAATGAAGCAGCTATGTGCTGTTTGCAAGGAACTCACTTCAACTTCCGTGGCCTGGGAAGACTGAAAGTAGAAGAATGGAGAAGATACAGCATGCAAACATTAACTTAAAGAAAAGTCAGAGTTTCTATATTAATATCAGATAAATTGCCCTTCGGAGAAAAGTAACTAGAGACAGAGAGCGACAACATGATAAAAGTGATTATTATGTCTTCCACTAGGAAGCCAATGGATTCTACATGTGCACACCCCAAACAACATATTCTCAAAAGACAGGAAGCAAAAGCCAATAAAGCTGGCCAGAGAACCAGACAAATCACAATTATGCTTGGGGATGTCAAAACTGCCCTCTCTACAACCTCAGAAATACCAGTCAGAAAATCCACGAGGATACAGATCCAATGACCATGATCAGCCAACAGAGTGTAATTGACATACACAGAACACGCTACCCATCAGGGGCAGAATACACGTTTTTTTCAAGTACCTGTAGGACATTCTTTAAAATAATCCGTAAGACAAACTTCTTTTTAATAAATTTGAAAGCACTGAAATCATAACAGATTCAAACTAGAAATCAGTATGAGAAAAACCTTTAAACATATGGAAACTAAATAACACACATCTCCATAATTTGTGGGCCGAACAAGCATTCTCAAAGGAAATAGCAAATACCAATAATTAAATGAAAATGAAAATACAATACATCAAATTTGTGAGAATCAATTAAAACAGCACGAAGAGGGAGATTCATAGCACTAATTGCTTATGTTAGAAAATGTGCAGAGTTCTCAAATCAATAATCTAAATCCTGACCTCAGGAAAATTGAAAAAGTCAACCAAAAGAAACTCAAAGCAAACAGAAGAAATGAAATAATAAAGAGTAGGAATGAATGTAATTCAGAACAGGAATACTGTTGTTTTTCCCTACTGAGGAATTCAATAAAGGAAAATTTGCTTATTTAAAAAATTGAGCCCTGGCTCAGTGGACTGAGTGCCTGCCTGCAAACCAAAGGGTCACCGGTTCGATTCCCAGTCAGAGCACATGCCTGGGTTTAGGGCCAGGTCCTCAGTAGGGGCTGCATGAGAGGTAACCACACATTGATGTTTTTCTCCCTCTCTTTCTCCCTCCGTTCCTCTCTAAAATATAAATAAAATCTTTAAAGAAATTCATAAAATGTATAAACTGTTAGCAAGACTCAGAAAAATTAAGAGAGAAGGCACACATTGCCCATGTCAGGAATGTAACAGGGACAACTGCCACAGACCCAGCAGCACTGGGAACAAATTCACACCTGAGGATTCAACATCTTAGACGGAAGGAACCAGTTCCTCGGTATTGCATACCCCCACACCTCACTCAAGAGAAGATCATCTGACCAGTACATAGCCATTAAAGAAACCGAATTTTTAATTAAAAAGTTCCTGACGAAGAAATCTCCAGATGGTTTCATTAGAGAATATTACCAAAGATTCTGGTAGAATAATTGATGCCAATTTTGCACAATGTATTCCACAGAACAGAAAAGGAGGGTATGTGTCCCAACTTACTTGATGAGGCTGGTATTACCCTGATACCAACAGCAGAAAAAGAAAGTACAAACAAAATACAAACCGGTATTTCTCATTAATCTAGGTGTAAAAACCCACAGTGAGATGCCAGCAAATTGACTCCGACCACATATAAAAGGAATTACACACCACGATCAAGTGGGTTTTGTTTCATTTATGCAGGGCCGGTTCAATATTCAGAAATCCGTGCCATAGAATACCACTCAGCAATGAAAGGAAAGCGCTATGGGTACGCACAGCCACCTGGCCGAACCTCCAGAGACTTATGCTGAGTGAGGAAAGGTAGCCCCACACAGTTACACACTGCATACTATGTACGCAACATGCCTGAAATGTTAGACATAGCGAACAGATTAGTGGTGGTCCCGGGCTAGGGAGGGGGGTTGGGATTGTAAACAGGCCACAGGAGAGACCCCTGTAGCAACCGAGCGTTTCTGCATCTTACTCACAGTGGTGGATACACAAACCCACACGGTACAACTGCGTAGACACAAATACACACACATTAAACTGGGGAAGTTTAGAGAAGGGTAGCTGATCGTGTTCCTGTCAGTGTCCGGCTGTAATGTTAGACCAGTACCTTACAAGACACTACCATTGAGGGGAACTGGAAGAAGTACGTGTGCTCTGCCTGTGTTATTTCTGACAACTGTGTGTAGCCCTACAGTGATCTCAGACTAACAAGTGTCGCTGAAATACCCGGCGACTGTACTGAAGTGAGTGTCTTCTTTCAGATCACGGAAAGAAAGAACCCTTACGTTCGCCCTTCCACAGTGCATCGCGGGGGTTGGGCCCTGCACCCTTCCCTTCGAATCCACCCCCTTCCTATAACCCGTTTCAGAGAGTTACAATGGAGAATAATGTCCAACACAATGTAGTCATGTAGGGTGCCGTGCCTTTCCTGAGCTGAGGTCCTAAGTTCATTACCACCCCTCCCAATACCTCCGGGCCCCCAGTCTCAGTGGAATGTTAGGTGGTTTACATCTAAACAACACACAAGAGTCAGTATTATTCCTTGTTTTGTTTCTATAATGAAATTGAATTTTCTTGAACCGTTTCAGAATGCCCCAATTTTCTCCCTTTATTATCCCTCTGCCCCCCTGCTCCCCAACCCTCCAGCATCCCCCCTTAGTTCACTGTAATAGCATAATCAATAAAGAAAACTTTAAAAAAAGAAATACTTAAAAAAATGCCCACAGGCCATGTGGAACCCCGTGGTGGCGGGCTAGACTGGTCCATGGAGACGCTGCCCCAGGCCATCAGACAGCCTGGGGATTACCAGCCCAGCTTTCGGGAAGAAAAACAGAGGAATTAAAGTTTTTTATAAATGTCTGCATGTGCATTTGGTAGCATGTAATTTATTCAGGTCGGGTTTTTTTGGTAAAGATTTTATTTATTTATTTATCTTTGGAGGGGAAGGGAAGGAGAGAAGTATAAATGTATGGTTGTCTCTCATGAGTCCCCTGCTGGGAACTGGCCTGCAACCCTGGCGTGTGCCCTGACTGGGAAACGAACCTCAATTGTGTGGTTCGCAGGCCCACGCTCAGTCCACCGAGCTATGCCAGCCAGGGCTACTCAGATTGTTTTTAAAAAACTTAGCAAGAAATACCTTGTACATGGGCAAAAGACATTATTTCACTGAGAGTTTATTTATTGTGCATTTACATATAAATTTAACATATAATATGTAAATTTAATTTATAGTATCTTACAAATTTAATACATACATAAAATATATGTATTAGAGGTATTATAATTATATTTATCAGTATTTGTTATATATGTTTAATATTTATTAACACACAATCAATTTTATTTTAATTCTATTTCTATTTATTTATTAATATATTAAATATATTGTGCTTTAATATTTATTTGTAACTATAGTAAATATATTTTATATTTATTTATGTTTAATGAAATATATTTGATGCATATATAAACATAACTACTTGAATAAATAGAAAACAGTGGAAATTATTTTGGTGTTCCTTGTCCATAATTGGAGGTTAACCTGCAGACTATTAATTGCTCCTGAAATTCACACTCCTCCCAGCTGCTGACACCAAAAAAATAGTCTGTATTTTCGCTGTAAGCTGACAAACGTTGAGAAATGCTGCTCTGGGAATGTGAGCCCATTTGCTTTCATCTGCAGGTCGCTTCGCAGCTTGGAATGTGAGCGCTGATGGCTGGGCTGTGGGTCACGGCGGCTGATATGCAGCGGGGTGAGGGGTCCCCGAGTCCAGGAGACATCAGACACCAGCCTTAGCTTGAAGATTCTATCTGTTTACCCACCCGAGGGGAATTTGTCCTTGTGAAAGGGGCTGTTTATTTAATTCTGGTCTCTAGGCTTTAAAGGAAAGTTTGGGCACCACTGGAGTGTCAGAGATGACAAGTGTTCATCTCCTTCAGTGACATGTCCAAGTTCAAGGACAGTGGTCAAAAAATCCAGATGATTACAACTTCAGAGCAAACCTCAGACTTCTTCAACTCCTTCTCCGTTGTCACCTTGCCATCCTTAGTTTTGAGTTTGCCTGCTCGTGGTCCTGGACTTCTCATTTAGAGCAGGCGGTAACTGCTGTATTCTCTAACTGAAGGCTTTCTAAAGAACCGGTGTGTAATTTTATGCCAAATGTAGCTGATAGTGATAAGGACTTCTGATGAGTAACTAAACCAGACAGCCATTTGTCCCCAAAGCTATTCTCAACTGTTTTTTTAAATCTTTGTCCCCTAAAACACTCTTTCATTCTCTTTTCTGTGCATCTGCAACAGACAAGCACGCTGCACAAACGTTCCTGTGCTAACAAAGTGCGGTTTGATTTCTTAAAGTATGTGGGCCTCTGTTTCCCCCCGCCATGCTGGAAGGTGTGCCCCCTCCAGCTTGTACCCTTTGAGAAGCCACTTCATGAATGCAGAGGTGAGATCTCGCCACTTCACGTCTCTGAGTCTCAGATTTCTTCCTGACATTCAATCTGGGTTACTGCAGACTGCGGACTTACTTTTTTCTACTTAACAAGAGTCACTAACCCAGTTGATGCAAGGTGAGGAACCACATAATTTTTTTCTATGATTTCTCATTGACCACTGCCAGAAAAATTAACAAAAGTGTCCACTTGATGCAAAACTGTTATCAGGGTCCAAGTGACTGAAAACACAGTGGGTCACTCTCTCAGTCGCTGGAGAGGCAACAAGGCCCTTTTGTACTTTTGCAGTGGAAAAAACAGGAGATCCTAAGTGGCTTTGGTGGCAGGAGCACAGCGTGGCTGGCCTCCCAGGCAACCAAAGGCGCTGGCTTTTCTTCCTGGCCACAGTGCTTCAACCTTGACCCCATTCCTGGGTAGCCCAGAACATCACCAACTTGTCCAGGGTTTAAGTAGAAATACCTCGTTGCCAACCAAGGTAGGAGAAACCGGCCTCGGGCAGATAAAGGCTGAGCCAAGCTGCACAGTTAGCAGGAAGATGACTCAAGTTTGTATCCGACAGTCTGATCTCTTTGCCTCTCAGCACACCTCCCTCTGGGGAGCCACACTGACCCCGCACACTGGGCCCAGCCTCGTCACAGCTGAGCAGTGTGCCAAATGCTTTGGGGCCCAGATCTCTCTTTAGCACCGAGCCGTTCACTCATTCATTCCCTGCGCTGCTGGACTGTCGGGGGCTGACAGCCAGGACTGCTTGGCCCAAGGTCATGCTTTCTCCCAAGGGACTGCTTGGTCCGGAGGGCGTGAACCACTGGACCCTTGGCCCTAAGGCAAGACAACTCTGAGAAGCGGGTCCCCCAAGGACTGGCTGAGGCTTGTGTTGAGACTGCGCCGAGGGTGAACCACCTCTCCACAGCTCTCCTTCCTCGTCTCCTCCACGTGCACTCGAACCAAGGGCACACCGCAATGAACTTCCGCTACGCAGATCCCCACTCAGAGTCTGTATTTCCGAGGAACCCACCTTGAAACAAGGAAGAGTCCTTGGGGACAGGATCGTTATGACCTCTTACGAAGTTCATTCTCTCTATTTATTGTCCCACTATTTCCTGGTCTCCTCTAATGGTCTAGACGCTGTATCAACGTTTGGCATTTAGAAGGTAAATAAGAAGTGTGTTCTGTCCTCAAAGAGCTCACAGTCTATAAAGCAAGAATAAGATGTTAAAAAATAATGTGTATAATTATCAAGTCAGTCATAAGACATTGTGAGAGCACAGGTTACCAGACTTAACCTGGAGAGATGGAAGAAGATGAGGGAACTTTCTGGAGAAAGTGATGATAGGGCTAAGCCTATTCTCACTTTAACTGATTTCATTTTTTATGAAAATGTGATTCACACACTATAGTAGTCACCCTTTTGTAATGTAAAAGTCAGTGATTCTTAGTAGACTTACGAGGTTGTGCAAGCATCACCACTATCGAGTTCCAGAATGTTCTCATCACCTCCCTGTGTGCATTAGGCTTCCTAGGGAACTAGAAGACAGGTCAAATAATAACAATTATCTCGGACTAAAGCTTTGCGACCCAAATCTTTGCATTACTCCCCACTACTTTCAGGATAAAAATGCAAACCTAACACCGGAGCATGGAAAGTCATTTAGATTCTGGTCCCTGCCTAAATCTTCCGCCTCATCCGCTGACGCGCTGCTTCATCTCCAGACCTGCCCTAGTCTGCCCGCACCTGTGGCTTCCAGGGTGCTGGTTTGTACCAGATCACAGCTTTTAGCTTTAAGACTATTGTGAAGCCGGAAAGGGAGAGTGAGATTAGGGCAAATTAAAATGACATAGAGCTCTCTGTTCCCACTGAGATGCAGCTGTTTTCCCTCAACTGCGCTCCCTGCCTTGCGGCAATTGTTTGGTTACGTTGGAGAGTTCCGAAAATGCTCGTTCTGACTTTTTTGGTCAGTATTGTCATCGACTTTATGGAGGAGGGCATTTTCAAGGGACCTTGCTCTGCCATTTTCACTGCTATCCCAACTAAGTTTTAATGAGCGAAGAGAGGAGAAGTCACCAAGCAGAAGTGCCAGCTTGGGCAAAGACAAAAGATGGGAGAAACTATTGAGAAACGCAGGGGAACCGCAAGCAGCTTGGTCCTAGGGGCCCACAAAGCTGAGACGGACAAGGAAGGAAGGGTTGGAGAGGTCAGCAGTGGCCAGGCAACCAGTGGCCCCTGTGCTATGTTCAAAGACGTTTAAACTTTTTCCCTGTCATTGTGTGTCATTTGGGGCCTGTTTCAAAGCCCAGCCATTGCAGGAACCTATTCCATGGCCACTCAGACTCACCAGTTTTGACTTTTCTGACACCAGTAAACTTCCCCCCACCCCAAGGCTGCTCACCTACCGCCAAAAGTGCTCTTTAGAAATCTTCTCCAAGCCCTCCAAATGCATTCATTGGTCCTGACACTCAGTACCTATCACTGGTGTTAGGAAAACATTAGGCGCTTGAAAGGGCTGTGTTAATTGATGATTGGAGAGCTTATTAAGAGAAGCACCCATGTTCTCACTTTGGGTATAATTCTGGATGGCACCACTGTACTAGTAAGCATTAGGTCAGAAAAATAAGACTAATTTTGGATATTTTTAGCAGAAGACACCTCATATGAGAAATTGGAGGCTCATATAACTAATGGAACTGTGGAAAGATTGAAGATAAGAAGGTCTCACTTTCTTTCAGTGAATACGGAGATGAAGCAATCTCAGGCGTTCTCAACGACCCCAGCCACCTGCAGTGACAGCTAGGTCGTTCTCAGGAAGGCCCTGGGAGGCTCTGGCAAACCCTGCCTCTTCTGTTCGTCAGTGCCTGCAGCAGGGCAGCTGCTACGGGAGAATAATGGTGTGATTTTAGGGCTTTCAAATTTCACGCAAATATCTCTGGTTGGTCCCATGGGGATGCTTGCCACACCCCCCAAGACCCTCAGCTGTTGTGTGTTGCCAGCTGAAAGTCTTCAGAGTCCTTGACAATTCAGAGTTCTTAGACATTTCAGCTGGTATCCTCTGCTGAAGACAGACACCTCGTCCAAGGTCATGTTCCCTTTCCAAAGCAGCCTACATTCAATGACTGGTCACTCCTCCCGACTCAGGACATCTCTAAAGACCCAGTCCGGCTTTGGAAATCACCCCCATGCCTGAGAAAGCTTCACTTTCCCTTTCAGAACACCTGGGCGGCTCCTGAGAACAACCTCTCCCCCTGCCCCATCCGGCTCTCTTCCCTTTTCTCGCTGATGCTCTCCTCAGTAGATAGTTTTGCACACTAACCTCCATCGCAGCCTCTGCTTCTAGGAGGTACCCAGCCCACAGCAGGTCAAGTGGACTGAGAAAGCAGGGGCTTAGGTGGGGGTCTAGAGCTGGCTCCCCGTCTCTCGGCTCCCAGTAAGGACCCCATCGCTGGATGGCGAAGCGTGATTAGCCCCTCGCCCAAGATGGCAATGCAATTATTAATTTTTGGGGTGGTTAGCTAAATAATGTGTCAGCAGAAGGAAATGCCTTTGCTAGTATCATATTTTAAGTGTTTGAAAAACACGGGGGGAATAGTAATTATAGGAACAACTGAATGGAAGCTTTGAGGAAAGATCCTAAAAGGTCATCACTGACTAACCAATCACAGGCCAGGAGTGAAAGCCAACGGCACTCTCGGTCTCCTGCCCAGGACTGACATGAGAACCCGTCCAGGTTTTCATCATAAGAGTAGCAAATTCCAGAGAAAGTTTACCTCTCACAGGACTGGTCTACTCTGCTAAGATCAAGACCCTGGGTGGGACAGATTAGACCCTGAGACCCTGCACTTCCTAAAGCAAGAAGGAATGAGCAGGGAGAGGGCCACAGCATCACTGGGAAATTCAGGGCTGTCTTTCTCCTGCAGGCCAGGGCCAGCTGTGGGCAGCTGCTGATTCATCTCTGGGCTCACTGCTAGCCAGGGGAAGACATGATAATAATGGCCAGGGGGTGGGGCTGAACCCTTAGAAGGGAGGCATAGCCAGCGTAACAAGCAGTAGGGTGGGAGTGCGGCCCAGGGGCCCCGACCCACACTGAATTCTGAAGATGACTGGTTCCTAGAGGCAATTCAGTTGGGTTTTTCTCAATCTGTGTAGCCCAAAGCAATAGCGGGTGGATAATCAGGAGGTGGAGGGGAGCTTGGCCAGCAAACTCCGGATTCCTCTCCTGGTTCTGGACTGGACCTGGTTTTCATGCCCAGAACCCATCCACTGTGGGGGGACTGCCCTGTATCGCTCATCACATGTGTGCCACAAACAAATCCCCAAGGGCGGCCCCAGTGTTCCCCCCGTCCCCTTCCTCCAGAACCACACACCAAGAGACGGTGAGCAGCCAAACACCTCCAGGACTCTGGACACTGGAACCAAGTCGGCATTGATACCAAGGACCTGAAGCCTCATCGGGACTGCTGCCCCCTACTGCACAGCGAGGACTCTGCCCCGGGGAACCAATGACTCAAGAGGAGAGAGACTCCGCTCCTTGCTCACAGTGCCCTAGCCTAGCTTCCCAACCCCCACCTATACCACCCTCAGGGGCCAAGGACGACTCGGACTCCTGTGGGTCAGGAAACACGCTCCCCCCTCACCTGGGACAGGTATAGGAGACCCGGGCATGCAGAGACTAATGATCCATGTGTGGACAGGGCTTTTCTATGTGAATGGGGCTTCTTGCTCCTTCCCTCTCCGCCCACAGCCCATCTATCCAGAATGAGCCCAGAATCATACAAGCAAAGGCCCAGCTGGGCTTTCCGGCTGGAATGCTGGCCACAGAGGGCACTGGGACCCCAGGTCTTTCCTCTCAGGGCAGAAGGAGCACCTCTTGTGATTGGTTGTGGATGACAGGAGGACCACGGAGGCCTAGGGACGAAGGCAGAGAAGGACAGACTTCCAGGAGAACAGAATCATGGCAACATCGCCGAGGCCAACACTTGGGACCTCGAAGCCAACCCTCTGCCTCAGGGTCCTGCCAGACAGGAGCAGCAGGCACAGCCGCCCAGGCAGAAGGGAGGAGGGTGAGAAGGAAGGGCCACCTGCCAGATGGGGGCAGAGCTGGACAGAGGTGCCCCCAACTAGCACTGGCCATGTGCCAGCTCTTAGCGGAGGCCAAGGAGCAGGGAGGCAGGCGGGAAGGTGGTGATTCGACCCAGCTCCCCAGTGTCCTGGACTGGCTGCCTCGGGTCTGCCCTAGGGAGCCTGGTGAGTTCCGCCCAAGGGGCACTGCTCCTGGGGTCACAGACTTGAGTTCAAGACCAATGATATCATAGCCACGTGACCATGAGCACAGGACACTGCCTTTCTTACTCTAAGTGGGCGTTGTCACGGTCATAGTGAAGTTACCTGTACAGTTTTGCTGTGACTCACCCACTCACTCCCACAGTGGCGTCCACTGTGATGGTGAACCTCACGGACCCACTGCCAGGCGTTAATGTCTGGCATAGCCCCGGCCCATCTGTAGTGACCACAGTTCAGTCAGCACTGTAGTTAACTAGCGGCGGCTGTCTCTGTAAAAGCAGGTGTGTCTTTCTGTCCCTCTGTTCACCTGCCTTCCTGTCCCTGTTGGAGGCCACCGCTCACTGCAGCCCTGCCTCCTCTCCCTGACAGTCTCCGGGCTGCACAGTGGCTTGTGACAGTAGAAGTGGGACCTGGCGGTGGCCCTGTGTCAGCAAACTCTGCTCTTCTCCGTCACGAGCTCCCTTCCATCCACTCCGTGTCCCCCGACTCAACGCCCCTTCTCTCAGTCCCCCGCAAAACCTGTGGCAGAAACAGCACGTATACGGAGTCATAGCACAAATAAATGCACGTTGGTCAAAAGGGGGCAGCTTGCTGGGGAACGGTTTCCAGGCCCCCGGGCATATGACATGCGGCTGGAACGCATTCGATTTGGAACCAGCTGCGTCACGGGGGCACACTGCCCCACCTCTCCAAGGAAAACCAGACCGGACATGCGCAAGGAGCTCCGAGGTCCCTGCCATCACTGCTAAACCTTGAAAATACCTAGCAGTTTGAGTCTCTGTCCAATGAGATGCTCTAGATTTTGTCACTTGGGAGGGTTGTCATTGAAATGAACTTCCTTCAAAGAAACAGTTACATTTCCCCACAGTGAGCCACATCCTGGGCTAGAAGCTCGGTCTGTTCGTGGGAATAAGGGGCAGCCCTGCCTCAGGGGGCACACAGCCTCTTCCCAGGGCTTCAGCTCGAGGTGTAAGGCCCCTGAGGGTGCGGGAGGGCTCCGCGGAACCCGAGGACTTTGAAGGTGGTTTAAAGATGCATATTTTGCCAGGCGTCTTGGTCTGGTCCCGCCGCTACGACAGAACGCCGCAGAGCGGTGGCTGGCAAACAACAGGCGTGGACACCTCACAGTTTTTGAGGCTGGCTGTCTGGGATCCAGGTGCGGGCATAACTGGGGGAGGGGCCCCTTCCTGGGGTCCTCCCATGGCAGCAGGGCGAGCGGGCTCTGTGGGGCCTCTTTTCCGAGAACACGAATCATCCATGGGGCTCCACCCTCATGACCTAAGCACCTCACAGGCCGCCTTTTAATAGCGTCACCTCAGGCATTAAGATGGCAACATGTGAATTTCGGGGGGAGCGGATGGAGACACACAGTCAGACCACTGCACAGGTGGGGCAGCAGAGACACAGCCCAGGAAGGCTGGGACCCATCAGCGATGATGCGGAACGGGAAGACACGCACGCGACCAGGTGGCGCTGGGGCCCTGCAGGTCAGGCCTGGGGTGTGCAGCATGACAAAGGACAGAGGGGTCGGGGGGAACTTCCCAGCAAGGCCCATGTAGAGGGGACAGCCGACCCTCAGCTCCGGCTGTTACCTGGGGTGATCTCATCTCCCCAGATCTTTCAAAGGACATCACCAATTCAGATTTGGTACACATTTGCAATGCTCTATTATTGATCACACATATTTTTTCAAAGATTCCTCAGGCCAAATGTAGTGGGCGCTCTGGTGCCTGCCCAGAGCCCTTCAGGGCCTGCTGCACTCACGGCGGTGGCCAGCTCTCCCCTTCCCGCCTCGTGTACCCCACCCTGAGTCCTGACACCTGCCCTTCTCAGCCCTGCGTTTTTTCCTGGTCACCAGTGTTTCCTGAAAAGTCTGCACTGGCTCCAGACACTATGCCTGTGGAACCTGACCTGTCACCCGGGACACCAAGCACACAGTTCTGCTGACCGGAGGCGGCCTTCAGGCCTTCCATAGAAGTGGTGCCGGAGGAAGGTGGGGCGGGGAGCCGCAGGCTGCGAGGCCGGAAAGGAAGACAGAGGCCTGGTTGGGACCATGCTGCAGAGGGGCCGTCGTTCTGCGGGCAGTGGAGGCGCTGCAGGGTGTTTTTGTCTTTAACCGAGAAGACACTGATCGAACTAGGCTCGAAGGAGAGCGGACTGGCTGCAGTGGAAGACGAATTACGGGAGACCCACACTGGGGTGCATCTCGCTGGGAGGCTGTAACTGCCTCTCTGCCGGTCCCTCTAAGTCCACCCGTGCCCTGCCCAGCCCACCTGCCCGTCCATAGCCAGACAAGCCCTGCACACCCTGTCCGGGCCTGCTCCAAAGTCCCCCGTGGTACCTCCCTCACTCTGGGTGCGGGCTGATGCCCTACTCTGGCTGACCCCCCCATCTGCCCCCCACACCACCCCTCACACTGGTCACTGTCCCCCTTCCCTTCTGGACCCCACTGGGCAGGCCCCTTCCCCAGGCCCTGCCCTTGTCCCTTCCTGCCCTTCCCTCGAGTATGACAGGGCTGCCACCTCACTCCTCCAGGTCTCCACTCATATGTCTCCTCCCTAGAGCCTGCCCCGGCCTCCACAGGAAGTTACCCCTGCGTGTGTGCATGTACATGCACACGCACACGCTCACCCCCCCCCCCACTCCGTGACTCTGCTGCATGACGTCACCCATGGAACGAGCAGCCGGGTCCTGGCACGCAGACTTTCCAGACTGCTGCGGCCGAGCCCTGTGGGAGCTGTGGCCCCAGGGGCAGGGCGAGAAGGCCAGGCTGGGCCCTCAGAGGCTGTTTCCAGTCGCTCCGCCCAGAATGTAGACAGAGTGACTCTGTCAGTTCACACACAGGGGTCTCACCCCGCACCCTGTCCCCCGCCTGTTTCTGTTTATCCACACCCTGTACGTCATACAGTGTATTCCTCTTCTTCATAGTCTGTCTTCCCCACTAAAATGCAGCCTCCCTTAGAGTCAGTCAATGCTCTTTCCCCGGCGCCTAGACTGATGCCTGCCATGTAGTAGGTATAGTGCCTGATGTACATGGGACCTCAGCAATGTATGCTGATGAATACACGGGAGTATATGGATGGGGGGAGGGAAGGAAGAATGGAAGGAAGACAGGAGGGAGGGAAGAGGGAGGGAGACAGATCAGAGGCAGAGACACCCACCTGTAGGCTATTTTTAAAAAGTACTTTTAAAAATGAATGTGAGAGAATGACAGGAACCAAGCTGGTGGTGGTGACATTAGAAAAATAGGGCCGTACCTGTTCTGAGGACAGTGTCCTTCCTCCTGACCCTCTCCAGCCCCTTCTGTCAGTCCACAGACTCCTCTCTGTCAACCCCTCGGTGGCCCCATTCCCAGCGTGTCCTGGCCCTGAAGTCCCCAGTCTCCAAGCACGAGGAGGCTTCTGTGAGCTCTGCACCTGCCTGTTCAGCCTCTGAGCTCCTGCTTAGCTTTTTCCTGTTAAAAACCGTTTTTAACCCCCTCCCTCCACTTCTCTCATTTGGATTTTCATTTAAGGCCAACGGATTTCCTCACAGCTTCCCTTCCTCGCGGAGCCATCTGTCTCGGGGCAGGAGGACGCTCTCCCTCCTGAGTGCAGGAGCTTGGCTGGCAGCCTGGGCTCGGGAGTCACTCAGGAGAGGGCCCTGCAGGCCACCGCCACGGTCCCCCTGCTGCTCCGAATGGGCCGGCTGCCGACCTGGGGAGGAGAGGGCGAAGGTGTCCCTGGGACGGCAGGCCCGTTCTTCCCGGTCCTGCCCGTGGAAATGCTTGCAAACTGGGTGACAGTTGTGGTGCTAAGGGCCACAGGTGAGAAGCTCTCTAGCTTTTGTCTTTGAAAGGAGAGTCCCATTCTGAAAGGGAAGGCAGTAGGTGGGCAGGAGCCCCACCCCTCTCCGAGGCTGTCACAGGTCTGTGACAGAGGTGAGGTTTCGTGGGGTTCGTGTTTTTCAATGGCAGCAGCAGCCCTGGTCTGGGAACCACTGTGTGTGGGCTGGCCAGCTTGGCTACCTCTGGGCAGGTCACACCAGGGAGGGCGCCGATCCTCTGGTGGGGAGGACCTGGGCCGCCTCCTTCTCCAGGGACCTGCCTCAGAGGCAGAGTGACCGCAGTCTGAGCCTGAACCCCGGAGTGTGGACATTACGTCTCTGAAAAGAAGTCTCTGTCCATGAGAGCCGAGAACAGCTCCGCCCATGGATCAAGACAAAAACACTCCAAAGCATACATGTGTGTGTTTGAATATACATACATATATACTTGGATACATGTATATATTCAAATATCGTCATCTTCTTACCCTCCAGCAGAAGTTCTTAAGATGAAAGATCAGATGTTGACGTGCACAGAGATGTCTTTTCTGGGGTGTTCAGGGAGGGACAGGCTGGCTGTGGGTTGGGAACTGCCTGCGTAAGCATCTTCATTCAAAACTGCGGGTCAGAACCGCAGCGGTCCCGGCAAGGCCAGATGCGTGTACGACAAAGAAAGGGAACAGAAGCAGGCGGCGGGAGCTGCCTTTAGCAGTTTGCTCTGCGTGTGCGGCTCTGCTGCTGGAGAGTCGGGCTGTTTTCTGAGCTTCTCGGTATCGTGAGAGAATTGTGTTTGGTTCCTTCCGTCTCAGCCTTGAAGTTTCTGGCCAACTTGCAAAAAGTCCGCCTGGTGGTACCTACCTGCCTGGCTCTCTTCTCTGTATTGGGCTGATTCCACCCACAGCATCTTGCAGTTAAGGAAATCGTTACCAGGACCCCAAGGTTTCTGAGTCCATCCGCCTGCGTGCAGTGGCCCAAAGACAAGTTCGCGGTGTAGAAAGGAAATTAGTTCCATGTGGAACTGGCCAGTCCGGAGACATGGAGCTCACACAGGAGTCCCAGCTCCCCGAGGCTGCAGGTGAGAGATTCAACAGGGCAAAAATCACAAGACACCCCGACTTAGAGGTTTGGGGTCCTGTGGGGAGCTGCCTGGTCAAAAGCGAGTAAGGGTAATAAATCATTTCTTCAGGTCAGCTCTGAGATCTCTTCCAGTGTCCCTCTGTCCCCAGGCGGGGGGTTCACCTTTGGGCTCAGGAACTGAAACCTAACTTAGGTCCCAGTGTTACTCGGAGCCTGCCAGAGGTCCAGCCCTGTGACCGTTAGTCCAGTCCGGGCTGCTGTCCCCTGGTGCCTTGGGGGCTGCTGATGATCGGGGAAAGGGTAGGGCTCGAGGGGTGTACGTAGAGAGGTATAGAGCTAGATCTTAAAGCTGAATGTAACCAAAGGCGCAGGCCCCTCCATTTCAGATTGGCCACCGGGAGCCCCCAGCCACGGGAGGCAGGACCTGGGCCTGGGATGGGCCCCTTCCCGGAGCAGGAGGTCGGGGTGTGCCCGGCAGGCTGCGGTGCTTGTCGGCAGACGGAGATGAATCGTAGGACTAATTGGCGCTTCTGAGAGAACTCCCTCTTGGATGTGTTTTCTTCTGATTGTTAAAAAGCATCTCAAAAGCCTCTTCTGGAAATAATTCTCAAGGACCCTCACTGAGAGCAATGAGCCTCTTAGCTGTAACAGGGGTGGGCTCCGGTCCAGGTTCCTAACCATCGCAGGTCTTTCAGAGTGCCTCCCAGTATCAAATCCCCAAATTAGGGGTGGTTCAATTTCTCCCAATTTCTTTTCCGTAAAGTATCTTGGAGGCTGAACCAAGAAGACGAGGATAAAGGAGGAAATCAATTCCTTTGTCGCTGTCAAGACAATTCACTTAAAAATCACTTCAGACATGTGTAAATGGGATAACTAAAACATTCGTCAAGATGAAAGAACAAATTCTAACATCGCGAGCTGGAAATTTTATGAAAGGAGGGGGCAAACTTTCATTTTGAAACAATAGTAACTGTCAAGCGGTCCCTGCTGCGAGCCGAGCAGCAGGCTGGACTTTTTAGAGGCGCTGACTCGCTGAATCTCGCAGAGCCCTTGCAGAATGAGTGTGACTCTCCTCACTTGGTGGATGCGGAGAAACTAGACTCAGAATGAGAACTAACTTGCCGGTCAATATCTAGTGCTTGCTTGGAACCCAGAGCTGCCCAGTCCCAAAGTCTGCATGTAACCTTTTCACTTACCTACGTTTTTTAAAATATTTTATTTATTTTTAGAGAGAAGGGAAGGGAGGGGTAAGGGAGGGAGAAAGAGACGGAGAGCCAGGCCCAGGCAGGCTCGGTTTTACGGTGCAGTTCCGGCTCCAGAGCTCCCCGTGCCATCAGGCTGGGGATAGGCTCCAGCCGGGACTCCATCCCTGCCTAACTTCCTCCCCCAGCCCTTCCCCGGCAGCACGCTCTCCAGGAGTCGCAGGTGCCCAAAACTCCGCCTCAGGTTCTGCTTCCAGGGATCTAGGCCTAAGACACCGTCTCAAGGGTCTGAATTATTTGCACGAAGAAGTTAAAGGGCAACATCGAGATTGACATGACCCTCCTCGGGAAAGGGTCATGTTCACTAATAAACTTTGAGAAATAATAAACTTTCGTTTGTTCTTTCCTGTGCCTACTTTAGATAGTTCAAGGGTAAAAAAAAAAAAGTTATGTGACGTCACTACAGCTTGGATTTGCAACACGAGCCCAACCGCTGAATAGAGGCTGTCAACCCTGCCTGGTTAGTTGGCTGCGATGGCCAATTGGGGCGAGTGTAGATTTTTGGCTACCACACAATTTAGGAAGGTGACCTTGTCATCAAGTGATTGTTTAAGATTTAGAGTCCATAGTCACAGAGGAGGACGAGCAGGATTGAGTGGAAGAGGGAGGCATTTTCAATATATATGGTTATGGTACCCACAGGTCGGCTCGTAAGCATACATACAGACAAATAAAGGAGGACGTTTAGGCCAGAAGGGAAGGGGACGTGTTTTTGCGTCCTGTACTGGACCTGGCCTCAGGGGATGTTAACCAAGCATGAAGGTTCTCCTTCTCAGCAGAAAACAGAGCGCCGACGGAATCACTTACCACGAGAAATGAAGCCACCGAGTTTTCGGTTCACTTGGCCCTCTAGGCAAATTTACAAGGGAAACCAAATTAAAATCGGGATTTTTCTTTGTGAGTGTGGAGTCGGAGGAGCGTGGGGATTTGGGGGACTGCAAATACTGAGGTCACCAGGCTGAGGCTGCCTGACTCCACCCCCTGCCCCAGGGAACGCCACCCTCGTGGGGGGGGCGGGGGCGGGGCTGGACTAGGCAGACGCCTGGCCAGCAGCTCCCTTTCTTGGCTGAAAGTCACCAGCTGGCCGACCCCCTTTCTGACCACCACATCTTATCTATTTTTTCTGTAACAATATTTTTGATCCTGTTTAACATGTTTTCTGTCACAGATATATAGGATCTGTGGAAGCTCTTAAGAGAGTAAGCCCTAAAAATATTTATTTCTGTTTACATTGTATTTGTATGAGATATTGGATGCTACCTAAATTTACCATGGTCATCACTTTGCAATACAGTTGAACATTGAAACATGGGTTTGAACTGCATGGATCCACTTATATGTGGATTTATTTCAGTAAAAACCTGCACTATTTTTCATTTGTGGTTTGGAGCCTGCATGTGCGGAGGGCTGACTGTGTGCATCGCCCTACGCCCTCCACGTAATGGACTTGACATCCGCCAATGTTGGTGTCCGCAGGGGGTCCTGGAACCAATTCCCCATGGATACCGAAAGACAACTAATTTATGGGGGAGTCCAAAGTTACATGCAGAGTAGAGGTTGGCACTCCTCATCCCGAAACCATTGTGCTATGTACCTTGAACTTGATGTATGTCAATTGTATCT
This sequence comes from Sturnira hondurensis, assembly GCF_014824575.4. NCBI lineage: Eukaryota > Metazoa > Chordata > Mammalia > Chiroptera > Phyllostomidae > Sturnira > Sturnira hondurensis. The sequence continues at coordinate 984,595 of NW_028084143.1, forward strand.
CAGTAAATCTGGAAAATGAAATAAAAACGTGACACCAAAGATACCGATGATCACTGTACCTTTGGACAAAGTAAAGGCTCCCAGACCCTCGAGATAATCTGGGCAATGGGTACCTGAGAAACGGGGAGTGTGCCCGGAGCTGATGACATTGCCTGGGGCATCGGGGGCGCTCAGAATGAACTTCCTTCTACCCTGAAACATTCTTTACGCCAGGATCCAGCAAATTTTCTCTCCAAATAGCCAGATAGTTTGTAATGTAGGCTCTGTGGTCACGTGAACTGCATTACAGCTACTCAGCTCTGCCCAGCATAGTGGAAAAGCAGCCCTACACAATGCGAGAGTCAATGGGTACAGCTGTTCCAATAAAACTTTATTTTCCACAGCAGCCAGCACACTGAACCGGGCCCAGGGGCCTACAGTTGCCAATCTCTTTTTTTCCTACATCATCTAAAATGGCTCCTGAGAAAAGCATGCATTTTAGTATTAAGAAAAAGTTTTATTTTCTAGTCAAATCATTTAAAAACGCTTCTCTCCTTAGCTTCTGAGGTACATGTTTTGTTCAGTATCTGGATCAATTTATAAATAATTGCTCGACATCATTGCTGGGAGCGTGAGATGCAGGAAAAGTGGAACGTTAGCCACCTGCAAATAGTAACAGCACATTTACTGAGAGAAGCTGCCCAGCCACCCGGCCGGTCCTCCTCTCCGTGTGTGCTTGACATGTGATCCCTGAAATACCTCTACAAGAATACTTGAGGCAGAACCAAGTAATACCCCCCATGTTGAAAGCAGTCTAAATCTCCGTAAGTGGAAAGGATACCTAAATTGTGTATCATACCGTAGAAGAGTATACAGCAATGGGAAGGAACACGTGGGTGGATCTCACCAGCAGTGCTGAGTGAGAGAACGCACTGTCTGATTCTAGTTCATGACGTTCAGAAGCTAACCCATGCTGTTGCAGGGGCAGAATAGCGGCTAGTGCCTGGAAGGCTGGGAGGGGCTCCTGGGGCATTGGTTTTATGTATATAGTCTTAACGTGGGTGCCTATTTCACAGGTAAATTCACTTTTCTGTGAGTATATTTAAATTTTTTTAAATTATAGCAACCACAATAACAATCGACGTTAACTAAAAAGCCAGCCATGTGCTAAGCACTTTATACACACTTTCATTTAATCCTCAGGAAACCTTTCACAGGTGGTTTCTCAGCCCCCTCTTACAGTGGAAGCAGGCTCAGAGAGGTTAAGAAACTTGCTCAAAGTCACACAGCCGGGGAATGACAGAGCTACAGATGCCAGGAGAGCAACACCAAGCTTTATGAAGTCCAGCACTAGGCTGAGGATCCTATTGCATGGGCATCGCGAGATTTCAGGGAGTAGGAGATCTCACAGAGGAATAGAGGTGAGACTGAGGCTGCCTTGAAAGGCAGGAGGAAAGAGAGGTGGGCAGTTGAGGCCGGAGCACGCACTGTTTAAATGCCTCCCATCTGGTCTGTGCCTCCGCAGGGCAAACAGACGGACTGAAAATAGGAGGTTTCTCCTGCACAGAAGATTGGCTCCCAATCAAAGGGGTTTTTTTTTCTTCTGGGAGGAACATATGGTTCCAGAATGAAGCCACACACGGACCCGGCTCCATGGCCATGGCCTTGGCCGTCACATTTGAAATGAAAATGGACGGAAAATATCCCAGAGCTCTGACTCTGAGGGATGAGTAGAGGGGACACCAAGAGCCCCAGATTAACCAGCCTTCTCTAGGGCTATTGTGGGTATGTCTGTCCTCACCGCCCCCCCCACCCCTCCCCACCTCCCGCCCTCCCTCCTGCAAACACTTCTTATTGGAGAGCTGCTGTTTGCAAGCCCAGTGCTGGGCGCTGCCACATCTTAATTTTTAAAATGATGGTCTCGTTATAGCCTGACTCATGTATAAGCTGTCAAATTATTCACACGTCACCCAGTAGAAAGAAGAGAATCTAGGACCCCCATACACACCACTGCCAGAGTGAGGGAATTTCAAAGGAGCCAATTTCCTGTTACACAGGCAGGGGGAAATAAGCATTTGCAATATTTATCTGAGTCCCTGAAGGTATCAATAAACATTTATGTGCGGGAAACAATGAAGATACTAGAGAACACACACTACAACATTTTATGTTTTGTTTAGCTGCAGCGCAGAAAGTCCCACAGGCCCCCAGAGGGTTCCTGGCAGGCTCTGGCTTCCGGCCTGGAAGGGGACTCTGAGATTGCTCTCAGCCACTCAGTGTGACACTGTCTTCCTTCCCGGTGGAATCAGATACTTTCGGCTTCAGGGAATTCGTGATTGCTGCTGTCAAAACACTTTTGCAAAATTTAGTGAGATACAAAAAATGATACAAAAAGGTAATGATTTGGGGGAGGACTGAGCGGTCTACCAACTGCCTTGTGCACGTGTGTGTGGGAACCCCGAGCTTTAATTGTTTCTAAGTGCCTGCTCTTGCATCCTGGGTTTGTTTGCGTGTGTATGTGCCAGCAGAGAGATCGCTATTACGGCTGCAAATTGTGCCTGATACCGAGATTAATGGCTAGAAAAACAGTGCCCAAGGGACTCAGGGGCCTGGTTTAACCATCTCTGTAATGTTCCTACTCCAAGAGCAATCTTTCATGGCTGCTGTAAAATTTATAAGCCTCTATTCATGAGGTCTCCACGGTTCCAACCAGGCAAGACCGGAAGTTCGTTCTCAGCCTCCAGCACCTGGTAGAAGCTGCCTGCACCCCGTCCCAGGTGTCCCAGCAAACACGCACCGGTGTTCACAGAAGCTGGAGTCAGCCAGCGCTGGGTCTTGCAGGCTCCAAGAGTGAAGGAAAAGGTGAATTCAGATCTGCCCTTCCCTTTCAGTGAGACTCAGGGGGGGTGGAGGGGGTGGGCAGGGGAGGAGGGAGGAGGGGTCAACCGGGATAATGGCACTCGATTAATCCCATCCCCACGGGCTGCACAGGCAGCGAGGAGAGGACTTTCTCCAAGTGCCTGTCACCACCGTGGTGAAGGCACACTTTTACCAGGTTACGGGGGTCGTTGGGAGGGTTACTGTCCAACTCTCAGGCCTTTTGTGAGGCTACTGTTGAACACACCCGTTATTAAAAATTGAATCATGCCAACTTCCAGTGAATAAAATACGTATTTCAAACAAAGTGAATAAATGCTCAAAATCCTTCATTCTCTAATTTCGTTCTTATTTTGCTGAGCGCTGGCCCGATGCATCCACCCTTCGAGAAGGCAGAGCTGCAAGCTCGGTGAGGTGGGGGGCCTGTCCCGGGCCTGAGGGCTGACTGACACGCAGAAAATGGACATGTCCAACATGGGGAGGGCGGTGTTCTTTGTTGTTTGTTTTTTCACTTTGTTTTGGGTTATTTTGGGGGGGGGGAGGCCAATTGTTAAACATTTACCGGCCTCCATGGTTGGATCTTGTTTTGTTTTCTCACACCAAATTTGCTTATCACAATGGCCACTTCTCCGGCCCCACACCCCCTCACCCCATTTCGCTGCCATTCTCTGGCTCATCCGTCTTGGGTCAGTTGGCTTGTGCTTTCCTGGTGTAGTTGGAGGGGAACCAGAAAAGCTGCCGTCTTGCTTGTGACCTTCCATAAAGTTCCCAGGTCTAGTGTCCCCATGGTCATCCCAAGGGCTGTCATCCCCTCTCTTTCTGCCATTCGACAGCCTCAACCAACACTCTAGGTCTGGGGATGAGGAAGAGGGAGAGCAGGGCGCAGCGGAAAGGATGTGGCTGTGGGTGAGAATCAGAGAACCGGGAATCTGAATTCAGGGTTTGTCGCTTTTTAACCCGTGACTCCTGAGAAGTCACAGACATTGTGTGAACCCTCGTTCTCTCATCTGGAGAGTGGAGGCGAGAATAACTTTTTCCTTACCTACTTTGCAGAGTGGTCATGAGGTTCAATACAATAAAACGTGTATGAGAAGATCATTGCAAATCCAAAAGGCTTGTCACCCCCTACATGGCTGGATCTTCAAAATGTCCCCGAAAGAAGTATTTTTTAATTCTTGCCTAGCACCACAGAATGCTAGACCTTGGGAGAACTCTTTCAGGCCACCTGTGCATCCAATATTCTAACTTGTGAAAAGTCTGATGTGCTTACAAGAATTCCCACACCCGGTAAGAGCAAGAACCAGAATATTGAACCCAGACCTGCCGCACGCTTGCCTCTGCAGAAATAATTTCAACTCAAACCAACGGCCCTCTGTGAGATCTTTAGGTCCACGAGGAACAAAGACTCGTTCAGTTCCCTCAGGAAGGAAAATTTGGAGACAGGCAGGTAATTGCCAAGATGCACATGGATGGGTGGGGAGAAAGCTGATGGAAACAGCTGAGAGCGTTGCGCTGCTTCTGTGCACCTGACGTTATTTAATTTAATCTTTAGGATGAACCTGCGAGTTCTCTCCTCCGTTTAGTGGATGAGGAGGAGGCGGCTGAGACAGGTTCAGTGTTTGCACACTCACAGCTAGAGCTGTGCCAGGGTAAAACACGAGCTTGGGTGTGTCTGACCCCAGAGCCTGTGCTCATTACTTGTGTGATACACTTTTCCAGGGACGCGAACTGGGCAGCTGGCCCCCTGGGAACCAAAGCCAGGAGGCAGTAGCTGAGCAGCACCCGGAAGCACAGCCTCTGTGGCACCTGCTTCTCTCAGCTTCTCCCTCACCTTTGCTCCTTGGCTTCAGATTCCAGCTTGACCCTTGACTACCATGGGGACCACGCTAGCTCTGGCAGGACAGGTCCTTCCATGAGCTCCGTCTATGAGTTTCCCACTTCCCAAAAGCCCATTGGCCCTGCTCCACCTTTCCTGGGGGGGGGGGGCTGTAAGTGACCCCACTTGCAGCATTTGGGTCAAGCCTCCACTTCCGGTCCAATCAGCTGTTAGTGCACAGTCTAGACAAGCCTGTCAAGACCATTCATCGTTTTATAATTTGACCTTCTAGAACCTCTCACAGTCTTCCTCGTTGATAGCTATTTGTGAATTCACTGTGTCTCTTCTATTAGACAGCAGGGGCCACGAGCGCAGAATCTGTGACTGATTGGGCTTTCATCCCGGCACTTAGCACAGTAGCAGGTGGTCCAGAAGGGCGGAACAAGGCGATGAACTCGCATTTGGCAGATGGAGAGGCCAGATCTGCACTAGTAAGGAAGGAGAAGTGTCTCATTTAAGGAGTAATCCAGAGAATCGAAATGTTTATTACTTTGCCTAAATTCTGTTCCCGTGAAAGTATAAAATTCTTGGTCTTTATTATTTAGACTATTAGATCAACTTTCAGTTTCCCTTGGCTGGTATCCGCGTGACACCAGACATCGAAAACTAACATACTTTTTGGCAGCAGGACCCAAGTAGATCAATGACCCTGAAAAGGAATGCAACTTCTAGCGACTCCTGGAGCGCAGGTCGGCTGGGCAGACAGAGACAGGCCCAGCCGGTGCCACCACACCAGGTCTTGTCCCCTTCCAGGGCCATGGGAAGACTTCACGCCACTCCTGACCACTGTGCTGAGACCCTGCAGCCAGCAGACAGCGAGCAGAGGTGAGCCAGTCTCTGCCACTGGACACCGTTGAGAGAGGGTGGGTTTTCTGTGCTTCCTGTCTGCCCCGCCAGGGCACGGTGGGGGCTGCATGCTGAGAGGGCTGAGTCCTGAAACAGATAGCCAAGGACAGATGCCCTAGACAGTCACCTGACTCGCATCTGACTTTTGTGAGCAAGAGATAAACTTTGGTTGTATTGAGCTTTTGAAAGTTGGGGGTTAATTTGTTACCGAGGAAAATCATGATCATTCTTCACTGATGGAAGCTTCCAGAACCCTTAGTTCACAGCTCTAGCCTGACGGTGGACTCCCTTAGCATCACCTTCCTCTGTTCAGACCTTCCTCTGTGTCAGGTTAAGAGCTGCATGACTCCAGGATGGCCATGGCTGTGAACATGAGCGCCAAGTCAATCAGACCCAGAACCGAATCACCCCTGCTCTTCATGGCCAGGTGACCGGCAGAAAAAGGAGGGTGACAATGTCATGGGGGACTTGTGAGGAGACGATAAGAAAATACATACTTAACGTGCTTTCTGTTATTTCACAGTCCTTCCCTTCCCTCCCATTGTCGACTATGTCCCAACCTCCGCAAAGCCACCCAGTGCAGTGTCCCTTCCTGGGTCTCTCACCAGCACGGTGCTGTGTACCTGCTGCCGCCTGTGGGACTGAGTCAAAGTGAACAGAATTAACGTGGAAGATGAAGGTGATCTGTGAGCAGCTCTGGCGGCGGCCGGTCTCGACAAACCACAGCACAAGTAACGTGGCTGCCTCTTGGTTCTGCAGTGCCCGGGTGAGGCAGGTCCTCTGGGACCTTCAGCATGTACTGGCTTCCTCACCATGACTTTGGAGTGATGTCCCAGTCTGGGTGCAGGTCAGGAAGTGTTCAATGAGCACCATTAGCCTGTGAGAGGACTCAGCCCGGTGTTTACCCCTTGGGGTTAAATAATGGGATACCACCAAAGACACAGCTTCTTTTATTTCTCCTCAAGAAGTAGTCCTGCAAACTTATAGACACTGGAGCCCAGATTTAAATTCTCCATGATACAATGAAGCCTGTTTAAGATTATGTATAGTAAGAAGTTCCTGGGGGGAGAGAGAGAGAACATTCATGAGACCAGAAGTTCCCTAAAAGTCACATCTGATGCATCGAGACAGTTTCCCTCTCCAAGCATCCCATGATTTGGGGGGGGGGGTGACTACAAAAAATGACTGCATATTAGCAAATTTAACTTTAAGAAAAAAATTAGACCCCTCATTGTTGCATATAAATAGAGATGGGGAAATAACATGTGGGAAGTTCCAAGTGTGAAATAAGTAGAAAAGAGTCTACTATTAAAGACTAAAAATAAAGTTCTTTGGCTTTAATTAAACAAGATGTCAAGCCATAAAACATCAGTCAACTACAGCCGTCAAGTAGTCATCAAAAGAAATCCAGATGTAGCAGTGGATTTGGACAAGCCTCCCCCAGCCCCAGACGGTGACAAGCCTCCTGTGCTCAGGGCTGGCAGTGCCTGCGTGGGTTATGCAAGTGGTCTGCCTCCCAAAGTCCTAGCCATGACTTAGCTGGGAGAACTGGAGGGAGCACCGGTGGAGGGGCCAGAACTGGATGCAGTGGTGCCCTCCGCTGTGGGCAAAGCCTTTGAATGGGACCCAGGGGTGCCCGGGTGTCCCTCGGGGGCCCAGCACAGAGTTGGAGAAACGTATCTGCCACAGAGCAGCCTCTTTGTGTGTGTTCAAGATGGAGCAGTTGTCTTCCAGGCAGTGGGGAAGCCCAAAGCGTGTCCCCTGACTCCTCCCCTGAGAGCCTCGGCCCTTGGATTTGGAACAAAGACACTGAGAAAGTTATTGCTGAGGAATGGACTCAGGCTACGTTCAAGTCCACTGGGATTCTAGACAGAAGCCGCGAGCAGTGGCCTCATTGTGCCGGGCACTTCTCTCCGTCCCAATCAGATGGGATTAGAATGAACAAGAGGTTAGGTCCTTGTGGATCCAGTGACTGGGATGGCTGTGACAGAGCACCCCTTCATGCCCAGCGTCTGATAAAAATGCTGCTCCTCGTTCTCCATGTGGGCTCCGAGGAGGGTCTGTGGTCGCAGGGAAGCTCGTGCCTGCTGGGCTCTGTGAAGCTTCCTCCCACAGAGAAAGGGCTGTTGGAAAAGAGAGGGAAATGGATATAGGCTTCAAGTGCCCTTGGCAAACCTAACAGAGCTTCCCCTACACACTGCTTTGCTGTGAACACCTCCGGTAACAGTGTGTGTGGTCTTCTCATCCACTCTCCTGCCCTTCACCTTTTCCACGCAGTCCGAGGAAAACAGAGGCAATGTCAAGATTGTCCAGGAAGACTCCATGTCACTCAGACACAGTGTGTGACAGACAGGTGACCTTAGCTCCCAGAAAGTCCTTCCCAATATTGAACCACAGTATCTCCTATTCTTGCAGAGCTATTAGGGGGAAAATCACCTGTAGTGGATGTCAGGTGACAAAGTGACGCTTTTCTATAGACCCTCTGCCTTCCTCTTCCATTCCCCAAAAGCAGAATTCAGAGAGATGCAAATCAGAAAGCGCCGCAGCCCCCACTGCCACGGGGGACAAGCTATGAAATCAGGAAACGCTTAGCTCAACGTGCATTCTCTCTGTGAGCCAGGCTTGTTTAGTTAAACGGTGGATCGAGTGTGGTCACCCCATCCCCTGTGGTGGGGATCGTGAAACCGAAGCTAGATCCCGCTACTCTGAACCAGTCCCTCACCGTATGAGCGGAGAAGAGGCTCCCCCTCCTTCCAGCCAGCGGCTGGCTTTAAATATGAAATACCACTTGCACGTCCTCTGTTCTCCGAGGATGCAGTGTGTCGACCTACACAGCTCTCGGTGAACTCCAAGCCCAGTGAGGCCTGTGCAAGGAAGTAGAACCGGCAGAACCCGCAGATCTCATTCCGCTGGGCTGCCAGTATGCGGCTTGGGCAAGCTCCCCGCAGTGCTCGTAACCAAATATGAAATATTTAAATAGCTGCAAATTGCACCAATTAAAGTTGTTTCCATTCCGAGAGAGCTCAGATGGCTTGCATGCTTTTGACCCAATGTCTTTTTACGCTGGATGTACTTTGTTTAAAAATGCACAGTGGTAAAAATGTAACATAAGTGTTTCGTCAAGTGAAAGATAAAAAAATAGAAAAGGAAGGCAGAGATAGAATGCTTTTGTAAGATACAAAGTTTACGGGTCACCACTTCACTACTTTGGCATCCTAACAAGCCATGGATGTGAATTTGGCCATGGTTTCTTTCTCTGTGACATGCTGACCATTTGCTATGGCCAGACCGTAAGGAGCAGGACCAGCCCGTACAGGGCGACCAGAGAGGATGGCACAAACTGAGTCCTGGACACACGTCAGGTCCAGAATTTAGTGAGGTCTTCTAGGAAAGTGAATCCAAGCCTTTTTTTCACCTGCTCCTCCCCGACAGCTTCCCGCTGCGTTCGGAAGGAGTCCAAGCTGCCATGGCCCCCAGGGCCCTGCTCAACACTTGCCGTTTGCCTCTCTTCCTCCCTCACTCCCTCCAGCTATGCCGGGTGCCTTTGTTACCTAGGAAACCACAATGATGCCCACATAAACCCTTTGCCCTTTCTGTTCCCTCTGCCAAGAACATCTTTCTCCAATTCTTTCTCGCACTGTCGGCTGTTGCTTTCCTTCAGGCCCTGCTCAGAGACTGAGCTTCTTGCAGAGATGCTCTCTCTGGCTCCCAGTCTCCCGCCCCGCCCCAACCCAGGGCCAACACTCTATCACGGCTCCCTGTTCACTCCCTTCATTCTTTCATCACGTAGCACATCCTCAAAATGGTTTTCTTTGACCATCATTTCCGTATTTAATAGGTGTTTCTCCAAACTGGAAAATACCAGCTCCAGGGAGGCAAGGACCTCTTCTGTGTTGCTTACCTGGAGGCCCCAGAACCTGGAGCAGCACCTACATGCAGCAGTGGTGACAGTTAATAGTTGAATTAACTGGCCCGTTTGGAAACGGCAACCCGAGCGTGGGAGTGAAGTGGCCTTGCCCTTAAGTCACCGCTGCGTCAGACTTTGTCTGGGTCTCCGGAGACTCAGGTTTTGCCAGGCCCCCATTGGGCTCACTGAATCCCAGCACGGTGTGAATTGCTCAGGTTCCAGCAGATGACTCCCTTTGAGGTCCCCTGAGAAAGTGTTCTCAGGATGGTCCTTAAAGTGTCTGAAAATAATAGAAACAATGTATGACATTCAAACATTCAAATGATGGTTCTTATGCACCCTAAATGTAATAAATGCCTCGAAGTGTTTTTCTGTAGTGGTGGTGAATCTGAGCGGATCTCCCATTTCCCTTCCTCCCACTTCCCCTCTGACCCGTGGTCCGTGGCTGAACGGCAGACCGGCCTGGACTAGCGGCAGCTCTGGGTGCCCTGGGGCCAAGGGTGTGGTGGGAAACGTCCGAGGGCCGAATCGAGACTCCTCCACGTACCGGCTGTGTGACTCTGGGCATGCTCCTTCACCTCTCTAAGTTGTCTCATCCATAGATACAGATGAACAACAGTACGCCAGCTTCTTAGACATGTTGGAAAGAGTAAGTGAATAAACGTATGTGAAGCCCTTAGGAAACTTAGGACAGTGCCTGGCACACAGTACGTGCCGTGCTGTCTGTTCTGCTTCCCCTTAAAGAGTCTGCTGTCTAGGAAGGAAGAACAGGACACATCGAGGAGGAGTTAATGAGTGGTGGCACGTGTGATAAGTGCCCAAGGACTACTCGTGACCAGAGATGCCACGGGACCACAAGAAAGGGAGAGATTGCTGTGGACCGGGGCATTTAAAATAAAGACCTTCGATAAGCTAAATTTAAGTTCAAGACGTGAGATAAGAACACTCAGTTGTCCCCCGTCTGGGAACAATTGATCGGGTTGGGGTAATATCTTTAGACCTTTGAATCTAAGGCACTTGCCTGACACATGTGATCCCTTCAACTACTAAAATGAGGTTGACCAGATAGCCCTTCTCAGGGCATCGTCACACATCACCACAGAGAGGTAAAGTCATACTGATCATGGTGCTTTGATTGAAGATTTTAAATGTGTTCGTTTCAAGTTGAAGATCACATAGATGAAAGCACTGTTAGAGAGAAGGGTGACCTTTTGCTGGCTCTGCCGGCTAGCTACCAGCAGCATGATTGTTTGGGTTTTATTGGTACAATGCCTAGAATCTCGGTGTTCCCTTTAACAAGAAAGGCTAGCAACTTCGATTTTTTCTCTCTTGGCTGGGGAAGGACCAAGAAGGTAACACCTTGAAGGAGAGCCCTGATTCCTGCGTGCAAGCCCTGTGTCGATTATGGAGTTTCCCCAGCTGCAACCCCTCTCCTGCTCCCCTCTCTCTGGCTCAGGGCAGCACCCCGCCTCACCCTGCCCTGCCTACCCCTTCGTGGCAGCTGCCCTCCTGCGGAGATTCCCCTGCCTGACACCAGAGGGTCGGAAGCTGGGAGGGGCCCACATCTTCTGAATTCTCTTCCATTTTAAGTCAGACATGGCCTCCATCTGCTGGCTTCCTGGGCGGGGAGCCGGTCATAAGCATTTCCCTGGGGTGTTTGCTAAGGCTCTGGAGGACGGTCCTTCAGCTGCTGGGGGACGAGAGCCCCGGGAGTTTCCCTGGAGGACTATATCTGGTGGTGGCAGCTTTAAGGCCAGCTGTTGACGACGCTGTGTGCAGATATAGCCATACATGGAAGTGTAGAAGTGAGGAGATTATGTATGTATTTTGTCTAAGCGTTAAGGCATCTGATAAGATGGTACCTCAGAGAGAAAATGAAAGATCGTCTCTTATTACGGGCCGTTTCCATGGTAGCCTAGTACCCCCAGGCAGCACCCTAATGATGAGTTATTACTTTTCAGCTGAAACACATTGTAGGGAACTGATTAATAATATAACTCACATTGCACAACAACAGGTTAATTCTTCCATTTACTCTCAGATGCGAACACACGCTGATGCACGTGATAATTTGTCTCAACGTCTGGCTCACGCAATTAGCTCTTTCCTCACAGAGTTAACAAAGGAAGGGAAAAGGGGGGTATACTGACCCTCAGGGACCCCTTAGGAAAAATACAAAAGTGGCATGTCCAATGTGGCCCCGAGAAGCCTGGATTCAATCAGAAAAATCTCCGTGCAAAGTGGCCAGACCAGGGGTCCCAGCAGCTGTATGCTTCAGGTGTGCTGGTTCCCAGGGTTCTTGAACTTGTATCTGAACCGACCTCCAAAATGGCCTGTTGACAAGGATGGTTTCTGGGAGGAAACTCGACTGACATAAAGAGAAACGCCTTCCTCGGAGGAGGGACTGAATCTTTGTGCTTCCGTTTTGACCAGCCAGCCTTGGAGGCCTGAGTGGGGTCCTCCAGGAAACACAGAGAGCTCAGGCCTGGAGCAGGGGACTGCCTTCGGGGCCAAGGCGGGGGCAGGGCTACCCTAGACTGGAGCCCAGAGCCACAATGTCCGATGCCCAGCTCGGGGGCTCCTGGAACGCTCTCTTAGGAATCGGGAGTGTCCTTAGTAGCTTAAGAGGCAAGATCCCTGGATTTCTTGCTGTTTGCACATTCCTAGGATGCCTTCCTCCTCCTCCCTCCACGCCCTGTCCCCCAGGCAAGTCTCCACACAGGGAAAGATTACATCATCCACAAGAAAAATAACCGGAGACATATTCCACACGTTCCCATGAGGACAAGCAGTTTTTAATTCCCCAAAGGCATAGAAATCAGATTATCATCTTTAATTTAAGGTGAACATTTTCAGGCCACACACTTATTAGATGTAAAGAATCACAACCAGTGGATAAAAATTGTAATAAATAACTAAGTTATTTTCCATCTCCTGCCCCAGCACAGCTAATATGCGGAAATCGAAAAATGAATAAATGGAATCCCGCTGTTCTTTTCTTAGTCACTAACAATATGTCTTCCAAACTGATTATGTGTGTGCGTGTATGTACATATATGAATATGGGTATACATGTATACATGCATGTGCATATATACATATACACATACACAATACAACTGATATAGAGAAATTTGGGGAATCAAACATGTCAAACTCTACCAGTAGATTTATTTATATCACAATCCAGTTCAATTAAATTAGAAATTCAAAAGTAAACCAATAGAGGAATTTGTCCGAAAGTCATATTTTCATTGGACCATAGGATTTTCAAAACTTTATTAAAATTGATTTGAAGATTATTTTTGTGCAATTTGTGAAGGAGAATTTGAGAAGACATTTTATGTAGAAACAGCTTCAGGTGGCTGCCAGGTAGATAATGTGGAAAAAACGTAGTGACAGTTCTGAGAAAATGGAAAAGACTGATGGGTTTATAGGCGAGAGAAGAACGACTGTTTCTTATTGAGGTGTAATTGACATCCTGTACCTTAGCTTCGGGCACACGCTATGATTTGATATGATTTCTCCTGTACCGAGAAATGACCGCCTCAGTAAGTCTGGTTAACAACCATCACCACAAATAGTTGCAATTTTTTTCTCGTGATGAGAACTTTTAAGATTAGCCTCTTAGCAAAGTTCAAACAACGTTCAATACAGGATCGTTATAACTAGAGTCACCATGCTGTACTTTGCATCCCCACGACTCATTTATTTTGTAACTGGAAATCTGTGCCTGTTGGCCACCTTTACCCATTCTGCCTCCTCCCACCCCCTGCCTCCCATGACCACCCATCTAGTCTCTGTATCTAAGAGCTCAGAATTGTTGCTTATTTTGTAGATTCCACATATAAGTGAGATCACGTGGTATTCGTCCTTCTCTGTCTGACTGGTTTCACAGAGCATCGTGCCCTCAAGGGCCATCCGTGTTGTCGCAAATGGCAGGATTGCCTTCTTTCTCTGGCTGCAGAATACATTGCAATAACCAAGATGTGCAAGCAGCCTAAGTGTCTGTCGATTGATGAGTGAATAAAGAAAATGTGGCACATTTGTACAATGGACTATCACGAAGAAGGAATCTTTTCAAGTGGGTGTTTGTTTCCTTCAGATAAACACCCAGAAGGAGAATTGCTGGATCCTACAGTAGTTTTATTTTTAATGTTTTAAGGAACCTCCACAGTCTTTTCCATTGTGGCTGCACCAATTTTCACTCACCGACAGTGCACAAGGGTTCCCTTTTCTCCACATCCTCTCCAACGCCTGTTACTTCTTGTCTTTTTGACAATAGACGAGTGTGTCTACACTAACAGGTGTGAGGTGATGTACCAGTGTGATTTTGATTTGCATTCCCCTGGGGATTAGTGATGCGGAGTGCCTTTTAGGGACCCAGTGGGCATCTGTGTTTGTGCTTTGGAAAAGCATCTATACACTGATCCTCTGCTCATTTTTTAACTCTGATTGTTCAGGCTTTTCTTTTTTGTTATTAAGTTACATGAATTCTTCATATATTTTGTATATTATGATTTGATACATGATTTGCAGATATTTTCTCCCCTTTGGTAGGCTGGCTGCCTTTTCATTTTGTTGATAGTTTTCTGGGCTGTGCAGAAGCTCTTTAGTTTGATGTGGTTTTGTTGTCTTTGCTTTTGGTGTCAAATCCAGACAGATCATCACCAAGATCAATGTCAAGGAGCTTCCGCCAACGTCTTCTCCCAGGAGTTCTATGGTTTCAGGCCTTACACTGGAGTCTTTAATCCACTTTGAGTTAATGTCTCTGTGTGGTGTAAGACAGTCGTCTAATTTCATTTCTGAACCTGGCCATTCAACTTTCCCAATACCATTTACTGAAGAGACAGTCTTTTTTCTGTTGTATATTCTTGGCTCCTTTGCTATAAATTAAAGGACCATAAAAATTGGCCATATATGCATGGATTTATTTTGAGGCTCCCCATGCTATTCCATCAATTTTTGCATCTGTTTTTATGCTAATACCACGCCATTTTGATTATTGTATCGTATATTCTTGGGGAAAAGGGGACAAGTATTTCCAAAACATCTCCAGGTGGATTCAAAGAGACTCTAATTTCCACTGCAGGAACTCTGAGGGCACTCCCCTGCACTCTTGCACAGATGGGGACATTGGGCTCAGAGCAGGAATTGACCTGTCTGTAGAAGGATGCTGACCGGGCCGAGGGCTGGGTTCTGAGCCCTGCTTGGTTAAGGCTAAGACACTATTGCATTGGGGAGGTTCTCAGCCAGAAGTTTCTACACTTCTACAAAGAGTAGCCATGAACTGAAAAGAAAAAATAAATAAGTAAAAATGGTTTGGGCTATAATTGCTAAATGCCATTAAAAAAAGAATTCCAATGGATTGTGAGGACAAAAGCAATATGATAAGTCAAAATGGGAATTACAGATGTCTGGCAATTAAAGAAAAAGAAAAAAGTCTCATCCGTACTGTCCACAGCATGAAAAGAAGGATGGAGTCCCGCATTTGCAGGGTTACCTAAGACCCCAGGGACTTTGGTGTGGAAGAGGTAAGGCGCAGGCTTTAATCGAATTGCTCACACATCCATCTGCTATTTCCTAATACGTCATCAGTCATGGCCTCATTAGAAACCTCTCTCTGGTTTTTTGCTTTTTAATCCATGAAATAAAAAGAATTACATTAGTTTGTAAGGTTATTTGGGAGTTTAAAAAGTGATATTTATACTTTAGCCCTGGCTGGTGTAGCTTAGTGGATTGAGCACAGGCCTGTGAAGCAAAGGGTCATCTGTTCGATTCCCAGTCAGGGCACATGCCTGGGTTGCAGGCCAGGTCCCCAGTAGGGGGCGCACGAGAGGCAACCACACACTGATGTTTCTCTCCCACTCTTTCTCCTTCCCATCCCCTCTCTCTAAAAATAAAGAAATAAAATATTTTTTAGAAGTGATATGTATATTCTAAATTGACTAGACCTCGTATTGCTAAATTGACAAAGTGTCACAAGGGCACAGCACATGAGTAAGATGTAAAGTACTGTGAAGTGTTACTCGTTGCCCTCCTTCCCACCTGATGTGTTGAGACTTCCTACTAAATTTTATGTCTCCCCTGATTTATAAGAGATCAAAAGTTTCCTGTACTGAGCAAACACCAAAGTAACAGAATTCTAGATCTCCTGTCATATATTGAATAAAAGCAGAGAGAAATAAAATTAGTAGCAAATAACAGAGTAACAATTAATATAGAAAAATTTGGTTCTTTGAAAAACTAAATAAAAATGATAGATTTCTAGACAGATTGATAAGGAAGAAAGAGATTGAAAACACAAATTGCCAGTTTCAGAAATAAATAAATAATATCACTACAGATCCTGATAATAAACAAATATTATTAAACTTTTTGTCAATTAAAATTTTGGTAACATAGATACATTTCATAAAACACACAAACCACCAAAGCTTATTTGAGGAAAAGTAGACAACCCAAATATCTAGATAAATTGAATTATTGATTATAAAGAAAACTCCAGGCCTGAATGGCATCACTGGGGAATTCTACCAAGTAGTTAAGGAAGAAATAATACAAATTTAGTACAGACTCTTCTAGAAAATTAAAGAGAAAGTAACAGTTTCTTTCTCAAAACCTAACAAATAATTACAAGAAAACTAGAGATGGGTATTCCTCATAAACATAGATTTGAGCAAATGGATGTATCAAATGATAAAGAGACAAGCATCACGACAAATTGGATTTTATCTCCAGATGACCTGCATAGTTCAACTGGAAGCCCAGCTTTCTTGGATTAGTGTTTGAATCATATACTTTTTATCTTCTTTTATTTTTCAACTTCCAATATATTTGAACTGTGGCTCCCACAAGTGGCACAGGGTAAGTTCTCGTGTTTTAATCTAGTCGGTTACAGGAAAAAGATCATAGATTTTTCTGTACCTTCCTTCAATTCTGTATACTTTTGCTTTTTATATTTTAAACTATACAGGAGTGGGCAAAAGTAGGATTACAGTTGTGAGCACATAAAACCCAGAGTCTATTTTTGTACTATTATTTATTAATTATTGTATTATTTTCCCTATGAACAACTATAAACCTACTTTTGCCCCACCCTTTATTATTAGCTGCCAGAAATTAAGAAACACGTCACATTTGTTTTTGGAACTTTTTTTGTTATAAAACATTCCTATTTATCTCTAGTAATAATTGTTACTTTAATAGCTATTTGATAAATTAGACTAGATGAACATTTAAAACTGTTCACCAAATGATATCATTAAGACAATTACAAGTCAAGCCATAGCGGAAGAATATATATATATGCACAGTACGTATCTGAAAAGAGGCATGTCCCAGAGTAGGCAAAGAATGTAAGAAACAACCAGAGTCCCAATAGTAAAGGGGCAAGACATTTGAACAGGCACTTCCAAAAATAGTGCCCTCCTGGCCACAAAACATGAAAATGTACTCGACCTTATCAATAATGAGGGGAGTTTAATCTCTAGCAACAAAGGCTCATGGAAGAAAAATAGTCAACTAAGGAACAACCATCACACTTACTAGAAGGCCAAAGTTGAAAAGTCTGAAAGTGTTAAGAATTGGCAAAGATGTGGAGCAATGATTTCTCTCACATAATCCTGGGAGTGCATCACTAAATATCAGAGTGTATTTGTACCACTGTTTTGGTAACCTTTGATCTTACACGCACTTCATCGTTAGTCTAATAATTTTATTCCTAAATATATACACCTGCGAGAAATACGTGCACCTGTACAAATATTTTCATGGAAGCACTATTCAGAATCATCAGCAACTGCAAACAACCCAAATGTTTATCAACGTTCGAATGGATAAACTTGGTACAGCAAAAGAATGGAAAATTATACTGCAGTTAAAATGGTCGAAGTGTTTCATGCAACGATTTGGATAAAAATTGCAAACACATTGAGCAAAAGAAGCCATACACAAGAAAATGCATACCACACAATTCCATTTATATAAATTCAAAAACAGTCTATCGTGTTAGCGATCAGGACAGTGGTAGGAGTGTAAGGTAATTTTGGGAAGGGGAGCAAGAGACTTTCTGGGTTCATTAACATTCGATTTGTTGAATAGGGGGGGTGCTGACATGGGTACTTTGTAACAACAATTCACCGAGCTGTGAATTTACAGGTTTTTCCCCACCTTTCCCAGACATGGTACCTCAATTAAAAATTTAATAAAAGTTTTTAACTCTTAGAATGCAACTAAAATATAAATCTGTCCCTCAGTTTGTTGACAGTGAAGCCGTAAATAGAAGATACTGAATTTACTTTTCAATACAAAGGAAAGCCGGCTACCACCAGTGCACGGTGCTCGGCTGGCCTCGCCCCTGGGGCAAAACATGTCCACACTGAAAGAGCCTCTATGTCAGGCTTCCCGGGGGAAAGACGTGTCTGCTTTGTTCCTCACCGTGCATCTAGTACCTCGACTGATGTCTAGACCAAACAATGTGCACAGCAAACATTTGTTGAATGAGGAAACAAGTTAAAGAAAAAGGAAACTGTTATTTGAAGTACTCACGTGGGTAGAACCATCGTGGGGAAATGGCTCCGAACCAGCCGTGTGAACACTGGTTCTTACATGTTAATGCACACACTATGTGTCTCTGGTGATAGCACATATACTAGGAGTAGAAGCTCAGGAAGTGGCAGGAAAGAAGGCTTCACTTTTTCTTTCCCTTGCAGCCCGAGAACTCACAAATATACCCCCATTGCATACTTCAAGCCCACCCTGCTTGAGCTGAGTCGAAAGTACCCGCTTTGAGTGATTTATCGTGGCTCCCGTCGGCTGCAAAGAGGACATGTTTCTTGCTGGAGCCCGCCGCTTAGCTCTCTGCAGTGTCAGAATTTATATAGTGAAAGCAATTCGATGACATTCTTTGGGAAATCTAAACTGTGTGCTCACTTCAATCAGGGGCTATGACTCTTTCAATTCTCAGGTGTCTTACCCAGACCACACTGAGCCGTTAAGAAATAGGAAGTGACCTGGGCTGAGTATCATCTATGCAGGCAGGGGAAGGATAAAGCAGGGAGACTAGGTTAGGACCATCGTTACTATAGTTCAGACCAGACAATGGTTTGGACCAGCATGTTGATAATGTTGGTGAAGAACCAGGGTGGAACCCTGAGGCCTTCCAACTACTTCAAGGTGATGAGAAAGGGTGGCCAAGGAAGATAAGGAACAAGAGCATGGTGTCTTGAGAGCCAACTGAGGAAGGCGCACCAAGGAAGGGAGAGGGGTCGGCTGGACCAAAGCTACTGGTGGCCAAAAAGGAGGAAGCTTGAAAACACAGGTGTGTCTGCATGTGGTGTTTGGTGACCTGGACGGCAGTTCTGGAGACAGAGTGAGGTGAGAGCTGATTGGAGCGGGTTCAAGACAGTAGCTGGAAGAGCCAGAGACACTGAGAAGAGACCACTCTGTCCAGGTGTCCTGCTGCTAGGGACAGGAGAGGAATCGGGTATGGCTGACCAGAGAGCTGAGTTTTGATTATTTTAGTATTATTTTTGAGTGTGAGAAGTAGAAACTCTACGCTAAAAATGCGTCTGTGCTACAAAGCTAAAGACGGATGAATTGGGACAGGGGGGAGAGTCCTGTGGGAATTACGTCCTTGGATGGGTAAGAAAGAATGGACTTTTAGACTGAGTGGCTTGCCTTCTTGGTTTTCCTGGGACATACCCAGCAATGAGAGTTCTGTGTCCCCAGAAAGCCTCATCCCTGGGCACACCAGGACTGTTTGTCATCCTAAGTGAAGTAGGAAATAACATCAACTGAGTGGGGAAGGGGGTGCTGGGAGCCTGGAAGTGACCTGAGGGTGGAAACAGTTGCCCTGGCCAGGAACCTGGGGAGCGCCTGGGGCTGAGCCACACGAGTCACCAACTTTCAGGAGAGCCAGAAAGAAGGTAGAGAAATGACTTCTCATCACAGTTTTTTAGTTTCTAAATAAATCAATCAGTGCTGGTAGAAAATCTTTAGCAACAAAGGCTCACAGAAGAAAAAAATCCAACTCACGCCCAAAAAGAAATCACATGGAGCCTTAGCTGCTAGCCAGTGAGAAGGAAAAGCGTTCAGAACGTCACCCTCATCAGTCGCCCAGTCTCTGCAGCCAATGGGAAGTCACGTCATCTGTGGGCCTTTGGGAGAGGGGGTCACGAGATGAGATTGTTTGAAAAAATCGTACTTGGAGAATCATTGACCACACCATTTGTTTTCCTTCTGTTCTCCGGCTGTGACTGCAAACTTTGCTTGCTTGATAAGAGCTCTTCACGAAAGGGAGCCAGAGAGAATATCCTCACGGGTCCCTGGCTGCTGCCCAAATGATAAATCATGTCAAGATAAGGAAATCCTTTGGTTCTTTAAAGATGAAAAGATGTGATTAAAAATGTCATTTGGTGGATATATGAAACGATTTTCCTATAATCAGTTACCCAAAATAAACCACATTATTTAGTGCATGTCTGCAGGGAGGCAACCAAACAGATGTTTAAGACAATGAAGGAAAGCTGAAAATATCCCAAACATTGAAGCGCTTTAAAAAATGTGTTTTAATTTGGGAGTGAGGGAGGGAGAGATGTGTTTATTTTTTTAATGATAGCCTAATATTGCTTTTATGAGAAAGACTTTTTTCTACGTGATATAGAAATTAGTGCTATGAACACTTACTTCAAGTCTTAGAGGGGAAAGACGAGATGAAAGCTGTGTATAATTGGGATATGTGACTTGTATGGAAAATGGGTCTCTTTAAATCCTTGAAACCACAGATAAGGAATCTCAGATACACTGTGTCCATGGGAGGGGTGAAGGAGACAAGGAGAACTGAGCGCACAGGGAGTGGCCGTTATTTTGCTGCAATTTCACCCTGGAACATAGTAGGGCAAGGGGTGTCCTTCCTGGATGAGGGCAGTAGCCTCTTCTACCTGCAAGAGGTGCACCATACAGAGCTCCCCCTTCCTTCCCCATCTCTGCCCCAAATAACTATACCCCATGTCTACGCCGAGGGCCCCTTAGTTCCTGTCTACCCCAAACAACTGTACTTCCCGTCTACCCCAAATGACCAGTACTGACACCGAACCCAGGGGCGGCTGCCCTGCTGCTTGAAAGCCCATAATCAAAGGGCCGGGGCTGGTGGAAGGCAAGTAAGTTTATTTATGAGCCGATGCCTTGAGGAGGTGACGGACTCACGTCACAAAGACCATCCTAACAATTGGACACAGGCAGAGGTTCTTGTAAGGAGGGAGGAGGAAGAAAAAAAGACGGCACAAAGGATTGGAAGGAGCATGTTGAAAATTCTTCATTGAGGGACTACGTGCAAGAAAACCGTCTGCTCAGGTAAGCGGCTGTAGGTCAGCAAAAAAATCTCCCCGGAGCAAGACTGCAAAGGTTGGAGTCGGCTTCTACTGGAGTTAGTGCCTAGACTTCTGAAGCAGACAGGCCTGTCTCCCTGCAGTCACTTATTAGTGAACAGGTCATTGTTTACAGAAACGGTGTTAGAAGAATGGTGCGTGGGTTACAGTATTCCTGTCTACCCCACAAAACCATCCTTCTTGTCTATCCCACATCCCTGGATCCTGACCTGCCCCAGGATGTCCAGCTCCTGAGGGCTGAGGGCTGAGAGTGAGAGAGCCCACCAGCTTCCCCCTCAGAGACTGAGGTCTGAGGGCATGGACCCAGCAGACGATGGTTCCAGTTGATCTCTTCACAGCCAGGAGGAGCCAAGAGAGGCTCATTTCTCGACAGGGAAGGAGCCAGGGATGGGCAAGGTCTAGAAGCAGGAAATGAATGTGCTGCCCGGCGTCTCCCTCAGGGCCAGGTCAGCACCCATGAGAATCAGGCAGGCAGGGGCTGGAATGCTTGTGCAGCTCCTCTCTGGAACCCCAGTGTGGGTTCCAGGGTTTGGGGTCCCGCTGGGTTAGAAGCTCTCCCTGACTTCACGTGCTCTGAATGGAGGACAGTTTGGGGATGCTGGAGAGCATTCCTGGTGACTCCAGCATTTCCTGTTCATGTTCTTTCCCAGCTTATTCTCCTAACGTGTCTCAGGCTGTGTTGGCATGATCCCAAATGTGAGGTTCCAAAGGGGCAAGGACAGTCTGTCAAATCCTTGAGTCTCTTTTGTGCCCATTGCCACACTCAAGGAAGCTCCAGCTTTAGGGCAGCAGGGGGCCCGTCAGGCCCACCTGCTGGCAGCCTTGGGTCGGGGGTGTGTGACAGACCCTTGGGTGGGGGGAGTGTGACAGAGTCTCATGGAGCCCAAAGTGAAGGCTGAACGCTAGTGGTTCTGTCCTGGTTTGGAGGAGCTTCTGAGTGTGCAAGGGGAGCTAGAAGAGTGTGCATTGGTGTGTCCCCCCCTGATTCGGAGTCCTACCCCATGCTCTCCCCCTTCTCTCTCTGCGCCTCTCTCTCCTCCCTTCTCGTCTCTTCCCGGGTCTTCTCCTCCCTGCTCCTCTTCTCCCTCCTGCCCCCACCCCCGTTCTTGCCACTGTCAAATCCTGAGCCCAGCGGTGGGCAGGAGGCATGGCAACTTTCTGTGAGAGGGTGCTCTGGGGAGGGGTGGAAGGAGGAGAATGATTCGAGTTGTTTGGGGGTAGAAAAGAGCTTTGCATTTGGGGATTTTTTAGAACTTGGAAGTCTGAGATAACTGAACCCTCTAATCACCACCAACGTCTCCTCTCCTTCTTCCACAATCGTAAGCACTTTGGCGTCACCCTTATGTACGGTGGTGCCAGGCACATAAGCGTGTCCAATGACGACAGCTCTGCTGAATGAAGGAGTGAACGAATGAATGAATGAATGAATGAGTGTCCAAATGAAGAGGATAAGCTGTGCAAAACCTTTCTTGTCCCAGCCTGCCCCTACTGAGGAGGACCATGGCTGACCCACTGGGGCTGAAGTGGTGTCTGCTCATTTTTCCTGTGCAGCCGCAGAAAAGCCAAGTGCCCCGGAGGCTCAGGGTCTGCACACGTGTCCAGCTCTGCCTCTCCACGTGTGTAAGTGACACAACACAAACATGCTTGTGAGCCTGAGAAACCCTGTGCTCANACCCATGAGAATCAGGCAGGAAGGGGCTGGAAGGCTTGTGCAGCTCCTCTCAGGAACCCCAGTGTGGGTTCCAGGGTTTGGGGTCCCGCTGGGTTAGAAACTCTCCCTGATTTCATGTGCTCTGAATGGAGGACAGTTTGGGGATGCTGGAGAGCATTCCTGGTGACTCTAGCATTTCCTGTTCATGTTCTTTCCCAGCTTATTCTCCTAACATGTCTCAGGCTGTGTTGGCATGATCCCAAACGTGAGGTTCGAAAGGGGCAAGGACAGTCCGTCAAATCCTTGAGTCTCTTGTGCCCATCGCCACACTCAAGGAAGCTCCAGCTTTAGGGCAGCAGGGGGCCCGTCAGGCCCACCTGCTGGCAGCCTTGGGTCGGGGGTGTGTGACAGACCCTTGGGTGGGGGGAGTGTGACAGAGTCTCATGGAGCCCAAAGTGAAGGCTGAACGCTAGTGGTTCTGTCCCGGTTTGGAGGAGCTTCTGAGTGTGCAAGGGGAGCTAGAAGAGTGTGCACTGGTGTGTCCCCCCTGATTCGGAGTCCTACCCCATGCTCTCCCCCTTCTCTCTCTGCGCCTCTCTCTCCTCCCTTCTCGTCTCTTCCCAGGTCTTCTCCTCCCTGCTCCTCTTCTCCCTCCTGCCCCCACCCCCGTTCTTGCCACTGTCAGATCCTGAGCCCAGCGGTGGGCAGGAGGCATGGCAACTTTCTGTGAGAGGGTGCTCTGGGGAGGGGTGGAAGGAGGAGAATGATTCGAATTGTTTGGGGGTAGAAAAGAGCTTTGCATTTGGGGATTTTTTAGAACTTGGAAGTCTGAGATAACTGAACCCTCTAATCACCACCAATGTCTCCTCTCCTTCTTCCACAATCGTAAGCACTTTGGCATCACCCTTATGTACGGTGGTGCCAGGCACATAAGCGTGTCCAATGACGACAGCTTTGCTGAATGAAGGAGTGAACGAATGAATGAATGAATGAATGAATGAGTGTCCAAATGAAGAGGATAAGCTGTGCAAAACCTTTCTTGTCCCACCCTGCCCCTACTAAGGAGGACCATGGCTGACCCACTGGGGCTGAAGTGGTGTCTGCTCATTTTTCCTGTGCAGCCGCAGAAAAGCCAAGTGCCCCGGAGGCTCAGGGTCTGCACATGTGTCCAGCTCTGCCTCTCCACGTGTGTAAGTGACACAGCACAAACATGCTTGTGAGCCTGAGAAACCTTGTGCTCAGACGCCAGAGGTCGCGGGGCTGAGAAAGTGAATGAATGGAAAGTGAAAACACACTCTGGTCTCGTCAGACGAGAAAGCAAGCCGCACGGAGGCTGTGCAGTTACTGGCTACAGCTTTGGTCCTGGTGGGTATTGGACTAAAACATGAGTGGAGCCACTTGAAGAACTGCTCAGATCATACCCCAACCCTGACTGGTCCGTAAAGGAAAGCATGGACTCCTCACTCAGTGATGGCCGGTGCCGGGTGTCTGCGTGCACTTCCCTCCACCTCTAAGGAAATGTGTGACCTAAATAGTTCAAAATCAAACTAGGTAGGTAGCAGTGTGTGCCCTGTCCCCTCCAGGTGAAGCCCTTCTCCTCCTGGGCTGTGCTACACTGGGAATGACCCAGATAGATCCGAGCGTAGCTTTGTGGTGAGGGCCAAGGAGCTGGGGCACAAGGTCATGGCTAAGTTCTAGGGGCAATCGCTCAGGGGCTGAGGCTTGTCCTGCACTTGGGTTGACCCCTCGGGGGTCTCTTTCTCAGGCTAGATTGTGTCTCCTTCTCCTGTGTTCCCAGAGCCCATCTCGGGGCCAAAGACGTGCACAGTGACCAATACCTGCTTGTTCTGGGCCATCTCCTCTCTCCACTGCCCTGGGCCTTCAGGGGCTCCTGCTTCCCCTGGGTCTTTGTCTGCCCCCGGAACATTTGCTGGTTCCGCGTTCTGCTCTTCTGGGGTGGTGCCTGCTCCGTACAAACTGGTGTCAATTGCTCCGTGCTTAGCCCCCACTGATAATAATGGCACTTTAGCAGGGAGGCATCGCAGGACTGGAGACATTTTAGGAAATGAGTCTAGGATTTGTGTAGAGTAAGGGAAGGGGAAATAGGGGTGGGAAGTGGGGAGGAACGGCGGTGAGGCTGGCAGGTGGAACTAGACGTGACATAGGAGGGGGTCGGCGAGCATGATGGAAGTGGACTTAAAATATTTGTCCCCTGGTGGATGCCAGGATGCTTCAGTTTCCCGGATTTGGGGACATTTGAATGACTCTGGCCTTTCCTTTGTAGAAGCTGTAACTTTAATGAAAGTGAGGCCTTTCCCAGTCTCCTTGGCACCGGAGGTCCAACCATGTGACTTACACCCATTTTAAAGCTAAGGAGACATCCTTTTCTGGCAAAGGGGGAGAGTGTAGCAGGATGATCCTGTGATTCCAGAGGCCACGGAGCAGAGGACCTGGTGGGCCCACGGCGTGACCATGGTCTGTCCACAGGAGGCCCCGCCGGGTCCCAGCTGGAGTGGTCAGCTGAGAAAGTACCATGTGTCCCTCCAGGCTGGGCAAGCTGCAAGCTCACCCCGCTGGGGACCCCCTGAGCTCCTAATATCTGTTCACAAGTTCCTTTTCTGCTTACCCTTCCTCGAATGGTTCTGTTCTTGCAACCCCAACTAATACAAGAGGGTATGGAGATGATGTGTTGGCAGTGAGCTGGCTCGTTCTTTAACCAGAAAGCCCTGAAGGGCCCTGTTCGTCTTCTTGGCCTGCCCTGCGGGACTTCAAGTAGAGTAGGCATTCCAGATGTGGTGGAAACGGCACCTTCTGACGGAGAATCCTCTGAAAGTCATGGGTTCTCTGATTTTTAGAGCCAGATGTGGCCCAGCTCACACAAACTGTCTGTGGCCTCCAAATCCCTCAGCCACACATTCTGTAGGGGGTGCAGTGCCATTTCATGGCCCCCACTTCCTCCGGCTGTGACGCGGAGGCCAGGAGACAGACCCAGTGAGGACTTGCGGGGGGTGGGGGGGAGACGCTGACTCTCAGGAGAGGGGGGAGGCAGATGCCCCCAGGTCTAGCCTGTGCACAGCTCAGGAGGCCCAGGAGGCAGATTCCATCCTGCAGAAATCACGCTGGTCCCTGATGTTTGATCTGACTGTACAAATCAGAGAAAGGATTTAGCAGCAGGGATGGCGAAATTGGATCCTTTGTTTGTCTGAAGAACTTGTACATTTTTGAGTTTTATTTTCTGTTTTGTTTTTTGTTTTGTTTTTTTCTCCAGAAAAAAAAATAAAAGAGAGCCGAAAAGTTTCCATCAGAGCTGAGGCAAATCATGAAAATCAGATTTGCTGGCCTGGCCCTGCAGCAAGTTCTGTTCCCTGAGCGATGCTCGCCATCTCCCCAGAGCCATCCTCGGTGGTGGGCGGGGCAGTGGGCAGGGCGAGGGGCAGGCACCCGAGCCTGGTTCTCCACCACCATCTGTCATCCGTCCATCAGAGGTCCGTCCCCCCTGCTTCTTATTGGCACGCCTTTGCTCTGCTGGGAGAGAAGCTGCAACGAACTAGAAGAAGAATCTCTGAAGATCACGGATCAGGAAACTGGCAACACCAGGCATTGAGTTTGCAGCCTGCGGGGGCAGGGTCCCTGGCTGTTCTTATGAAGGTAATGAGGGTGGCACTGATCCTGAGACAAGACAACCTCACCTGGAAGCCACTGGCCACAATCTGAGTATGGTTAACACCAGGGAAATTGAATGCGGGGGCTTAGGTGTCAGAACAAAGGGGAGCGAGAGATGAGTGTGCAGAGCTTCTCCAATGACAACTTGCTGTCGGTCTTCCTTTTCAATAACCAGCACAAAGCGCCTGTGGCTGCCTGGGAAACCTTTGTGACACCTGGGGCCACCTCACAGAACAGGGGGCTGCTGACAGTGATTACTGAGCTGATCAGGGAAGTCGAATAGAGGAGAGTGCCGAGCATCAGAATCCGAAACACACTCGCGTTAATGCCCCAATGTTATCTTTGCCGTCTTTAACAATCACTGGGGTCATCAAAGGGGCAGTTTAATGAGTGCGTGTTGGATTTTACAGTCACTGAAATATTTGTTTGGGTGACTTTTGCTCTTTTTTCGGTTTAGAGATAACTATATATATGGCTTTTGTGTGTAAGATGTGCCCTGTGCATCACCCCACTTCTTTAAACCCAGCGTGCCTGCGTTTCCGTCTTTCCCACTTTGCAGAGGAGGAAGCTGGGGCTCAGGGAGGTGACAGGACTTTTGCGGGGTCTTGCGGTGAGAGGTGGGCTTCTCAGCTGGCGCGTGCCTCTGACCCCAGGTCTTTTTGTGAACCCCCTTGGGGTAGCTGAGAAAAAAAGAGACCCAAAGTGACTGCGCCGCAAAGCTGCGAACACAAAGCACTCACGGGCAGGTCCCCAAGGCCTGGAGCACCGACGCTCGGAGGGGCGTCTGTCTTCACCGTTCGTTGTTCCCACCGGTACCGTGTGGTCGGAGTGGCGAGGTATCCTCCCAGTTCGACTCTGGCTGTTTGTGGAGACAGCTGAGGCGGCCCTGGGCTGTGCCTGATGGCCCGGCCGAGGCTTTGAGTCCAGCTGCGTCAGGCTGAGCTCCCTGTGGCCAGTCTAGACGCAATCGGCCCCAACAGGCCCGCCCTTGTTTCCCCACTCTGGGCAGAGGTTTCTTTCAATAAAAAGCACAAGATTTGCATGGAACTCTTCTCCCCTTTCATCTCCCTCCCTCCTTCCCTCCCTCCCTCCCTCCTTCCTTCCTTCTTTCCTTCCTCCCACCACATAGGCTAAGACACAAAAGTCCTGTTAAGGACTAATTCTGAAGCCAGCTTTTAGATCTGTTATCAGAGCTTTCCCCAAACTGGAATAACCCATCACGTTAGTGAGTTAATACCATTAAGCACTTTTCCCTGTGGCAATTGTGGAGCTGGGCCAACCCCTAGAGGCTGGTCTGGCCGAGGGTGGAGGGTGCACGTATGGTGCTACCCCCACCCCCGACGTGAGAGCCACCAGCGTGGGGGTGGGTTTAGAGAAAGGATGCATGTCAGGCCACGTGGGTGGCCGTGAGCACACTCTCCTACTGGGTGTGATCAGTGGACACGTGGCATGTTTCTCCGAGTTAGGGCAGGTGACCGCGCCAGCTCCCATGGAAAGAGCAGATTGGACTGCAGATACTGCCAAAGGTTGATTAAATCTCCACGGGATGGTGGCAGTTGGAGGGATGGCTCCCCATTTTCTGGTGAGTCAGAGGTGTGTTTCTCATCTCAACCCCCAGGTGCTAACCGCTATTTTCTCAATCTTTCTTGAAGAAGGCCCTGTTAATGATTTGTCCACAAGGATTTATTTCTGACTTATTAGAGAAACACGTTTTGGTTTTTGTTTTCCCACCTAAAATTACTATCATTGCAGCAGGTCTTTCCCCTTATTTTATCTTTATACATCTACCTTAATAAATCATGCATATAACCTTGCGAAGTAGGTACCATCTCCGCTTTTCCTGAGCCCGCACAATCTAGAGGTTAAAAGAATAAAGCAGGCACATGAATGAGAACAGCTAAGATCTTCCTGGGATTACCTCCAACTATTACTTTAGGACCTCGGCTCCAGGACCTAAAATCCGTTTGTGCACCCGGCACCCCAGTGGCACGGGGCTGTGGGGATTTGGCAGCCACGCTCCATTCTGCCTCCCTCTCTGTGTGTCCTCCTAAATGACAGGGGTGGGAGAGACAGGCACTGTGCCCTGCAAAGTCTCTTGCAGGTCGGTTCAGGGTGGCTCATTATGAAGGACGCCCGTGGTGTGGGAGGTGGCGCTGCCTGCCTGACCTCAGCTGCTGCTTCTGGTGACACTGGGCTGCCCGGCTCAGCGTCAAGGGTCCAGCCATGAGCTTTGGTTGGGGAGCAGCCGTGGTTCCCCTGCTGCAGCAGCCTGGTGACGTGACCTTGAACTGTACCCTCTGGTGCAGGCCTCTGGATCCCCACTTCCTTAACAGAGATCACAGTTCCCTCCAATGGGCCAATCCGGTGCTGTTCTGGGATTCATCACGCTCTTCCAGACCGCCCCAAAATCCTGTAAACCCCTCATCTCTGGTATTGACCCTTTTTTGTGGAAAACAGCTGGGATATTTTCAGTGTCGTGTACCTGAAACCTGACTGAGACACGCGCCCTTCTCCCGGTATCAGCCAGGTATGGGAATCCCCACCCACCTGTACATTACATCAGGTCTGCCCGGAGTCACAGCCAGCCCACCTCCTGAGTGACAGGGGCCACAGGTGCGGAAATTTCTTTGGCTTCAGCCCCTTGTTAGTGACCTCTACCACCAGACATCTGATGCCCCGGGAGACGCCCTGTTCTTTTCACTGCTGTTGGGGGCCCACTGCCCATGGCACGCTGGGCCTGACCCTCCTCCAGAACCCTTGGCGTGGCAGCTGGCGGGAACCTCGGGTAAAGTCCGAGACTCTCTTTCCCACTCTGGCATCGCTTTGCCACGCCTGTTGCCCCCCTGCAGTGACTCGGAGACAGTTGCACAAGTACGCCCGCAGTTTGACTTATAGTCTCCCACTCCCTGGCACTTGCCCAAGTGTACTAATTAAATACCCAAGAGTACTAATTAAACACCGAATTGCACGAACTTCGGGGAGGCACCTAATGTAGGCATGGGGCTGCACCTAAAATGCCCTGTTTATTCTGACAATGGAGGACTGTCACCTTGTTCTGTTTGTGCCCTGGAGGCTCTCTTCCCACTGCACGAGTCCTCGGGGCGGGAAGAGTCCCTTCAGTCACCAGGCAAACTCCACAGGGCCGCCCGGCAAGTACATCTGCCAGCCACACTGAGGCGAGCGCAACACCCCCTGGCTTCCGGCTAGGAGGGGCCGCGGAGGCTGGGAGGCCACTGAGCAACTGAGAAGGGTATCCATGGACGCCAGACTCTGGTTCCTCCCAGAGGGACCTCCCCAGGATCATTGTCACTCATCCTCGATGTCATCTAGTGGATCCCAAGAAGGGCAGTGCAGGTAAGGACGGGATTCCATGGACAACCCAACTTATGAAGTCATTGCTTCAACACAGCATTCCCGGGCCTTCCTTGGCTTCCTGCATCGTTAGGAGGTGAAACAAGTATACTTCGGGGTCCCAGACCCAGTTTCCTTGACATTTTCTTCAAGGCCCTCCATATGGTAGCTACAGCATTAGGTCTCTTTCACTCTTTGAAAACGTCCTCTGTCTCACTCATGATGGATCATTTTATATGTAATGGTTAGGACACAAGGTCACAGAATCAAAGAAGAAAAGTGACATTTCAAATCTTTGCTTCAGTTTGCTTGAATTTAAATTTACTTGACTTGTTTGTAGAATCCATACCACACTCTACCCTAGAGAAAACAGCAGGAGAAAATAAGAGGAAAACTTTCCCAAAGGTTTGTTATAAGAGGAAGTTTTCTTCAGAATGACATTCTGAAGAAAGGACCTCTCTAAGGCGGACAAGAACAGACTCCGGCTTTGGAATGTTTGAGGGGAAACGTTACTCTTAGGGAAAGCGCCGTCCAGGGAATACTTAGTTATTTATTTGCTCTGTCTCCTTTGTCCTGGGTACGGAGACCCCAGGGAGCCAATGGCGCCCAGTGCTTCTGGGGAAAGGGAGGCGGGAATTTTTACTTCAGTCAAGCAGGCAATTCACTGAGAAGCAGAAAGTACTAGAATTAGCCGCTGGCTTCTTGCTCCCACGGGACTCAGAAGCCCAGAGACAAGGTAAAGCTTCAAATGTTTCCCTTTGAGACAAAGGGGTTGTTCACCTGTAAACTTGCATGTCTGGAGGAAGTGTTCTGAAGCCTGCATCTGAGTGTGTGCGTGTGTGTGAGTGTGTGTGTGTGTGAGAGAGAGAGACTGTGCTTTCCCCTCCTAGGGTCCGAGTTTTACAAAAATGTACCCAAGTGTGAATTTTTAAAACCATTTATTCTGTGTAGCCTTTTGTGAGATATTTTTTCTGAGGCCTTGGGCCTTTCTCTTCTGGAAAGTTCTCAGGCATTACTTTTGAAGCCTTGTTGCTTGAGGACCCTCTCTACTTTCCATCTCTAGAATTCACTGCGCAGATACTGGAACTTCTAGACCAATTCTCCATGTCCCCTCAGTTTTCTTGCATATTTTTTCTTTGTTTCTTTGTGATCCATTCTGGAATGTTCCTTCCGTTTGAGCTTCCACTGCATGAATTCACTCTTGCTCGGTCCTGACATTCAGCTCATCTCTTGAGTTTCTGCCTCGTGACTCTGTTCTCGTTGCCAGACTCGCTGGTCTGTTTTTCCTACAATGACCTACCTGTGTTTGCTGGACCTGCTTCCTCCTTTGCTTCCTCGAGGTCGTGAAATGCCTCTCTCAGTCATCTCCTGGTCCTCGTTGGTGCTCGCTTCTGTCCTTCTAGCTGCCGCTTCTTTGGGGTGGGGGCCCTGCCTTACTTATGTGGAGTGTGAGGATTTCCGCTGACACGCTCTCATCGCAACTTCAGCCTGGGCCTGGCAGGGACAGGACTCGGGGCTCCCACGACATGTGGAAGCTACAGTGCTCCACCCTTGGCCACATGTGGCGGTTTGTGGCCAAGCCACAGCCCCGGTTGGGCAGCTTCATCCTGAGCCCCGGCCTCCTGATGACCCCTGGATGGAGGCCCACCCTACGTAACCGGCTTGGCCTGACTTTTGACCTGCCCCATTGATGGAACATGGGGCAGCTTGTACTTACAGTGAAAGGTGGGCTTCCTTCTGCCTCTGACTTTCAGAGAGACTGCTCCATTTCCTGTCTACAGGGATTTCCGTTCCTTGTTTCTGTGCATGGATGTGTGCTTCTAAATACATTTTAAAATGTTTTTCACATGTGTCGGGGGAAAGGAGCAGTTACAGCTGGTGCCCAGTCCAACATCTGGAACCTGATATCTAGCTGGGATTTTTTAGAAGAGGCACAGGAGATTGGTCCGCAGGGACCTCTTTAAACCCTTGCAAAGGTAGGGATGGAAGGGGGCTTACCAGGAAAGGGAAGAGAGGTGAGGAAAATCAGAACCCCCGACAGAGGGCCAGGAAGGGCCCGTGGGTGGGAGCTGCTGAGGGTCACAGGTGCTAAAGTCTGGTTTCTCCACCTGCAGGTTGAAATAATGGTCTCAGTTTACAGATCCCGAGGAAGGAAGTAGCAGGTGCTTATTTGTAAACATCCTTCTCGCGATCACTGTGTCATAATGTATGTCTGTGGAACGTAACTCTAATAGAATGAAATCATTTTATTGACTCTGCGGTTAGTAGCTTGTGGTTAGCATACACTGTTTCATTGTCTCTGCCTTTCTAATAAAAATTAAATATAAGTGACTTTGTTGTGAGTTTTGCTAGGAGAAAGACAGGGGCCTGTCTTCCAGGCTTCCAGAACTCCTGGTAAAATTTGGGTCTAAAACTGCAGTGATAACCTTGTCTCCGCGTTGCTGAGTAAGCAATAGTTCTTTCCTCACCCAGACGCCGATGTCTGGAGCTAATAATTCAAGCCAAAGCTGGGCCCTAAGAAGGTAAGTCTGACTGTATGCCCAGAGTCAGTAGACCTGGGCTCTTGAACGTTATTTAGAAAAGCCGATCCTAAGACAGGAGTTTCTCACTAACATGCAGCTTCCAGAGTCTTCTGAGTTCATCCTTGCTGCTAATAGCACACGTAGTCAAGCCGGCTGAGACCCACCCTACCAGCCTGAACCCTGTGCCCAAAGTGCATGTGCATGCAGAGCCTTACACGTGACCTTGTTTGCAAGTAGGGTCCTCACAGAGGTAATCAGTTAGAATGATGTTGTTCTGTGTTATGGTGGGCCTTAAATCCAGGATGGTGTCCTTAGAAAGAGATGGCAATTTGGAGACACAGAAGAGACAGAGCAAGAGGGTGTGTGGAGAGGACATCTGCTCCTACCCACTGCAGAAACCACACGCGTCTCCGAGAGGGGCTGGAGCTCCTCTGGACGCAGAGCTGCAGTTTGCCTTTGGGCACCTGGACTCCAGGGAGCAGGGCGGCTGGCAGGTGTCCACTCACATTGAGCGTTCGCCTGTCCATGGAAATACTGCAGTTGGAACAGGGATTTCCCCCTCCTGCCTCAAGTCAGATGGACTTGCCTCAAATGGAGGTCAGACGGGCAAGCAATCAAACCTTCTCTTAGGCTTGCAAGGTAAAAATAAGAATGGCGGCCCACATTAAAAAAAAACAGAGATTTCACATAGAATCTGGGTTTCAGGCATCTTTTGAAAAGCAGGAAGATAGGACACCACTGTCCACACCAGCAGATGTTCCCCAGGGGCTGCTCCTCATGCTGGGGGTGCTCTCATTGCCCCCCCTACCTATCCGCCCCCCACTGTCTCCTGGCCACCAAGAACGAATGCCTGCTGCCCTTTCTCATCCGCCATGCACTGTTGGTTTTCTTGGTAGGGAAGATGTTTCTCACGATCCATGTCTCCGTCAGAAGTGAGGATACAGAAGACTGACCAAAAAGCTGGGGTTCTGAGTGAAATGGAAGGAGGCCTAGTTCTTCTTCGGGGAAGTGCTGAGTCCTCCTGGTGGCTCCGTCTGCGCGCCTCCCCCTGTGACGGAAGGGCAGCTCGCTTGTGCCCCTGGTTTGTGTGTCTGTCCACCCCTGCCAACAGTCCACCTCATGCTTCTGGGCTGGGCGGACTTGATTTTCACACTTGTGTTCTCCGTCCATCACTTAGTCATTAGTCCCATGTTCCTTTATGACTCCTATTCCTCTCTTGAGTTGACTTACAGCTCATCTGATTGGTCTTCTCTCCTCAACCAGATTGTAAGTTTCATGAAGGGAGGGCCTTTCCTTGCCCCGAGGAGGCCAGGGCAGGTGCTCAGGCACGGCCCCGCCCCCGACTAGCCACACCCACTCCCCCTGGGAAGTCCACCAGGGCTGCTGTCTGCCCAGCCCTGCTGGAGCCCTTTACTTAAATCTGGTCAACAGTTTCCTCTTCTCATTCAGCTTAAAGACTCTAGGTCTCCTGAGTGGGCTGCCTGCCCTTTGGGCTCCCTCCCAGGTCCCTGCAAGACCAGCATCCCACCAGAGCTGGACTTTTCTCACCCTATCCTGCTGTACCGAAGCCCACCCGGTGGAAATACTCCGCCCCACCCAGAGCTTTGCCCAGTGTTTTCCTGCTGAGTGGTCAGCAGACTCTGCACTGACTTACTCAGCAGTGTGAAACAATGATTCATCTCAGCTCCGTGTTATCTAGGAGATGGAGAACCTTCTTCCCACTCACAGAGGGACTGCCACGCAGGCCCCTAGCCTCTCCGAGCCCTGGCATCTTCTTCCTCTGTAAGTGGAGATGACCGAATTTACCCACGCTTGTGAAGACTGCCCCCCCACACACACCCCCATGAGCACAACTGATGATTGAGCCCAAGGAAACACGGGAAAGCACCGGCCGAAGTCCCCGTGTCCATTCTGTGAAATTGATGTAGGAGTCATCCATCAGACTGATAGCTCAAGTGGTTAATTTGGTTAATCTGGCTTAACACACCCTCTAGGACTGCTGACCAGCGCTGTTTGAAATGGCGCCCAGAGGGCTGCAAGTATTTCCCTCTTCGACTGGGCAGTGTTGAATAAACAGACTCCGACACAGCAGAAACTCCGCAGCCTCGCCTCTACTTCTGAAGGCACCTCCGAAGCTCCTCACAAAATTCCTTTCAGTGGGTCTGCCTGTGTTTGCCTTCCTCGTCCAGGGCCAAGTCAGTGCAAACACGGTGTGATGTGTTCCAGTTGGAGGAAAGAGTGGGCAGCAGCACAGGGAGAGACAAAGGCTGGTCTCAGGAAGGGGCCTCGCCACGGGCTGAGTCGCCAGACTGCCCGGGCAGCGAAGGCAGTGACGCAGGCAACACCGGGGAAAGGGTTGTCTGGAAAAGGCGCGGCTATTTTTTACAGCAAGAAGGGACATGAGGCTTTTAGCAGTTGGATATAGGAAGGAAGGGAGCAGGGCAACTGCTTCATCCAGCTCCTGTCACTTTGCAGATGAGGAAGCTGACGCCTGGACAGTGTGTTGATTCTCACCCCGTGAAATCTCACAACACGGATGAGATGTGGAGCTGCAGGGAGGACCTGGTCCCTCGGACACTGGAGGTCCGCGATGGCGTCCAGGAGCCGTCTCAGCTACACCGTGTGCTCCGAGGAGGGCATTTCTTTCCAGATCTTCATATGCGTGTGTCTCGTGGTGGAGGAGAAGCCACGTGACTACTTGACAACAGGCCACCGTGAACAGGAAGACGATGCTGTGTATCTCCGGAACCCCAGCAGGGAGAGTTTGAAAGGCAAGAAAAAAGAATGAGAAACGAATAAAACCACCAAACAAAAAAGATGACAGAAAAAAAGTCTTAGGGATTTGAGTCACTCGACATTTTCTGAAGGAACAAAGGAGTCCTGTAACAGCCAGGCTGATTAAAATACCTTGAAGGATAATAATGAGAAATGAGAGAGAGAAAAAAACAAAACAAAACAAAACCCCTAGACCAAAGCAAAACCGCCCCAGAAGGAATGACAGAGGAATGAGGGGCCCTGGCAGGCAGCTACAATGGGAGGTGACAAGGACAGCAAAAGTGAGGGAGGAAGAATGCACAGACATCAAAGGGGCCGAGGAGCACCTGGGACGGCGGGGCCGGGAGCAGCCGGATCCCGGGCGAGGTGCATGCTAATGGGACGGATGCAGGCTGCCTCCTGCCTCCATTATTCATGAGCTGCTTGTACAAGACTGGCCTCCAGCAGAACGCGGGACTGGGGTGGGGGGTGGGGAACGACAGTCACCAAGCACGGTGGGGCCTCGTCTCCACACGCCAGTGACCCTCTAGGATCCCTCTGATTCCCACGGGGGAAGGAAACAAAAGCAGCCTCTTTGGGAAGGTCACTTTGAAAACTGGAAAATGAGGCAAGGCCTGGGCGGCAGCAGACAGCAGAGCCCCCGAGGGCCTGGGGGTGAGTCGGGGACCCGGGTGGAAAGGGGGAAGGGAAAGAAATCTAATTCCATTGTCCTGAAGAACGCTCCTCTGTTGTGAGAATGAGAAATAATACATCAGAGGAAATTGTGAACATAACCATTTTCCCGAGAGGGAGAAATGATGGGGAACCAGGCTTTGATTCTTGTGCAGGGGCAAACACGGTACCGTGACGTAGGCATGCGTGATTTCCGGGTCCCCAGATGGACGTTGTTCAAGACGCCATGTGGCCCCACAGGCACCCTGTCCCCACCGCCGGGGTGTTCAGGGGCTGCCAACAGCTTTGGGGCAGGATTCAAGTAAAAATGGCATGCAGACATTTTATTTGCTCCCTGGCTTTTGATGTTTTCCATCTGCGTCTGCCTTGTCCTGACCTGGTTGGTCTGAGCTCCGTGCCTGTGTGACCCTAAGACACCCATGTGCCTAGGACCACACTGGAAGGCCTCAGTGACCCTGCAGGTTTCTGAACCCTCTGCCCAGCTGCTGATATCTCCCCTTTGCTGCACGTCTTTGTCATGGCCCCGGGAGGACAGCCCTGCATCCGTGTCACCTCAGGCCACTGAGAGTCCAGCCGTCTCCCAGCCAAGGGAAGGCCTGACACAGCTCCCAGCCAGCAGCTGGCATGCCCCCACTCCCACACTGGCTTCGTGGGAACGTCGGGGTAATGGACATCCTGCCTTTATCACTGTCACGCTCGTGTAAACACTCGGAGCCAAACATTGGCCCAAACGTCAAGGGATCACTTGAAGCCCCTAGAAAGTTTATATTCATTAGGAGATGTGTAAGATATATATCTGGCTTAAACCTGGCTGAGGCCTTCATGTTCCCTAAGAATGCTATAGAACCCACATTCCTAACATAAGCAGATCCCTTCAATTATTTTTATACAAATCTTCCTCTCTGCAGGCTTTCCGTGTTGGTCTTTTACATTGTTGACCATCCTCCCAGACTCCCTGGCTCTTGCCCCACCGCCGCTCAGCCAGGGCGGGGACGGAATGAGACGTTCTCACCAACGTGAGCGAAGCGTGGTGAGAATGGTGAGGATGCATTGGATCTGTACTCGATTTCAGACGACTGAGCTGAAGGGACCTGGGTGGCTGGGCTGCTGGTTGTCTCAGTCATTTCACAATGGTTTTTGTGCTGGGACGTGTCATCTTGCCATAGGCTTCACCAGTGTGTTTGCTCAGTCAGTGCCAGACAAAACCTCTACCCTTGGCCTTGAACCAACGGGGCTACCACATCCTCTTCAGGCCTTGCTCCACCAGGAAGCCCCGGAGGGCAGTCCTGTGGTCAGTGGGCCACACACCTTATCACAGGGCAATGGCCCCTCCTGTCCTGTGACTATTAGGGGGCAGTCTGGCTCCCTTGGCATGACTGGGAATTGATCCCCTGGATGGCCCACGCCTCCCTGGTGGCATGTAAATGGCCCCAGGGACACCTGACTCATGGTCAAAAGGCAGCTGTGCCTTGTTATTCGAACTCAGGGCTCTGACAGCCCCAAGGCACGTGGCCCCACCATTCCTGTGCTGTCCGAGGGGCATGGGTGCAGTTCCAGTGAGCTTCCAAGCACTGAGACAGTGTCACTGGGCACCCACTGTGTGCGGGCCTGGGCGGGGCTGCAGGGAACCTCGTGAACAGCAGGAGCTGCCAGCCTCGTGTGCCAAGCATGTGCTAAACTCCTGCCGTGAGTCATCTCCCTTAGTCCTTGCAACATTCTTCACTGCAGGTATTTTTTTTTTCAACCCTCAACCAAGGATATACTCAGGGAGAGGGAAAGTGAGAGACTGAGAGAGAAGGAGACATCTATTTGAGAGAGAAACATCAGTGGGTTGCCCCCCCCCCCACACACACCCTCCAATCAGGGATCAAAGTAGCAACCTAGGCATGTGCCCTGACCAGGAATCAAACCCGCCAACTTTAGGTGTACAGGATGACACTCCAATCAACTGAGCCACCTGGCCAGGGCTTCACCATAAGCGTTCTTCCCCACACTGTATAGATAAGAAAAGTGGATCAGAGGGGAAGTCTCAGCCTCCTTGCGCAGAGAGTGGCCGAGCCCTGGCAGTTTGGACTGACCCCAAACCTGTGCGTTTCCCCATGTCTGCTTCCCAGGAGCTCACAGTCCACAGCAGCAGAGACGGACGTAAAAGTCTGTGCTGCACTTCTGCAGGGACAAACTCTGCAATGGGAATGTGCATGGAAGAAGCACTCAAAATAGAAGAGGATACAGCAGGTCCAAGTCCAAGTGCAGAGGGCAGGCCAAGTCACTGCATCAGGGCTACGGGGCAGAGCTGCACCCAGGGGACAGAGCTGAGTGAGTCAGGGTGTGTTCCTGGTGAGACGAGTTTGGGGGGAGCTGGGAGGGAAGGGATGGGAATGAGGGTGCGCCATCCATCTCCGACTTTGCCCCATTCTCCTCTCGTTCACACAGGTGGGTGTTGCACCCAGCAGCTCTCTAAGGTGCTGGCACTCTGCTTGAGGGCGGGGGGCCACGCCCAATGCCAACTTCCCCACCCGGGACAGCCAGCACGGCACCACCTCCCTGTGGGCATAGGCATGGCCTGGTGTGCTTCAGGGCTCACTCCGCTGCCCCTTCACTCACCGATGCCTGCTCTGCTTTTCACTTGGTCCATTCTCACCCCCCACTGAGCAACCTCTCCCCAGGTCAACCTCGGGGTGTCCCATCTGGCGCAACACAACCAAAACCCCAGTGTCACTTCTGACCCATGCAGGTGGCAGCCAGAGCAGCAAGCTGGACACCAAAGACCTCGGCCTGAGGTCTAGCACGAACCACTCCTGTGCCCCGGAAGCTTAAATCGCTGGTCTGCCAGCCCCTCCAGCTCTAAGAGTCTATGAATCTGTCTCAGATGTCTGCACCACACTCACTTTCCCTTCCTCTTCACACAAGGGACAGTTGCATTGACTGTCAGATGCCTTTGGTGGAACGAAGGTCGGGAGAGTTAGAGCTGTGAGCAGGGGATTCTGGGAGATGGAAAAGTTGGTCTGCGGAGTAGGCAGAGAACCTGACACTAGGAAACTGACAGGAACCTGAGCCCCAGGTGTGACCGGTCACAGAAAAATGACTGGANAAGAGTCTATGAATCCGTCTCAGATGTCTGTACCACACTCACTTTCCCTTCCTCTTCACACAAGGGACAGTTGCATTGACTGTCAGATGCCTTTGGTGGAACGAAGGTCGGGAGAGTTAGAGCTGTGAGCAGGGGATTCTGGGAGATGGAAAAGTTGGTCTGCGGAGTAGGCAGAGAACCTGACACTAGGAAACTGACAGGAACCTGAGCCCCAGGTGTGACCGGTCACAGAAAAATGACTGGAATCAGTCCCGCGTCGGTTTGGTGACGTTTCTACCCGCTTCCCCCCGATTTGGGGGGCACTGGAGGACACTTGGCAGCCCTGCTGTGAGTACCCCCAAGTAGAACTCAAGCTGATGCGTGTGTCTTGCAGACTCCTGGTGAGGATGACTGAACTGCCTCCCGTCCGCCTTGGTTTCTCAGCGGAAACAGTGACCGTCAACGGTGTGCCTGCAGGCCCAACCTCCAAGCACCCTGACATGTTAGAAAAGAGGACTTATTAAGTTATGTTTTACACTCTTTGTAGGAGTGAAGCTGGAGAATACCATTCTGGTTCCATTTTACAGAGAAGGAAACTGAGGCTGGGAGACCGAGCTGACTTATCCAGCCTGATAAGCCAGCTGCAGTGTCATTGGACCTCAGATGATGTCTGATGTCCCTTCCTGGAGCTGAGATGGCTGGAAACTAAGTTTTTCAAACAAAGTATGCATTCACGGCAAGCTGCTCTCTGCTACAGCCCAGGGCAGAATGGACAGACGAAACCAGGACAGAGAATGTGCAACACATTTTGAACAACCAAAAAAAGAAAGAAAAGAAGGAAGAAAGAATTCATCCAACATAATAAAACTTTCTGAGCCGTTCTCCTTAGAATGACATTTTGATACTCCCTGAAATTGCTGAGAGTGACTGGAGACTTCAAAGGAATGGAAACGAGAACAGCCTGCGCCGGGAGTCCCGAGGAGCCGCTGAGCTCATTTTATCTCGGAAAGCAGTTAGACGATCATCTCACTCACATCTCCTTGGAGTGAATGCTGGAGCCAGAGCGAGAACGTCCTCGGTGCCGCAGTCTCGGAAATTCTGAGACGCGATCCTTTGAGGCCGTGGTCTTGGGCAGCCTGTCGGTGCGGTGCTGGCCTGTACGGTGGGAAGGCGCAGAGGTGGGTGGGGTCCACAGGTGAAGCATCATCTGTTGGGGAGACAAATCTTCTCTTTCCCAGGGGGCGAGGGGATGCACAGACGCTCACCCCACCCAAGCACTGGGCAAGGCCAAGTCCATCTGTTAAAGGTCGAGGCCAACCTTCACACCACGTGAGTGGCACCTGCCAGTTGTCTGGTTGAGAAGGTCAATGCCGTGTGAGGCCTGACCCCAGGAGATGTGCTGAGGCTGCTTCCGAGGCCCCTCTTCAGAACAAGCCCCCATGCCCCTCTTGCACAGACCGTCAGATTGCGCACACACCTATGCAGTTTCTGCAGAATACACACTGACCTTTCACGACGATGGCATACAGACACCGCGTCCCTCTGCTCCTTTCTGTTCTTCTCAACCCCATGTGCCGGCGTTCTCCTGTGTGACTGCGCATAATCCTTTTCAACAGCCCTGTGATGGGCCTCCTGTGATAACACCCACTGTACAGAAGGAAAGATGGAGACTTAGTGAGAGATGACGGTGCTGGCTTACTTGGCTGCCGAGAGTTGTGGCTGGAATGAGTCGCCTCTGTCAGACCCTGAAGCTTGAGCTCCCGACTGCTAGGTGGTTCTGTCTCCCCATGGAAACCGAGGTCCAGAGAAGCACGGGCTCTGGGACATCTAAGCAGGAGGAAGCAGAAGGTGGACTCAGGTGTCCTGCCTCACGCTGCAGCTTTTAGCCCCGCAGCTCTCAGCACAGTGCTGCGCGTGTGGTCGGTGTGGAACCATGGGTGCGGCTCAGCCCCCTGACAGGCTCCTGCTGCCAGCAATGTCTGTCTGGGGACAGCCCGGGGGCCTGGCCAGCACTGAGCATGGCACAGCCCCTCTGACCCAGTGTGCGCAGCAGGCCCAACAGGGCCTCCCACGGGCTGCTAAAGGTCCCTTCCCCCTCTGCTCCAGGCGTGCCCACTGCCCTGGTCATCACTGAACAGGGCAGGTAGGGCCCCATGGCCTCCCCACCTCCTGTTGCCCTGCCTGGAAACTCTCCCCATAAACGCCCATGTCACGAGTCCCTCACCTCCCTCCAGTCTCGGCTCAGCCACGCTTTCTCGAACTTGCTCTCTCACTGAGGCCTCCCATGAACTCTCACTACGCCTTCTCCTCCTATCCAGTTTGTCTTTATTTCATTCATTTCCACCTGACATATTATGTAACCATTTGTTAAGTGTTTACCTCCAATAAAATTTCCTTGAGGACAGAGATAGTTTATTGAGTTGTTTTTTAAAGATTTTACTTACCTACTTTTTTAGAGAAAGGGGAAGGGCGTGAGAAAGAGAGGGAGAGAAACCTCACTGGTTGCCTCTCACACCCCACTTCCCCACCTGGGGTCCTGGCCTGCAACCCAGGCAGGGCAGATTCCTATGAGTAGGAATCTAACCAGCGACCTTTTGCTTTGCAGGCTGGCGCTCAGTCTACTGAGCCACACTAGCTGGGGTGAGTTGTTTTTAAATTTTTTTTAAAATTTATTTGTGAGAGAGAAATATCAATTTGTTGTTTCACTTGTTTATTCATTGGTTGATTCTTGTACCTGCCCTGACCGGAGGTTGAATCTGCAACCTTGGCGTGTTGGGACAATGCTCTAGCCAACTGAGCTACACGGCGGGCCTGAGGGGTTTTTTTTTCTTCTCTATATCTCCAGTGTCTACAATAATATCTAGCACTTAGTGGTATTTAATAAATATTAAGTGAATTATAAATAAATAGTAGACCAGATAATAGTTTTAGTGCCCCGTATAGTGCCTAGCACATAGTAGGAAAAACAAACATTTGTAAATTATAATAATAGA
This sequence comes from Sturnira hondurensis, assembly GCF_014824575.4. Lineage (NCBI taxonomy): Eukaryota > Metazoa > Chordata > Mammalia > Chiroptera > Phyllostomidae > Sturnira > Sturnira hondurensis. Next base: position 1,026,167 of record NW_028084143.1, read on the forward strand.
TATAACTTAAAATACTAATTTAATTATTTCCTATCTGATGAAATAACTAGGCCACAGGGGCTCGCCAGTTTCACTTGTCCGGGGCAATTCATTGGCCACTTACAAAGTAGGAAGCTAAGAGCCCAAACCAAGTTGGAGTGAAACGAAGTCTGGGAACCCATCGCCTGCCAAGGAAAACAGCAACGTTGTCCCCGGTCAGGGGCCATCAACCTCCTTATGTTGCCAGCGGCAGCTGCAGACTCTGGGTCTTCTGAGAGCTGAGAAGAAGGCAGACGGCCCAGGGCCGTGAGTCCACGGGAGTTCAAACATCCAGGCAGGAATCATGCGTCACCACAGCCCTAAGATCTGTGGACTCCAAACTCACTCCTAACTCATTCACAAGCTGTGGGTTGGCTCAGGAAACACTCCCCAATTCATCATCCCGACACAAAGCCAGATGACATTACAAGAAAGGAAAACTACAGGCCACTATCCTTGATGAGTATAGATGCAAAAATTCTTGGTAAAATAGAGCAGCACCTTAAAAGGATTATACACCATGATCAGGTGGGATTTATCTCTGGGACACAAGGGTGGTTTGACATAAGCAAAGCGATGATTGTGACCCATCACATTAAGAGAGTAAAAGGAAAAGTCGTATGATCATCTCAATAGACGTAGAAAAGCACTTGATAAAATTCAACATTCATTCATGATAAAAACTCTCAACTCATTAGGTGTTTGAGGAATGTGCTTCCCTGTAATAAAGGCCATGTATGACCGGGCCCTAGCTGTCATCACACTCAAGGGAGAAAAGATGAAACTTTTCCTTTAAGATCAGGAACAAGACAGGGATGCCCACTCCTACCATTTTCATTCAACATCGTATTAGAAGTCCTAACCAAAGCAACCAGGCAAGAAAAAGAATCAGAAGACATACACGTAAAATAAAATGAACCAGGAATCAAAAAGGAAGAAGCAAAATTGTCTTTACCTGCAGATGACGTGATTTTATACACAGAAAACCCTAAAGACCCCACCCATAAATAATCAGCAAATTCAGTAAAGTTGCAGGATATGAAATTAACATACAAAAAATTAGTAGCATTTCTATATACAAATGACAAATTATCTTAAAGACATAAAAAAATAAAGAAGATAACCCCATTCGCTGCAGCATCAAAACAATAAAAGGTTTAGGAATAAACTTAATTAAGGAGGTGAAAGATCTTTGCATGGAAAACCACCAAATACTGACAAAAGAAACAGAAGACACAAATGAGTGAAAATATATCCCGTGTTTGTGGATGGAAAGAATTAGTGTTGTTACAATGTCCAGCCTGAGCCGGACCGGGCCGTGGCAGCACCAGAGAGAGAGGCTGTGCCTTGCTTACCATCCGGGTGGGGGATGGTAGGGAAGTGTGACCTTTGCTGACCAGTGGACGTGTTCTGCAACGGTATTAGCACGAGGAAGAACTACTGGAAAGTCGAGATGTTCGTGGACTTCAATAAAACTTACTGTTTTTTGTTAATATTTGATTTAACCACAGGTTGTGTGGACACACAAATATCTACATTGGATCCAAGAAAACCGAGTTAGGGAAGGGTCTACTCTCAGGTTGAAATGCAGTCCGTTGCTCTTTCTACTCTTCTCTCTGTCTCATCCCCACCCTGCCCCGCCCCCCAGCCTCGCACCCTGGTGTCCTGCCAACTCAGCCGTCTTCCTTTCTCTCTCACAACCTTTTCCTTCAAATCAATTGGTGTTTGTCTGGAGGGAAGCCAAAGAAATGTGGGCTCATTTTCTTTTAACTTGCATGATGGCCCTAACAGCTGAGCTCACAGGTAGCCTTCGAAATTCAGAGAACCTTGGTTTTACGGTAAATTCAAATCCACAGAAATGCCCAACCACCCTTTTCCTTTGCACCTGAGTGCTTTTGCTCCTAAATGAAATAAATTCTCAGCAAATAAAAACAGCTTAAAATACAAACTTTAATCTGTCTCTTTGCATAAGACATCTTATATAAGACACTCTTCCTCAAGAGGCTTTAAGAAAGTGTCTGTGCCCTGGCTGGTGTAGCTCAGTGGATTGAGCGTGGGCCTGCGAACCACATGATCGCGGTTCGATTCCCAGTCAGGGCACATGCCTGGGTTGCAGGCCAGTTCCCAGCAGGGAACTTGTGAGAGGCAACCATACATTGATATTTCTCTCCTTCCCTTCCCCTCTAAAGATAAATAAATAAATTTTTTTAAAAAGCATCTGTGGACAAAATCAAACGGATGAGTATATTCCACACCCGGGATCACAGCACTGTGAGAGCTTCCAGAAACCTGGGGGCGGCTGCAACCCATGCGCCCAGGCAGCTGCGAAGAGGAGACAGGGAGTGGATGAACCGAACAATTGCAGCTGCCAGTGAGCAGAGCGCTCTTCCTTCCAAGGGGAACGTGGCAAGTTGCCTTTTTTGTTTGGTTACAGATGCAGTTTATGTACACAAAGAATTGTGGTTTTCATTTGCATCTCTGTCGCGCCACTTGATTTGTGATCATTTAATTAATAAATGGTATGTTTCATGAAATTGCACTGAATCGCTGCTGTACTTTCTTTACTTACTTTAGGGACAATTCTCCCCCACCCCTAAATTGAACATTGTCTCAGTTTATATAAAAAGTTTACATTGTAGCTTAGTACACAGATGATGTGACGAACATGTGTCTGTGTGTCTCTGTGTGTGCATGTATGTTCATGGATAACCCCGTTGGTGGCACAATGCTCATAGAGAAAGTTATTTTAATTTTGCCCTTTCATATTCATTTGAAAACACTACCCTCCTTTTTTGTTCTCTTCTTTTTTATTGGGATATAATCGACATATAACAGTAGACGAGTTCCCAGTGCACGACATAATGATGTGAGATCTGTGTATGTGGTGAAATGGTCACCACGATGAGTCTGTTTAACACACATCACTGGTCTTAGCTACAGTTTTTTCCTTGTGATGAGAACTTTCGAGATCTACTCTTCTAGTAACTTCCAACTATGTGAGACAGTATCACTAAGGCCAGTGGCCGTGCTGTGTGTCACATCCCAGAATGGAGTTTATTTTATAACCGGAAGTTTATAGCTTTGGGTCCCCTTTGCCCATTCGGCCACCCCGCCCACCACCCAAAGCTGCCTCTCTCCTGCTGTAGGGTTAATATTCCTGGCAAATGCCCAGGTCAAGAGGCGGTAACCCTTGGACTTGACCAAGCTTGTTGACCTTTTCTTTTCTCCCTTCCCAGACACAGTCACTCCCTCCACTCTCAAGCTGTCCCCTCCGGCTTTCCTCATTAATTTACTCTACGCTTCTCTTGAAGGCTGGCTCACTTGTGTGTGCCTATGTTTACTTCCCAAGTCCTCCCTTTGGCTCATTATCTTCCCCGTCAGGTTTAAGAGACCCATCGCGTGGAGACCACATCATTCAAAACCAAAGCGCCACTGAGTCTAGAGCCACCCTCTCTCAGTGCTGCTGCTGGTCCCTTGGGGACCCGCCAACTAGCACCTGCATGCTATCTGATAATCCAAATTCCCCAGGAGAGACGTCACTGGAAGCAGGAGTTTTCAGCAGACGCACATTTTTACCTCCTTTTGCTCTTCACTGGCCTCCCGAGTGAGAACTGGCACAAGTGACATGTGGGTACCTTGCTGGAACAAAGCCAACAACGGGTGTTGCCACATTCTCCTCCCGCCCCGCGAGCAACGCAAGCCTGGTCGTGCGCTCCCTCTGGCCCCGGGGCAGCAGGCCTCCAGTGCGGCCGAAAGAACAGCCTGACAAGGGACGTGATTTTTCCTTGTAACAGGAAACAGGAAACCAAGCCAATTTTGTAGCTATTTCTGCCAATTTCTCCTCCTACATTCCACACTGAGCACTCTGGCCCAGCTTCTCTGAAGCAGAATGGCTAGAGAAACTCTTTCAAGTATGGCAGAACTATATGCACACACAAAAAGCAAAAGATTTACCTAAAAAATGTTTTTAATTCTCACTCGATAGGTGACTTTCTCTTTTCATTTGATTGGTTATCCTTGGTTATCTTTCTTGGGGTTTGCTAGGGTCAGTTTACCAGTTATCACCTGCAAGCCCCTCCCCCATGACCTGTAAACCCCTCCCCCATGACCTGTAAACCCCTCCCCCTTGACCTGTAACCCAGTAAGAGACACTGCAGTCTTTCTGCTCTAAGACCCTCTGTGGGTTCTCATGACTATTGCCTTCCCTCCTCCTCCCCTCCCCAGCCTTTTTTGGTTACCCAGGTGTTTTCCACTACTTACCCATCATTTTTCTCACATTTCAAATCTTCTATCTGAAATGCATCGTTCAGAATTTCTTTGATACCTACAGGTGGCAAACAGCCAGTTTTGTTAGTGTGTCCTCATTTGCCCTTTAAAAAAATCCATACCCAAGGATATATTTATTGATTTTTGGAAACGTGCCTAAGATTGGCTTTCTTTTGGTTCATTATGGGAAGTGTAAGAAGTGATTGGGCTGCTTGAACCTGTGGACAGGTGTCTCTAATCAGCTCTGGGAAATCCGCAGACACTGTTTTCATAAATACTGCTTTCTGCCCCGCTGTCTCTCGTCCCTCCTGCTGGAATTCTGGTTGATGTATGTTACCTCTTTCTCTGTCTTCCGTATCTCTTTGCTTCACATTTTTTTTTTAATTTTTAGATTATTTATTTATTTATGTATGTATCTTTAGAGGGGAAGGAGAGAGGGAGAGAAACATCAATGTATGGTTGCCTTTCGTGCATCCCCTGCTGGGAGTTGGCCTGCAGGGAACCAGCCTGCAACCCAGGCATGTGCCCTGACTGGGAATCGAACCGCGATCCTCTGGTTCGCAGGCTTGTGCTCAATCCACTGAGCTACGCCAGCCAGGGCTCTGCTTCACATTTTTTAATTCTTATGTTTTTTTGTGCTACGTTCTGACTGACTTATTCTTTTTGTCTTTCTGTTTACCAATTATCTCTTTATCTGGGCTTAATAGTTACACATACCCATTGCATTTTACATTTGAATTATTGAAATTTTTCTAAAGGTTCTATATTTTTAGACCAGCTAAGTCTTTAAAAAAACTCTCCCTGTTTTCTACACATATTTTAAAGCTTATCTCCTATTGTGTTAAATAGGGCTGTTCTAGAGTTTAGGTAATTTGTGTGCAATTCTAGTACGTGGAGGCTCAGGTGTCTGCTTCTGCTGGTTCCTGCTCGTGGTGCACAGCTAGTCATTGTTGCATGCTGCTCAGTTTTATGGGAAATCGTGTTTGAAATCTTTGTAGAGTTAGGACAAAGGTGTCTCTCTTCGTGGAAGTTTGCCTTTGCTTTGGCAATGGCTTAATTAGTCTAAAAATGCTTTAAATTAATTCATAGCTCAAGGATTTGGAGATAACAAATGTGGTATTGGGTTGTAAATACACGAGAAAAACTACTTGTAGTATAGCTTCTCAGGGTCCTTCCTCCCTCCCTCCCTCCCTCCCTCCATTCCTTCCTTTCCTCCCTCCTTCCTTCCTCCCTTCCTTCCTTCTCTTTTGGAACTCTGCTTTGCTCAGTGCCATGAATGCCAAGGAATTCCAGTCTCTGGGAAATGGGGGCAGTTGTGTGGGGAAGGGTTGGTTCATGCTTGTCCTGACTGCACGGGTCCTTGTGTTCTGGGATATGGATCTTATATGAGATTCCAACAGCACTGGACAGCAAGTAGCGTACCCCTCACGGTCTCCCCTCCCTTGTCCTCTCTCTTGGCTGGTGCTCTGTCCCTGCTGAGCTGTCCTCTCTAATGAATTTAGATAAATCACCATCCTGCAGGGTGTAGGATCTGGTTTCCGGTTGGCCTCTGGGGAGCCAGATGCAGTAACTCAGGAGTGCAGGACGTAAACGCCTGGTGGGATGAATGTTGACCAATGGGAAATGGGAGATGAGGAGACAGACAGGAAAGTGCCTCTTTTTTCCTCTCTTGAGGCACTCTAAGGTGTGCATCATTCTTACAGCCCTTTCAGAGAAGTCAAACATGCTGTAAGAATACTAGAAATTACAGTTATTATTCCATCCTCTTTTAGGTAAGGGCATTGATAGTCAATGAGTGGCCTGAGCAGGCAATGATGGAATCAGCTTCCACCCTTCTGCTACCCTACCACCCAGGTCCATCAGACACCAATCTGTCATTCTGCCTCTGAAAAGCATCTGGAATCTATATTCCTGAGTCTTATTATCTCACGCTGGCTTGTTAAAAACCTCTCTGAGTATGCTTCCTCCCTCCTTCTCACTTCCCACCAATTCTTCCTTCATGCCACTACCCGAGGGATCTTTCCACATGCAAGTGTAAGCCACGCCTCTCTGCCCTAGCCATCATTTCCATTCTCCCCTGATCACTTTCCCACACACACCCTGGGTCTGGAGAAGCCTGATCACTAGCAAGCTCTCCAAGCACACCTGTATGTGTCATGTGCTCTCCGTGGAGATCCACCATGTAAAGACCCAGAGAGTCCGGAGTAGTTATAGAGAGGGGGGGGAGGGGAGGAAAGAGGAGGACGCACTGAGAAAGGGTAGATTTTTTTTGAGGCATGTTTTCTAAGCCCCTCTAGACTCTTGCTGGGCTATCTGTAGCTGCCAGGGAGTTCAAGGCCAGTCGAGCCGGTCAGGGCTTAGAGAGAGCATGTCTGAGGGATAAACCATCGATCCACCTAGCAACAGATGGTTTCCTTATTAAAATATCCACACAACATAAACAAATCTTTAATGATTGATATCAACATATAAATATAAGAGATAATCATGGAGCTGTTTTAGAGAAAGTGCGTTTACTCACCAAACTTTCCATCGACACTAATTATTACTAACCTAGATTCTACATTTCTTTCCATTTTTTTGCTTTACACTTATAAATTACTTCTTCATTTCTTCAGTTATTACTTCTACGTCAGGCCTAAGTCCTCCCCTCCCCACACTTCCCTCTCCTCCTCTTCTCCTAGCTCACAGATTGCTCCTTCTCTCCGGGGGGTTTTAACCACTGCCAATTGCTCGCTTGCTATCTGCGTGGGAGGGTCTCCCAAACTCTAGCCCAACTTCTCTCGTGCTTTCAAAACAGCTTGTCAACCACGTAGGTCACGCCTTTACTTGAGGTGTCTCATGGCCTGTTCGAAACAAGCAGGTTCCCACCGGGAGCTGCTCTCTCTCTCAAATGTTTTATGTCTCACAAAAGGTGTTGTTATCCTGAACTCCAACGCTTTGACTTCTACACAGTCCTTCACTCCCAAGTCCTTTCAGAATTGTGACCGTCCCACCTCCTAAACATACCTCCTGTCCACACATTTCTCTTTGCGCGCTGTGAGTGCTCTAGATCGAGCCACCAGGATTCCTAGACTGAACTCCTGCAACAGTCTCTCATGGGTTTGGACATCACTCCTTTCGCCCCTATTCATTCCACTTGCTGCTTGGCTGCCAACATGATCATTCTAAAGGAGAGGTTTGGCCGCGTCCTTCCCACCTCCTGTCGGTTTCCAGCAAAAGAACAGAGCTTTAGATGGAGCAAGCACTCAATTAATGCGTATCAAGACACAGATACATTAAAAGGATGGGGAAATATGTACCATGTTATCAACGAGTCAAAAGAAATCTTGTGTTAATTAATGTCAGACAAAGTGGATTTCAGAGTAAGGAATAACATCAGTATAAGGAGGTCATTTCATAAGATCAGTGGGAAAATTCATCAAAATAACATAGCAACCCTAAAAATGCATGCTCCTAGTGACACAGCTTCAGAGTATGCCCGTATATAATGTGTAAAGCAAAAACTCAGGCAGTTGCAAGGCTAAATGGACAAATTCAAAGTTGCAGTTGCAAATGTTAACCCCCCTCTCTCAACAATTGATTTGACAAGACACGGAAAATAAGGACACTGTGGAAGATCTGAACCACAGGAGACTCACACAAGTGGGTGGGAACACTATTACTCAGTTTTGCACACTCCTTGTTTGTTAGCTTTATCAAGTCAAGAGCCTTTGCCTTCACTGTCCGCAATTCATGCCTGTCTTTAATTCCTACATTGGTCTTAATGTTCTGCGTGCCCTGCCCTAAAATCATAGCCTTGGCCACTGTCATTCATTACCCATGACTCTCCAGGCCATGGAGCCCTGGACTCCTGGGTGCCCTCATTTCTGTGTAGCCAAAAAAGACCGCAACGTGACAACACAAAGTGGTCTCCTTTCCTCTCATCTTGCCCTTAATCTGCAATGTCTGGGCAGTAAAAGCCAAGTACTTCACGGTTCTTTCTCAGTGGTATGTTATACAGTTCCTTCCAGATTCCGTTTCAGAGACATTTTTTACCAAAGTCTTTTCTCTCCCGTTATTTTCCATAAAAATAACGATCACAATAATAGCGAACCTTACAGAGCACATAGTATACGCCAGACACAGTTGAGAGCATTTTGCATTGCGTCTCCACAATAACCCTGTGCAGTAGGTCGTATCCTGTTTCACCGGGGAAACTGACGCAGAGTGGCGTTGAGTAAATTGTCTGCTGAGTAACTGACAAGGGGTGTTTAATCCAGAAAGGGTGGCCCAGGATCCTGTATCTTTAGCCACTGTGTTATACTGCCCCCCAAATTAGGTTCTTTAAAGGAACTTACTCCCCCAAAAGAATGATTTTTAAGACTCTTAGACAAGCAAGCTTTAAGTAGTTTAATTCTGCAGCTTTCACCAAAGTTCAGAGACTACAAAATACTGTTTGCCTCTTCCTCATTCGTCCCGTAGGTAGATCTGCATTGGAGTCAGTGAAACACATTTTGTTTCATTTAGCAGAGGATCATTGGGCAGTCTCGGTAGCGAGGAAAGATGCTCGTATTGGAGAAAAGAGATGGGGTGGTTGCTGCTCCCTCACCACAGTGTTGTCCTCTGCCACCCTGGGCAAGGTGGCATCCTGCTGGCACAGCCAGTTGCCGCACTGCTGTATGTCACGCGGAGCTGCCAGCAGCCCTGAGCACTCTCCGCGTCTCACATGGCTTGGCTGGGCCTAGGCCTTAGGAAGAAAACATGGCGATGGGGAAGGAGAGGAGGACGGGCCCCCGCACACCACCCACCAGCTCGCGGAGGACGGCCCCGCACACAGGTGTTGGGTTTCCAGGAGGCATCCCCTGGCAACATAAAACATGGAAGAAAAATAAAGTGAGGCCACACCGGGGTGCTCCGCTGTCGTCCCAACTCAGAGGGTCAGGCAGGGAAGCAGGCACCAGTGCTGAGTCACTGCTCCCTGCGGCCGGGGGGCTTCAGATGGTTAGAGCCAGCATGCTCTCCTCAAAAATATGAAATAAAAAAATGAGATTAAAACCACCCACCTAGCCATCTTGTGTTACAGCATAGCATCGGTGAGCATAGATCAAACACAAACCGGTGAGGATGGTCTGATTTATGCCTCCTGCGGAGCCCTGGAGGCTGGCGACCCGCCCGTTCTCCCTCACCTGTTCCAATGCCCGCCCACAGCACGGCTCACGTTCTGACCACTCTGGTTCCAGCAGGACACGCACGCCCTTCAAGAGGCACCTTTCCATGTCTGTGTGCCAAGCCCCGGCTCATAGGGTGTGGCTCCACGTGAGTCAGAGCGGAAGCCTGTGGGACGGTTGGGAAAACTACTCGGATCTGCCTCGGAAGCAACGCCCACTGCGCAAGTCTCGGCAGAGGCCCGGCTCCATCCCTGCCGTGTGCAGCTACATGGAGAACCTGAACAGGGACAATTCATGATCCATCTGCTCAGAAGAATAAAAATGATAGTCACAATAATAGCAAGCCTTACACAGCACATGCTAGATGCCAGGCAAAGCTGGAAGAAAGTAAAACTGTGAAATGCATGGCCCAAGGGCAAGGCCGCTGAATGCCATTCAATGGGTTTGGAGGAGGGAAGTGTCCCTTGAGCGCCAGCTGCCACCAGGCCCTTTGCCCGGGTCTGTGTGTGACTCAACCCTGTTTATCGGAAGAGCCGCGTTCCTTCACCCAGAGAGAAGGAAGTCACGTCGCTGAACCACAAAACTAGTCTGTGGCCATCAGGCCGTCACTGGTCCTCTCTGGACACTGGCTGCAGCAGGAGTGCGCATGTCCAGCACCCAGCTGTCCCCACCTGGGCCACCTGCAAAGCACAACTTCATACACACGAGGTACGTTCATGGGCTACAGCGTCACTGCAATGTATTCTGGGCCTGGCTGTTTCCACACTTTCTCGTGGTTTGAGGTGTGGACGCCAGAAGCTGCACTAAACAAGCTCGCCAACTACCAGGCACACCCGCTAGAACAGGTGAACCGACCTGCGGAGGGAGGGTGCGGGGGAGGGAGAGAGGAGGAGCTATGAAAACACAAGGAAGGCCAAACCACAGTGGAACAAATTATTTTATCAGTATTTGACTTTGACCGAGGGTGGAGTCAAAACCATCCAAGGGACCCACGCAGCACATATCCGACACGAAGACACTCTGGACTCCAAAGGCGCCGACTGAGAATGACTCCAGGCCAGGCAAGCCTGTTCGAGCCCCGCCCCCTTCGAGGGCTGCCGTGGGGCCCGCATGGGGTTGCAGGGAGAGCTGCCTCATTCAGACTCCAGAGCGGTGCGCTGGGCGTGGTGGTGGTGAGACACGGCTGCGACACGTCTCCAAACGCAGCCGCCACCATCCTCACAGTCACACCTCTTACCTTTGTTTAGAGCTTATGTTTTCCAACACATGACTTCACCTGGTCTTCATAATGATGTGTGGACAATCAAGGAAAGTGTCATTATATGTTATTGTTATGCAATTTTACGACACATTTAATAGTGTGGTGTAATATTATTATTATTACATCAGTTTTATCCAAGAAGAGACCAGAGATCAGTGAAGCGACATGACTTACCCATGTTATGCAGTTCCAATGTCAAGACCAGGCTTCGGGGCAGGTTTGGGGCTCCCAGGCTGGGGGGTCGTTGCCACAGTGCACACGCCAGAGTAAAACGCCCAAGTGTTCGGGATTCACGGCACACGTCTCCGAACGCTCAGTGGGGAGGTAGAGGTTGAGGCACGTGCTTACTCTTGTCCCTTTCATTCTATGGTTTATTTCTTTGTGTGCGTGGCTTCAAAGGTTAATGTGTGATTAGCAAGTCTCCATCGCCTGGGTATGTGACATTTGGTCTGCGATGACGAACATGGGACTCGGTCCATGCATTTCCATCTGAAGTGACATTTAGAGTCAATATGTGTGAAGGTCAAGAGCTTTGGAGGCAGACACTCCAGAGTTGGCACAACAGCCCTTCAACTTGGCAAGTTACTTAATCAATGGGAACCTCGCTTTTCTTATCTTTAGAATGTGGATGGTAACATCCACCTTGCAGGGGCATTACGAGTATTCAATGAGAGAATGCAGATAAAGTTCTTGGCCCTGAAGAGATATTCCGTAAATGGGGGCTTTATCTTTATCCTGGAGCTTTTTGCCTTTATACTTAAATTTCTAGTATTGACACTCCCCTCCCTTTCATAAGTTGCTTAACATACAGGCCCTGGGTTGCAGGGGACCCTTATACAAAGGGCTAATTGTTGCCTTACACTGTTCAGTTATGGGGAGTGAGTCTTTATGCTGCATGTGCACCCCTCCGCCACCCTTCGCTCTCTTTGTTCAGGAGCTTTGAGAGGACACCTTGGGGCCCCTCAGCTGTGATCAGGCACCAGTGAGGGTCTCTTGAGCTAAGGAGGTAGAACAACGAAGGAGCGGAAAGGCCTCCCTAGAAGTGGCCTCACCAGGGACTAGATGTAATGGCAGCCCACACCATGAAGCTCTAGGGCCCATGTGGGCTGTGCCGTTGGCCGCGGCATGGATTTGACAGCTGGCGGTATTTTGTCCTCACTGACACCACTGTGCAGGCAAGGAGAGGGAGGCTTGGGCTGTTGACTCCTGAGTTCCTGCCGGGGACCCTGAGCTGGTTCCTCCTTCTCCTGCATGCTCTCCCCTCCTATCCCTGTGTGGCTGGCTCCTCATCACCTTCGTGCGTGCTCAAAGGCCACCTCTGCAGGTAGGCTGGCCCTGTCCCGGGTCCCCAAGCTCTCTGTGACCCTTCTTGCTCTCTAGAAGTGCCTTGTCTTTTGTCTACCTATGTAGTGCCCCCTCCCCCAACGTAGGCCCCATGGGGAGTTTCCTACCCCTGTCCACCTTCTGATTGCCTCCCGGAGTCGGCATCCAGGGGGGCTCACTACGCACTTGACAAACGAGAGAAGAAACTGGCATTCCCAGACTCCCACAGCGGGAGGGCGCAGGCAGCCCGTGCCCCACGCCCAGGGCCTTTCCCACTGGCTTCCTGCCCCCAGTAGAAGTCAAACAGGGTCCACATAAATCCTGCATGTAGAATCTTCGACAGGACTTGAGGCTAGGCCTGCCCTGTCTGACTCTTCCCTGTAGCCCACTGCTTCAGAAGCTTCCTTTGACCTTGTGTTCTGGGATCTGTCTTGAAAAGCCATTCCCAAGTGAGTTTTGTTTCTACCAGAGCCAGCTGCCAATGGGAACTGCATTTATGGGTGAGTGTTCTTACCCTCTGCTGTCGGGGATGAGCTAGACTTGAGGCAGCTGGAACTGCCCACCTCACCCTGTAGGGCACAGCTTGAGGCCAGTGAGCTGTGGACCTTTGGCATATCCCTGTGACCCAGATGCACACTTAGCCGAGGTCTCCTGGATCCCCGAGGGCTGTGTTTTCTTCTTTGGAGNCTCCTGAGTTCCTGCCGGGGACCCTGAGCTGGTTCCTCCTTCTCCTGCATGCTCTCCCCTCCTATCCCTGTGTGGCTGGCTCCTCATCACCTTCGTGCGTGCTCAAAGGCCACCTCTGCAGGTAGGCTGGCCCTGTCCCGGGTCCCCAAGCTCTCTGTGACACTTCTTGCTCTCTAGAAGTGCCTTGTCTTTTGTTTACCTATGTACTGCCCCCTCCCCCAATGTAGGCCCCATGGGGAGTTTCCTACCCCTGTCCACCTTCTGATTGCCTCCCGGAGCCGGTATCCAGAGGGGCTCACTACACACTTGACAATCAAGAGAAGAAACTGGCATTCCCAGACTCCCACAGCGGGAGAGCGCAGGCAGCCTGTGACCCACGCCCAGGGCCTTTCCCACTGGCTTCCTGCCCCCAGTAGAAGTCAAACAGGGTCCACGTAAATCCTATATGTAGAATCTTCGACAGGACTTGAGGCTAGGCCTGCCCTATCTGACTCTCCCCTGTAGCCCACTGCTTCAGAAGCTTCCTTTGACCTTGTGTTCTGGGATCTGTCTTGAAAAGCCATTCCCAAGTGAGTTTTGTTTCTACCAGAGCCAGCTGCCAATGGGAACTGCATTTATGGGTGAGTGTTCTTACCCTCTGCTGTCGGGGATGAGCTAGACTTGAGGCAGCTGGAACTGCCCACCTCACCCTGTAGGGCACAGCTTGAGGCCAGTGAGCTGTGGACCTTTGGCATATCCCTGTGACCCAGATGCACACTTAGCCGAGGTCTCCTGGATCCCCAAGGGCTGTGTTTTCTTCTTTGGAGCCCTCGGTAGGAGGACCCCAGGACCCCAGTCGCACCCATTTTCTCCCACCAGGAAAACGGTCCTCCCACTGGGGCAGACATTTGGGGGAGGAGACCCTTCCCTCCCCTCCCACGCTTTTTGGCCATGGTATGTGAACCTGGTCTTTGGAGACAAAATGAACATCCTGTGTTTGCTCCCACTTGGCCGTGGGGGGTCCCAGCAAGCCATTTGGCAGTCAGCCTGAGGAGGAAAGTCTCCAGGTATTGGTGAGAACGTTGGAGGCAGGTTGCTGCCTGGAGAGAAGATAGTATGTGCTCAAGTCAGGTCACAGGGAAGGAGCTGGGGTGGCTCCGATGGGTCCTGGAGAGAGGTAGGAGGTAGCTTCCAGGCAAGACCCAGCGGCCCTGGGAGAGATGCATAACCCAGGCAAAAGCGATCCTGGGACCACGCTGACTCCAGGTGCAAGGCCCAGGGTCAGTGTGGCACCCCGGTGCCATGGCCTGCCAGGCTGCCACGGTACAGCATTTGTCTGGGAGACAGCAAGCAGTGCAGATGGGTAGCAGGCATCTCTGAAAATTCGTAGACATGTGAGGTTTGGGTCTGTCTGTCTAATGCCTTCACTCCTTTTTCTGCACTACCCACTTCGAGGCAAAAAAAGAAAGTTATTTCCAGTTCTTGTATGTCAAGGCAAGGTGAGTTGCCAGACCCCTCTGCTGAACGAAAAACCTCGAATGGCAGGGGCGGAGGGTGTTCTCAGGGACTTGACTCATTCCTCCCCCCGCCCCACCCAGCTAATCAGTGACAGTTGTAACCTTGCAAACAGCACCCCTCTCCTGGGCGGTGTGCTGGCCTTGGAAACACCCCCACCTGTCCCCGAGTTGGGCCGGCAGCTTTCCCCTGTCCCTGTGGCCCTTTCGTTCCCCTGATTCCCCCGCTCACACTCAGATGCTCTTCCCAGATCAAGTCCCAGACACACCAGGGTGTGGGGGTTGCACTCCATCAGTAATAAATGGAACAGAAAACAGGAACAAACGCCTCACAGGAAGAGGGGCTGGACGGCACGCCAGTCCATTTCTCTTAATTACTGCCTTGTCCGTGAACGTCCGAGGGACAGCTAGGCCGAAAGTGCTGAGACCCAGGAGGATGCCAGGAAGACTGCGGCGGGGGGTCCTCTTTCGGAGGAACTGCAGCATGGGAACGTACCTATTAGGCCAGCAAAAGCACCCTGAACGACAGTTCTATTGCAAAGCCGGAAGCCGGCTGTCGTAACTTTTTTGAGCAGTCCAGTTTGGGGGATGGCATTGGACTTTTTAGAATAATGCCCACATGCACAAATTGGAAAACAAGCATTTTAAAATCCAGTTCAATTCTGTTAGAATGGCTTCTTTGAAAACCATTCCCCCCCCCGCCAAACTTCCCCGCTGGCTAAGAAAAAAATCACTTAAGTCCCCAAAGAAAACAAGCAGTGTTTAAGAACAACCTGGAATGTTCTCTTCTAAGTCTTATCCCTCCAAAGCCCACTCTTAGGCCCTTGTTCTCACCTCATGTCCCCACCTCCTCGCGCATTGTCACCTGGAGCAGGTCAAAGCCTTAAACGGAGAGGATGAAGTCCGTAGGTAAGTAGTGGGGCAGGAGGGTTAACCCCCCCACCAAACACATCGCCACCAAACGAGCACCAGTGAGGTGTCAGGAGGAGCACTTGGGTAGGGTTGTCCACACCCGTCTCCTTCCTCTCATCGAAGGCAAGTCAGACTAGTTGGCTCACTAATTAACCCCAGAGATCTGGAGTTCTGTTCTGCCCCTGAGTCTTAACAGTGGTTTTCCTTATCATTTTAATAGAATTTTATCACGAGAAATCTATTTGGATGTTTTATAGCATTGTTATTACTATTCACTAATTGGTGAAATCTCCTTTGTACAGCTCTGTGGGCCCTGGGAAATACAGAGGTGCGCTGCAGCTGCAGGGCGCTGGGAGAGCTGGCTGACCTTGAGTTCTCCTCTGCGGCCTTCCGGCTGCAGCACCCCTTACAGCACAGGGCAGCCTGGGATACGCGATGCGGAGCCGGGTCACCCAGGAGGTCGAGGGGACAGCTCCGTGTTCCCATGAGGACCCAGTGCTGACATACCACAACCACTCCATCGGCTTTTATTACATTAAAATGTAGCCCGAAGGGAAAATAAATGATACTATAATACTGAAAGTTTGGTCCCTTCCAAGTTCATGTGCTAAATCCTACCCCCCACCCGTGGTGTTAGGAGGCGGGGTCTTTGGAAGGTGGGTAGGTCGTGAGGATGGAGCCCCGTGAATGCGGTTAGTGCCCTATGAGAAGAGACCCAGGGCTGTTCTTCCTCTGTGCTCTCAGCCACAGAAGGACACAGGGAGAAGTGAGCCATGTATGAACCAGGAATGGGCTCTCAACAGACAGGGATCTGCTGGCACCTTGATCTTGAATTTCCTGGCCTCCAGAGCTGTGAGAAATAAATTTCTACTGTTTGTAAACCCCCGAGGCTACAGCATTCTGTTCTGTCCCTCTTGACACCTGATCAGAACCCAAGCCTGAACAACCCAGCCGGAGACCCGCCCCTTCTCCCTGGGCCTGTGCAAGCTTTCCCCTGTGAGCGAGGCTGAAGGTGACCCCCGGCTCGCATCTCTCAAAGCAGAGCCCTGGGCCATCACGTTTCTGTTCCAGGGTCTTCAGTGGCTCCCGACTGCATACGGATGCAAGTCAAGGTCCTTTGGTCCAGCTGAAGGTCATGGCCTTTATGAAAGATGGTGAGCCACTGCAAGAATTTAACCAAGTAGCTCACACATCCAGAATGAGTTTTTGAAAATATTCTTGTTGAAATAGAAAACAGATTGAAGGCAAAGCAGAGGGGAGTCAGTTTAGAGCTTGAGAAAACCAGATGAGAGGTGATAATCTAAACTAAGAGAAAATGAGTGGAGGTGGAGAAAGGCAGAAGGAAGGAGAGCTGTTTGAAATGTGGAAACAATAGTCCTTAGCGATGGATTTGATGCAGGGGGGAAAATGGGGGGATCAGACGCTGCCCAAGTGTCTGAGTAGATGACAGTCTGTTGGCTGAGACAAGAGACAAGAACTGGGTATGAGTGAGACTGAAGAGGTGTATTGAGGTCAGCTGGTGACTTTGGGACATTGAAATGGACATGTCCAGTGGGCTACCTGGCTTGTGAGACAGGCAATTCACAAGGGATGTTTCAGTTCATATCAGTTAATAACTGTTGTGTAGCAAACCACTCCAAAACTGAGTGGGTTAACACAACGACCATTTATTATTGTTCCTAACATCAAGTGGGCTGAGTGTCCTGCTGGTCTGGGCCAGACTCACTAATCTGCAGAGCTTGTCTGCCCACCAGCCTGTCAGCCCATGGGTCCGCGGGGCCCCGGCTGTTTTCAGGGTCCTTGTTCCCGCTGGACCGTGGCAAGGCTGGTGGGGGCTGGTTTCACCAGCAGGTTAGCCAGCAGGTTTCACCAGCCTTGTTCCCAGGTAAACAGAGGGAGTATGCCCAAAAGAAGCAGCCTAAGGGCAGGAAATCCCTTGAGGCCCAACCTCAGCATCCCTCTCTGGCACTGTGCTCTCCAGCGCAAGTCCCATGGCAGCCAGGGTCACAGGGAGAGAAGTCGACTCCGCCTCCTGGTGCGAGGACTGATGTATGTTTCTGGTCAGGGTTTGCAGCCCACCCATAGAGTTGAGGAGGGGAGACAGGAGTCATAGGCTCGTGGGTGATAACTGACTGGCAGGGATGGGTACCAGTCCCCAGGGCACCAGAGACAAGGAGGAGAGAAGGGAGCCACGAGCAGAACCCAGAGCCCCAGGGGACACTATGACACAGATGGTGGAGGAGCCCACAAAACATACCTCGATTGCACCGAGTGACAGGAGGGAGCTGGGAGATGACCAAGATGATTGCATTTCGAGAAGGAAGCACGTGGCCAGGAGAAGGTGCTAAGGACCAGTGAGGACAAGGGCAGTTTAGGCAGGGCAAACAATAAACCCTAATGTGTGAACGTGGATGCAGCTGGCTCACATTTTGAAATTCATCGATGGGCTTTCCCTAAGTGCTCTCTCGTTCCCGCTGTGACCCCACTCCTCACCCAGCCATTCAGATGGAGAGAAAGCCCTGGGCTTCTTAGCGTCGGGGGTGAGGTGGCAGGGTGGTGGCACACAGGGCCTGTGACGTGTCCGGAGGTTGTTCCATTAGGCTAAGCTTTGAGAAGGAAGAAGGTCATCAGAGGCAGCAGAAGAGATCCTGGCTTGTCCGATAGAAGCAGGGGGCGTGGAAGAAGCAGCAGGCAGAGGCCCCTTGATAAAAAGAAAGAGGATGACATTTCCTAAGCCTCGGGAAGGAGTGAGATATGTGGGTGACATAGAGCCCGACAGCCCTCGGGGGGCATGACGACCTCACCGAAGGACATGGCAGAAAATGAGCTCACAGGGACCAGGGTCCCCAGCCTCACCCAAAATGCCACATCCAAAGAGACACGTGACCGGAGCTCATGATGAGAGGGACCGTGGACACCGCAGCAGGAACTTGGGTGAGCAGATAGCAATGGCCAAGGGCCACCATCAGCGCTTGGAGTCATCATGGGACCCCAGCCCCTTAAGAAGACCTGGTGGGAGAACTCCAAACGTGTGAGGTGAAATTCCATACCCGTGAGAGGAGGCTGACGGGCGAGCAAACAAACGAAGGGGATGTTTCTCAGGCGCCCGGGTTTGTGGGCTGAAATTCACACTTGCATGCACGCTTGTGCAAAGTAATACGTTGCTCCTCCCAGCAGCACCGGAGTTAGGATCCATTTTCATTATTGTTCCATAGATAAGAGACAACCCGAAGAGCAGAGAGAATCGAGTAAGTTTGCATGGTCCCAAACGAATAAGTGGTGGAGGCTGAATTTGAACCTGGGCAAGTTAATGTCAGAGCCATCCATCCATTACGCCATCCTGGCCCTGACGGTTTCGCGTGATTGTCCCAATACCTGGGGCAGAACAAGAGAATGACCAAAACACACGCGTGTGCGTGTGCACTCAACTTCAGTAAGCATGCCACCCTCTTTTTCCAGATTGTGTGGGATTTAGTCTGTGCCAATTCTCTCTGCCCGTCTAGAAGGAGGTAAATAACAATAATACTATCTCTAATAATAGCACCAGACTTGCAGGGGGGAAAGAACGTCTAATAGGACAAGGATGAGAAATGATGGTTTGTTTTCTCTGCTCGTGAATGAGCTAACAGCTGTCAGTTGGGGTCACTTTTAGTGGATAAGAAACTGATAGAAAAGGGTGAAACAAAGGGAATGTGAGATGCGGAAGAAAAATGAAAATACGGGGAGAGTAGAAAGGCGGAATAAAGGTTGGTGGGAAAAAGAAGCAGGGATGGAGTGGAATTTGGGGCAGAAAGCAAGGAGATGAGTGTGTCTTCAGCAATCCAGCTCAAGCAAACCCTATGAGGCAGTAAAAATAAGATTATGGTGTTTTTACTTTGCCGTCGTATGCAAATGACTCAATTTAGCAGCTAAACGTGTTGTTATTAAATTCTGAGAAGTCCCCTCCCTAAAATGTAACATTTTGTGACAGTGTTGTCAGCAATGGCGGATTGCTTTTCTATTTCGGTTAAGCTTCCATCTGAGGCCAGTATATGTCGTGCATTCCCAGATTCCAAATGATTGCTTTTATGTAATTTTTGTGTAAGCAAGAAATAATAACATGCTTAGAAATGTGAGAAATGCGTTAACCTTCCCATTATTTTTCAGTACCCAAGAGGATTAGAGGGTGGGCCGTGGTGGGGAATGTAATTATTTCTAGTGATGAATTTTTATTTATGTTAATATCCTCGAGAGCCCACATATCTGTTATTAACCACATCTGTTTGTTTTTGCTCCAGTCTTCAGAACCCACGCCTTTAATCCTTCCACTTTTAGAAGCTTTTTGCATAACTGACAAAGACTTACAACCCATAGACAAAGGAGTGTGAAATCGCTTTCTGTCTCTGACATGTTTAAGTCTTCCTCTGTAACGTCAATTCCGAGCATATCTGATAAAAGAAGCTGGAATCTTGATGCTGGCAATCTCTATCACTAATCTATCAAAATGGAATCGTGTTTCTTTTGCTTTCCCTATACTGCTCTTGATTTAGACGGCTTCTCCGATAGCCAGGCCCCCGACCCGTCCAGGACTGATCAGCAAGGGAGAAAGGAGGAAGCCCAGGCCTGGAATGTTCAGCAGGGCCCGCTGGTCACCAACCACACACACCCATGCAGATCATAACCATTCAGAATCTGCTGCATCCAGCCATTCGGTCCAGGGTCATCAGTCTGTGGTCAGGAGCAATAACAGCTTTGTTCGGGGCAAGGACTTGGCCCAAGCCCAGGTCAGCCGTAAAGGTGGTGTGGTGGCTCATGGCACACGTCAACTTAGCGGGGCCACGCTACCTGCTTGTTTTGGTCAGACATGACTACGTATGTTTCTATGAAGGTATTTTTCAGAGGATATTAATATTTAAATCAGTAGACTTTGAGTAAAGCAGATTGTCCTCTGCAGTGTGGGTGGGCCTCACCCAATCAGTTGGGGGTCTTAATAGAAAGAAGACTGAGGTCCCCTGAGGAAGAGGGACTTCTGCCAGCAGATGGCCTTTGGACAGGAACTTGCTGCAACATCAGCCTCTCCCTCAGTCTGCCAGCCAGTACCCAGCCTCACAGATTTTAGACACACCAGCCTCCACAACTGTGTGAACCATTCCCTTAGAACAAATAACTAAAACCAAAACACTCTCTCTTTCCATACACACACACACACACACACACAACTCTAATAGAACGAGGTAGGGTCTATTTCACACTCACTGGCCATGGATTGGCTGGGCTCCAGTACACTCTGGGGCCGCTGCTGATATTAAGGTGTGGACAGACAAACTGAAGAGGAGGTACAGAAATCCTCTTCTCACGCTGTCTTCCTGAATTGCAGACGCTGTTCCTTTGTCACCACACCACTGGAGACACGTAGGTAAATGAAGGTCCCCGAGGAGAGACTCAACACAACTCTTGCATGAAGCGTCACTGTGCCCGTGTACCCTGCATGCATCTGTTTTGAAGACTTTCAGTAAAATAGGCGACTTCCCATGGCACAGAGACACTGAGGCACATAAGACTGATAAAGCCCCCTAGATGGGTATCCACTAAGTCAGTGGAGGTGGATTGATTCGTTATTTCTGACTAACGACTTCATTTTCTATTATGACTCCCGTGTCTGTGGGTGCGCCGAGCAGTTCCGCAGTCAGCCATTGGGTTGGCTGCTCGTGTTCTGAGGTTGTGTGCTCAGCTGTCTGGTGGTTGGTGCTGGCTGTCCCCGGTGCCAGCTGAGACCGTGGGGTGACGGGGCTGCATGTCTCTCATGGTGCTTCGGGTTCCTGGCCTTCGTCACAGGCAGGGAGAGGGTTTCCAGCAGGAAGAGAAGGTGAGCCCAGCGCTCAGGCACTTCCCAGCGTCTGCTTGCGTCACATCCCATTTGCTCGTGTCCCATTGTCCAGAGCAAGCCCCACTGACAAGCCCAGATTGAAGGGTGCAAAAAAGATTTCCACGCTGTGATGGGGGGAAGAGCGGCAACGACACATCGCAAAGAGGGGTTTGTGCAGGGCTGGGCGTAGGGAGACCCTGCCCCCACCCACCCGCAGGCCATCCAACTCCCTGAGAAACATATGGAGAGAAAGGATGGGAGCCACATGGTCAGTAGAGCCAAATGTGAGTGGGGTTTTTTTTCTTTCTCAGGAAAAAAGGGTGAAAACTAACAGAAAAGAATCCATGGCATGTGAGGGAGCCAAGGGGAAAAGAAGCGACCCTTGGGGAAAGCAGATGACGCAGAAGTGGGAAGGGTTGGGCAGGCGTCTCTTGGCTGGGGCGTTATCTAACGTGGGGTGAGGTCCTCCAGACTGAAAGCCCCCCGGGGTTGGCGGTGGGGGCGAGGAGAGGCCCAGCTGGAAGGTGCTCTTTTCATCCCATGCACAAATTGCACGCTGTGTAAAATTGTGCTTAAAAAGGAGGAAAAGGATCCATTTATTGGAAAACCTTTGCATCGACCCACTGCCTCAGCAAGAGGGGAGCACTTCTGAGACTTTGAGACTCAGAGGAAAACGAAAAGAGATTTGCCGGAGGCTGGAGGGAGAATCCCCGGGAGACAGTCATTTCTAGCAGTGGAAGGCGATGCACCTGGGGACACAGTGAGTCCAGGGGGACAGCTCTGATAGGGCTGGCCGGGAGGGACCTGTGGCGGATGGGTTGAGGACATCATGGAGAGGCGGCATTCACTGCCATTTGTGCAGCACGTCATCTCTCTCCAGCATCTCAGCCCCAGGACAGTCCAGAACAGAACTGTCTCGGAAGATACCCCATGGTGGGGCCAGGCTCAGGATGTGCACGGTTCGAGAGCTGGCTGGAAGCGGAGCGAATTCATGGCTGGGTGGAAGCCAAGAGAAGTTCAAGGACCCAGCAGCCCAGTAAGAAAGGAGACTGAGAGGCCGAAGGACTTGGTGCTCGTCCATTGTGAGCTGAGTGAGAGCGAGGCCATGGATATAACTGCTGAGCAGGTTTAGGTGCAACTTGACACTATAGGTGGGTGATGTGCAGAATGGCATCTTACACATCGAATTCCAAGAGCTTTGTGAACCTTTTGCTTTCTCACAGGCAAAGCCCTGACACCTGTGTGCGGAGAGAATCCATCACCCAAATCCCAGCCATCCTGTGGCTTTGCGCCATGTGATCTTATGGGGAAGGAATAGGAGTCTATGCTGGTTCTTTGGGCTACAGACTTGAAATGAATCAGGCAATGCAGCCTTCTTATTTGTACTTGGTAAATTATTTATACCAGTAATTTACTGGACAGTAATGACCAGGCTCATATGACTCCCTTAGGGACAGGGCATGCCATCCTGGGTCCATGTTAGCCCAGGGGCCATTCTCTCATGGAACCTTTTCTAGATTTGCGGAAGGAGAAGGGATGAGGGAATGAACTCAGGATTCTTGGGCAAAGGAAGAGGCACAACTTCCCCAACTCCAAGCCTGACATTCGACCTCCGGGCTATACCGACACTTTAATTGTCCACAGCATGTGCTCTGAGTTATTGCCAAGCCAAGGTCCTACTTCTAGTGACAGCTCCTGTGGCAGCGGGGAGCAGTGCTGTCCTCTTTGGGCACACCCTCCGCCAAGGCAGCAACCACGTGCCCGTGAAACAGCAGTCTGCACGGAGCCAATCTCCGCTGCCTGCACTCAGGTTTCTGGTAGGCTGCGGCCTGGTGAGGTTCCCCTCATGTTCCCTCTGAGCCTTTGGAGATGGAGTGTGGCCAGACTCACTGAGGGACAAGTGACAGACAGCAGGTAATGCAGGGGGGTGGTGGGTGGCCGCCAGGCCCAGGGCCGATGCTCCAGGAAGACATCAACGAGGGGCAGGAGGCAGCAGGACCAGCGGGCAGCCACCCGTCCCCTTCTGCAGGTTAAGGTTCTAGGACACGGAAGGCCCTGCTCCTGGTGCGGTTCTGACGCATGGTGAGCAGAGGAAAGCAGAAATTGGGGGTCGCTCTTTAAGAATAAATCTTGGATTGTGCAAGTGCGCCTCTTTCTCCCTGCTTTGTATCCCAGGATGGAGAGAGCTGGCGTTAATCCCTGTCTGCAAGAAGGCTTTCGCCCCCTGCTCGGCTTGCACCAACCAACCGCATGGCTGCCCTGCTTGCGGAGCTTCTCAGTCCGGGAGGGGGTGAGAAAGGCCTTCGTACAGCTGAGGACCTCGGCCCTGCAGCGGGGCCTGTCCTGCTGAGAAATTGCTCCTCCACTCCCACCCTCCTACAGCCCGTCTCTGAGAAATGAAAAATGACGTGACAGAGGCGTGGCCCTGGCTCAGACACCGAGAGTTTTGGGGACTAGACTTGGCCCCCAAACCAATTAAACCCAACATTCTTTTTCCAGCTTTTCTAAGTTCTCCCTCTTATTCCAAAGGCTTCTCTTGGCACAGTCATGGACAGCGCCCAACTCTTTTCCTCCGCAGACAGTGGGCACTGAAAGCTGGCGCTGGGAGGAAGAGACAGAAACCAATACACATGCACATGAATTCATGCATGTGCACACACACATGAACTCACACATGTACACACACCCACATACACACATGCATTGGCACACACACATGCCTGCATGGACATACACCAAACCACAATGCACACGTGCGCACACAAAACACAACCACACACATACACACAAGTGCACACTCACACGGACATATGCACATCCACATGCACACACACAAACACACACAGAGCACAGCTCTGACCCCTTTGTAATCCTGACCCGCCAGTGGGGATGGTTTGGAACCCGGCTCAGAAGAGAGAAAGGCAGGGACAGGCTGATTTACTCAGAGGTCCGATTTCCAAGCCGCCTCCTCACCTCCGGCCCTGGCGGCTGGCTGCCACTGCAGACTTTAGACCGAAAACCCAGCTCTGTTTGTTCTTCCTTGCAGACTTTGGCCCTAGAGGGAAATTTGTCACCTCCCAGTCCCGTAATAAATGTAATGGGTTGTTGAATTACCACCTCGTGCCTGGGGCCTTGGCCGGAGCCGATGTCTATCAGCTTAAGAAGACAAAATCCTTCGGCAAACGTCATATTCCATTGTAATTGACTGGTCAAACCAATGACATGCAAGATTAAGGCTTTGTTCTTGTCCCCCATCCCCACCCGGAGAGAGCCATCTGATAGAAATAATCTCTGACTTCATAAAGCTCCAGTTCCTGTCAGATCGCTGACCTGGCCAACTCTGGCTTTCGGCTGCACAATAAACGAGCAATAGCTGTGGAGTGATCACCACCTCCCAGGCTGACTGTCCCCCTTCCCCACCGTGTCTGCCGCCTCGGTCTCTCCGGGGGGGGGGGGGGGGCAGGGGGGGTACAAGTAGCTTCAGCTTCTAGATACGGAAACTCCCTTTGCAGCCCTCTCTGGGCCACACGGCAGCGGCTGGCTGCCTGGTTACACACGCGTGCACACTCCCCACTCCCCAACCCCAGACCCCTCACTGCCACCTGCACCCCGACATCCCAAGCTGCTGCAGACTTCAGCTTTAGGAGGTGGGTGGGGCTGGCTCTGGGGACATAAGGAAAAGGACGGATGAAGTCTTTCTCAACCAGTAATTACCTTAAAAAATCCAGGTACTAAATGTTTTCACTAGGGACTGTTATTCTCCATCTGTGGATTCCTTGAAGGCAGTTTTTCTTGGTTTTGTTTTTGTTTTTTTGTATAAAAGCTCTTTTAATTTGATAAGCTCACTGCCTGCTAGGCACACTAAATCTTTTTATTATTTAGGAAGGTCAGGAGATGGGGTCAGAAATCTTCTCTGATGATTCTCAAAGGCCACCTGGTGTAAGCAGTGCCAGGGAGCACCCCGCCCATGCAGATCACTATGCTGACCTTCAGACTTGGATTCCCAAGGTCTGGGATTGGGCACTGAACCCTGCTCTTTTATGAACACCCTCGGATTCCAGTGTAGGTGGTCTGCGGAACACTACTTTACTTAGTAGCTTACCATTTGCCATAAACTCATTTTCACAGGATTATAATGTTTTAAATGTGGATACATGGCAGAAAACCTAATAGAAGCATACTTTAACGTGGCTTTGAGGTCAAGCCTTTGAGCATGCTGTTCCATCCTGCTCCTCCTGAAATAAAATAAAATAATGCCAAGTGCCTGCTTTCTGTGGGCCCTCAGGCAGAAGGCCCCAAGGGAGGCAGGCGGAAGGCCCCGGGGATGAGTCCAGTGCCAGGCCGGCCACTGGGCCCACTGCAGGGCTCATACTTCAGCCCACGAGGCCACTCAGCACACCTGTCCCACAGCCTTGTCCCTTCACCTGCCCTTGCTCTCAGTCGTTGCCTCCTACAGAAATGACGAGCAACCAGGCAGGTGAATTGCAGAGTGAATGTTTGCAGACTCTTCGTTGACCTAGACAAATACTATGAGTGGGACTGGCAGGCCGTGCAAAAACAGAGGAAGCCAGTATTTGATCCAGCTGATTCCCTGCTCGCTTAATATTCTGCAAGTAAGTGGGAGTTGGCATTCGGTCACTCTTTGGCAGAGTCCCTCTGTGGCAAACACTGTGTTAAACGTCTGTGCTCACCTGAAAACAAACACAGAGGAGCCGTGTTTGAGCCTCAGTGTCTGCTGCGAACACCGTCTGACAAGCCATGGCCAGTCAGAGGAGGGATGTGCCCACGTTCCTTGCTCATCCTGTCTGCTTCAGGGTCTGTGACCACTCCAGGAGCCGCAGCTATAACTGCGTCAGGCAGACTTTCGTTTCCAGCCCCCTGCATAGACCACCGTCACCAGAAGATAGAACCTTGATACCGAGGATATGCAGGTGGTGGTGTCATTAACTCCCCGACTGAGATCGTTCTGGCTGGTGACAGGGAGAACAGCGTCCTCCCCAAACCAACGAGGGTACCACAGGAGAGGGGCTTTCGAAGTTTTGGGGGGTTTGCTCCTCAGAAACACAAACCAGGACTTCTGGTCAGGATGGTGGGATAGGTAAACGCTGTTCTCCCCTCTGCTGAATTAGTTGGATTACAACTAAACTACAGATCAGCCATCCCTGAGAACCCACTGAAGTCCGGCTGAGCAGAATCCCTATAACTAAGGATTTCTAGAAGAAGCCATGCCAAGAATGATAGGAACAGCAGAGATGCAGAACAAACAGGCCCCAGACCCATGCATGGTGGTTAAAAATCAGGGGGAATAACTCAGTGTGGAGGTTCTGGTTCTCTCTGAGTACCAAGGGGTCCTAGCCCCACACCAGGCTCCATAGCTCAGGGTTCCATTGCCAAGAGAGTAAGTCCCTGTTACTTCTGGCTGTGAAAACAGCGGAGATTGTGGCTGAGAGCAATAGAAGCTTCTAGGATCCCAGTGTCTCTCTTAAAGGGCCACTGCACAGACTTAGGTGGACTCACCCCCTTGGAGTTCCAGCATTAGGGCACTAGCTTAGAAAGCACCAGGGACAGAGTGGGAGGAACCGGATTGTCTGGCTTTGGAGTGAAGGCTGGAGGAGCAGCTTTCTTCCAGACAGAAGTGCTGACAGAAGCCGTTGTTCCTTTTTGAGCCCTCCCCCTGAGCCTCCATCAGTCTGGCCAACAGTGTTCACCTTGCCCTGGTAATTCTCTGAGACCCTGCCCCGCCCAACTTTTGGACCTACTCAGCCACTTCCAGTGGCTTTTCCATAGAAACTGCTTATCTTGGCTCCTGCTTCCAACTTTCCTAAAATCTCTAAAAGCTTCACCAACCCCACACAAGCAGCATCTGCCTTCAGCATGCTGAAGGCCCCATACCTCTTGATGAGTGGCCCCAGGCCTGGCCCTAGTGGATGCCAGCTTCGGTTCTCAGCTTAGCCTCTGCCAGGCACCCCCAAGCCCAGCACAAGTGGAAACCATCTGCAGATCACTTTGTAGCTCCCTCCAGGTGGCCCTGGGAAGGGCACCAGCAGCAACTGACCTTGGTCTATACCAGAGTTCCTTCCAAGAGGCCCAGAACCAACACAACCAGTGCCAGTTCAGACCACTGAGAGCACCACCAACCACCTTCATAAATGACACACCCAAAGGGCGGACTCAGCAGGCACCGGAGCCCCAGTAAAGTGAATCCTGTTCTGCAGGGTCAGGCCTACACGAAGTTCCTCCACTTGGAGTCATGGAAAATGCTCACAAACAAGCAGCCTGAGTATTGATCCTTCCCATTGACATGCCAACAGCAAGCAAGGCTGAATGACAATAGGAGGGAACACACCACCCACACAACAGACACACCCGAAGCACCCAGCCCAGGTGACCAGGGAGACTGTGCCACTTGGAAGACTGTCCCAAGACCCAGAGCCATAGCAGCTCCACCTAATGCATAGAAACAAACACAGGGAAGCAGCCAAAATGAGGAGAAAAGGAAACATCTCTCAAATGAAAGAACATAACAAAACTCCAGACAAAAATTAAACAAAATAGAGACAAGCAATCTACCAAATACAGAGTTCAAAACACTGGTTATAAGGATGTTCAATGAACTTTGGGAAACTTAGTGAAAACTTCACGGAAGTGATAGGAAGCATAAGAAAGGACATAGACACCATAAAAAAGAATCAGTCAGAAGTGAAGAATACAGTAACTGAGATGAAGAATACACTTGAAGTGTAAGAGCAGATTAGGTGAACCAGAGGATCGAATCAGCCATTTGGAAGACAAGGTCGCAAAAAACACCCAATCAGAGCAGCAGAAAGAAAAAAAGAATCCAAAAAAACCTAGAATAGTTTAAGCGACTTCTGATGTAACATTATGTGCAATAACATACAGGTACCAGAAGGAGGCGAGAGAGAGCAAGGGGTTGGAAATCTGTTTGATGGAACAATGGCGGAAACCTTCACTGACATGGCAAAGGAAATAGACACAGAAGTCCAGGATTATGAGAAACGTTAAAGGGACTTCTTCAGATGAAAAAAATAATAAAACGGCAATAACAACATACCTCTCAGTAATTACCTTAAATGTAAGTGAATTACATGCTCCAATCAAGGTAAAGGGTGGGTGAATGGATAAGGATACAAGAACCATACATAGGCTGCCTACAAGAGACCCACTTCAGATCTAAAGGAAAAGATAGAGAAAGCTATTTCAGGCAAATGAAAATAAAAAAAGAAAACCAAGTCAGGGTAGCAATACTCATATCGGACAAAACACACTTTAAAACACAGGCAAAGAAAGAGACAAAGAAAGACTCGGCAACTCCACTTGGATGTTTATCTGGAGAAACCAAACACACTAAGTTGAAAAGACAGATGCATCCATATGTCCATTGCAGCATGACTTACAGTAGCCAGAATGGAAACAACCTCCGTGCTCATCAGTAGATGCGTGGATAACGAAGAAGTGTGCATATACACAATGGACTATGACTCAGCCACAGTAAAGAATGAAATCTTACCATCTGCAACAACACGGGTGGATCTAGAGGGTATTATGCTAACTGAAATACGTCAGCCAGAGAAAAACAAATAACATATGATTTCATTTATATATGGAATCTAAAAAGAAAATAAATGAACAAATAAAGCAGTAACAAGCTCCTAAACAAAGAGAACATTAGGATGGTTGCCAGATGGGAGGGGGACTGGGTGATTGAATGAAAAGGGGGAAGGGGTTAAGATGAAATTACCAGTTATAAAAATAGTCATAGGGATGTAAAGTACAGCATAGGGAATATAGTCAATAACATTGAAATAACTATGCGTGGTGTCAGTTGGGTACTAGATTTATTGGGGTGATCACTTTGCCGGCTATGTAGATGTCTAATCACTATGTTGTACTCCTAAAACTAATATGTTGTATGTCAAGTGTAATTAAAAAATTTAAAAAACATTCAAAAATTCAAACCATGAGTCATAGAATATAAGAGCTTTAAGGAAGCTAAGAAATGATTGGGTTTAATTATTTCACTTCACAAATTAGTAACTGGCCTACAAAAAATTAAGTGATTTGTTCAAAGTGAACTAATTAATTAATTATACAACTGGTTGAGATTAGTTGTTGAGTTACATTTTCACCCAAAGGATACAGATAAGTACGCTTCTGTTTCTTTTTTAAAATATATTTTATTAATCATGCTATTACAGTTTTCCCACTTTTTTCTCTCATTTATTCCCCTTCATTTTGCACCCCTCTGCCCACATTCTTCCCCCTTAGTTCATGTCCTTGGGTCGTTCATATAAGTTCTTTGGCTTCTTCATTTCCCATACTATTTTTAACCTCCCCCTGTCTATTTTGTACCTACCGTCTATGCTACTTATTCCCTGTACCTTTTCCCCCATTTTCCGCCTTCCTTACCCTGCTGATAACCCTCCATGTGTTCTCCATTTCTATGATTCTGTTCCTGTTCTAGTTGTTTGCTTTGTTTGTGTTTTTTCAGGTTCGGTTGCTAATAGTTGTGAGTTTGTCATCATTTTATTGTTTATATTTTTATCTCTTTCTTTTTCTTAGGTATGTCTCTTTAATATTTCATATACCATATTTTTTGGACTATAAGATAAACCTTTTTACCACATTTTTTGCTTCAAAATTTTTTTCCTATTTTCTTCCTCTAAAATCTAAATGTGTCTTATGGTCTGAAAAATAGACACACCTAGGTTTTAGAGGAGGAAAACACAAAAACATTTTTGAGGCAAAAATGTGGTAAAAAAGTGCATCTTATAGTCCAAAAAAATATGGTAATAAGAGCTTGGTGATAATGAACTTCTTTAACTTGACCTTATCTGGGAAGCACTTTATCTGCCCTTTCATTCTGAACGATAGCTTTGCTGGGTAGATTAATCTTGGATATAGGTCTTTGCCTTTTGTGACTTTGAATTCTTCTTTCCAGCCCCTTCTTGCCTGGCAGGTTTCTTTTCAGAAATCAGCTGACAGTCTGATGGGAACTCCTTCGTAGGTCACTGTCTCCTTTTCTTTAGCTGCTTTTAAGATTCTCTCCTTTTCTTTAATCTTGGCTAATGTAATTATGATGTGCCTTGGTGTGTGCTTTCTTGGGTCCAACTTCTTTGGGACTCTCTGAGCTTCCTGGATTTCCTGGAAGTCTATTTCCTTTGCCAGATTGGGGAAGTTCACCTTCATTATTTTTTAAATAAGTTTCCAATTTCTTCCACTTCCTCTTCTCCTTCTGGCACCTCTACGATTTGGGTGTTGGAACATTTAAGGTTGTCCTAGAGGTTCCTAGACCTCCCCTCATTTTTTTGAATTCTTGTTTCTTCATCCTATTCTGATTGAATATTTATTTTTTCCTTCTGGTCCAAACCATTGATTTGAGTCCTGGTTTCCTTCCCATCACTGTTGGTCCCCTGTGGAATTTTCCTTTATTTCACTTTTCATAGCCTTCACTTTTTTCTCTATTTTGTAACCATACTCAACCAATTTTGTGAGCTTCCTGATTGACCAGTGTTTTGAACTCTGCATCTAATAGGCTGGCTGTCTCTTCATTGCTTAGTTCTATTTTTTTCTGGAGCTTTGATCTGTTCTTTCATTTGGGCCATTTTCTTTTGTCTCAGCCTGCCTGTTATATAGTAAGGGGTGGAGCCTTAGGTATTCACCTGGGCAGGGCAACCCACGTTGCTGCGCTGTGACCCTGTGTATGGGGGAGGGATCTGAGAGGGAACAATGCCACTTGCTCTGCTCTCTGCTGGCTTTTAGTCACTTCCCCCACTACCCACAAGCAAATAGGGCCCTTCTGGTGCTGATTCCTGGGTGGGTGGGTTTGCGTACATCCTAGGACCCTGTGAGGCTGGGAATTCCTCCTGCCTCCTCAACCCCCACAGGTTTTTTTCAGTCAGAGGTTTTGAGGCTTTATTTCACCAGGCTGGAACCCTGAGTTTCTACGTCTGTCTCGCCTCCCAGTTTATCCTCCCCATTTATTTGCATGCAGATGTGGGACCACTTGGTCTGCCAACGGCCACCTTGCCACGAGTCCTCACCACCCGGTTGCCCATCTCCTCTCCCCTCCTACCAGTCTGGACGAATGTTTCTTCTTTAAGTTCTTGGTGGTCGAACTTCCATATAGTTCGATTTTCTGGCAGTCGTGGTTGTTCTTTGTTTTTAAGTGTGTTGTTGTCCTTCTTTTGGTTGTGAGAGAAGGCACAGTGTATCTCCCTATGCCGCCATCTGGGCTAGAAGTCCACAAGCTTATCTTTGTAAAAGATCTTTATTGAACTGATCTTTGTTGAACTGAGATAGAGTAAGGGCAAGGAACAAAAATAAAAAGACACCTGGAAAAGACAATGAAATAGTTCAGGCTTCCTAATGATGCTGAGCACTCAACGTGAGATATTTCAAGGGAAAGTAACTCCAGACACTGAGTCTCCATAACCTCAATTACCCTTGGGAACACTATGTTCCTTTTCTTTCATACCTATTTGCATGGCCACTGGCAAGGTCTGCTTTTTGCCTGGAATAAGCAGGAACTTTCCCCATTGCTCTAGTATGGCCTTTGGCTTCTCCTGCCAACCCTATACCCCTGACCTCCAAAGCAGTTTGGTGACCGATCTGCTGCAGAAGCTTCTAGCCCAGGTAAGCCAGGCCTTTTTGCGTACCCGGGGCAGGACGGCAGGACAGATCGCTCTGCAGTCCAGGGGCAGCCAGACCTGGCAGAGAGGAGGTGCATGCCCCACACTCCGCCCCGGCGTCTCTGTCTCACCTAGGAAGTCCTGACACCGTGCACTTAGGACTGGAAGAGAGGCCCCTGGACTCATGGGCAGACACCGGTGAGCGTGCTGTGAAGGTGTGAGCAGAAAATAGAGCTGAGTGGTGGGAGATGCTCCCGAAGCTGGCACAGAAAGAACGGTTGGAAGGAGCGGAGAAGATCTTCTTGGGGGAGAGGGGACAGAGCACGAAGGCCACATCCCAATACACGAAGAGCCCTCAGGGTGAGCTAGGATGGTTCTTCTTTCTACAGCCTCTAAAGGGAGAAACTAAGCCCCGATTTCTTCTCCATATAAATGCAGCCTGCTAAGGACAACAAAAAAGCCTGAACACTGAATAAAAGTCGTTCAGCAGTAAGTGCCTCACACGCAGGAGTCTTTCAGGAGAAACACAGAAACTGTGAGCAGGGGAAGGTGCGGATGGCATTTTTGTTTCTGCTAGGAGAAGGGAAGGGGCTCCTTCAGGTCTCTGGCAGCCGAAAGATCCCGCAACTCTACGTCTGAAGGTAAGAGAGACCACTTCTGAGTCTGCGCCACCTGTATTCCTGTCCCTGTCCTGGAAGTCCTGCCACTTTGCCAAGTGGACTCTGTCATTTGGGTAAGGGACACAGGTACAGAACTAGCCAGACATCAGGAGGACATATTTTTATACATGTTTATTGATTGTAGACAGAGAGGAGTTGGAAGAGAAAGAGAGAAACATTGACCGATTTCCTCCCATAGGTACCCGAATGGGGGATTGAATCCACAACCTGGGTATGTGCTCTGACCTGGAATGGAACCCACAACCTTTTGGTCTACAGGAATGATGCTCTAACCGACTGAGCCACCTGTCCAGGGCCAGAGAGACACATTTAACTGGACTTAAATAAAATGAAATCCAGTAAGGTGAATAGCATCTCAGAAGAATACATTTGTGAAGCCCCATTGGCCCAGCTCTCCTTGGTTGTACTCACCTAGTGTGATACTTCTTTCTGTTACAACTTAAATCCATCTTCCCTCCTCCCAGCTGCTCCGGGGAGCGTGAGCGCCCGCTGCCATCACTGGGGGCTAAAGACAGTGGCAAGTAGCTGGCAGCAGCCCACTCGGCCCATCACCCTCCTCAAGAGAAGCCGCCTCTTCTTATTGCACGCACTGTACTTTACTCTTTGTTTACAGCACTTTGAGGTATAACCTTGAAATAGTTCTCCTTTTACAAAACAATGCCTCTGGAGTGAGTTTAGCAGATAACATTTGGGGAAAGATGAAGCCTTCACAAGCAGAAGCCTACAAAGCCAGAGATTAGATTAATCTGCTCTTCCTTGAAAATAGTCTGAGCCGTCCCGGGAGCCGGAATTCACCATGGGCTCCCCTAGGAAGGTGGGCCCTTTGCAAGGGGACAGAGCAGGGCTATGCTGGGCTGTCAGAGATACTGGCACGTCCACGCCGAGGACCCACCTGGCGGTTAGGCAGGGACAATGGATTGGGAAGCTGAATTGCATGCTGAAGTTCAATAACCACCCAGCAGGTAGACTCCAGAGAAGCTAAGGATGAGTAATAGTAGGGTTTCCAGGAAACTAATACTCAGAAGAAGTGTCCCCAAAATGCAAGCAACATATTTGAGGGGTTATCAGACTCTCGGGCCAAGACCAGCAGTGTTAGTGCTTCTGGGAACCTGTTAGAAATGGGGATTCTCGGGCGATATCCCACATGCGGTGAGTCAGAAACTCTGAGGATGGGCCAGCTTCCTGGGGGTTTAGCCGGCCTCCACGGGACTGTGGGGCCCACTCAAGCTTACGGCCCACTGGTGTAAGAAGACTGAGCTCAGTGGAATAAATTGAAGGCAATTAAGATAATGACCTGGGGACTTGGAAGGAGCTGAGAGGGCCTGGGTGACAACAGAGTAGAGAATCTGAGTATCATGCCACCTGGGGACTGAAGGGAGCAGCCTCGCACCTCTGACAGGAAAGACGGTGGTGGTTTGGGAAGGAACAGAATCCCCAAGGCCTTCAGGCTTGCCCGTTGGTGGGAAGCTAACCGAGGGTCACTGGGATGACCCTCCTATTCAGATGATCCCTCAGACAACTCACAGGGAAGGCACATGTGCCCCCCCATCCACCGGCCCCCCGAGCAGTCAAGCTGAGCACCAGCCTCTGGTTACGGTCAGACGGGGCGAGCAACCCTTCACGCGTACTTAGCACTTGGCCATCGATAAAACGTTTAAGTTTTGCACATCCGGATTTTGGAGTATCTTAGCTCTGTTTTACAAAATAAAACAAAATCAGAGTTTACAAGCTGCAGGTCACGCCCACAAAGCCACCTCAGCAGCGAGGGGCAGAATGGAGTCTCAACCCCGTGTCTTCCACATCGGGGCCCGTGCCCTTTACTCCAGACAGCCTTCGTCGGGAACCACCATTTACCTCCTTCCTTACGGTTCTGGCAGCCCCCCTCCGGAAAGCCATCGGCCACGTTCAACAGGACTCGGTTTTCAGAGGAAAACCAGAGACTGCAGGTCTCACGCCATGACGAAGGCTGAGCATCGTGGTCATTTGCTAGGACACGTGTAACCAAAATCACAGACAGGTGGCTCGAACAACCAAAATGTGTCGTCTCACAGGTCTAGAGGCCAGAACTCCAGAGTCAATGTGTCGGCAGCGTGGCTTCCTTCTGCCAGGGCCTCTCTCCTTGGCTCGCCTGTGGCTGACTCCACGAGCCTGTGGCGTTTCACTGTGGGCACCTCTGTGTCTAGATTTCTCCAGCTGCATTGGCCACGATAAACAGCAGTCATTTATCAGTTCTACAAATACCAGTCATTAGATTAGGGGCCCACACTAATCTAGTTCAAGTTCATGTTCGTTAACTATATCTTTGACAATCCTATTTCCAAATGAGTCGACATTCAGAGTGCTGGGTTTGGAATTCAACATGTGTTTTTTGGGAGGCACAGTTCAACCCAAAGCAGAAGTCATCCTAGAAGTCGCCGTAGAATGGACGTGGAGGAGTCCGGGCTGGTGCCACTGCGGTTCCGTTTTTAACCCAGTGCGTGTGCACACAGAATGAGAATGCACTCGGGCTGCTGCTTTGGAATGGGTGTTCGTGAGTGACCAGGTGCCTCTGCGCAGCACAGATAAAAAGGGACAGGGAACCAGGGCAACGGGCCGATGACTGCCCCACGCCACCCGTCATCCCAAGTCTGGGGAGACCTTGACATCCCCACCGTATTATGCTTGGGGTATCTGGCTACTGCCAGGCAAATGTCACCGGGAAGGGGACACATACCCTCCCAAATTTCCAAGGACAGAACATGTTAACTAGCAGAAAAAAGACAGCTCCTCCCATTGCATGGACTCAGTGCTGTAAACTGTGAACAGTAAAGCAGGGTTCGATTTGGCCTTGTTTTTTTTTTTTTTACTATAAAAAAAGTGCACACTTACCGCGAAGAGAGAAAATAAACCACAAATAGTGTGTGCTTTTCCCACCCACCTGGTGCTCCTGCAGTGTCCCCCAACATCTGCTCAGCAACAGTTCTCATGCTCACGAGCAAGCTGTGCCGAGTGTCCAGACTCACCGCTTATGGGGCAAAGTCTCCAGAACCTCAGCAATACAAATTGCAAAAAAAAAAAAAAAAAATCAGGAACGTTTGTTTTGGTGATCCTGGGTGGGAGAGGGAGGAGGGGTGTGTGCAGGTGGAAGAGGGTACGGGAGGATGAAAGGCAATGAAAAAATAAAATAATAAACAAATACAAGCAC
Source organism: Sturnira hondurensis (assembly GCF_014824575.4). Classification (NCBI taxonomy): domain Eukaryota; kingdom Metazoa; phylum Chordata; class Mammalia; order Chiroptera; family Phyllostomidae; genus Sturnira; species Sturnira hondurensis. The sequence goes on from NW_028084143.1 coordinate 1,061,635, forward strand.
ACAACAACAGCCAAACCCTCATGAGGGGCGACTCCCAACACTCCCGCTCTTCGGATCTTTGCATATTATCCTGAGTCCTTCAGGGGCAGATCCGTCTTCGGGGCTCCGTGGAAGCGCAGTGACCTACAAACGTGTGCCCCAGGGACCTCTCACTAGGTCCCCTCCCTGCCTCACTGCTTGTCACGCAGCATGAGAGCATGCAGCACATACATGTCATGGGGCATGCCAAGAGACACCCTCGGAGGCTGTGAGGGACAGGAGCTGCCTGCTCTGCACAGCCTCGTCAGGCCAGGTTAGGGCTGAAACACTGCGTTCTCCTGCAAGGGGTGTGCCGTGTCTCTAGGGGCCGCTTGCAGAAATGGTCCAGTTAGTAAATTCCACCCCCACCCCGCTTAAATGTCACCATGTCAAAGACCTCCCACAGCTAACATGAGGGGGGGGCCCGAACCCAAATCCCAGCAAGTGGGGTGAAGGTCAAGGCGTCTTCTCCGTTTTCTTCACTACATTCACTCCTGAAAGTACACAGCCGGGGCTTATAGGTGGGTTTTTCTGAATCATCACATGCCCGAAGAGATACGGTTGAAGGGCACGTTTTGGCTTTCGAAGGTCAGCGAGTCCGTCAAATGCAGAAAACAGCCCCAGACTGTGTGGAACACAGTGGTGCCTGGATTAGCAGGCTTCTCACAGAGGCCACCCTCAGGCTGGGGACGTGACCTTCTGGTCCTCCCTGTGGCCAGAGACAGACATAAGGCTATTACATCATTAGGTCGGAGACTGCCTGGCTTGGGCCAGATGCCCCAAGCAACAGCTCAGCGCCGAGGCTTTGCTTCGTCGGCCAGATGGAAAATCCCCAAACGGCAGGCTTAAAGGGCTGTAACTGTAGCCTTTTGTGGCAAAGGTCGAGGTCATTCCGGAAAGCCCTAAAAGAGGATACTGACCCATTTAGTAGATGCTAAAAGAGGAAGCAATCACACGGTGTAAGTTAAGTTGAAGAATAGCCCCAAAGAAGTTTCTGTGTTGGATTAACTGCCTCTGCCTGGTGTTGAGGAACTTGTCAGATGTCAGTCATCTGCCACTTTCCTGGGAGCTCAGGGCCACCATAGGTGCCGTGGGAGGACAGGCAGGAGCGGAGGGTCGGGCCTAGCGCCTCCCTCAGCCATCCTCTGCCTTCCAGCGGTTCCTACTGCACCCTGCTCAGATTTTCCAGGAATGGACTCCACACTCCCAGGGGGGAGAATCGCTCTCTCAGGGATCCCAGGTGAGAAAGGGCAGGCAGAGTGACTCTGGTGGCCTGGCTATCGTCTGGTGGCCCTCCTGCCACCACTCTTTCACTGACAAGAAGCTGCACAGACAGCCCTTCATCCTGGTGCCTGCCCTGGGCTGCTAATGCTGCGCCGGGGAGTGGGAATACGGGTGGGGGGACGGATACTCCGGCTGTCTCCCGCTGTGGCTCCCGCTTCCAGGTAGACAGCCAGCGCCCCTCGGGCCGGTGAGCTCCAGCGAAGGGGATGGCCCGGTGCTCAACTTCGCATCCCATAACTGGGCGTGCACCCTGTGACTGACAGTTCGGGCCAGATGCGGCATCTCCCAAACTGATCACATCTCTAATCCCAAGAGACTTGTCGCAGTGCATGGTAGACGTGCACTGGCACATCTGGCTCCGGGGACGCGTGACCAGAGGATAGTAGTCCCGTGTGTCCCCAGCCCAAGCTTCCTGTGCTGGACAGAACTGACACAGCACTGTGAACCCAGGGACACTTCAAACAGAGCCAGGTGTATCCGCCTCTGGTGGTGAAGATCGTTCTCGCTGAAGTTCATGCTTCATCTCTCTAATCCCTCTGGGTGGGGAAGCAGCAAATTTCCCACTGGGCGCTGGCTCTGTTGCTAAGCCAAGGAGAGATGGGGGTGGAAGACAGACCAAAATATACATTCAGGGGTAAAAAACAAAATGTCAAAGGAAAAGCCTAGCATGTCAGTTTAAAAACTGTGGCTTCTCTTTCTTCAGTATCGTTTCCCTGAATTTCACTGGTTTCATATCAAACAGAAGTAAAACTTCGTGGAAGACGGTGGTCTCACGGAGCAGGGGCAGACTCAGGCTTGCCCGAGGCAGGACTTTCGCCAGATGCCATTCAGGACGCCCAGTTACATTCAAATTAAAGATAAACAACTGATAACTTTCTCAGGGCAAGTGTCAGTGTGTCCCAGGCAGCGTTCGGGACACTCTGGTGCTGAAAGCATTTGTTGTGGATCTGACATCTGAGTTTCACTGGGCAGCCTGGCTGTTTTTCTTCTTGCTAAATCTGGCGGCTGTGCTTGGAAAGGCAGTCTGCAGCGAGCACTTGGGAGCCGCCCTGCCCGGTGTCCGCCCCCGGTGGTGGTGGCTGGCGCTGGCACGTTCCTCAGACCTACTGTGCTTCCCAGTCATTCATCTGAGCAAGGGAACAGGGTATGGCAGGTGGCCATGGGCGTAGACATGTCCGGGATTTGTTTCCACAGCAGTTCAAAACAAATCAGCCATTAAACATGAGGCATAAGCCCAGAAACACCCATTTCTAGAGGGAGGGTAGATGAATGCACAGTGATTCTAACGTCCTGACTGATGGCATGTACCTCTTGGCTAGGGAGTCTTCCCTGCCTCTAATACCAGCCCACCACCCCTGTAGCTGGGGGAAGGGGCAGGGGATTCCTGAGAAGCTCTTGTCATCGGGCAAACCTTGAACTTACTGATCTGGTGAGCAGAGGGACAGGCCTACTCTTTGTCTACCTGCAGACAAGATAGCTCATTTGAAGAGGAGAAGAAGCCAGACACCATGAGCCTGGAGGGGTGAAAAGGGCCAGTTCTCATGGAGGGAGGGACACATCAGACACGGGGGTGCCAGCAGCAGAGAAGACCTGGGGTGACCGGTGGGTGCCCCGGAGAGAGGACTTGACACCTGGCCGGACTGAACTTGGTGCACAGTGAGCACTCAGCCAACGGTGGACGAATGTGAGACTTCGGTGGTACCCACACCCGCTAGCACAAAAATCCCACCGCAGCCGACGCTGGAAGGCAGGTTCCCGTGTGAGGCAGCGTTCTTTTCCCTGCAATTTTTAAACCGTGGCTACAGAAAATGTCGGTATTTGGTTCCAGTCCCATCTGGCACCTTTCTCAGCGGCAAATTGATTTCACTTATTTTTTTTTTTAAAGCCTCATCACGAAGCTGCTACAGCTTGTTCTAAATCACCAGGGTTTAGAATTAGCCCAAAATGCCTCTGAATCCTTCTTTATTTTTTCACACAAGGCCCCGTGATTGTTGGTTTGGGACATTAAGATGCAAATGACAGAGGAAGCAGCACATGTGTGTGTGCAGGCCTGGGGTGGCCCTGAGCAGTCCTGGAGCGAGCCGCAGCCCTCCTGGGCTGGTGAAGGAGAGCGGGGGAAGGGAGACGTGGGGTTTGTGGGTCTGTTGGTCAGGGTGGAAGGAAGACCGACACACTTTACAAAACCGAATCACTGAGGGACAGGCACTCTGAGCAGAGCCCCCGACTGAGCAGGGCGGGGTGACAGCGGCCGCAGCCTGTGTCCAGCATGGGGGGCCAGGCTGAGGCTCCAGGGGTGGGGGCCCCCCTTTCCCTTGGAGGGTCTGTGTGACCCAGTCTCTTCCTCATAGAGTGTCTTCCCTTCCGACAGAAGTAAAAGCGACAGAGAAGTTGAGGAGTAACGCAGGACAGAAGCCAGGGGGTTCCACATTTGCTCCCAAGAAGTGTCACCACCACCATCGCCGGTCCCCAAAGTCCATCACCTCTGTCAGGTGCCTGCTCCCCCCTGACTTGACTTTCCTTGGCTGCCTCCAGCATCCTTCTCTTCCTTTTCTCTCCCCTCTCCCTGCCCTCCCTCTCCTCCTCTGCCTCCTTTCCCGTCCCCTCCTCCTGGCGCTGCATGGGCCCATCCATCTGCCCCTTGGTCTGCAGGGCTCACCCCCGCGCCCGCAGCCTGAACTTTCTCACTGGAGCCACACGCACGCTTGCCCGGCTCCTCGCTCTCGCTGTGGCCCGCCCGGGAAGGATGAGCAACGTGCCACGGCCCCGGGCCTCGGAGGCTGAGCGGCAGCAGGATGAGTGTTTGTTTCCACTTGACTCTGTGCCCAGCGTCCCTGGGCAGAAGCCCTTCACTGCTAACGCGCCCCGGTTGTCTGACAAAGTGCCGCCGAAACCCTGCCCCGCTCTGCCCACCTGTCCTAGTTGGGGAAGGAAAGGCAGGTCTGCTCTTGTCTGGCGGCCTCTGGCCTGACGACACCGCTGAGAGCATGTCCCAGGCCTGGGCTGTGTCTCTGAAACTGCAGAGAGTGGAGGACTGGCTGGGGACCCACAGGGGCTGTGAACATCCAGGCCTGGCTCTGGTTCTGAGATCAGGCTGCGGACCAGCCTCCCCTCGCTGGGTGGGGTTACAACGCTCCCCCACAGGGCCTTGTCCATGAGGGAACCAGCCTGTGAAGAGTGGACAGCCTGTCTGTCCCAGCCACCTTTGAACTCCTACTTTCTGGGGACGCCTTGGAGGACTAGTTTCTGTTGACCTATCGTCAAAGGGCCTGGGGAGGAACAGATGCCCGCATAATGGCTCCTAGGGGCCACCTTGCCTCCTTTTCCTCCTGAGTCAGGTCCCCTTGCCCTGTGGGTCCCTCCCCCCTCTCTGCCCTGTGGGGCTCTCTGGGCTCCTCCGCTAGTGTGAATGGAGCCCCAGAAATGCACATACACAGTCCTGCCCGGGTCCTCCCAGCATCTCTTCATTTCACACAGCTCAGCTCTGCTTCCCCAGTTGCCAGGCTCCTTCTTTTCCTTTGCCGGGTGTCCTTTATTCACATTTCCAGGAGATTGCCTCCACCTGTCTCCATGCAGCATTCCGGCCACCAGTGTGGAGCAGAGTCCCGGCCAAGCCTGCAGTGGCAGCAGGGACGGCCCGCTGGCTATGCCGGTCGACCAGCTGTCCAGCAGATGCCGTGGGAGGACCCTCCTCCCTGCAGGCCTGGGGGTGGCAGTGATGGACACCTCCACCCACTAGAGGCCCCTGCTCTTCCAGGGCTGGACTCGGCACCAGGGCGGAGGGAGGCAGCATGCGTAGAGACCACCTCCATGACATCCTCAGTTCCACAGAACACACAGCTTCTCCAGGTCCCCTCGCTCTGACCCAGTGGGGCTGAGTTGACCCTAAGTTGTCCCTGGATGTGCAGGGGGAGCAATGTGTACTCTGCCATTTGCCAATAATATTTAACAGGGCATTTGGGCCAGTAGAACAATGAGACCATTCTAGAACTGATTGGAGGTACTGCGCTAGATTATAAAGGCCTGAAAGGGTAGGCATGTCGCTGAAGCTCTTTTGTGCATGGGCTGCATAAAGGGGACCCTTTGTTCCACCACGGGGGTACTGAGCACCCACTGTGAGTTCAGCACACTCGGCAGGGGGCTAGGGACTGTGAAGCAGGAACATAAAAGCTACCACTTGTCCTTCAGAGCCTTCTGTTTGGCTGGGGAGGCAGACTAGCAGAATTCCTCTGAGGAAAACGCCGTGAAATACAGCAAAGAGGTGGGGCTCCAGGGACGACGTGGTCTAGGGAGCGGGGAGAGATGGAGAGAGCGTGGACCAGCACGGTGGCCGGGAGCTGAGCACTGTGGGATGACCCCTCTCTGGCCCCCCAGGCCTGTGGCACAGTCTACTGTTCTCACGCACTTTTGCGACAGAGTTGGTCGTTGTTAGTGGCAGTGGTGCTGGTGGTGGCAGTAGTGTGATGGCAAACAAAGGGTGTGCATGTTGTGTGAGAGAGAAGAGGACATGAGGTCCACGAGGCAGAGGGAGGGTGTTTCCTCCCCCTCCCCACCTCCCCCTGACCCTGATCTTAGCGACTGGGGAAACTGTTGGAAGGGCTGTGGATTCGATGAAGGTGAGGTTCACGGCGCTCTGCAGGGTTGCAGTGTCTGGGAAAACCTGCAGAGTCATGGACGCAGATCCTGCAGCAGGTCCTTGAATAACCTCATTCAATCAGACTCCTGATTCCTGACCAGGCCACTGTCTGTGTGGAGTCTGCACACACCTGGGTAGGTTTCCTCCCACCCCCCCACACTGCACACGTGAGGTGACACGGAGTGTCAAACCATCCCCGTCTGCAAGCGTGTGTGGCCCTTTGATGGAAGAGTGTCCTGTCCAGAGTGGGTGTCACCTGCGCTGCCATGAGCGGCTCTGGCCACTCGTGACCCTGAACTGGAATAAACCAGCTGGAAAAGAATGCTTTTACTTGTTTTCATTCATCTTTCTTAACTGTATATAGCTCACATTTATTTCAGTGTAAAATAGGAGTCTTAGAAGTCAGGTGCTGTTTTTGTGACCAGAAATATGCTGTAGGAACTTACCTCTGTTTTTATCCATCGGCCTCGCTTGACGTTGGTTTCCATGTGTCATTTCACTTAAATTCGTAGTTTCCAAGCACCTTCGTCTACAGCAGGTGAGGACTTCCTGTACAGCCCCGACACCCCGCCTGTGCATGGAGCACCGTGTCCTTCGCAGCAGGTGGCCCAGACGCTCATGGCCGCAGGGCTTAGTACACACCCGGGGACCAGTTCCAGGAATCACCTTGTTGAATCCTTATGGAAGCAACCACCCCGGAAAGGACAGTTGCTAACCCATTTGGCAGGTGTGAGGAGTAGGTGCAGGGAGGCGGGATGACCTCCTGTGGGCTGTGTGCACGGTTGCAGGTAGAGGTGAGCATCAACCTGGGGGAGGGGCCTGGAACGTGTGCACTGCACCTGCAAGCTCACTGTCCCCGCTGTGGCCCCCTTGTCCCGTGACGTGCACCGAACTGGGCTGTCTGACTCACCTATCTCTCTCTCTGACTGTGGTCAGGCTCACGCCCAGCCATCACTGTGTCCCCTTGGCCAGAACGGTGGCCTGCACCGGAAGGAGCTGGAGAACTTGTTGGTGAATCAGGCGAGCAGGTAGGTTTTAACAGCCTGGGAGGGGTTTGCCGACGTCCAGGCCATTGGAGCACATCGGCACCTCTGTCTGAGAGTCACCTGGGTCGTGTGGAAGTAGACGCATATTTTATCATGATGTATCTTAAGACCCTCAGTCTAAAACTGCTTGTCTCAAGCCGTCTTTGGAAAGAGGCACGACCCAAATTTATTTCAATAGAAATCAAATCCAGAAACAGTTGTGGAGAAGCCCTGTTGGGTTGTATCCTGTGACGGCTGCCCATGTAATTGGCCTGGGAATATAAATGAATGGTTTATCTCTGGCGTTTCTTCTTTTTTGGGCCCAGGCCACACAGGGGAAAGCCTTCATTTACTTCAGCCTGCATGCGTGTCCTCGCTGTGAGCCTGCAGCGTGGGGCCCCGGGGGTTCGCACTCCCTGTGCAGCTGACGGACTGAGTTCCATTGGCCTGGCGGTGGGTGTGGTGGGCGTTGCCAGCAGGACCGGCCTCCACTCCTTCCCCGTCTTGTTGGTTTGTGCCGAGGGAGAAGGTTGGTAAAATTGGGCCCGCTCCCATGTCGACAGCTGATGAGCAGATGTCCACCCGATAACCAGCTCACCAGCGGGAACAGTTCACACGGGGCACCAGCTTGTGCACGGGGAATTTTTTTCTTCACAAAACCATCCTCTTTGCTTGAATGCTTATGGTTAGCTTTTGTCTGCCCCACATAGACATCAGGAAAGAGAGAAAGATAGGAAGGAGGGAAGGGAGGGAAGGAAGGAAGGAGGGAGGGATGGAAGAAAAAAGGAGAGAAAAGAAAAGAAAAAGAAAAAGGATCTATATAAAACTCTAATTTTCCTTTTCCGGAGCCGAGCTGTGCCTGTCCTGCCTGGCGCCAAGTATGAAGCGCCAGAGCTCACGGAGCTGGCTAGCACGTGTCTGCATCTGGGGCCAGATTCCCAGCCAGAAAGGAAAGGGAGGGAGGGACCCGGCCAGCCCAGGCTCTTCCTAATGGCCTGTTGCCTGCAGGTTCCGACTCTTCGTCTCCACGTTCCCATCCCGGGTGCTTCTGTTCAGTCCTCGCGTTGCTGGAAAGCTCTGCGGCTGCCAATGTCCTCGCTGCTCCCCGAGGGTGCCGAGGGGCAGGGGCAGGTGGGAGGCTTCGCAGACAAGCGCTGCTGTGGCCTTGGCTCTCCTGGGACCAACCCCGGGGCGTCTTTGAACAGGAGATGATATGAAGGCCTCTGGCTGAGCTCGAAACTGCAGGTCAGGTGTTGCAGACTCTGGAAGGGCTGCATCCTTGGTGTCTGGAAAGGGTCTGGCCCAGGGAGGCGGGACTGGGTCCATTGTGTGTCGTTCATCCCAAGGCTGTCTGCTGGAGCAGGTGGGAAGGCTGGCGGTAGTGCCCCACCAGCGAGGCCCCACGGCTGACACCGTCTGCAGCCGAGCTGATGACGGAGCATCCCTGCGGCAGCAGCGGGTCACTTAGCGGCCAAGGCTGTGGGGCCGAATGCCCAGGGCACGAAGCAAGCTGGCTTCCCACCGTCACTGCGCCTCTCAATCGAGTCCCTCGCCTGCAGGGCCCGGAACCAAGGACAGGGCACCGAGCTGGAGTCGCGGGGCCTTCTCAGAGAAGCAAGTGGGAAGACGCCCTGGCCTGAAGCGTCGCCAATGGGACTGAGTCCTGATTTCAGCCCCACTGAGCCTCTCTAGGCCTCATCTTCATTATTTCCAAAATTGGGTAATAACACCTTCCCAAAGGGCTGCTGGGAGATGAAGACGAGCTAAAGTGTGTGAAACAACCAGAGCTATTTTGGGTTCAAAAAGTCTGGATTCCCACTTCTAGGGAAAACGGGGGATTTTGCTCAGGCTCCTGGAAGATCTCAGATACGCCAACTGGAGCCTACGTGCTGCTGGAACTTTCTCTTCAATTCTTCCTTCTCTGCATGGCAATTTCATCTCTTTCTCTGGAAATTACCTTCCTCACATGTCAGAAACCAAAGCAAATGACAGCTCCCAACTTCTCCAGTTTCGCCAGCACAGAGGACTGACTTTTCTCCCTGAAATTGCAGAGCAGGTCTCTGACTGGCCCGTCACTGGTCAGGTGACCAACTCTGACCCAATCAACTGCGGCCAGGGAACAGGGCCCATGAAATGTGGACACTCTTACACGGCCCACATGGTGCGGCTGGGAGGCTGTCCCTTCCGGGATACTTGACCCCAGAGATGGACTGTGGTACCAGATGGTGGCGGGCGGACAGATAAGAGTCGATGTCCAAAGTTCACAGATGCGCAGCTGGGGTTTCGTGAGTGAGAGAGGGCACTTCGTGGGAATTCGGGGCAGTGCTGGGCAGACAGACACCCCCAGACTGAGAAGCCCCGAGAGGCTCGTGTGCTCCCCCGCAGCCATGTGGCTCTCCACCCCTCGCTCCTCAGACAGAAACCCACTTCCCGCCCATTTGGACCCCTGCGGCTAAGCATCCCTGAGCAGCGGTTTGGCACCCGTTCGTGACTAGTACCTGGAGGGAAGAACGAGGAAGGACTCTCCACTTGGAAGGTCAGTGAAGGTTTGGACTGACACATTGAGCTGAGTGACAATCAGGAAAGATTAGAGGTTTGTGCTCGAAGGGAAGATGGATGAAGTGGATGCCACCCTGGGCCGGGGCAGCTCACAAGAGTCCCGTTGGATTACTGAGGCCCAGAAACGCCGCTGCCGTGGTTTGGGGTCTGGTCCTGCCACCCCACCACCCCCGACCCCATGCCCAAGGGCTCAGGCTGCAGTGGAATGAATGGAGAAGAAAGGTGCAGGGGTGGGAGGGCTGGGGAAGGCCATCTTCTAACTTAATCGAGGCTCCAGGGCATGGGAGCCACTCCGTCCACAGCCAGGGGGGTTTCGCCTCTGCCCCTCTTTTAACTCTCAGCTGGTGGGGATGGAGTTTCTTGGAGCTTCAAGCTGGTACGTGGGCAGCCCCTGGACCCCCAGCCTCGGGGACACGAACCTGACCTCATGTACTTTTACTTCTGTCTCCTCTGGATTGTGCTAGGCATTTCCTAGCTGAGCACAATAAAAAATCCTTCCTAATTGAAGAATGTGGGAGAGCGGGAAATCCTTAAGACGCTGATCCTGTCTTCGTCGGCGTCTGGTAGTCCCGGACACTGCAGTGGAGGTGTTGTTTCCAAAGGCCAAGGGCGGCTGGACCAAATCCCGTTTGTACAGATCCAGGGCACATAGTTGTGTAGAAAAGTCCCCGCACAGGCGGTGTGCCTTCTGAAGACCCTGGCGGAGGCGGGGGCGGGGGGCACCTCAGTCCATGAAACCTCGGGTCTGGTGAGTCAGTCCATGCAGGAAGGTGATGGAAGTCAACTTCCCCAAACATCGGTCACTGCTCTGCCAGTTTGCCCTTCTGATTCCTGTCTTTCCACCTCCAGACGACAGGAGACAGGATCAGCACTGGGAAGCAGGGCACTGGCAGTGGCAGCTGGCGAGGAGGAAGTGGACTGAGCAGGCTCTGAGAATTTCAGACACCTGTATGCGCTTCGGCCCCACCTGTCTGGGCTACAAGCTGTCCACAGGTTGTCGGGACTCTCTTGGACTTCATGGGATCCCTAGAAAATATGAGAGGCGGGCATGTGAGTCATGGGGAAGCCTGGAGAGGGGCAGCCAGCAACACTGTGGAGGAAGCAGCAGCCCCGGATTGGCTAAAAGAAGAGATGGCTTGGGGCTCGGAGGAAAGTTTGGAGGCTGAGCACGAGGCATGGAGCCACTGGACCGCCAGGAGGGGAGAGGCAAAGGACCGGAACAGGTATTCCTGCAGGGAACATATACGAATGGCCGAAACAGCCCATTAGAAGATGTTCCGCATCAGTGGTCATTAAGGAAATGCAAACAAAACCACAATGAGGTAATTACTTTGTACCCACGCGGATGGTTCTGTTCAAAAAGACAGACGATAACGAACACTGGTGAGGACGTGGAGACACTGGAACCCTCGCGTGTTGCTGGCGAGAATGCAACATGGTGTGGCCACTTGGGAAAACGGTCTGGAAATTCTTAAAAAATAAACTTATGACTCAGCAGTTCCACCCCTCAGTATGTACCCGAGAGAATTTAAAACACGTGTCCACACAAACACTAACAAATGTTTCTGGTATCGTTATTCATACTAGCTAAAAAGTGGAAATAACTCTAATGCCCATCACTGGATGCATGGACAAACAAAACAAGAGAATGTTATCAGCCACATCGGAAGTATCGGGGTGAGTTGCCACACGGATGAACCCTGGAAACATTAAGCTGAGTGAAGAAGCCAGTTACAGAAGACCACATGCTGTTCAATCCTGCTTGTATGAAGGGTTCGGACTGGGAAATTCACAGACACAGGGCGACAGCACCTGGTACCAGCAAGGCAGCTGCTGATGGACGTCGGGTTTCTTTGGGGTCACGAAAAGTCCTGAAACGAGGCAGTGGTGGTGATGGCTGTGCAGCCCTGTGAATGCACTAACAACTATCGACTTGCACACTTTGAAACGGTGAACTGCGCTGTATGTGAATTAAGTCTCGATTTAAAATATGACTGGAAGTCTGCGTTCTACTTTAGAAATTGCAACCTGGGATCCACCCCCCCAGCCCTGAATTCCTCATTCTTTCCCCACTCTTGGCTTTTTCTGCACCTCTAGCCTCCTCACCTGCACCCATGGGACTATCCCTTGTCACGTGTTGTACCCGGGAAAGCTCTGTCCGTGCCCCCCAAAGCAGCCACCCCTCGGCCACCTCTCCGACCTAGACTTCAGGTAGGCTCCACAGTGGGCTCAGGGACATTTGAGCAGGGACTTCTGGAACTTGGGCACCTGGAGTGTGCGGGGCGTCCAGGTGGGCCGTTCTCTTGCCCTGTGCAAGAGACGCAGCTGACGAAAGGCCCTCGGAGTCCCCCTGGAGCATGTCAGGTGAGCACCCTTGACCCAGCGGTGCAGAGGTCAAGGGGTCATAATGTATTTGTCAATAACATGCCAGCAAGGAGAATGGGTGCTGGATCTCAAAAAATCTGGAGCGAGCTGGACAGCCATTCTCCAGAAGAGTCTACTGTCTTGACGCCCAGGGGACAGAGCCAAGCACATGGGGAGGAACTGTGAGAAAGAAGCCAGATCCCTCGCAAATAAAAATCTAGGAACGGCAAATCACGGAACTTTTGTTTTGAGCAGAGGATGTGGGCGGGAAGAGATGAAAGCAAAAACCACTCTGAGGTATCGTCCTCTCCCTCTTGTGTAGAGAGAGGGTCAGGGCTGGGGAGGCTGTGCCCCTGTGAACTTGAGGCTGACGTCCAACATCACAGGAAATGCATTCGCAGGGCCTGGGGGAGGTGGGGCCCAGAGGAGGCCCGCCCAGCCCTTCCTCTGGGAGTCAGAGCCCACCCTGTGGTGGCAGCTGCCACGTTGGCCCAAGGAGGACACGCTGAAGGGCTGTCACGGGGTTTGCATCAGCTCCACTGCCAGGAGGAGCCGCCTGGAGCACTCCGAGCTGGTGGGCCGTGCCTGTGCCCCCCTGTCTTCCACCCTGTCGGTGCGACCTTCCACCCAGATTCAGCTGCTGGTGGCTTGACCTTAGCACCCAATCCACCTGAGTTTGAATTGCTGCCCAGTCCCTGGCCTCAATTTTTCTCATCCTCAAAAAGGCGAAAAACGGTAGCTAACATGGGCTGCTGTGAGCTCTGAGAGGGATGTTGTGTGTGAGCCTCTTCGCCCACATTCTGGGCCCCGTTAAATATGGGACAGTTGGCCCTGGCTGCTGTGGCTCAGTGGACTGAGTACCGGCCTGCAAACCAAAGGGTCACTGGTTCAATTCCCAGTCAGGGCATATGCCTCCGCTGTAAGCCAGGCCCCCTGCTAGGGGGTGCACGAGAGGCAACCACATACTGATGTATTTCTCCCTTTCTCCCTCCTTCCCCTCTCTCTAAAAAATAAATAACAAATAAATAAAATCTTTAAAAAATAAACACGGAACAGTTGGTGATGGGCAGGACCACGACCACATGGAGGACGGGGTGGGGACAGGGTTGGGTCCACTGCTGAGCCCTTGCTGAGTGGCCACAAGCACAGCGGCATGAAAGTGGGACTCCTAAGTCTCGTCCCCGAGGGGTGCACTGGCCACTAGACTACTGATAGAGAAATCTACCTTAGGAAGGGGAAGCCAGTCCCTTAATGAATGCAAATTAATGGTGTGAACAAGGTTCTGAGGGCAGGGGGCAGATTTTAAAGTATCTACTTTGGAGAATGGCTTCCAGGTATTTCTTTCCTAATGCAAAGCTGACTCTAATCACTCAGAGAGCTCCTGAAAAGACCTGGGTAGGAGGGCAGGGGTGTTCTGCATCCGTTGCTTGCAAACACTTTCTTCTCAAAGTGCTTTGTCTCGATGTCTCCTCTGCGCTGCCCTCCCCTCCCCGCTGTCCCTGGTAGTTTTGCAGGCGCTAGAGCTCAGCTCCTGTCAGCCTCCACCCAGCTGCTGCCCCACCCTCAACACACACAATAGAGGGGGGGCTGACCTTGGGCTCCCTCCAGTTCTGTCACTGGTTCCATCCCTGGGGATGGCGCTTGAGGCCAGGGGTGGGGTTGGAAACGGTACAAAAAATTTAGGAACTCAGATGGGTCAACATTTCGCTCTTCTTTCTAAACTACCTCCCATTCACAGTTTGGGCCAAACGCTATTTTTGTAACACTTAGCATGAAGCAGGAATGATGAATTGTTGAATGCCGGGACACATCATGGGGAGGGACAGTGTCGGGACAAAGGCCGCTGGTGTGATTTATGGGGACGCTTTGTGCTCTCTCTCTCCTCCCGGCATTGCTTCAACTCTCCCTCACTTCTCTCAGATGCTCTTGCCCACTTAGTGCTTAGTCTTACTCCTACCTTTCCAAAGTGTGTTTTATAATGAATAACTTTCTCTCCAATGGCACACTCGCTCTTAAGAAGCTGACGACCCATTCAACAGCATTTCTGCATTCAGCGCCTACCACGCATCCTTCATTTCCATAGAGGAGATGAAGGTGAGGTGCCAACCGGCCTGGGGTCAAGGACCCCCCAGTGGTAGGGGACACAGACTGTGGTCAACCTGCCTCGGATCCACGGCAGGTTAGGGAGCCCCCACCCTGAACCACAAGCACAGACAGAGATTGTGTGGGTGCTGGGCCAGCCTTTCGGAGAACCCCTCAGGGCAGCAGGGTGACTCACCCTTCCCTGGTGGGGCCCCTTCATCTAGCACCTAATTAAAGGCATTATTAACTAGGGTAGTGGCTTTGGAGCCACGCTGTCTGGGTTTGAATCGTACGGCTGCTACAAGCCATTGGGGTGACCTGGGGAAATTTACTTAACTGGATTGAGAAGAGAGCTATCTCACTAGGTAACTGTGAAGATTATTTGGAATGCTTTATGTAAAGTGATTATGGGAATTAGCTTCAATAATATTAGCAATATGGAGAAGCTGATATAACGACAACGATACTATCTCAGGCCCAACCCAGGAAGGTGTTCATGGCCCAGGATGAGACTCCCCAGCGGGAGGGTGTCTGGGCTTCCTGTGAGCATAGACCCGAGCAGTGGAGACCGAGGAGCCAGCGCCAGCCCAGGGGGCGGCGGGACCTGGGTGCGGAAGACAGGCACTGGGCTGACCAACTGGTGTGCAGATGCAAGTTGTCTGTTCCCAGAATGGCTGTGAGTGGGGACCAGGCACAAAGGACGTTGGGGACATGGGTCAAAATTGACCACGCCAACCCGTGACCAGGCAGAAGGACCCGATGAGCCCAAAAGCTACTCACAGAGGCCTGGAGTAGGAGACGCCCCTCAGGTACTGGTGCTCTGAGGCCCAGGGAGGAGGGGACGAGGGGACACACCTGAGGAGCACACCTGGGGGGAGAGTGCCCCTGGGGGCCACATCCGGAGCGGAGCACACCTGGAGGGCACACCTGGAGGGCACACCTGGAGGCCACATCAGCACAGCAGGTCAGGCTGGTGTTCCACAGAGCCCTGGGCTGGGCTCCCGGTGGCCTGGGGTCAGGGAGAACCTCTCTCTGCAGGTGCCACACAGCATCATGGTGGCTAGGGAGGGACAGAGGACCTGGGGCACTGGGTCTCACAGTCAGCAAACCTCCAGCAAAGTCCCTGCTGGCAGGAAGTCTCATCCCATGGAAAAGAGAGAAACGACACAAATGAGGCCACCGTCGACAAGAAGCTGCCAGGGGCTCCCCTTTGTGAAAGTCCATGGTGCATTACATTTGTGAAGGCCCGACGGTGTTATGATTGTGAACTTGGCTCCCGGAGCGAGGTCGTCTGAAGTCCAGGTCAGCTCTGCCATGTGTGTACCGTGGTCTTTCAGCAGAACCCCGGGAGGGAAACAGGAGATGGGGGCGCGCCAAAGAACAGCGGGGTATGGCAGCCTCCCCAGCAGCAGGATCCTAGAGCAAACCTCATGGGCGCAGGGATGGGGCAGTCTTAAGGGGATACCCTGAGCCCCAGGTTAGCAGAGACGGCCCGAGGGGCACAATCTGGGTGAGTGCCACAACCAGCCAGAAGATCTGTGTCCAGGGGCACCAGCCACACTCACCTCTAGCCCAGAAGGGCAGATGGGCCTGAGCGCAGCCCCAGGGGCTGGGCATCGCCTGCCACCCCGACGCTGGCCCGGTGGAGTTAAAGGAGCAGCGCTGGCGTGCTGCCTGCCCACGTCATCCCCTGGCTGCTCCCCATCTGTCTGTGCGTTGNGTATGTACCGTGGTCTTTCAGCAGAACCCCGGGAGGGAAACAGGAGATGGGGGTGCTCCAAAGAACAGCGGGGTATGGCAGCCTCCCCGGCAGCAGGATCCTAGAGCAAACCTCATGGGCGCAGGGATGGGGCAGTCTTAAGGGGATACCCTGAGCCCCAGGTTAGCAGAGACGGCCTGAGGGGCACAATCTGGGTGAGTGCCACGACCAGCCAGAAGATCTGTGTCCAGGGGCACCAGCCACACCCACCTCTAGCCCAGAAGGGCAGATGGGCCTGAGCGCAGCCCCAGGGGCTGGGTATCGCCTGCCACCCCGACGCTGGCCCGGTGGAGTTAAAGGAGCAGCGCTGGCGTGCTGCCTGCCCACGTCATCCCCTGGCTGCTCCCCATCTGTCTGTGCGTTGGAGACGGCCAGGAATTAAGAAAAAAGATGAATGCTGTTGGCCTGGTGTATTTATAGATGCCACTTCCACGGACACCCAGCAGGTAGTAAATCTGCCCAAAACCATATTTAATAACACCTAGCAAAACCCAATTGACTCACCTGCCAACCACGGAAAAGTCGATTGCTTTGTCCGAGGAGCCCCATTCATGGAGGGCCATTGTAACGGCCCTAGACATCAGAAACCATTTCCCTTTTTTTTTTTTTTGATAAAAATGGTGCATTGAAAGTGAGCCATAAAATAGCCTAGGAGCAACATGCCTGCTGTTAATAATAGTGCTAGATTACTTTATTTGTCGTCTCCTCCAGATCTGTCTACCTTGGTAGCTGGCATCGTTCCTGAATTTTTAACAGGAGCACTTGCAGGGGAGAGATGGAAGGCAAATAACCACACAGGCTTGGAAAGGAAGACACGGAGAGCCAAGTCCTTCCTTCCCGGCTGTTAAAACAAGGTGTCTGGCCCTCGCCCTGCGGGCAGATGTTAGCTTTCTGGATCACGTCTTCTTATTGTGGAGTGACTGGACTGTTAGGTTTCGGTGGGCCTTTCTGCTCCAGGAGCTTCTAGCTCAGTGACTAGACGGATCAGAATGAAATGGTGGGGAAGCTTTACTCCACTTCGCCGAATTCCGCTGTGTCTGTCTAGCCTTCTCTCTGCCTTTGGCCTCTCTCACCAACCAGCTGCTGGGTCCCGAGAACATGCCCGAAGCCCTCCAGTGGCTTTCTTTCAGGATGCCAACGCGCTTTGACACGAGAACTAGGAACAGGAGGCTGGAGCACTGGAGAGGAGGCAAGCAACGCTGTTGGCTGGACAACGTAGCGTCTGTTTTGCTGCCCCTTGCATCATTTCCTTTGATGAATCAGCATTAATTCTTCCAAGGGGGTGACAATCTTTCTGCTCTGGACAGAGCAGCACGGCTGGTATGACTGAGAATGTCCTGCATCTCTTGGGTGACAAAGCTTGAGATGTTGCCGAGGGAGGACCTGGGCCCCAGAACTGCCAGGAGAGAAGGAGCTCTGTGTCCAGTTCCACTGCAGGTACAAGTGGCCAGAGAAGCAGGCTCTCGCCTAGGGATGTGGACTGTGTCAACACCGGGCCTGAGCGCAGAGCGCTGAGATCCTGTCTGCAAACAGCAACCACTCACAAGGAGTGCGCGATCAGAGCGCTGCCCTTCCTTCCCCCGGTTGTGGATGTGACCGAGGCTTGTTTCCCTGGCCGGACAGGGTCTCCTCGAATCCCTGCACAGTTGTGAACAAGACGATGTTGACTGCACAGGCCTCGCTCTGCCCAAACAGTAGGAGCCACGGTTCACTCCGTGTTCTCGAGTCCTTTGCAGTGTTTCTCGGACTAGGCTGGAGGCTGTGTTTTCTGACGTCAGAATGCTTAAGAATATCGTTTTCTATAATTTGTGTTGCCGTTTTGCTAATGCTGTAACAAAGTCAACGTACATGTGTTCTGGGGTCCTCAGAAGACACCGCCTGGTTTCTGGGTCGCACCTGGCCCACAGTCAGGAACTGACTGTGTATTTGTTCCCCTCGCTGTACCAGGTATCTCCCATTCTTCGTATTTTCAAATGCATGCATTCACTTTATCGGCATAGCGATGCTGCAACATGGGTTCTGCTATTGTCTGCGTCTTGCAGAGCAAACAGGCATAGGGAGCCAGGGAGCTGTCCAGGGAGCTGTCCAGGGAGCTGCCCCGTTTTGCACGGCTGGGAAGCTGGGGCTGGGCCAGAGGGCCGTCTGGCTTCAGAGCTGGGAGCTCCTAACTGCTTTGCTGTCTCGCCCCTCTGACTGGCAGTGCCCTCACACAGTGCTTCTCCAATGGGGCTCCAAAGAAACCAGGCTGATGGGTGTATAGTCAAGAACTATAGAGTGTGGGGGCGACTTTTCCTGCAAGCCCTCCTGTCTGCCACGGATGAAAGTAAACACTACCAAGACACGATCTGCTCGGGGAGGAGAGGTGGCCAATCCCTGAAAAGGGAAGGGCCTTGAGAAGTGGCCAGTTTCTCAGGCCTTGAGCCCCCTCCTCCAGGGGCTTTTATTGGATTGTAATACACAGGAATACAGGGTGGCAAGGATCAAACGGTAGATAACATTTTAAAGAAATATGAGGACTTAGTCTGAGTTAGAGTCTGTCAGGAAAGGGGTTTTGCAGAAACGTTAGTGTTTCCTGCTGGGACCCTTAACATATGAATGAAAACACTCTTAGCAGAGCAGGTTTCACTGCTTTTTCGGGAAGTCTTTGTGGTGCCAGATTTTCCCCCAGGACACCCAGGACACCCTAGATTTTTCTCCTTGCCTCTAGCAAGGCAAGGAGCTGCACCTCTGCCCATCAGGCATTCAGGCTTAAGGGGATTAAAGCCAGGAAGCACTTCTCCCAGAGAACATGGGAACTCAGGCTGTGTCACATAGCCGGGGGGCAAGAGTCCATCACTCCCTCTTCGTTGCAGCCCCCCGAGTCCTTCCTTGATGGCCTCCCAAGTGATCGTGTCTGGCTTAGGTTTCCCCTCACTGTGAGGAGACTTACCTGTTATCAACACAGACCAAGCTTTGGGGGCAGGGAGAGGAAACTGAGGCAGCATTCACTACCAGAGACAAGCCTTGTCTCCTGCAGCTCGCATTCCGGAGGTCACTTGCTCATCCTTAGCCATGGTGGGTAGAGTTACAATTCCTGAAACCGGGCTGAGTGGTCCACAACAATAGAGTTACTAAGTTACTAAGTTATTTGTATTATTTTTCTCAAAAACAAATTTGTATGTTCCTTACATTCACAAAAGCACCAGCTTTGGAATAACACCATGTTCAGTACAAACCTAACAAGGCTCTTACTGGTTATGTGAACTTAGGGGCCTTTCTTTACGTCACTGGCCTGATCCCCGCCTCACGGTGCTGGGTCCCTGCCCTCCCTCGTGATTTTACTCAGAGTCTCGGTGGGAGTCAGGTCAGAGTTGGGCGAGAGGACACACGTGCAGCCCGTGGCTCACGACGCTCGGGGAGGCTGCTTCTTTTCCCTCCGCCAACGCCCGCTGTCGGCTGGGTGCAGGCCCTGGGCTGGTAGGGGCAGAGGCAGCACTGTGTCGCTCCACAGGGCGGACCGTTGGCGTGGGGGGGGCGGCGATCGCGCGTGGGTCAGATCGTCCAGGAGAGACAAGAGTCGTGAGGATGTCACGAGGCTAAAGACGAGAGCAAGGATCAGAGAGCCTATTCTCCTGGGCAGCAAGAGACACAGTCCCAAGTTGGGTCTGCCACAGCCTCGCGGCATGGTCTGGGCTCGGGCTGAGCCTGTTTTTGTCTATAAAATGAGAGAACTGTAGTAGATGAGTAGTTTTCAATTTTTAAGACAAAGAACCCTTTCATTAACAAAATGTGTGTCCAGGAAGGATATTAATTTCAAATAAGCCCAAGCGCAAGCCCCGAAGGCGTATTAGCGTGACACCTCGACCAGTTTCTAGTGGCTGTCTGCGATGGGAGGGAGGGAAGAAGTCACGGCAGGAGAAGTCGGTGATGAACTAGCCAGGTCTGCCAGGGCCGCTGAGGGCAGACAGGCCTCTCGGTTAAAATCATCCTGTCTGGAAGATAAATACGATAAACAGAAGAAAGGAAACATTCCAGGTGCAACCAGAGTTAGCAAACCATCCTTCTAGCCTTTCTGAGTCTCTATGATGCTAGATCGTGGAGGTGAAGAAAGAAAAACACTACAGTTAAGGCTTTGAAAAGAATTTGATAGTTAATTAATAAAAATCGCCCCAACTAAACTCCTAGCAGATAAGATCAGACTAATATCATTTGCCTGGGAACATGAACAGCTACTGCAATGTGATTTTTGCCTCAAGTCTCCTGTAACCAAGAATCGAGGAATAGATTGGGCCTCCAGGACACAGGGATGAGCACCGATCTTCATATTCGGCTTTGGAAAGCCCAGCCTCTCTTGCAGGCACCTTCTTCATGTAATTTACCATTCTGTGGGACATTTTAATTGCCTTTTCCTAAGGGATGAATAATACCCCACTGTATAGCTCCAAGAGCAAAACACGGCCACAGCTGGGCGAGATGCTTAGCAACTTTTTGCTGATGGGAAGGGCTTTGCCGGACTCAGCAGTTTGGGGCAGTAGAAATCCATCATTGTGCTTGCAAGGGGCCCCCACCAAGGATGGGGATTGTCCTTCAGCAGAGAAAGAAATGCCCTTCGTGAAAGTCCTGGGGAGAGATCTGCAGGATCTGCGAGATCGGCTCTTTCAGAAGCTGGGACAAGTTCCTGGCCCCGGATATAAAATATTGTTTAAGGGAATTTGGGAAAGATGTGGGGGAAATAACCCTCAGTAGCTATCTTCAGATAGTCACAACTATATTTTATCAGAAAAGAAACAAAAGCCATAGATGAATAACAGTTAACAAAGAAAGTGCATCATTTCTGCGTATACCTGAAACACAATGTTAGAGAATGCCACTCCCTTTATTAAGTGATTTTCAGTGTCTATCTGAAGCTACCCCTCTTGGCTGAACTGGACAAATTTAATGATGTGATGAGTGTATGTGGGACCAAAAGGCATTAACGTGTAAAAAAAATTACACAGAAAACAAAGAAAAATTCTAACATTGGTGATGTCTTCCTGGGTAACCCAAAACCGTGGGCATGTCACCCCAGCAAAACAAAGATCCTAGTGCTCTTATGGATTGAAGGGGAGAAATTGTAAGTAACAATGAATCAAACGATTGAAGCCAGTGTTTTTAAGTATGTAGGTCACAGGGTATTTGCAAAAGGCCCACAAATATATGGTGACCTTGAAGGCTGAAAACTGGCCCTGTCTTGTAAATAGATGCCACTATTTTCAAGGACGTGCCAATGTCATTGCCGGCAGGCAGGCGCGAAGCCCTCAGGGAATCCACGCTTCCGAGTTGCCTTTCTCCACACCTGAGATGCTGTGCTCTCATCCAGAGATTCGGTCTCACTCACTCAGCACGTGGAAGGATGCTCGAGCCAGAACCACCTCGGAACACCCCTTCGCAACCACCAGAGTGGCTACAACAACAAAGAGACAGTAGCACTTGTCGTCCGGGCCGCAGAGAAAGCAGAACCCCTGCAGGCAGCGGGGAGACTGTGAAGCAGTGCGCAGCCCTGAGAAACCTCAGAAAGGCTCAAGGTGGAGGGACCACGTGACCTGGCGATTGCACTCCGGGTGACATACTCAAGAGAAATGAAAACACATGTCCGTCTGTTCATTGGCGCTCGCGGCAGCGTTCTTTGTGACAGCTACACCTGGAAAGAATCCCCAAACTCCGTCCACTGGTGAACAGATAAATAAACCATGGTGTGTGCGTCCAATAGGATATTATACAGCAATTAGAAAAAGAAGTAAAAGAAAAACAGATGAAGCACTTATACAGGCCACAGCCTGGATGAACCTGGAGAACATCACATTAAGTGAAAGAAGCCAGACTTAAAAGACCACATAGTGTGTGGTTCTGTTTATACAAAAAGCCCAAAACAGGCAAATCCATACAGATAAAAAATAGTTATTGCCCAGGACCAGGGAGCTCTGGGGGAAAGAGTAACTACTACTGGGCGCGGGGTTCTCTGGGAGCAATGAAAGTGCTCCAGAATCGACTGCGCTAACGCTGGCACACACTTGTGACTATGCTAACAACCATTGGATTGCCTGCTTTACTTGGGTAAATTATGTGACATGTGAATTGTACTTCAATTATATAAGAAAAAGAAATAACCTGGAAAAAACCTAGACTATAAGTGCCTAAACCACATAAATAGAATGATGAACCAATGAATTAAAAAAAAATAGAGGCCAGAAACATACTATTAATTCAATATGTGATGAAATTGTCATTCCGAATCAGGGTTGAAATTTCAGGAATTAATAAATTATGACAAAAAGTTAACTATTCATCTGCAAAAAAAGAATATAGGTAAACATTGCACTCACAATATGTACGAACATAAATTCCAAATGGGCTAAGGTGTGAGTGGGCAGAATAATATACAAATGTTTTTTAAAAAATAAACAATGATGACACATGGGTGAACTTCCTAAATAAGAAATAGGATTTAAGTATTCCAAAGACCAAGGCAGGCAGTTCTGATTATCTGAAAATCAAAACCATCTGTAATCAATTAATATAAAATGTAAAAATAAGCAAGACCATAAAAATACTACCACAGACAAATGTTTAATGAACAGAATGTAGAAGTTCCTATACATTAATACTTTTTCTTAAAAAATCAATAATTTTGGAAAAGATATGAGCAGGTAATTAACTGATAAAGTATTTCATATGTCTAGTAAACACTGGAAAATGTACTCATGGACATTAACATGAACAACAATTTTTTACCTACACAGTCAGCTCAGGCTTGTGCTGGGAGAGGGGGCTCCTAGCCGTGGACGGTCGCAGCCAAACACCTCTGAGCAGACCACGGCCCTTCTCGGTGCTGAGTCTGAACCCTGCCTCAGTGTTTGCCAGCCCCTCCCGCTCGTCCCTCTGTTTGAGTCACTGGTGGCTGTCACTCCTGGGACACTCCCCAGGCACACGCTCTCGGATGTTATATTTCCACAAACTGATGTAAAATTAGCGGAGAAGCACACCCCTCCATCCAGGAACCCTTCCTGCCTCTGGGGCCAACTCCACGAGCCACTGGCGGGCTGCTGCTTCGGTGGGTGGCTGGGGTGGAATTCCTTCACTCACACATTCATTCACGGATTCCTCGTTCAGCAGGTGTTTACGATACGTCTCCTCTCTGACAAGTACTAGACCAGGCACCAGGCACATGGTGTGAGCAGGAGTCACGTCTCGGTCTCCTGGGGCCTGTGGGGTGCTGAGGAGGTGGCTGTAGAAGAACGTCTCCCTGTGACGGAAGCCTTGTCAAAGCCAACACAGGGAGCCATGAGGACGTAGGAGGGAGCAGCCCCATCTGGGGGACCAGGGACATCTGTTCTTAGGAGGTGAGGCTGATGGTGCAGGACAGTGGCAGGAATCAGTCAAACTGGATAGGGAGGCCGTCTCAAGGCAGGGGAGAGAATGTGTGGGGCCCAGACCCACACAGGGGCGGGGCCAGGCAGCGGGATGAAGGCCTAGGAGGGCTGGGCTGAGTGACAGGAGTGGGGGAGGGGCCTGGGGCCAAAGCACGTGGGGGTGGGAGGGTGGGGAGCAGTGGGTGGAGGTAAAACAGGGGACACAGAGTCACAGACTTCCGTCACAGACTTCCAGCGGGCAGCTGAAATGACCACAACGGTATCTTAAAAGCTCTCACTCCCCCAGCTCCTTGAAGGATAAATTGGAAAGAAGGAGAGGGCGCAGGGCGAAGGCACTGGGGGGACTCCTGAACAGAGAGGGTAGCCACTGGACTGGGAGGGTGGGGCAGAGTCAAGGTCAGAGAAGAGTCAAAGAAATCGATGGATTTGAAATCTGCTTTGAAGGCTGAGTTGGAAGACTGGGATTATGTGGAAGGGGAAGGAGGGATGTCACAGTTCCTGAGACAGGAAACAGTCAGAGTGAGCGGAGCTGGCTCAGTGTGGGGCATGGGGTGGGGCATGGGGTGGGGCATGGGGTGGAGCTGGAGCTCAGGAGATGCCCGCACAGAGATGCCAGGACCCCACCTGGAGAAGGGGCCTGCGCCAGAGTCAGGGCCCGCTCTACCCGGCGTTCATGGGCAGCCTCCGCCAGGCTGCTGGCAGGCAAACTCTGTCCCACGGAGACTCCTAGGTAGTGTACTTCCTCTCTCCTCTGTCACCATGGTGCCATGACAGTCCCAATGCAAACGATGGTTGGCGAATAACGCATCTTGGACACGCATGGTTATCTTTGGCATTTTCTGAAACGGGGACGCTTCACGTCTCAGTCCTCGCACGACCACGCCACCGCAATGGTGGCACACGCCCCTCTGTGCTCACCTCTGCGCTCCTGGAACCTGCCCCTGGGAGTGAGTGCTCGGTGATTGCTCTCTGGCTGCCTCAACGGGACAGGTTTATAATTAGGACCCAGTCTGGGACTTACAATGCCTGTGAGCGTCGCTCTTATAATTAATAGTGACATCTCTGAAAATGGCTGATCAAAAGCCATCTGCTCAGAGTTGCACCATCTAGGAAGCCGTGTGCCTGTGGGTGGAGCGAGCCTTCACAGTTTCAGCAGAGAGGGCACAGAGTGGGGGCAGAGGGGACAGAGCTCAGACCCCCCATTCCAGATGGTGCCCGTTACCAGTGCACCTCTTCCCATTCCCTCCGAGCCGACCAGGGGAGGCAGGGAGACCTAGAGCCCCAAGGAACTGGCTCAAGGAGCCCATCCCCTCCTTGGGGGGCAGGGGGGAGCTTGGTTCCAGGAATTAGCGTGTACAATGACTAACATGGCTCTGACACAGAGAATTCTCGGAGCTTCTGTCTGTTTTTCCTGCTGGTGCCCGCGTTGACAGGCTGCCAAGGTTTAGATGAGCTGTCAGACTCTCCCCTGCCCCCCTACCCTGCCACACTGCCCCCCCCCCCCACTGTGCATTGATTTAGTTGAAGTTCCCGGGCCCGAGGAAACCTCTGGCTGATGCACATCCACTCCGACAGGCCTCGCTGTGGGACCAGCAGCTTCTCCACTGGGCCCGTCTTCACGCCCTTAAACTGCGCCCGTATGGCCTGAGCACGCAGTGCCGAAGGGCCTGGGCACAGCCCAGCCTCGCCCACAGGGCCGGGTGGCTCAGCAGACGCTCCCAGGGCCACCTGGAGCAGAGGAAGCACTGAGGGTGGAAGTGTGGCCAAGGTGGGGTGTGGGGGAGGGCAGGAGGCAGACTGGGGCACCTGTCCTTTGATGCTCCAGATGCTACTCAGTGGCCCCACGGCTGCAGGCCAGTGACAAGCACGCTCGCTCTGCACAGAGACAAAAGGGCTTCTGTCCGTCCCGAGGTTCTGGTTTGGATGGACGTGCCTAACTACCCCAGAAGGAAGTGATTCCCAGTGTCCTGGGGAGACCACAGTGTGCCCCTGGCATTGGCCTTGGCCTGAGGCTGTTGGGAGAAAAGGGGCCTCCTGCTGGGGCCGTGACTGGGAGGAGAGTGGTCAGCTTCTGTCCTGGCAGAGTTCCCAAGTCCTGCCCCTGCCCTTTCCTGGACTCGTCTTCCACACGGCACCCTCATGTCCGAGGCTCTCTCCGCCGGTCACACTTCCTTTCCCTTGGAGACACCCCCAGAGCAGCTGCAGAGCCAAGAGTGTGGCTCACAGGCTGGCCCACGTTGGCGGGTCTGAGGTGGGGCTGCAGGGACGGAGCACAGAGCTCTGTGTGTGGAGGGAAGGCCACACGCAGGCTGGGGGGATGTGGTCTAGGGAAGGCAAGTGGTCACACAGGTTTGTCACCTCCAGGTGGCATCGGGGTGGGTGAATTGACCACCGTCCCCAATCTCTAGCCTCTATCTTGTTTCCTCCGGTCCAAGAACCACTTGGACTGAAGATGCTAACTCACCCTGGCGAAGCTCATGAGAAAAATCAGGTACACGGGCAGAATCCCAGCGTTCCATTGTAGAATGGGAATGTAACTGTCAGGTGGACCGGATGTTCACAGGAGCCTGGCCATGAACTTTCCCTCCCTGTGGGTCAGTTACGTGGGAGGCCAAGTAGGGCAATGCTGTCTGGTGACCGCAGTCCTAGAGCAGCATGGGGACACGCGGGTAGATGGTTCGAGGGCACTCAGAGTCTGTTTTAACAAAGCATGGTAAGATGCACAGACATAGAAGTGACTGTCATAAAGGAAGAGGCTTTTATCCTCATGGATCCCTAGAAACGGGATGCACAGCCCGTCACACCGAGCCACACGCTGAGGCTCCGGGGTCAGGCACCAGCAGGGAGGGCAGGGAAAAAACGAGGGGGCGAAGCTCTACTGTGATTGTCATGATGAAGAACGGGCAGGCAGACTCAGGATGAGCTGGTGGGAGTGTTCAGGGCTCTGGGACGAGGGCTGACCCTGGTTGTCTTGTACCTGCTGCCCTGGGTGACTTGGGCAGGGGCACAGTGGCCCTGAGTAGAGGACCATAGAGGATGCACTGGGGTGTTGACTCTGGATTGTTCAGTTTGTATGAAAAGCCACATTGTCATTGAGTTGTTTGTCTTCCTTAGAAACTGGCTGACCCTGGGGAGGGGGTTCCTACAAGGCGTTGCCAAGGTCCTCAGACATCGAAGCATCAGAACACAGAATGAGAAAGCAGGGCTCATGCAATATATAATTTATATCTGTGTGCACGTGAGTGAGTGACTTGTCTGGGCTTATTTCCCAAACATGTTGAATGCCCACTGTGTCTCGGGCCCTGGCAACCAGTTGTGCATCCTGTCCTCGCCCTGTTGGGGATCAAAGGTGAGCATCAGGCTATAAAAGCCCAGGGCACCCACATCCAAAGTAAAGGCAGAGCTGGTAGGCCGATGGGGGGTGGCCGCTGGCCCGCCTGCCCTCCCTTCTCCGCAGAGCTCGGAAGCTGCTGCCAGCACCGGATTCTTCTTCTCCGATTCTCTGCACCTGTCCTGCAGGGTCTGATGACCACAGTCCCTGTCTGGTCCCGTTGATACATCTTATTAAGGCCACAGACCCCTCTCTGGCCCGGGAACCTTTCGGGTTCTTGCAAGTGACTGTAGCTCCGACCCTGATTTCATGATCTGAGGGCATTTTTCCAAGAACCACGTTCAGCGGCTTCCACACTCTCCAAGAATGAAAAATTGGTGACTAATCGCCATGTGTGATTTCTTAGGGAATGTTGTCCCTGAACTGTACCAATTTCCACTGTCCTAGACTGGCCTTTATCACATTGCTCAAGTGTGCCTCTCAGAGGGGACAGAAGAGAAGGGTTGAGATGAAAGCTCCCTCATTGGGGCCTGCAGATTCCGGGAATGTTCCAGGGAGGCCATGTGACCCCATGGAGATCACACAGGATTATACGGTCACCTGATAGATGAGGACCCCAGTGCTGAGCAGAATGGCCGGGGCAGTGAGGCCCGCAGCCCAGAATCGGCAGGGGCCATGTAGGGAGCAGGTCCATTCCCAAAGCGAGAAGGGGTCATGGCTGGCCACTCCATGCAAAACAGAGGTGTTTGGCTATAAAAGTGGGGGTGTCCTTTGTGGGGTCAGCCTCATACCAGCAGTGAGCCCCACCCTTCCTTACCTTCCCCATCCATCTTCCAAGACCCGGTCAGCACCCCAAAACCGTGGGTGCACAAAGCCCGCCGGCACCCGGAGTCCTCGAAGCTCTGTGCTTGCCCTCACTTGAAACTGGGAGACAGCCTTCCAGCTGTGCATATGGCCACCGCAGGAACTCGGGTCGGCGTGGACGCCAGCGTCTCTGTCACAGGGACTGAAGTTCTTACGTGAATGCCGCCAGCTACAGCCGTGGTAATAGAGATAATTATTTGATAGGATTTACTGTTTGTGCAGAGTACGACACTAAGGATTTAAAACACATTTTCTCTGAGTTCTCACAGCAAAGCTATAAACCAGGAAATTATTGTCCCAGTTTAGTGATGTGGAAACTGAGGCCCAGAATTTGATTCTTGCACATTTCACCTTTTGCCCTGGGGCCAGTGAACATCTAAAATCCTGGTGGGGTCGATCTGTGCAGGGTTGGGGCTGCTCTGGCCCAGGGCAGTAGAGGTCTGAGCTGCCCTGGCTGAACGTGTTTCTGTGTTAACTTGGTGGACAGAAAACTGACTTTCTTCCAGCCCCCGTGCCACGGTTTTGCTGTCATTAGCTCGCAGGGGCCACCCCATCAGTCACACTTTCTTTCAGTGTGGACCATCGGTGGTTTCCGTCTCACTGTTCTAGTCCCAGGTACAGAAAGGCTGCCACCGGCCAGTACCTGCCCAGTTAGGGCTGGGCTGCTTTGCCCACAAATTCCAGACGTGAGAGCCAAAGGGGCCACAGGAAGCGGAGTCAAGCAGAAATCACGAGGGCAGTCTGGGGACGGCAACGCAAACCCACATCAGCAGGCCACGTACATGGGAGACGGAGACTCAGGGATCCCGAAGAGGGGGTGTAGCTGATCTAACCCGACAGCACCCCCACTGTACCAGCCCCACTTTATACCTGGGCAGCTCAGACCCAAGGGGAGCGGCTTGTACCCCGGGTGGTCATTCAGGCTGAAATACAGAAAGCCAGATTCTCCTACCCGCCCAGAGAATCCAAGGCAGGAGGCAAGACAAGGAGCAACAATAAGGGCCAGGCTGGGAGTCACATAGGAGCCAAGTCAAGACCAACAGCCAAGGTCAGAGTTCAAAGCCAGAGGCCACAGGCCTAACTGGGGATGGCCACCAGGATGTGAACATGCAGACAGGGACAGCATGGGAAGGCTGACATTGGGCCCCCCGGGTCACCTGCCTCTGTGACAGAGCTGATTAGCACACTGTGTCTGGGCAGCAGATGGACACATGGCCCTGGGCAGTGTGCAGTGTGCAGTGTGTGACCAGGCCTAGCGGGCCCTGAAATCCAGTCCGGGTGCTGCGTGCTTAGCCGTGGGCTTGGCCTGGAAAGGGGGACCTCTGCCAAAGGGTCCGCCGAGAGGGGCACCTTTCCTAATTCATACAAAGCCGCAGAGCCAGTGGCTGCCTTGGAAACTGGTGTGAGTCAACTTTCTGCAAGGCCTCACCTCTGCTACCAGTCCCTGCCCAACACACGGACACACGGACACACAGACACACAGACACAAACATGAAGGATCTCCCCAGAGGCACTGGTCAGAAACCCCAGTGTAAGAAGGGGACTCACGGGACATGTGTCGTGCAGGAAGCCCCTCCCCCAGTGCCACCTCCTGAGTGGCCCCTCTCAGCACTCAGGCCCTCTGTGTACCCCCCCTCTGCTGGACCCCTGCCCTTTCCCCTGCTTTCTGCTCAGCCCTCTAGTTACTCACACAAGAGCCTGGCCTCCCCAGCATGTCCACAGACTGGTTTGCCGCTGGGTCCTCCCCGGGGTCCAGCCCAGCTGGGGCACCCAATTGGGAGTAACTCTACCAGGGCTGAGTGTCCCCCAGCTCTGCTCTGTGGCCCCGGCTCTTCTGGGCCTTCACTGATCCTTGTTGCCAAGTGGACGAGACTTGGGCCAGGTCCCTCCCACCCTGCCAGGCCAACACCATGACAATGAGAGATGCTAATAGCACCCACAAGCCTGCTGGGAAACGCTGCTGCTGGCCAGACATTTTAAAGACCTTGTGTCCTTGGGTCTTCACCCCATACATGGGCTTTGGGTTGTTCTACTCACTCCCGCAGTGAGAAACCATAGCTCAGAGAGGCTAGCTGATGTGTCTAGGACACACAGCAGAATCTGGAGCTCAGAGTTCTTAGAGCAAAATCTATATATTTCTCCTCTTTTCCTCTTTGAACTGAAGCATCGTCATTAGTCCAGTTCACATCAAAACTTCTACTGAACATCTAGCATACATACGCTAGATACTGTGGGTACAGTAATTAATTAATAAGACTTGATTCCTGCATGTAAATTAATCTTGCTCATGGATTCCAGCAGAGAAAGATCGTCTGAGTGGAAATGTAACTTATGAGGCTGGGGAACATGTCATCAAGCACGGCTTCCTGGGGTGGGGGCAGGGGTATCCCCTTTCACTAAGGGTCCACACTCCGTGATCAAAAGCGAGCAGACTTCCCACGGCCCTGCCCATGGAGGGGAGGCGGTCCCCAGTCCTGCGGCGGGGCTCTGAGCCGTGTTCACAGGCTGGGGGTGCAGACAGAGCTCGGGCTGCAGTGCACTGCCTGCTCAGCTGTGTGCACGGTTGCCCCGGAAAGCTGTCTGGGTGGCTGACTGTGCACAGGGCTGGTTGGGGTGGGGGGAAGATGTGCCTGAGCTCCCTCCTCCTGGGGGGCACAGGCATCCTGCAAAGAGTCAGGGGGAGGGCATCCCAGGAGCCCAAATCCTCACCCAGCACCCACTGCTCCTGTGAACCTGAGTCAAGTATGACTTTCAAGGCCTGAGAGCTGTACCGTCTAAGTGGCTCAAGTCAAAAAGATTCCTTCTTGCTTCCCAAAGGAACAGCCAGACTGCCTTTGGCTCGTCTGCTGGGCTCCAGGCCGCAGGGGAGGGCCGGCTTTCAGCAGCTGGGCAGAGGTCCCTTGGGAACCCTCTGAAGTTCCCGCTGGTCTCCCAGGGAGGGCAGCCCTCCTGGGAGATGCCCCATTCCCAGGGGCTCCAGGCCGGGCCCGGTCGGGGCGACAGCGTTTGCTTAGCTGTTCTTTCAGACATTTCCCATTATTGCAAACTTTACCCAGGGAGTTGGTTCACAGAACAAATAGCGACGGGTCTGGTTGGTGAGGTGGGGCCGGCAGTGGAGAAGGAGGTCTGAGCCCGGTCTCTTCACACGGTCGCCCTGGAAGGAGCTGCCAGCCAGTTGTCAAGTGCTTGAGGGAGCTGGGGGCTTGGTTGCTAAGAGGTCGGCCACACGGGGCTTCACCCCCGCTTTCCTGGCCCCTCCATGCCAAGTGCTGTTCTCACGACCCCTGGGCTCTGGGGAGACCCTGACCACTGGCAGTTAGCCTGTCGCCTGGGCTTGAGTGCCGAGGCAGGGGGCTGGTGGCACAAAGTACATGTCCAGGAGCGTGGGGACCGTGTCCCCTCTCCCAGTGGCTCTGCCTGGCTCTGCACTGTAGCAGGCTTGCAGGGACCACTGACCGCCTACAGGGGCAGTAAGTCAGGAAATGGCCTGGTGAGCTCTGCTTTTAAACTGCTATTTAGTTACTCAAACGTGACCACCTTCGCCTGCCCCAGAGGCTGCCCACGCGCTTTTCTGTCTTTGGCCAAACGAACCAGACCTTGAGCGGGAACCACCCTGAGGGGAAGAGGAAAGCCCGGGGTAGCCATGGGTGCAGCTGGGTGAGCCTGCCACCGACCAGCGCACAGGGCTCTGGGCTGTGAAACTCAGCTCCTCTTTCAATGTCCAGCAGCAAAGGGGAAGGACAAAAGGGGTGTGGTTTGGGGGGCAGGAAGAGAAGCAGAGGCCATGTGGGTGGGGATGCATCTCAGGTGTGGCCTCGGCAGTGGCCACTGCGATGGGTGGAGATGGACCTCCGGGAAGAGAGGTAAAGACCCACGCATGCCTCCTTTGTCCTCTTGCCCTCATTGCTCTTACCGCCCTCCCACCCCTCACACAGGTAGGGAAAATAGGCTCGATCATCTTTTCAGGCGGAAAATGAGTGCGTGGAAAGGGGACCACGGAGGACAACACAAACCACCTTTCTGTCCTTAGTTTGGGGAATTGGAGAGACTCCTTGGAGGGATACTTGCATTTGGGAGGCTTGGGGTCCTGGGTGCTTGAGGACACTCTGTCTTTCCAGTCTCTGGGTGCGGTGTGCATGGCAAGGAGACACACCATGAGGGGGACGTCCAAGGTCTGATGGCTCCCGTCTGACAGAACTGAGCTCACTCTGGTCCCTCGAACCACACACACACACACACACACACACACACATACAGGTGGCTTTTGCCTGGTCACGCAGTGCATTCTCGGGAAGGTGTCCCTGTTGGCTGCAAAGCTGCATGACAGCCAGGCTGGGTAAGGCTCCATCCTCTGCCCTGTTCTCCCCTCCCACAGCCTGGAGCATCCACCCCACAGCCAAGGGCGGTCAGCAGCCACCGGGCCAGCATGTGAGATCCCACCTGGAGAAGGGAGAGCCAGGAGCTGGCCCGGGAGGGCCCTCTGTCTCAGGTCCTCTGGCCCCGAAAACGTCCCTCCTCGGCTACACTGGACAAGCAGGGGCACTCCGGGCTCCAGCAGCAGAAGCAGCTCCAGACGAGAAGCTTGGGAAGTTCCCACAGAGGAGCCAGCTGGGCTGTGCTCTGGTTGTCAGGATACGGGCTGTCCTGCAGCCCGAGCCCCACGGTGAGGTTGTCCCTGAAGCAGCAGAAACGGGAAGCAGCCTGCTGGTTGCTCGCTGGGCTCTGGAGGGAAACGGGCTGGAAACCAGTTCTAGACACCTGCCAGAGCCAGGCACAGGCCCCGGATCACTCTTGTTTCCCCCGGTTTAAACATTTCAGAAGAAAAGGATCTCGTTTCAAATTCGGGAGCAAATGCTTTCACTGAAGGTGTTTACTTGGGCAGGGAGGCTCCTGGCACCCTTAGCGTGAGCTGGTCCCTGGTTGGAAAGGTGCATGCTGGGGTCCTTGGCGCCCAGGTTCATGGCTCCGAGGATGCTCCAGGATGCTTTGCCCCTGAGGTCCGCAGGGCACGCGTGTCTGCGTCCCCACTGAAGCGCTGGATGTTCTAGGGGGATAGAGAGGGAGCGCCCACCGCCCAGAGTCTCCCTGTGCCTCCTCCCAGGCCCAGCCTCCCCTGGTGCCCCCTGGTCCCCCTGGCTCCGAGTGGCCCAGGCAGGGCAGGGTCAGTGGGGTGCTTGGGGAGGGGGGTTGGGGAGCCAGGAGCAGGGATGCTGTGCCATTCTACTGCCTGGGGTTCCCATGTAACAGTGTGTCCTGTGCCCCCCGGTTTCTACAGCCAATGCCCATCAATCCCCAGGGGACACACGGGCGGGCTGACTCAGAATTGTCTGCCCGAGGGTGCAATTTCCACAGGCACTGGCTGTGCAACTCGAAGGCCCTGTCCCTGCCTAGGCACCTGTGGTTCGAAGAGAGACGTGTCAGCCCATGCTCTCTGTGCACAGAGCAAAAGTCTTCACAACGCGACCACCGCACTGTCGGCCTGCCTCCGGCACCTGCAGAGTGAGGTGGCGTTGCCCTGCCTTTCTCTAGTCGCTCCAGACAGCAGGCCTTGTCTTTGCTCTTCTCTCCACAAGCAGGCAGGAGTTGAGACTGCGTGATGGTGGAGCGAGGATCGGGTATGTGTTGTCACCTCCTCCTGGTGACCCGTGTGTCCCCTGCTGATGACGCTGTCTCTTCCATGGAACACCAGGTCCTTAGAGACCGACCCAGGCTGTATTGTACCCAACGCCCTGCATGGTGCCTGCTGCATGACAGGCATTCGAAACGGTGTTCTGGGGAGAAGGGGCCCGGTGGGGGGTGAGGGTGGGGAGGGGACGAAGACGGGGTGGGAAGGAAGGGGGTGTTATCAGCGGGGAGGTCCAGGGTTATGTCACCGTGGGATCAGAGCAATTCCCGTCAGTCAGGGGATGGAGCCGAAGTAGAAACCACTCTCCGCTGATTATCTGTGTCCTGGATTCTGCTCAGAGGAAAATCCTGAAACGAGATCCTTTCCTTCTGGAGTTTTCTGACCCTGGAAGGTACATTCTAGGCCCCACTGCCACACTTAGGAAGCGCAGGCTGTGGCCACCAGGCTCCGCCCAGCTGCCACCCAGGCGGAAATGGGGCAGGGCTTCTCCATCTGCCCCCTTCTCCGGCAGGCCCTGCCCTTTCTGACCACGACCTGCACGGGCCTGCGGTGAAGCAAGGCGGGGACAGGGAGTTGGTGGCGGTGGGGAGGTTTTACCCCTGTTCCGGCAACGGTTTAAGGTAATCGACCTCTCATTGCCAGACGAGAGTCCAGTGGTGCCAGCCCAGGTCACTGGATCCGCTGGCGCTCCCTGCTCAGGCTGGGCCTGGGGCAGGAAGCGGCTGTTGAAGGAGCAGGAGGCAGGCTTCGCTCCCCCCAACCCCACAGCCGTCAGACACAGCGGGGGGGCGGTTCCCAGCTCCCACTCGGTGAGCGTGGCTGCGCAGGAGCCACGTGCTCTGTGAACACACCAGCAGATGGCTTCACTAGCCTTTAGAAAACTGCTCCAGGCTCCGGTTACCCATGGCCTTCCCAGGTGAAGGTCCTCACTCGTGAGTCAACGTCAAGTCCCAGGAGGCTCTGTGTGCAAACGCAGACCTGACCCATGGTCCTCCACGCACACAGTTCCACCTGCTTTTCTCGCTGGGCTGTCAGCTGGGTGCAGAACAGGGCACTGGGCGGTGCTGCAGGCGCCTGGGATGTGCTGATGCAGAGGGGGGAGCTACAGAGAGCCCCAAATCTGGCCTGTCCTACCTCGGTGCCTTCAGGGTGCTCAGGTGCTGGAAGGCTGGGTGGAAACGACTGTGGGGGCCAGGTGTAAGTGGGTGCAATCGGGTTGAGTTGACAGTTTCAGAACATCACAAAAAATTTGTGCTTCCCCAATAATTCCTCATCCCAAAAGCATCAAATGCTTTCTTATTTTTGCTTCTCAGCCTTGGTTGCCCTAACTTGACGGAGAGTCATCAAATCTTTGAGTAAATTAAGATAGCCTTGCCCACAGCACAAACAGTGACCTAAATTCACAAACACTTCCTTTTGAGACGGCCGCGTCATGAACAGTCTGCCCGAGCTTCCCAGCCCTCTGTCCATCGAAGATTCGGGGTTCTCTCCTGTGAGGTGAAGGGGTCTGTCGGCCCCTGCTCTGGGGTTCCTCTTCTTCCCAGTCAGTACCAGGGCCTTCTCACTATGGCCCTTTTCTTCTGCAGAAGCATGTCCTTGCCCATGGTCTCCGGGCTTCCAACCCCTCCGGTCACCCAAAGCTGTTCATCTCTCCCCTGCTGCCCCGGCATCCGATCTGTTTAGCTCATCCGACCTCGCCATCCTACCGGATGCGGCAAGCTGCTAAAATCTGGGGCCCGGAGCGAGCATTTCAGAATCCCTCTCCCCCTCATCTGTGCAGTAATCACCAAATTAGTCACCCTTCAGAGCGGTGTCCTTCTCCCCACTGCTCCTTCTGCAGGCCCCCTGAGCAAAACCTCTCAGAGCGATGTCCCTTCTCTCTGCAGCGGCGGCGATGGCTCCAAGTCTGGCTGCTGTGTGACACCCAAAGGGCACTTCAGTGGCGTCTGGGATCTTCCTGTCCTCGTTCCAACCAGTGTCTCCGTGGGGTGACATTAAGCTTCCTGGTGTTTCTCTGTGCTTGCCCATCTCAAGTCCCCACAAACTAACCCATTCAGGTCCCCATCCCTGTCCTTTTCAGAGGAATTATTTATTTTCGATTGTGGTGAAATACATACAAAGTATCTTAACCATCCGTAAGGGTATGGCTGTGGCACGAAGTCCATCTGCACTCTGTGCGACTGTCCCCCCACCCCCGTCCCTCCCCAGAACCGTTTCACCTCCCCAAATGGAAACTCGGTCCCCATTAACCCACCGCTCCTCGCCCCTCCCCTGCCCCTGGCTCAGTGACCACCAGCACCGTCTCTATGAATTTGACTACGCTAGGGCCCCCGTGTGAGTGAAACCACATGGCATCTGTCCTCTGGTGACTGGCTTATTTCACTCAGCGTAACGCCTTCAAGTTTCGCCCAGGCTGTAGACCACGTCCAGGCCTCCCTCCGTCCGAAGGCTGAAGTTCCATTTCCCCTGGTGGACCCCATCTTGTTTAGCCGTCCACCCACCCATCCTTGGACACGGGGGCTGCTTCCCCCTTTCGGCCACTCGGGATGCTGCTGCTGCTCAAATGCCCCCGTCTCTGGTTTCAGTTCATTTGGAGCAGTGACCGGAAAGGGAAGTTCGGGGCCGTATGGTAGTTCGACGTTTCGTTTTTTAGGGGCTGTCGTGCTGCGTTCCACAGTGGCCGCTCCACTTAACCTCCCCGTCGACGACACAGAAGAGCTCGGATTTCTACGCACTCTCACCGACACCTGTCGCTTCTCAACCTTTCTCTTTGTTTTTGAAGATTTCATTTATTTGTTTTTAGAGAGAGGGGAAGGGAGAAGGACAAACATCGGTGTGAGAGAGAAACATCGATTAGTTGGTGGTTTCTCGTACGCGACGTGACAGGGACAGAATCCACAAGCCAGGCTGGTGCCGACTGGGAATCAAATCAGTGACCTTTTGCTTGGCAGGATGACCCCCAACCCGCTGAGCCACACCGGTCAGGGCATGACTCTTCATTTATGATACAAGTTGTCACAAGGCATAATGGAGGAGGGAACAAGGCCAGGTGTGATGACCTGTCAGAGAAGACTGGAGGGGACAGGTTTCTCTAAGAGCCAAGGGTTATTTGTGCCAGGAGGGCTGGATAAGAAAAACGTTTCGAGCAAGAATATTGAACATGGTCATATGTATTGGCAAATACTCCATAAGTAAAAAGTGCATCTGTAAGCTCAGTGTTCATGTCCATTGATACCGTGTATTTCTATGGTGGAACTCAGTTCATGGACCCAGGTTGGTCCCACGGACAGGAGAAGGCAGGAGCCTTGCAGACCCCTTTCCATACATGGCAGCATTCGGAGACAACTTTGGGACAGATGTCACGGCTGGAAATCAGTGTCCCTGGCAGGAACCATCTCCACACAAACGACGACCCAGTGATGAATCAGGAAAGCCAAGTTCAGTTCAATCTCACAATTCAGGGCCAGTCACTTCAGTGGCTCTTGCTTTGAAAGGACGGTCTGTGATGATCTGTTTTAGGGAGGGACACCCCGTTTCAGAGCTTACCTCAACAGTGGGAACAGAAGGAGCAGGGCGGCCCGCAGACGGCAGTCTCTGAGTGGGCCCCTGCCAAGCCTCCCTCCACTTGCTCCCCCCACCCCACGCGGACATTCAAGGGTGCTGTTGCCCAGACAAGGGCCTTCAGATAGTGTAGGAGTTACAGCAAAAACGGCCCAGGTGGGCGCTGCACCGCCTTCGGGGCCCTGCCCAGGACGTCCCTCTCCCTTCCGGAGCAGGGCTGCCTGTATTTGGAATGCCGTCTACAGTCTATATTCGGAGAAGTGGGGGTGTGGGGTTGACCCTGTTTGGCAAGCCCCCAGCCCAGATGGGGCTCAGTAATGACTTCTATCTACAAGGTGTTTAATCAGATCCTAGGAGGGCGTGGGACTCCACGGTTAATTATTCTCATGAAATGGCGCATTCAGCTACATTCCACTCGATTTGCTGTCAGCGATTATGGTCCTGGGGAAGGGGGGGCA
Organism: Sturnira hondurensis; assembly: GCF_014824575.4. Taxonomy (NCBI): domain Eukaryota; kingdom Metazoa; phylum Chordata; class Mammalia; order Chiroptera; family Phyllostomidae; genus Sturnira; species Sturnira hondurensis. The sequence continues at coordinate 1,098,587 of NW_028084143.1, forward strand.
GGACTCCCCCGCCCAGGCCCAGTTTAAGCTACACACAGAGGAGATTCTGTCGGAGTCTGAACTCTCCACTGTGGATGTGTGCTAGGGGCTGAGTCAGTGCATCGGGTAATTCACTGAAATGCTCCCACTGACGGCCCCTCTGCGCACAGCCTTCCTTCCCCAGGAGGCTGACGGAGTAGTGCATTTTAAAGCAACAGAAACTCTGACACCAGTGCCCACACCCGATCTGATGGATGGGTCTGGGTGGCCAGGATGGGGCCATCTAGCCCTTAACTGTGTCCTCTAATAACCAGCCAGTTTAGCCTCAGAGGACATTTGATGTCAAAAGGGCTATTTCTCACGTGTTCTGCTAAACCAAGCTGCTCTGCAAATCTCTGGCAGGTCCGGGAGCAGGGAGGGAAGACAGGTCAGTGCTTTTCAGTCTGAAGATGCTAATTTTGGTACCAAAACCTAGTAAAAATTTAAGGGGACAATGCATCTTCTGATATTAGTGGAGGGCGTTTAAAAGACTTTTTGAATAGAAACTCGAAAGTCCCCAAATCCTCGATGTTAAAATATGAGAATGTCATCTTTGCAGTGGATGCTCATTTGAACCTTTTATAAAATTCACGGAGACTCTCTTTGTGCCTCATTCCTCTTATCCAAGGTCAAGAACCTTGGTCTTTGGGTTGATTTGGAGGTCGCCGGTCAGGAACTTAATGCATTCCTCGGATCTTGGCAGGTTCCTTCCCATTTTCCTCTGGTGGGGCAAACACACACATGGGCTTCCCCGCCTGCATCTAACCTTGTGTCCAACCAAATCCGGTCAACCCTACTTTCTTTCCCGCTGGTGAGTCATGCCCCCGAACTGTCGTTGTGCCCTGACCCACAGCGGGATGGCTTTACGTGCAAGTGCAAAACCCACAACTGGAACTGACTGCTCCTTACTGACCAGAGCAAAGCGCCTACAAAAACCATCACCACCTCCCACGGCAACCAGGAAATTCCGAAGAACACTGGCTTGATCTGGGAGCATCCGGGGCAGCTGAGCAGCCTGCAGGAGTGGGGATGGACAGGGGTGGCCTTCGTCTCTTCCAAGGGTTCGCGCAGGCACATTCCACGGTGGCGGAGACGGCAGAGGGTGATTTGCCACAGGTGGTGGCTTGTCTTTGGGGACACACCTTCCTTGTTGGTAATGAGAGAATTCATCGGTTGGTCAGTTGGAACTCCATGTCAGTTTTCTCTTTAAACTGGAATTCCAGGTCTCACAGGTGAATATTTTACATAAGTAAGTGGTTTTAACATTCGCACAACCCACTACTGACCACCGCTGTAGTTCTTCGTGAAGGACCCACCCAGAGCATCGGTCTGTGTTTGTACAGGCATCTCTTTGATCTTCAGTCCTACAGACGAGAAGCTACGGTTTATGGCTTCACAGGTCGGATGATGACTCCTTGTTAATGATACACAGGGTGGGCCCTAACAACGCCCCTTTTTATTACAAAACCTTTTATGACAAAATCACCAGCACGTAATTCTGTAACGTGACATGCCCACACTCAAGCACACCCTACGACATTTTAGGTGAAATGATCACGTGAGAACTAAATTATCACACTCATGTTACTACCCTCCCAACTACGCTCAAGCTGGCCTGCCTTCTGCCACACCTGCAGAATCAAACTGTGCCTTTCAACGGGCCAGCCGCCCGGCAGACTCCGGGTTTCGGAGGGTAACTGTGGCATCAGCAAAGGCAGGGCTCTATTGCACGCCCTCCCCCAAACGTCACTTCTTCTCTTACAGATAAACATGCTTCCCGACACTGAGAATAGCAGGAGAAAAGCCTCTAATCTATGAATTCACTGTGTCGGAACAGACCACTAGATGGTCAGAGAAAAACTGCCCAACGATGCTGGCAGGTGGCCTGCAAGCCAAGAATGGCTCTTCCAGCATTGCAGGTAGTAACTCGGAATTTGAAAATACGCAGCAGAGACTGTGTGACTCCCAAAATACTTACTGTGCCGTCTGCAGGGCAGACGCTTCCTCGCTGACCTTCTCCTTTAGAGTCAGAACAATCCTTTAAAATACAGGTCCTGCCACACTGCTTTCCCGTTTCCGCAGCTGCCTTCCCACTTACAATGACACACAGACGGCACCACAGCCTGTAGGTCGTCCCTGAGCTGGCCCTGACCTGTCTCTGCCAACTCTTTCCCCGTCACCAGGCAGCCTGTCTTTCTACAGCCTCCATCCCCAGGTGCTGGTCCCTGGAACCTTCTCCCCCAGCCCTGCTCCTCCTCCCGGCCAAGCCTCCAACGCTCAGACGCAGTCACTCATCTGCAGGAGGATGGAGGGCAGGCACTGTCCCATTGGGCTGCTGGGATAGCGGCAGCCTCAGACCACCCCCTGCCCACAGTGGCCGCTCAGTCACTGAGACGCCATGAGTCAAAGAAGCCTGTCCCAGGCCTGTCACACATTGAAATGTCCTCACATCTGCATTGCCACGGTGGACTGTGGGCCCAGCTGATTGTTGTCACCGTTGGCTCTTGTGCTCCAAGTGCAGGGCCTGGCGTGCAGGGACAGGAAGAAAAGGGAGGGGAGGGCAAGGGCCCAGTCTGCCCGACTCCCTGAGGAACCCCGCTGCTGAGTGCATTTTGGGGGGCACTTGCATCTTTCTAAGAAACAGCCTTACACAGCCTTGCGCCGCATCCCCTGGGGGAAGTCTGGGTATTTTTCAGTCCCCTCTCGTGCGAGCCACTGGGGAGGAACCGCTTTCAGAGTAAACTCGGGAATCACGTTGCCTCCTTGGGGCTCTTGACAGGGTTCTGGTCCTCAGGGGGGTGAGAACCTCGCACCAGATTGTGGCTCCCCACCCCTGTGGCCGTGTTCTAAGTCTTCTCTCTGCCTTACATCTGATTCAATTCCTGGGGGGTTTTCAAATTCCTACAACTTTATTGTACTTGGTACTACTTACAAAATTCTAATTTTTAAAATGACCAAAGGCATTTTTAGTATATCACTTCCCTGGGCCTGTTTCCAAGCTGTGCAATGGACATGCCCAGCACTCTCCCGCAAGGATACTGCTAGGATGAAGTGAGATGGACGGAAGTTCAGGGAATGATACCGGGCACATTGGAGCTGCTCTTCAAGTCAGTTCGAGGCTGTGAAGGCAGCTAAGCAGCACCTGGTAACGCCCCTAAGTGACCCGAAATAAATGCACACACACCCAGGCTGCTGACACAGCAGACCACAAAAACCCACATTCACCGGGCCACACCATTACTTACGTGGACTCTTTTAAACATTTATTAAAAAAGCAAAATGTACGTTCAGTTCAAAAAGAACAGTTAAAAATGGTAAAGCCATACAAAGACCTCGTCTCTAGCAGCATCCAGGTGTCGTTACAACAGCGTCCCCGCCCCGCGCCTGCGGCTCACCGGGCCGGGCTGGCCCCGTCCCCTCCGAGCCCGTGGCTGGGCCCTTGGCCCTCTTCCCACGGCCCTCTTGTCGACGCAGTGCAGGTCACAGCATGTTTATAAAATTAACGCTTTAAGGTTAAATAAGCTTAAATAAGGGTGTTAAATACAGGACACTCCGTCGAAGCCTCTGTACACAGGTCATTTGGCATTGTGTGTGAGACCTGCTGGCCCGCGGCGCACAGGAGGGCCCCGGCAGGCGAGCAGGCCCTCTCTCCAGCAGAGCGCTAACTACACAAAAACGGACTAAGACTGAAGTGACTACTGAGTGAGCCATTTACCAGGCATACGTATCTTTCGTTTGTTTTTTTAAATGAGAACACTGTTAATATTCAGGCACCGTTTGCTTCTGCAAATAAATAAGCCTCTACAGGAACTGCATTCGAACTAGAGTTAGACACGCCAGGGCTGCACTGTCCGAGACACGGCTGCTCTGACTCCGGACTACGGCCCCCCTTATTGCTAGGAGAATGTGGCTGTGGAGATAAAACTACTGTACATCCAGAAAAATAGAGCACCTTTACATTACAGTATATGTCTGGTCATTTGCTTCCGGGTTTATCTTACAATACTAAAGCCCCAACTGTGGTGGGCTGCCTGCACCCCTCTCCCAGGTCGCCTGCCGCACGGGAAATACACCCCTCACGCCGGAGCGCGGTTTAGTAGCATCTACAAGGGAAGGTCTAAGTGGACACCAGGGTTACATTCATCTCGACACGGGAGTTACATTCATCTTCACGCTGGCCTTCCCTCCGCTCGCACGATGCCCCCCAGACAGCGCGCAGTCCCCTCCTCCCGGGGGCACGGTGCTGGTGGAGTGGGACAGCCAAGACCCGGCGACGGGCCGAACCCACACGGCAGCCACTCCCCAGCGGCCCCTCGAGGGGGACGGCCCGGCTAGGACTTTTTGTCGATGGTGTTGAAGAACCACTCCGTGAACTTGCGCAGCTGGGCCGCCGCCGTCTGGGACTCCTCCTGCAGCCGCCGGTTGTCCTGCCGCAGGTGCCGCACCTCCGCCTGCAGGACCGCCTTGTCCTGCTTCTCCTGCGAGGGCAGAAACAGGCGCGTCACCTGCATGGCCGTGGCACCACGCTCTCCCCTTACCTCCCGCTTCTGCCCCCAGACCGAGCGGTGGGTGAACCAGTCGGCACAATCCTGCCCAGCCCACGTGGCTCCCGACGGAAGTCAGGGTGGCTGTCAGGCAGGAAGGTTCCGATCTCGGTCTAAATCACCCCCTCTCCGAAGCTGGGGGCTAGTAAGGGGTCACCAACAAGGTCGCTGGACAGAGGCACAGCTCTGGCTGGACTTCCCGACCACCCCAAACCGGTGTGAACGGAGCTGCTGATCCCAGGCACGTCTGTGATGACATGAGCACTCGGGCCTCCCAGCTTCCCGCTACCGCACAGTTCCACGAAGAGCTCCAAAGGTGGTCATTGAAAAGTATTTGGAAATAACCAAGATTTTTCAGAAGAATCACACCCACGTTTCCAACATACAGCGACAAAGAATGTACTACGTGAGTTTTGGGTCCCAAATGCCGAAAGGGACATCTTTGTCTTGCCCCAAACAGAGAGAAGGGCCTTGTCAGGTCATCACTGGTATTTTCCAATGGGATCTAACCTGACCACTCCATCAGCAGACGCCGTGGCAGCCTGTGGGACAGGGGTGTGGGGGAGCCGGTGGCTGTGGTCTCTTCAGGACACTCTCTGCACCCTTGGCAGATCTGGTGCTGCCCTTGCTCCCGTTTCCTGCCCCCCCCCCCCCCCAGCCAGGACCACCTGCCTCACCACCGCACTAGAAGACCCCAACTGGGAGGGGTGGCTTCTGTGAGAGATGACTGCCCCCGAGGACCAGTCTCAGTCCACCCCCGCCCTCACTCTCTGTTCCTGCAAGAGGTTCAAGTGCTGTCGTTCCTCCCTCATCGTGGGGACTCCCCTTCCTAAAACACAGTCGGGACGCTCCTGTGTGCCTGTTGTGACTCAGCTGCCACCCCTCTCTCTGAGACCCGGAGTCCTCACTATGACCCCTGGGACTCGTACTCTGTCACCCAAACCTTCTAAACTCTCAGCCTCTTTCCTGGAAATTCCCAGGGTCTTCACACTGTAAATGAGTCCGGTTCTCCGAGGACACTCCCGCCCCGCGGCTGCCCCAGAGCACAGAAGCCTGGAGGTCCAGCAGGGACCCCACTTGACCCTGGCTGCCCGACACGGGTCGCTGCTCCTCCCGAGACTCCCCGCCCCTCCCAGAAGCATGAGGTTGAGTTAGAAGACCCATGACACCTGCTCACTGCTATGATCTGTGTCTCCCATCATGAATGGCAGATTCTGGAACACCTGCCCCCCCCACCCATGTTGTGTCTGCTGGTGACTTGAAAACGGGGTTCAGTCTCCACATTGCCTCCTCCCTGCTGTGTGGAACCCCACCCTCCTCCTGTGGCCACACTGGAACCCTGCTGTCTGGACAACTGCTTAGCTTCAAGCCCCGCCCCCTCACTCCTCCCAAACCCCTCCTCCTCACACCCACCAACCTGACCTAGCCTTCACTGCCCATCCACACCCCTGCAGTGACAGTCCTCCTCCCGGCTCTGACTCCGGGTCCCTCAGTTGTACCACATCCTGTCCTCTCCCAGGGTCCTTGTCTCTCGCACTCCTTGTTCTAGTTTCCTCCCTGAATTCTAAAACTGGCTAACTTCTCTCTCCAACCAGTGTACGCCTACCTCTAGACACAGGGTGGCTGGCCGGGCCAGCGTGCCTGGGACTGTTCTAGTACCTGCTCTGAAAGTTCTATGTCCTCAGAAACCTCCCCTCCCCACCCGGCAAACCGGGACCAGAGAAAAACAGTACTCTGCTGGGAGATGTCATTAGTGTAGGCTGCAAGTTCAAATGCCTCCCCGGCCTTGCTCAGCAAATCTGCCAACTACACCCGGTTCACGCGGCCTCTGTCAGCCCCTTGTCCTCTGTCCTTAAACATTCCTCCCCGCCCTGAGTTCGGGACAGAAAAAGCAACGAGCAGAGGACTCTGTCAACCTGTCTGGGTCTGGACTGTGTGTATGGGCATGTGGGTATGCACAGGTTCATGCACGCACATACACACGCGCACGCTCCGCTCAGGTGACTGCGTAGGAGCTGCCCCTACTCGGACCCCAGGCCAGCTCCCTCCCTGTGTGCTTTGCCCTGGGCCAGGCCCTCCCCTCTGGCTGCACCCTCACCGTGACTCCCTGCCCAAACAGGCCTCTGCCATCAGCACTCACACTTGCCGTGACTTCCCCTTTCTGACAAACCGCACGACCACAGTGAGGACCCCTTCCTGCGACAGCGCCCCCGCCCCCGGCCACACCCTCCAGCTGCCACTCCATTCGCAGTGCCCGACCCGGCTCAGCGGATGGGCGAGGGGTCCTCTCGCTTCCACGGCCCAACATGGGCAGGCTGATGGGTGGGGCACAGCTTCGAGGTGGTGGGGGACCTCAGTGGGACTCGCCACGTGGGAAGACCCGGCTTTCTGGCCACAATAACTCCCCTTGGGTCAGCTCACTCTAGAGGGCGCAACCGGCCACTCACTGAGCTGACACGGACCAGCCCGCTGCGTGGGCACCTCGCCCTGGCGTCTGGCCACCCAGAGGGCTCCCCTTGTTTAGTCCTCGCACCACCGCCCCCCCCTCCCCGCCACGATGACACAGATTAGCTGCTGGCCACACTATGGACGGAGACCCAGGAGCCTCCGTTTCCATTTACTGTTGGGTGCGGATGAGTGGGTATCGAGGTGTGAGGCTCTGGCTGTGTAGAGAAGAGTTCTGAGTACGGCTTCTAACAGGTGGGTGGCTTACCTTCCTCAGGTCTGTCTGCAGTTGTCGGAGAATCAGCTCCAGCTGGTTGACTTTGCCCGTCAGTGTTGATGGGGACTGCTCCCTGCAAATCAGAACAGAATTCCAGAGATTCCAGAGCACTGAGGTCAAGACATTTCAGCCAGTATTCCTGTTCAGGAATTTCCACTCTACAATCACTCCCTGTGCTGGGAGCCCAGCAAGGAAATAAATACATCACATCAGGGAGGAGAGCGGGCATATTGCTGCCCTCCCCCCCCCCAATCACTACTGACGCAAGTGGGCTTCAGAATTTCTCCAGGTATACACGCTGGTAAGAAAATGAAAGACAGGTTCTCTCAATCAGTGTAGTGGAGGCCGCACAGACCCAAATGCAGTCCCGAGAACCAGGTGTAGATCCAATGCCCCCAGTCTGCCTTCCTCTGTCATTGCCAAGGTGAACGTGCACGTCAACGCTCACAACATGGAACCAGGAATGAATGACACAGGACCGAGGAAGAACAACGGAAAGCCACGGCGCGTGCCCGACATGCTCAGTGGAAGGGTGAGGCCGGGCCAAGGAGCGGGGTGGAACGTGCCCTTGGCAGATCGGCCAGCGGGTGGAAGGCTCATCGGCAAGGGGCCCGCCTGGTGCTGTCACAGTGATTCAGTGGCAGAGGTGGACTCCAGGCCCATGCCCTCCCTCTCTGCCACACACCGTGGCATGGCCTGTACATCTCCATGGGCAGGTCCTGCCCATGGAGCAGGGCGGCCGTGCTGCTTGCCCTGCCCACCCCAACAAGGCAGCGGTGGGTCAGTCCTGCCCTGAGCCTTCTCTGGGCTCTGAAGGACCAGGGGTGCCTCATGGCCACGGTCTCTTGGCTGTCTGCAGTTAGCTGATCCTGGTCACTCCTGGGGGCTCGGGACAGTGGAAGGCAGGGGACCCACAGAGCTCACGTACCCGGCTGTGTCCAGGAAGTCCTTGCCACTGCCTGGATCGACACACAGAGGTAGCTCCTGGGCCCCTTCCAAGCCTGGTGCGTGCTGCATGTCCGTCAGGGTGCAGAAGGATGCCACTCTCTGGTCTGGGAGGGGAGACACCCAGAAGGGAGGATTAGGAACGGCTCCAAGGCTACAGAACCGTTCTTTGTGGAAATGAATGTAGCAATTACATAAAACCTCCCCTTACCCCCACACCAGTCAACAAGACAAAGAGAAACAGACTCAGGCAAGCTGCTGGCAGTCAGGAAGCACGTCACCGGCTGGCCCCCGGGGCTGCGTGGCACATGCACGTCGCAGCCCCGGCGGATCAGCAGACACCGGGTGGGTTGCAGCCACCGTGCTTTCTCCTCTCCGCGCCCCGACACACACCAAAGCACCGGTGGCGCATGAACTAACGGTGCTGGATGATGACGTGGCTGATTAACAGGCCCCAGGAGACAACCTCTCCACCAGCGGCCCCAACCTGGGGAGCCCCCTTCAGACACAGCGGCCAGGACACATCTGCCCTGGGCGCACCCAGCCCTCCGAGTGCCAGTGACCATGCAGACGTGCAGACACAGGAAACAGAGGGAAGGGTGCAGACGACCGCGAGCCCGCGCCGCCCAGACAATCACCTAGATAGGGCACGTGCTGATAGAGCAGGCTGAGTTCTTCATCTGGGTCGAGACCTGGAATAAGATTTAGAATTCTCCAGTGAACGGGGCCGTCGCTGCGCATCTGGGAGCCCCAGGGCCCTCACAAGGCTCAGGTAATGGGGTCCCGTGGGTCCAGCTCGTGTGTACTTGTATGGGTGTGTGTGCACGCATGTACACTCCTGTATGTGCACATGTTCTGCCACACCGGGAGGAGCAGAGAGCCACTGATGTGCAATGCCAAGCAGCGAGGTTAGACCGTGCATTTCGAATGTAGTGGCCCTGGCTGGATGCATGGCTGTCTGCTACACTGACACACAGGGCGTGCCACACGCCTGCCAATCCGACAGGAAGACCACGTGACCACCGTGGGTTTGCTTAAATAACCCTCGCCAGGAATGCAGACAGTGGAGGCGGGAGATCAGCTACCACTGACCTCAGTGCTGGAAGCCCACCAAGGATGCCCAAGGGGCCCAGTAGTGACCATAACCAGTGTGACCACCTGTCTCGTCTGAGCACAGGGCCACATCTATTCTTGGCACCAGTGACTCTGGTCAATGATGCAGGCACCAGGCAGGACAGGGAATAAAATATTCTCCTGAACTGGCACCAGATTGGCCCAGCTCTGGGGACTGAGCCACCGTCCAGAGACGCTGCCTGACACGCAGAACCTCGTCCTGCATTTGGACAAGGTGGAGGTGAGAGCGAGGATGAGTTAACTGCCCATGCCCCGCCCGCTGCACTTCCCGGTGTCTCTGCCCCCTGTGCCTGAGCAGGCGTCTGCTTCTGCAGCGGGAATCCGAGGGACAGAGCAGGTGTGTTAATATGGCAGCATCTTTCTCATATGATTTGATTAATGGCTGAGAAGCTCCAACGGGTCCCCGTTGGAGGGGCTCTGTTCTTAATTTATCCCACTGTCTCCCTCTGGCTGTCAGAGGTGCCTTCTAATGAGGCTGCCTGCCTGTCTGTTTACAGAGGGTCTCGCACTTCCTGTTAACTGGGAACCACGGTGGTGGCCGGCAGCAGCACAGGAGGGACACCAGGCTGGCACGGGTGCTGAAACTCCCGGGAGGTGCGCGGAGAGCTCACGGAGTGAGGACTCGCAGAGCACGTCCTCCAGCCTTTCACCCTGTGTTCCTATGTCACACCTGTGACAGGTGCCCTCTGCCCTTCCCATCTTCTCCACGGTGACAAACCTGCAACTAGACACCCTGAGACAATCTGTCTCCAGTTTGGTTCTGCATACAATGAAATAATCTGTAACTGAGTTAAGATTAATGGCATAATCTGGTCCCTGCCTACATCCCCATGGGACTGGATGTGACAGCGGAGGCAGGGGCAGGAATGACAGGTGTCCTGGCTGGGGGCGAGCAGCTCTAGGGAGGGCTGAGGGGGCCTGGGCTGCCGCCGTGCCCAAGGTCACCCGCAGTGCCCAAGGTCACCCTCCGCTCTGTCATGGCCCCAAATAAGGAGCACCTCACACTTAAAAAACCCGACAGCAGCTGTATTTTTATTCCACAGTGAGTTTAGCTATGGGGGGAAATGCCAAACAAGACAGTCTTCTCACTTGTGAACCGAGTCCCACAGCCTCACCCCCCGTGTGTGTGACCCAGTGACGACTCAGCTAGCTCCATCTCCATACTGTGTGATGGCCCAGTGCTAACATCTGCACCAAAACGTCCTTGCTTCCTTCATCTACTTCTACCTTATTTTACAAAATGCCCCATCTCTGACACAAACAGAACTTGCTACAGGCGGTCATTCAAACATTCCTTGGGGAGCAACCATGACCCGGGGTCGGGAGGCCAGAAGCCAGAGAGAGAGTTCTGTCGGCGATGTGCTCCCACCCAGAGGATCTCACTCCGGGCCCGAGAAGCCTGGGAGGTGGAAACGCAAACAGAATGCGACTCGATTAGGAACACACACCAAGCAGCTCTGTGGAGTAGCCAACCTCACCGACAGCTTCCAGTGGAAGCTTTATTCCCCCACAGCTCGTTTCTGCGATGATAAATATTCAGTGACTCAGTAATTACTGACAGGGGACCAAATGGCACAGACAAAGCTGTGAGGAGGGAGAGGCGTGGGTGGATGGACTTCACGTCAACAGCGTGGCAAGGCGACAGCCACCCGCACTTGGCGAGGATGCGCGTCCCCAATCTTTCCTGTGTTGGTCCGTCTGGCTGAGCGGGGATGGCGGGCACGGCTTACACAGGAACCAACCCATCCCTTCAAACAGCGTTTCTGTAAAGTCTGGTTTAGTGTCGGTTTCTTATTTGGTGCACTGAGCACCGGGAAGAGGGAGAACCATCAACAGGCGATTTCGTATCAGTCTAGAGCTGGAACGGCAAAGCAGCTGCTGGCCAGCCGCCCCCAGGACCCCGGCCAGGCCACGGAGCGTGGGCAGGGAGCACATGGCCACTCGTCATGTCTGCCTGGGTGCAGCACCGGAGGATGGCCCTGTGAGCCGTGTAGGCCGGGCCAGCCCGAGGCTCCTTTAACCCGGGCCCACAAACACAGCTGTCCTGGTAGGTCTCTGCCACGCCCATGAATTAAAGGGATGCTGGGGCTTTAACCGCCATTAGGAAATCAGAGGTTCTGATTCTGATTGTGGCAAGCTGACTGAAATGACCACCAGGGAAGAAAAATTAAGGTTATACTGCACTTTAGACATGAAATGCCTCGGTTTAGGCCTCTTGCAGCCGGGTGACGAATGGAGAAAGGGAACGGTCTGGAATCTGCCTCTGAGCAAGAAAGCACTCGAGCTGCAGACTCACTCTTCATTTCACGTATAACCCCTGCTCTCGGCCTAAAACAACTTGACTGCTTTTGAGATCATTTAAGCCAATTTACTGCATTAAATTAACTGCATTCTTCATCTAGGGAGCTGCTTCATTTTTCTCTTTTCTGTTTGATTGTTTTTCCCTCGGGAGTCACACACGACACCCGTTACTGTGTGTGTGCGCACAACGCACGTGGACTCACAGTGACTTCATCGGGATCAGAGACCAGAGACCATACCAGCTCCATCGACTGTACGCTGAAGCCTCAGAACTGAAAACGTTCCCACTGTAAACATCTATGCTTATCATACTCGGAGAAACCAAGGGCATGTAGGACGTAGTAAGGTGAAAGTGTGAACTTCCGTGTTTCCAGAAAATACACCTACGTGGACGGCGTCAGTCCTGTCGTGGTACCTGATGAGCACACTGTTGTCACCAACTCTGCCTGTGTCTGTTCATGCACACCCACGCCCACGGAAGGTGGCACCAATGCCCCTAGGACGAAGAGCTGGCGTCAGAGGGGAGGGCAGGCTTCCTGCGGGACCCGAGATCCAGTCTCCAGCCACTGTCTGTGATTTCACCTGGAAGCCTGTCTTCACTCGGAAGAGCACCACCCACTCCACCGGTGCCGGAGAACACGCCGACTGCCCACTTCCGGTAGTTTGCTAAATCAGAACGACTGGCAATCCTAGAAACTTCTCAAGTGGCTCCGCTCCCCTGCCCTGCATCCCTGCGGGCCCCAGAGCCCGCTCTTCTGGCTGGGCGCGTTCCCTCCACCACACTCCAGGCTGGGACCTCGTCCGCGTATTACTCAGAACACCTACACCTTCCATCAGTCTACCTAATAAAAACATAATCATGGGCTCTGTCCGCGCAGGTGACAAAGTGATGGCTGCACTGCAGAGACCACAGGTTTTATTTAGGAGTTCTGGTGTGCGAAGGGCCACCTCTCACCCCCGCAGAACCAAAGGACGGCGCACACTGAAGCAGGCCTGGACCGTGAGCCCCCAGGTGCCCCTACTCACGGCCCAGCAGCAGGGGGCTCGGCCCGGGCAGGAGAGCACGCGCACTTGGCTCCCTTCTCCCCCACGGACCTGAAAGGTGTTCTCGACTTTCTGACCTTAGTTTTTGGGGCAGAGTTTGGTTTTTTATCTGCCCACTTATAATTAAGTTTTAATAATGCCGAACAGTATTTCTCTATGGGAAGCTTTTCTCCCCCTTCCTTTGCGTAATTTCCGGGAAGCAAGTTTCCAGGAACTGGATTTCTGGTCAGAGGGTGGGCACATTTTCTGGCTCTAGCTGCATGTTACCATACTGCTTGAACAAGAGAATGAGTCATTTTACAGCCTTTAGAATGACACCACCTTCCCAGAGTTGTGGGATCATTTTTCCTATTCAAAAGGTGTGAGTTGGTAGCTCATTATCATTAAACTTTACGTGCACGTGTGAACGTCTTTCAAGGACTTAGGGTGGACTCCTCTTTTGTGGACGGTGCACCCTGTCCGTGGCCGTCTGTCTGTCAGGGTTTGATGCTCCTTGTTGGTTAAGGTCCTTCGTTTGTTTGATAAATCCCGGTTTTACTCATCACATTTATCACACATCTTCCCCCCATATTCCCACATTTATTTTAACGTTTTCTTTCAGGTCCATAAAGGATCTAAATACGTAAATACTTCTATTTGGCCAAATAACATTTTGTGTTTTCTCACTGTTCCATAATTAAAGCATCACCTTGCTTCCAACACGGTAATCTTCCTTTCTTTACTTTTTCTTTTCTAATTTCTAAATCCAAATAGAGGATGCAACTTGCAGTCCCCTTGAACTCTTAAGTACATTCAGACTTTGGTCTGGGCGCTGCATCTTTCTTTATAGACTCATTGATAATTCTGAATCATTATTATGCTGTTTTAACTACTGATGCTTATGTAATAGACTTGTTTGTTGAACACTGTTCGTCCACCTTCCAAACAGATGTCGTGAAAGGATATCCGAGCTGAAACTGCACAAGCGCCCGAATCAATGCAGGAAGGGCCGCCGCCTTCACTACAAGCTTTCTGGCTGCGGTGTCCTTTGAACTTTCTCATTCTGACGATGGCTTAGTTCCCCAGATCCTCATCATCTGATCTTGCTGAGGTACCCCAGGCGTCCTCTGCTGCTGTTGTAGCAGAGACCACGTGGAGAGGCGGCTGTGGCCATGTGCCACGCTGCAAATCCGCTGGCCTTGCGACCTGCTTTGTCCAATCAAACGCAGTGGGTACGCCATTCAAGTTACATCTGCAGAAATGCTGCGGCTTCCGCCTTTGCTCCCCAGATCCCCACGGCCGCAGGTGAAGCAGTGCGATCACCTGCTGGAGACGGGCCTCGAGCCAGGCCCCAGCCAGCCAGACGCTGATGGGCTGACAGACGAGAGTGAAGCCGCCTCAAGGCCCCGCCCCAGCGGAGCGCGGACTGAACGCGGCTGCAGGAGTGAGCCCAGCTGCCAGCACAGGGCGCAGAGCCGCCGGTGGAGCCCACCGGATCCGAGCCACGGGACGTACGGCACCGCTGCCGTTTCCAGCCGTCAGTGTGGGGCTGGCTTGTTATACGGAAATGAATGCAAAAATGAACAATGCCTCGAAATGGTGCTTGAAAAATACATTTTAAACTATCTCACCCAGTTACATGATTTTATAGTCTCTAATGATTTCCTTTTGATCTCTTTCATTTTCTTGCTATAGAAGCATATCCACAATGTTTCTTTACCTCAGAAGTGCATTCCTTCTGTTTGTTTAAACGTCAAGGATTCCAGTACACAATATACAGACATGCCTTCAAATGACAGTCGTTTGGCTTCTGGATTCAGGGACGTGCGTATATGCGTTTTCCTATTAATTATCGTGAAACTATTTGGTAATAGAGAGTTCCTTTGTTAAGCTTTAAAGAAGGTATCTCTCTAACCTTCATTTTTATTAGAAATAGGTTCTAATTATATTAGATACGGTCTTTTTATGAAACTGATATAACTTTTAATTACTTCATCTACTGTAACATAATTAAGTTTTTCTTTTATTCAACTACCTAAACTCTTGCCAATAACAATGAATAATCTCTTTAATGTACTGCTGAATTTCATTCAAGCTTTCTGACATCAATATTAATGACCAAGACTGTCTTACAATTTTTTGTGTGCATGTTATTAGAAAAGAATCCTATTATATAATAAGACTGTTTCTGAATTTAAAAAATTTATACAAGGGCATCATTATGCTTTGAAATTTTGAACAATGCACTACAGCGGCAGTTCCAGGTGGTACCAGGGATTTAGGGATGATCTCGGATAACTTGTTCAATGCCCTGCACACCTGGCCTCTGACGTTTTCTGGGTTCCCTCCCCTTTCTTGCAAGAAGCATTCAACGACCAGATTTACTCCTACATAGATGCTTAACACTCCTTCGTTTTTAATCTTATGTGTGACTTCCTACTAAGTTACTTTCTCATTTCTACTACTGTTCCCTTGTACTTTTCATTTTTTGACCAGATTTATATTCGTTTATCCACCAAGAAAACTGATCATTGACTTTTTTATTTATAAATCATACTAAAATTTCATTGGCTGTTTAAAAAAAATTGATTTCTCTGTTGTTTTCATTCACAGCTTTGGCACAATCCCTTTGAAGTACAGTTACGTTAATTTTAGGAGGCGTTTCTGAAAAAGCCGCCCTTGGTTTAAGGCCTGCTCCGTGGCTGCCGTCCCCAGGTTTTCATAGGCAGTGTCTTTTCCATCGTCACTCACCAGAACATTGGTCTTATGTGCCTTCATTCTTCCTGGCATAATTATTCTTACAGTAGTGTTTAATATTTTCCAAATTTCACGTTTCCTATTTAATCCTGCTTCCGAGAGGCCGTGCGGCGTGCTCACGCACAGGAAGCCTGGGAGCGCGCCCCCCAGGAGCGCCGCAGACGTTTCGCTCTCGGCACCAACAGGGCAGGGCGTGAGCTGTTTGAGCAGCTGTCGCCGGGGCAGGTGACCTGGGTGCTCGCTACATTCTCGAATGGGGCAGTGGGCCCCACATTCTCAAACTCACGTGTCCAGTGTCACTTTCAGGAGACAAAGGTGAATACGCCACTAGCAGAAGCACGCGGAGGCCGCTCGGCCTCGGGGAGGCCTGTCTGATGGGGATGCACTGCACGGCTGGACTTCGGGGACCATCACCTCAGTTCCACAGGCAGGCACGGTCCAGACCGCGAAGCCCGCTTTCTGACATGCCGACTAGTTGGGTCACAGAATGAGCACAACATTCTTCCGGGGTCCCGGTTCAACAGGCATCTTCACCTGAGTTGTTTAGTCTGTAAGAACTTAATAAGCTCATGGGGGGTTGGGACTTTCCTTTTGTAAAGTTTTTCAATGGCAGCTGACATCCGGTATCCCATTAGTTTCGGGCGTACAACGCAGTGATGCAGCGTTTAGACACCTCACGAAGGGATCTCCCCAGGCAGGCTGGCACCCTTCCGGACCACCACGTCCTTGTCCTTTAGAATCTTCGGTCCAGCTCAAGGATGGCTGGGAGAACCGCCACAAAAAGTCCGGTGATCCCAAGAGGGCAACGGGGTCACCGAGGCGAGGACGTTGCACTGGACAGTGCTCAGGCGACCGCTTACACCCAGTCCCTGCCACACAGACACAGGAGGATCCGATGAGCTGAGGGCCAGCAGCCGCCGATTCTCCACGGAATGTTCCGGAGCTGACTCCTGTCTCGAGGTGGCATGCTGCCCTACAGAGCAGCATTGAAAATTACTGAAATTTTTAAACATGACATAAACTCATTCTGTAGTTTCTATAAACATCATCTGGAAACTTCAGGACTGGCAGGCAAGCAAAGCTGTGATGAACAGAACCCACGGCCCCCCTGTCCAGCTCTCCCCCAGCGCACGGGAGGCGCCGGCCCACGGGGATGCCACGTCTGCTTGCTGCTCCGCTCTCTGAGGGCGCCGACCCCAGCTCAGGAGTATGCTGATGGACGGGACTAGAGGGTTGGGATGGCAGGAGGCCCTGCAGGGCTGTGGGCAGAGGTCTTCACTGCACAGATCAGGAGACTGAAGCCCAGCGCAATGAAGCGGCCTCCTCGGAACACGACTGTTGAACCTTCAGTGTTGGCATGAGGGTGCACGTCAGGGCACTTGACTTGTCCGCGGGCCCACGTCCGGCCGGAAAGCAGCGATTGCAACCAGAATCCCGAGGCTGATCACCCAGTTGCTGTGGCATGGGCCGTTTTGCTTCCTCAACCTCTCACTCGACCCCCAGCCCCCAGCTCCCCGAAAAGATCCGCTGTGTAGCCAAGATTTTACTCTGAAGAGGAGGAAGGGAACCAAGCACAGCCACAAATGGGGGGGGGGGCAGAAGGGGCTGATAAGTACTGTTTTAAATCTGCAGAATGAACACGAGATGCAGAACAACTGCAGAGGTGGAAACCGACCCTGAGCAGGGGTCGCTCGAGGCTGTAGGTGGCTGGTGTGGCTGGCTTGTCATCTGCCTGTTCGCTGTCCTGCCATGAGCAGGTGAGTAGTGAGAAGATAATAAAACACGCGCCTTCCCTGGAGAAACCCACCGCCTAGTAAGAGGAGGAAGGCGTGTGGATAAAGCAGAATTCAGTGTGGCAAGCACTTATGGGGGGCACTGCATGGGACAGATGTCCCCGTGGGCTCCAGGGGACTGTAAGGGAACACAGTGTGTGAGGAACCTGCCAGAGAAACTGCCGTCACCTCTTGCCTGGGCCTCCTTGGACACAGGGAGACATGGCGTCCCTGCCCGTTGGGGCTGGGTCACTCCCCGGCCGGTGCTGGAGCAAGGATGGAAGAAGCCCTGGGCCTGGGGTGTGTACCGCCCATGCCCGACATCGGACCTCAGAGAGGCAGGCTGGGTGCACAGCAGGCGGGGCACTGCCAGTCTGTCCAGGGAGAAGCATTCTGTACAGCGGCCCCACCCCCTCCCCTAAGGATGCTTCATCCTGCGGAAACGTGCTCCTCACAGAGCTCCCCTCCCCCCATCAACGGAGTGGATGTCCCCGGCATCTGAAGAGTTAGCTGGAGAGTAGCTTTCGCTGCCCCAACCCCCGCCCCAAGCTGAGTGCCAGGGGCACCAATGTGCTTAGCCCTAACCCACTGCAGGCCCCCCAGCAGGGTAAGCTTGTGAGGGGGAGGAGCAGGCAACACAGCAAACCTCCACCTTCCACAGCAGCCTGAGGTCCAAGTGCACCTGCCTTTCTTGGGAAAGAATCGATTTTAATTCCCAAAGCCCTGCAGTCACCTGTGACAGGGGGCTGGGCTACCAGAGAGGAACAAGAGGAGTCACATGGTTGGGCCTGCTGCTCCCAAATGCTTCGCACTCTCTCCCAGGCCCCTGCCCAGAACCCCACCTCTGCCATCCCTTCCAGTCACCCTGGGAGCAGAAGCTGTGGCCGTGGAAGCATTCAGCGGCAAGTGGCAAAGGCGTTGTCATCCTGGGCCACGGGTTGCCCCTCCTCCCACCCGTGAGCCCCGGCCGCACGGGAAGCAAGTAACCCCTCGTCTGTCTGCCTTTATTTGTGAGCTGGGAAAGGAGCCACCCCGACCTTTGAACATCCCAGTGGCAACAGTGGCAGGTGCTGCGGTGGGACGGGCCCTTGGAGATCAGCTGGCACAGCTGGAGGGGGCGGAGGAGGGGGCGGAGGCCCAGATGCGGAGGCCGCTCCGGTTGAGTGGAGGCCGGAAGCTGAGTCCACACGAGGCCACCAGCCCCCAGCCTGCTCGGCCGCCTGCAGCAGGTGCTTTGCCCTCCAAGGGGCGCCCCCTCCTCTGTCACCTCACTTCACTGGGAGGAGAGACGTGGTTTGCACCCTAAATATTCACCACTACCTTTGAGGTAAGAAAATGGGGGTCAGAGAGGAAAAGGGACCTGCCCCAGTCACAGCTGGTCCCTGAACTGGAGTCCAGGTTTGGACCCTCTGCCCATTGCACCAGTGGCCATGTCTCCTGAGGAGTGTCCTTGCCACAGCTCAAGCCTTTCCTGCTTGTGTTCACCTTTAAAGGTGTGAAAGTACCCAGTTCATTAACCAGGGCGACCCGAGAGGGGACGTGGTCCCGGAGCTGCCGCCCCCACCCAGAGGCCGCGCATCTTTACCTTCAAATGCCCGAGCAGCGTCCACGAGGTGGGACCAGTCCAGCCCCGTACCCGTGTCTGGGAGGGGCATCAGGCCAGGGTCTGCGCACTTGGACTTCTCTGATAAGGACCCGTCGGAGAACCAGAACTCATCTGAATGAAACAAAGCCACAGTCAGTCCGGTGTAGCTCGGGGTGCTGGCCGGCCCCTTCTGGGGCTCAGGGACCTTCCTGAGAAAGGTCTCTACCTCCAGGAGGAGACTGCTCCAGTTACCCAAAGGAGACAGCCAGAAAACCGGGGGGTTTGTACAAAGTTGCAACCGGCAGACTCAGAGTCAGCCAAGGGAGCAAGGGGGAGGGGAGCCGAGCCTCCACGCAGACAGGGTCTCACCAGTGGCCCTCCACCCACGTCTCACTGACCGGGGCCAGGGCTCGACTTCCTCAGGGCGATGGCCCTGCTGTAAAGAGCCTCGCACCATTTCAACGCACAGAGGGTTTGATACAACGCATCCCTGTAACCAGGAAGCTTGAAGGGCATCCTGAACAACAGCCGTCTCAGCTGATCCGCCCAAATCGAGACGCCGGGAACGAACGTCAGCTTAGTGTGAGAACACAGGAAGACTAACTTCGCTTCCATTAGGAACGGGTGAGCAAGAGGGGACATCCTGCGTGCTGTGGCCTACCCAGATGGCTCTTATCAAAGGCTGCACCACACACCTCTCCCACCCCTGCTGTTCCACAGCCTTCCTTTGTCTGTACAAATGGGCCGAGGATGCTTCTTTCTTTCGACTCTCATCACAGCACCTCCGGTGTTACGTCATTCCTACCAGTTAAGAGCACATGCATCTGGGGACACATCTTCTACAGGCTCTCACCGGGCTTTCTCTAACGTGCCTTTTCTCAACCTGCCCGAGGAGGTTCATGCAGCTGCATGTGAACACATCTGACTAATTAGAACAATCAAAATAATGACCACCTGGCTGTCGGAGCCTGCAATTAGGTAAGGGACATAATTAACTAAATGCACCTGTGATTCTGTTCCACACCCTCTCGGGTTACTGTGAAATGCTGGCATCTGGGGGGAGAGAGAGCGTTTGGCATTGGCCTTGAAGGGCACCGAGAGCCCACTTGGCACACGCAGCTCGGAACCACCTCCAGCAGCTGCAGCTCAACCGAACACTATTGGTAACGCTGCACATTTAAGATGGGGACAGTCCCCCACCCTGGTTCCAACATCCACTTTGCAGGGAACCGGGTGGCGGGCATTTTGTCGGCACCACTCCCGCCACCCCCTCCACATGCTGAGATCTTCTTGGAAATAAATAACCACCATTCCCACCTGTTCTGTGTGGGGTGGGCTCCGTCCTGGCCGAGGGGTGGCCGGGAGGTACGTGGACATGGCAAAGCTCGGGGGGAATTGGGTTGGAGAGCAGGCAGCTCGGTCCCCGAAACCCCGGGAGGGATGCACTGAGCAGAGGCTGTGCTGACCACCCCTCCCCCAGGTGCTGGCCGCCACCAGGAGTTTAAGGCCCAGCCCCAGGCAGAGAGGGATGTCTTCACGTCTCTACACACTCAGTGGCTGCTTTGCTTAAGGCAGGAGATCTGCACTAAGTCCAGAGAAATTACATAACTAGGCGGCACGTCCTTATGTCACCGCGTCCCTCCCCTGTGACAGAGTTCTTCAGGAACGGGGGCAGAGTGTGGCAGCTCTGGGAAGGGGCAGAGACCGGGCAGGGCGACCCTGAGGTGCACACCCCTCGCCTGCCCCCCGCTCCTGCCATCATTGGAGAGGAAAGTGTGAGAGAATGACAATTGCCCAAGTGAATAAATGTTCCTACAGAAAACGCACTGTTACCCGGTTTTGCTAAGAGATGCCAAGTTGACGGTTTTCTTTGCCTTTGTAAAGTGACGACCCTTCCGCCGAGCTCGGGGCATCTCAAAGCCCAGAGTCAAACCTGAGGCACAAACTGCATGCCTTCTGGCTTCCTGCTCACAGCACAACAGCGGCGCCCCTGATGGCGGGGGGCGGAGGGGGGGGGACCAGGACCAGAGGAAAATAATAGAGAGGACAAGCGGGCCAGAGAGAATGAAGGCGCAGGACCAACCTACTTGGTGGCCTGTGCTGATTCGCAGGACGGGCTGCTAGGCTAATGTCCCCTAGACCCCCACTCCCACCTCTTGTCCTTCCTGCCACCGTGTTGAAGGAGCCTCCTTCTCCATACAGTGCAGGCGGTGGGGATGTGACAACCCTGGGTGACGGCCCAGGGTCTGGCTCTTCCCCAGCATCCTGAAGTCCTGTGACAGGGGCCAGGAAGCTGACTCCCTGAGTGAGTGGGTGGGCGGGTGCCCCCCACTGTCCACACCACAGGGCAGGCCGGCCAGCTCCACCGGTCCCCACTCACGGCCTGCACACAGGCCACGTGGAAACCACATGCCAGGTGGCCCCCAGCACCTGGGGACCTGCGGAGGTCTCAGGGCTGATGTTCCCTGAGCTCCGGGCATTCTTCTGACCTCCTTCAGCTTTAACAGGGGACAAGGGGGGCTGCAGTCTGTGGTGTTTCATCTTCGTTACAAACTCTTACTTCCTACCGCCTGCCCCGACATTGTGACCAAGACTTTCATGTTCATTTGATTCTATGGGGACACTTTTGTGTTTGCCATTCTATGGCGACGGTGACAGAAGGCGCCTTTCCTTTCCAGTTTCTCTGGCACTCCCCACCCACTCACCGTCTGTCTACAATGCACTTATTAAATGACTGCTGTATGCCTAGCGATCGATGGGGCTACAGTGGTAACACAGACAAGGCCCATGCCCTCCGGAAGCTTACGCTGCAAGTGCCGGGAAAAGAGAGGGCAGGCACGGGAACAAGAACACACACACAGTGTGGGGTCGCTCAAAGAAAACAGACCGGGCAGATGGGGCTGAGGAGGCTGCGCGGGTGTGGGGAAGGCCTGTCCTCGGCACCGAGAGGCGCTGGGACTGGAGTGAGGAGGAGCTGCTTGGTGAAGGACACAGCCCGACAGAAATGCGCTGAGGGAACCCGGAGTTGGGGCTCAACCCGCTGTCCCCCCAGAGCAGTGACAGTCACCTGGACCCAAGGAAGAGCTGCCCGGATACCTCCCCGCTGCCTACTGCTTAGACCATCCCTTAATGAGAAAAAAACAATGAGTATTTTTCTCTCTTTGTTTTCTTAAATGTATAGGTTTTTAAAAAAGATTTTATTTATTTTTAGAGAGAGGGGAAGGGAAGGAGAAAGAGAGGGAGAGAAACATCAATGTGTGATTGCCTCTCACGAACCCCCTACTGGGGACCTGGCCTGTAACCCAGGCACATGCCCTGACTGGGAATCGAACCAATGACCCTTTGGTTCACAGGCGGGCACTCAATTCACTGAGCCACATCAGCCAGGGCTATGTTTTTTTTTTTTTTAATGTTTTTGGTCTGAGACTTAACACCATAAAAAATTCTTTCGGTTGACATTAGGCATCACTAACATAGGTATCCCTGGCGTCACCCGAATGATGTTTACTGAGCATCTGCTATCTTCCAGGTACCACCGGGGATGGTACGGACACACCAGGGATGGTACAGACGCACCAGGGACAGAATGACCCTTGACACAAGTTCTGCCCTTGAGGAGCCGGCTGACAAGCAGGTGCGCCCCACTGGTGCCGGTCTGCTGGGGTCTAGGCAGGGTCTGTGCAGGCAGCCACCCCTACACATGGTGTTCACTGTGGCGGCCGTTCACGGTATGTTTCCTGAGTTCACAGGTGGGAAGGAGAAGGCGCCGGGTCTTAGTTATGGAAGCAGCAACCCCAGCTCTCCCAGGAGGGGGTCAGTGGCACCCAGGAGACCACACTGCTCTTCTGGCCGATTCAGAGAAAAATGTGACTTACGGCTCTGAGAGCTGGCTACTGTCTGGCCCCACTGCCTGGGCCCAGGACTCTGTGGTTTCCTGTCTGTTTATCTGGAATCTGAAACCGCAGTGACCGCCTTCACTGAGTCCGATGTTCCTATTGTCACACAGGCCTTGCACAGTGAGGGCCACTCTCCTGCTGGTCCGTGGCTCTTCCTGCACCTGCACGGGGGTCTGCAGCATCTCGGGTGAGTGATGAGGTGCAAGAAAAACACTAATTTCTATTTATTCTGAAACTCCATCCCCTTTGACTTCAAGGGGCATCCTTTGTGAGGTGCCGAGGCCTGAGCTACAGCACTTGGGACCACGCATAAGCTAATACTGTTTTTATCCTTCAGAACCTAAGAACTCTTGTTGGTCTATCCTCACAGGAAGAGTTCCACCATTTCTGAGAGAGTTCAAATCCCCAGTCCATGAAAAAATCAGGAATTCTCTGAACAGGTTGTGAACAGAACCTGCCGATGCTTGGGACCAGAGAGGGAAGGACACGGACTGCTTTTCGCTGTCACCGGTCACCTGGCCTGTGAACCTGTGTCCAAAGGGACTCTCCCGTTTCTTTTTCTGTCTGGGCCACTGGAGAAATTCTGCTCTGAAGTGCACCAACAGTGGAGGCAAAGGCCCCGAGGGCCAGGCAGGACCGTCGGAATTGCTTTCGCTTGCTCATCCAAGTCGTGTTCCTGCACTTCCAAGCTGAGGGCATAAGGACTTGGCCCGTTTCTGTGACTCCACAGAAAACACGCACGAATCAGGACCCGAGGCTGAGCCCCAATGGGCAGGTTAAGACCTGTCTCCCAAGGTTGGGTTAGGATCTTGAGCTCCTGAGCACAAAGATTTGGGACAGGTTCATTCAATCCAGGACAGTTAAAATCTAAAAATACCTGACCCAGATGCCTGGGACTGTAATTACACGTGGAAGAGGCGCAGCGAGGTCTCCCCGCCCCCCTCTCCTCTGCGCTCTCCTTACTCCAAGCTGGGAACGAGATCGGAGCGGACCTGTACTAGTGAAAGGTTCTCTCTCCGAAGGTCGGATGCTTCCTAGGGATGAGCGAGTATTAACGTTGGAAAGAATACATGTGCCCTCGAGTGTTTTGCCTGGTTCAGCTGTGTAGCTCCTCAACCACCCAGTGCAAACAGATTCTAACCTGCGCTCCAAGTCAGAAGGTACAGCCAAGTCTCGGAGGAACTGAGAGAAGCACTGGGCACCCTCGAATGCTCCTTGTCCCCACACACAGACGCCTGCTGGGCGTCAGCACGCACACTTGAACTTTCTGGGCCCCGGTCTCAGGCTGCCAACTGCTCTCAGAGGGACGTGTTCTCACAGGGCCGCTGCTGAACGACCAGAAGCCACAGAAGGCAAAGCAGGACGAAGGCCTGTGTTAAGTGTCAGGCACACACACGGGTAAGGGTGGGAGGTGAGGTCCCCCGCGGGCAGCCAGACCCTTGAGGCCGAGCTGCTCTTGGGCAGCCTGGGGAGGCACATCGACAGGAATGACTTCCAGCTCCCTGACCGATGTTTTGCCATCTCACCCATGAAACCGTGAGAGTTCTTTGAGTCGTTAGTAAAGGCCGTGTAGGAATCAGAGGAGCCCCACTGCCAAATCAGAAGGTTTCTTTAGAGGAGAGCGAATGGCAGGGCCGCGCTGACTGCGTTTCCTAGAGAAGTGGACAGTGGAGGTGAGTGGGCCGTTTCGACTCGGACAGGGAAGTGCCAACGGCGCGTCCCGCCGGTTTCGTGGCTGCCCCTTCGTCCTCGGAACACACAAAAGGAGGACGTGGTCCCCCAGCAGGTAACTGGGTTGACCAACCATGGCCCGCCCAGACAGCGAAACACCGTTGTCCGGTGCGGAAGAGAACTGAGCCATCGGGCCGTGAAACAGCGCGGAGGAACCTGGAACGAATCCTGCTACGCGGAAGCTGCCAAACAGCAAGAGCGACGTGCTGTAGGACTCAAACTACGTGACGTTCTGGGGCAAGAGCGGAACTACGGAGACGAAAAAGATCAGCGGCTGCCAGGGGCCCAGGGGAGGGAGGGGTGAAAAGGTGAGACACCCTGTGCGATACTACAGGGGTGCATACAGGTCATTACACATTCACCCAGACCCACAGCCTGTAAACTCCAAGGGGGAACCCTGCTGTGGTCTGTGGACTCATCGTGGGTGACCACGATGGCTCGGGTCGGTTCGTGGATTCTAAAGACTGTCCCGCTCTGGCCGGGGACACTGATGATGGGCAGGCTGTGCCCGTGTGCCCAGGGTGTACGGGGGCTCCTTGTTTTCTGCTCAGTTTGGCTGTGACCCTGAACCTACTCTAAAAAAAGTGTATCAAACAAAAGTGAAGCTAAAAAAAAAAGATATGTATCTTTCATATGAGCAAATAAAGGGCAGAATGTAAGAACTACATAATACAAATGCCATAAATTTCACATCACACTTCAAGCATTTGAAGTAAAAACAGTAACATTTGTAAGGAAATAGAATTTTACTGGTTTTGCCAAAGCTTTTAAGAGGACATTAAAGTTGTCTACTTACTAAAAAGGAAAAGCATTTATACTAGGGCATTAGGATATGCCTGTCTGACCCGGTTACCAAGAAGGAGATTAAAGGTTTCTTTAATTTAGGCAAATGAACCCTTTAAAATAGACAGGATATTAAGTCACTTAAAGAAATAGATTAAGAATTTTATGAGAAGGTTCATTTCCAATTATGTTAAACATCAGAAACATTATTAGAACTTTTATTTCATTTACCCGGGACCTCTATGTGCATTGTGAAGTTCAAGTTCATTTTAAAGATAATACTTTCTATGATGAAATGTTAAAAAAAAAAACCTGACAATGAATGCATTTCTGGTGAATTCCCCATTCTTCCAGTACAATAGAAATTAACTATGAAAAAAGAAAATAAAGCTGACGTAATAAAAACCATTCGACAATGACATGTTAATCAGTAACTGACATTATGCGAAAATCAAAGGTTTCGGGATTTTAAGGGCTGTCATCCAGAAAGCATCCAGTGAGCCTGTGACCAGCAAACAGGAGCAGAGCAGATGCAGAGCCTAAGTGAGGAGCCAAGGTCAGACCCTGGCTGACGCGCAAAGCCACGTTCAGGAGCCTGTCTCCCGACACCCGCCCGCCCCCTGTGTACCACCAGGCACTGAAGGCCCAGGAGACAGAACTGGAAGGAGAGAAAACCACTTTCTTCCTTGCTCACTGCCTGCAGAAAATCCGCCTCTGCCCTGAGCACCCTCAACTTTTCTCTATGAAGTCAGGCTTTAGATATTTCGTTCTCTATGTAATAGCTGCGATACGGCACAAGGATCACTATTTTACTTGGTAAAAATGTTTAACACCTGCTTTCTAATTTTCTTCAAAATTAGTAGAAGTGCTTAACTTTTAAAAATGTCTACTCTGGGGCTTTCATCATACTTAGGAAGGAAGGAAGGAAGGAAGGAAGGAAGGAAGGAAGGAAGGAAGGAAGGAAAACAGCAGCAAGTGGTACATGCAGTTTCAAAAACACCCCCTCCCCAAACCCGCACCGCACCGCAGACGCCCCAGGGGCCCCCACTCACTGCGCAGGCTGGCAGTGCCGGGCGGGGGCTGCATCCGGGGGGGCAGGGTGCTGCGCTGGGGCGGGGCGCTGCTGAAGAGGGTGTCGTTGGGCAGCGCCTGGTCCAGCGCGGAGCTCCGGGAACTGCCGAAGGAGGAGCCCCGCCGACTGCTGCAGACGCTCTCGTCCGAGAGGGTGCGGTACAGCGAGCGCCTCGGGGACAGGTTCCCGTAGAAGGAAAACTGGGGGTGGAAACACGGGGACAGGGAGACAGTGGACGTCACCAAGCAGGAAGCATGGAACTGCTGCGGCTGAACTGGTGGGTCCCCACGGCACTGTGACTGCGGGTCACCCAGGCGAAGGCACCAGGCCTTCCGTGCACTTATTGGAGTGGAATGCTCTCCTTGTGTGACCTTCTGGGAAATACCACCACAGGTGAGACATGCACGGCTTTACTGACTCTGAAATGTTGACTGAGCCTCCATCACCTCAGAGGCCCGGCAGCTCCCGGGAAGAGAGGGGGCTGTCCTCTCAGGCGGCACTTCTGCACACCCACCAGAGCACTGGCTTGGTTTTAATTAAAAATGACTCCATTTTAATATCACGCAATTTCTGTACCAGTCCACTGCCCGTGAGGTTCAATCTAATCTAAATAGCAACGGAAATCATTTTGAAGATTGTAGTTTCCTGGGACACACAAATGGGTTCAAAAAAAATGGAATCGGTAAAGTAACGTATTGGGTTGGCCAAAAAGTTCATTTAGGTCTTCTTCGGTAACATAAAATACATACTTTTTACTTTCACCAGTAACTTTATTGCTTGGATATTTTGAATATGACAGCTACCTCCTGCAGTATCAGGTTGAATGTTCTCAACTAAAGTCGCTATCAGCCCTGGCTGGTGTAGCTCAGTGGATTGAGCGAGGGCCTGTGAAGCAAAGGGTCGCAGGTTTGATTCCCAGTCAGGGCACATGCCTGGGTTGCAGGCCAGGTCCCCAGTAGGGGACACATGAGAGGCAACCACACATTGATGTTTCTCTCCCTCTCCTTCTCCTTCCCTTCTCCTCTCTCTAAAAATAAATATTTTTTAAAAAAAGTCGCTATCAATTTTGGTCGCTATCAATTTTGACTGGTCTACTCGACCACGGAGCAGCAGCGTCCAGTGAGAAGCCACCAGCATGAAACTTTGCAAACCTCCTTTGACACGTTCCATCAGTCATAGTACCTTCTCCATACACTGCACACATCTTTTTACCTTTCTTGAAATAATATAGTATAATATGCCAGGAATGTATATTTTCTTTCATATCAGTATGAAAATGGCTACATAAAAATTCACCAATTTTGGTTGTTTTTTTTTAATGCATGCTGATATGACGGCTGTCACGATACAACCTAATAAAATTGTTTCAAATGAAGTTAAAGACAACTAAGCGCTGCTAGAGCCGTCTTAGGGAAAAAACCCGAAAGAACTTTTTGGCCAACCCCATACACTAAGTATCACTCGCAAAAGTCTGTTACAATAGTTGAAAACTTAATTACAGTAATGGATCATAACCAGCTTTAAAGGAGCCACTGAGATGACTGTGCATTACATATAGGGTCAGGAGGGAAATGCTTACTGAAGAAGCCAGTAGTCGACAACTCAGGAAAAAACGAAATAAAATCTGAATGTCCAACTACTCCCGTGCACCGACCACACTCCTTTCACACCGGTGGCAGTACGAGCCAGAATGTTCGTGTCAAATGAATACAGAAATCGCTCTTTACAGTTGTGCATGCAGCGAGACAGCTAAAAATATTCCCACTGTAGGTGTTCCCTCCACTCTGTTGAGTCTGTCCAACTGATGAATGGGCGCTGGTGTGCATACAAAGTGAAACTTACGCCGTGAAAAAGGGGTGATTTGTCTCAGAAAAAAACACCCACACGTGTCAAGTAGAAGTTCATTCCTATTAAAAGAACAGCTACTTTTGTTCCGTGTACAGGAGTCTGGTGCCCACTTACAGGCCCACATACATTACTTGGTACAAGTTAAAAGGCAAGGACTCGTTGGGTGGGACTGAGTTCCTTGGGGACCCCCACTTCACAGGGCTAGCAGGTGCCTCAGAACAAGATTATAGGCCTAGCAGATTAAAGCGGCTTTGAGGCGGCATCTAATTAGAGTGTAACCCTGAAATACAATTAGGTTAATTGCAGTATTATTTTATTACAGGGGAGGCAGAAACCCGGGACTTGGTGTTCACCCCAATCCCAGTTGATGTGGTAATGCTGTTTTTTTTTTCCTTTTTTCTTTGCACAAGACAGAACACTGGATGAGAAGGGAGAAGATGTGGGTTCCACCAAATGTTTTACGTGAACTTCACCTTTCACCACGTAGGGCCTCAGTTACTTGCAAAAAGAGGAGGTTGGGCTAAATGACCCCGTAAGTCCCTTTTAATACGCTGTAGTATTTAACAGAGTGGTTGAAGAGACTGTGGTGATAATGAAACTAAAACTAACGTCAGCCAGACCGTGGCCTTGTGAACGAAGGTATGCCTTGGACACGAGGCTGGCTTACTAGACCGATGCACACCTTCCCTGGGATTTCTGGGTAGCTTTATCCGGCAGCGTCCAGTCCGAGTTCCATCCGATACAGGATGCCTGGTAGGCAATATTTTGAACGCCTGCCCTTTCTGGATTATATCTAAGAGCCGGGAGGAGAGGGTGGAGATCTTGGAGCAAAAGTCAAATGGTGTGAATTTCCGCAGCGACTATTTCTGATCACCTGTTACGTCTAGGTACCATGTGAGGTCTGCCCTTGTCATTTCTTTACTTTCCTACAGCTCTGCAGTGCCCTGATGATCCCCTCCTTTGCACAGAGGAGGACTCCAGCCTCTTCTGTCCACGCTAGGCAGCTGCCCTTCCTAACCTCCCAGGTTCGCTGTGCCCACTGACAGGATAGCACCAAAAAGGGCCCACTGTGCCCAGAGCTGTTGGTAGGACCGCGAGGGACCGGTAACACATGCAGAGGTGCTCTGGGCACCCTCGAGTCTCGAAGGCAGAGTTTCCTTTAGAATCTTCAAAGCCCCACAGAAGCCACTCACCTTTCTTCTGCCCTCCTCCGCTGAGGGGCTGTCAGGAAGCATTAATTTCACAAAGTCTTCTTTTGACAGCACATGCCGAGCATCCGAGATCGAGTCCCCCACCACTGTCTGATGCGGAGTTGCCAGGGCCGGGAGCTCCATCTCGCCGTACAGCCTGCGGGAGCAAAGCGGAAGGGCGGTGAGGGGAGTGGCCGGCCCACTGGGAAAGTGCCTGCGGTGTTGAGAATCAGCGTCCGGAACCAGAACCTACGACGGCACACGGTGCTGTACAAGTCGTAGCTGCTAAGCCCATTCTCCTCGGTGGCATTCGCTCCACATCCCCACGTCTGTTTGTGAAATGGGCCCGACAGCAAAGGTAGATTTCTGAGTAATTCAGAAACGAATCAGACCCCCCAAATGCCTCAGGCGAGAAAAAATGCAGCCAGTTTTTAACGGGAGGCTGGGCTTCTCTTTCCCTAAAGCACAATTTCAATAACTCATCAGATTATCTTGCTCCTTTGAGGGAACCCCTGTGCTCCTCAGAAACATGAGACTGCCACACCTCACGTCTCAGGAAGGCAGAAAGGCCCCTATGGGAGCCTGGAATTTAAGAGTAATCGATCCAGGCGTGTGCCAAGCATGTTTTATTATCGGCAATTGCGCAAAGCTGTTTAGATAAATAAAGCAGCTGTCTCCCTTGATTATCAGCATATAAAATGTATTTATGGACAACAAAAGGCAGTCTAGCTGACTTTCTGCTTTCAGCTCTTTTCCAGGGAGAAAACTGGGGAGCTGCTTTCCAAAAGGGCACTCTGCAAACGCGGTCTGAGCCACCCAACATGCCTGCAGACTACGCGGCTCAACAGGGCCGGCGAGGCACATGTTGGCCACACGACTGAGACACAGTCTGCAGGAACCCAGGCCCAGAGTGGCCAGCAGCAGGGGGGTGACTTGTGTGACGCTGCTAGTGTGTCACTGAGAGAACTCTGGTTCAGAAGCAGGGCCCTCCTGACCCAAAAGTGACAGCTCCCTGAGAAATCAGCGGAATAAGAAGCTCAAGGGACATGCTCAGAATGAACAATGGTTTCTCTGGAAGTGTCCGTGGCGTCTGCTACGTTCCCAAGGCAAGTGGGGTTTCCTGCATGTCTCAGACCGGGCAGCACAAGCTCACTGACCACGTGAGCAGACCGTGGCCGTGAGGTGCAGCTTTTGAAACCGTTCAGAATGTGGGTGACGACGTGGCTGGCCCACAGGTGGCCTGGCAGCTCTGGAGGAAGCCACAGAGGCAGCCGTGTGGAGGTAAGCTGCTGCGGGCGTCTGGGCAGACGTGGAGCTGGGGAGCACTCACAAGCGGCCCCCATCATGTGCTTTGGGAGAGAACAAGTTAAAAACCCAGGTCCCCTCAGTGACTGCCCAGATAAAATCTAATGCCTATGCAGGCAACCCCGGAACACTGCAGGGGTCGGTGAGTCAACCCCCCGAAACTTTACTAACAGCCTACTGTTGACTTAAAGAGTCAAGTATCAAATATGTTGTGTGTTATATGTATGATATACTGTATTCTCATAATAAAGTAAGTGAGGAAAACGCTATTAAGAAAACCACAAGGAAGAGAAAAGACACTGAAAAACCCCATGTATACACAGGCCTGTGCAGTCCAACCTGTGCCACTCATGCAGACCTTGGAGTGGGGGTGTGTCTGGAGACCCTGTTTTTGCCTCAGTGACCTGAAGGGCTTTTGGGTGGGAGGAGAACCATGGGACAGAAAAAAAGACCCACCCACAGTGCCCAGGCACACCTCAGGGCTATGTGAATCAAGGTGCAGCTCTTGTTAGCTGCATTTTAAAACAGGTCACATTACTAAAAAAAAAAAGAAAAGAACTACTCAGTGATTTTAAAAGTAACTGGCTATTTCAGAGTGATGGGAAACCTCTGGAGGGCACACTGGTCTCCTGTTTTGTGTTCAGTGAGACGGCATGTTCTACCGCTCATGTGATCCAGGCACACGACCCTTGGCTGACCTTTTTCTGAGCACCCATTGCAGTGGTTTGGTGAACAGTGTTGTGATGGCATTTCAGACCTAGTGGGTGCAGTCCTGTGTGACTACAGGGATTATACAGGTGTCTCTCGTGTCTTCTTGTTTTAGAAGCACTTTCCTCGGCTGGACAAGGCCTGGGGCACCAGGCTGAGCCCAGTGCAGCGAAGGGGCCTGGCCTGAGGCTGGGAGGCCTGGGTTCGAATCCCAACACGACCCTCATGTGAGGCCAGGAAATTACTGCCCTGCCACCTAGCGATGCAACCCCTGTCTCACAGCATCCAGGACACCAGCTCTCTCACTAAGTGCCAAGGTGTCAACACAGGGGCTCAAACGCATGCACCGGGGGACACAAGGGGAAACGTCCACATGGGCTGCTACCCTCCATTCCCGCCTCTGCAGGGGAGGGAGCCCAGGGCCGGCACCGATGTGCAAAATGCCTTTACCGATATTTCCTAGAGCTTAAAAGGCTTGGGATGAATGTCCAGCAAGCACGCAGAAGGCAGAAATAGCAATACTATCATTGGAACATCTGCATTTATGTTTTAAAAAGTGCAATTATTACTATAAAATTATTTTCTTAACTTATTTGCAATTATTGACCGGATGGATTTTTTTTTTTACGCTAAAAGATTTCAAGTTCAATTTTACCACTAAAATGATTCTTAATTTAAAAGGCAGTATCCATGCTGGCCATATTTTATGAAGTAGCTCACTTTTAAAGGGAAAAAAAAGTGACACCAGTTCACTAACCGAGCGTGAGATCTGCACCAGCTCTCTGAAGTTGAGGCAGCCCCGGCCCCCACACCATCGGAGATGCAGCCCCAGCGCCCCCGGCCTCATCCCCCAGGGCACACGGCCTTTGTTTCAATGCTGCCCTTTAACAAATAAGCAAACCAGCAGCCCACCAGGACCGGCCAGCCTTGCTCCGCAACCTGAGATGTGTGTTGTCAGCAGTTTTCACAATGTAATGAAGTAAGTTATCGGTATTTTTGGTCTTTTCTTTGTTCAAATGGATAAAAACACCCCTCCCTACCTAACCACTAACCCTAACCACTGAAAGGGAAATCAGTCATGATGAAGCTGGATAAGATACTTTTTGTTTACGGATGTTGCTTAAACATCGGCTTTAAGAAACGCACACGGACTCTGTGGGAATTCAGATTGTCCTTGAACTCGTTTATTTACAAACTGGATGCTGACACCATCAGTAGGCGACTGCCACGACTTTTCTCTCGCAGGCACCGTCATGAGTACAAAGAACGGGGGTCTCCTTTAACTTTATGTGCAAAAGCAAGGATAGGGAAGACTTAAAGAGAAAAATAAATGCCAACATTGAAAGTTTTACAAAGAGCTTTCTAGATTATTCTTCTTTAGGAAATATACCCCGTTGGTGGGGGGATACGGGTGCTCATCAGCCCCCAGAGGTACAAGGCCACCCAGGGAAGACCTGGGGGTACACTAGCCACCTTACCCCTGACACTCGGTCACTTCGGGCTCCTCGGGCGGCGGGCTGCCTTCCGACTTCTTCCAGCCGATGACGTACTTGCTCACGGCCCCCTGTCTGTGGTAGGGCTTGGACATGGGCCCAGAGACTGGCGGGCCGCTGCTGTGGGACACGATGTAGACTTTGGACGTGTCCAGAGATCCGGTGGCTTTGGAACAGTGAGCCGAAGGGCTCCCCGAATGGTGCGAGCCGCTGTGGAGAAAACAGACAAGGCTGCAGCGTCATCGGAGCTCAGCGGTGCTGGCCTGTCCCCAAGCTCACAGCCACACCTTTGCTCCTGTCCCCTGTGAGGAACGCTGAGCCGCGGGAGGCGGAGACGCGGTTGCGCAGCACGCGCCGTGTCTGAGTGCCTCGGCTTCCCTGGGCTAAGGACGCTCAAGGGCAAGACCTGTGCCTGGTGCAGAGGACGTTAAACACACGGCAGGGGACGGAAACAGAAAAACGGGCAGTGTGCTCAGATGATGGAAAGTCACGTGGTGACTGGAAGTCATGTGGTGAATCGACATAAGGGAAGGTGCTCGGCCTTGGCTGTCGCCAGGGAAATGCCAACGCAAGCCGAGAAGATCACGGCACATCTGCCAGGGAACGTCTGATGAAGAACACCCAGTGCCGGCCAAGACTCGGAGCAATGGGTGCCCTCCTACCGCTGGCGGAGTGGAGAGTGACGGCTGGAGAGCAGGCTGGCACTACCCGTGAAGGTGTACGCCCACACAGCATCTGACCCAGCAACCCCTCCTGAGTGTCCGCCCTGCATAAACTCCTGCACACGTGCACCTGGGCACAGGAAATGGTGCTGACGGGAGCACTGATCTTAACAGCTCCTCCAGGGTGGCCCCAGAGTCATCAGCTGGTAAACTCCTGCATGAGAACGCCGTGTCCAGGCCTCCAGGCTCTGAAGGCACACCTATTCTTCCCTGAGCTTCTTACTGTAAAAACTTCAGATCTACAGAAAAGGTATCGAAACAGCACAGTAACATCCACGTTCCCTTTCTACAGACAAACTACGTGTCACTACCTTGCTGTCTACACAAACTACGTGTCACTACCTTGCTGTCCTGTGCTACCCCTGTCCCTACACGTGCCCCTGAGAACCGTGTGGGGATTCGCTGAAGACCTTATGACATCACACTCCTACATTTCAGTGCCCGTCTCCTAGTGAGGACATTCTCCCACACAGTGACAGTATGACGAGCGCCCTCAGAAACTGGGCATCAGGGCAGTGCTGCTATCTCACACGCAGCCCATGTTCTAATTTCTCAGTTGTCCCTGTAATGCTTATGGCTCCGGCCCCACCATCCGGACCAACGAGGAGCTGTGGGCTGCCGTTACCCACCACGAGCACGTGACTTTTAAAGGCTCTGTTATCCCCGAGGTGGTCCACGGTCTCGGTAAGTCTGGGGAGCCCAGGGTCCAGTCCAGTTAATATGCTGTGCAAGCTCCTCATATTTCCCCCTGAAGTACCAAATCACGCCTTTTCGGAGAATGTGTTGTGAATAACGAAGGCATGGCCACAAACCCTATGGGTTTTCCATTTGTTTTTATAAATGATGGTTTTGTAACTCAGAGTTGATCAAAAATCTTCACTCCCAATAGTAAAATATTTTAAAGTTAAACTGTAAGAACAAATTGACTCCATCTGATGGGTGAGATGGCAAAAATCCATGTTTAGCGGCAGTAGCATCATTGTAAGTTTTCTCTGAAGCTGGTGAACATTCTAGATGTCTGCAATAAGCTCTCCATAAATCTCTTCCTTCTAAAGCTCTTACTGTAGCATTTCAATGCCAAGTTCCCATCATTTACAGCAGGGAAAGGGCGTGATGAGAGCAACAGTAACAAAACACAGATCACCACGCACTGTGTGCAGAAGAACCTAGAACATGCATTTCTCTCCTTTTTTCCCCTGCAGTGGATTTACTTCACTTTGCCAAGCCTTGGTGCAGCTAATGTGAATACTGCTTTGTGTCCCAAGCTCTTATTTACATGTCCTGGCTTCGTAGCAAGAAAAAAAAAGGATTTTCTGAATTAAAAGAACACCTTGTGGACAGGAGAGCCGGGGAGCACAGGCCTGTGTGTGACCTCTGCTGAAGCGCCGTCCGTGGTGGGAGAAATGCTCCCACCAGGCTGGAGGATCAGGGGGACACCCCCAGATCAGCTCAGCTGCCTGTCTCCAGCACTGAGATGCGTGCTGGGAAAATCAGGGAGGAGGTCAGGGCTGCGTCAGGAAAGACCATGGGCAGGAGGGCAAGCACGGTGCTGGCCGGCGGGCAGCAGCTACAGTCGGCCCAGAGCCGAGCCTGAGTACGCGCTTCTTCGCCTCGTCTTCGAAGGCAGGGATCACAAAGGATGAGATTTAAAACCACTGTACAACCCTACTCACCACCACATACGATACACCTACAGCCAGAACATCGTTCCTTTACGTTTAGCTGGTCTTTGCTTTCTAGAAGTCAGATTGTGGGTGTGCACAGATGTGCACTGTTACACAGAAGACCGCAGGGCTTCCTCCTGGTGAGGGTCCTCGGGAATGGGAGGACCAGCCGGCACGGGCCTTTCTTGTAGGGGCGATGCACAGGCTATGCAGAAGCCACCCCTGCCTTCTCCCCAATGACTGCTCACTGCAGCCCGAGTTCTGTTTAGCTGGCATGGCTTCCAACAGTTAGGGACAACAGACTGAACAGGGGAGACAGGTAAGAAGCCTGACCAGAGCAAGTAATTCTCTCAAATGTAGAGAAAGGGAAATAAAACCACAAACAAGTAGGCAGACAGTTGAGCAAACAGGTGACACTGTATCTCACCTGCATACTGCTTCTGCCTCAAGCCCCCACCCCCACCCTGCAGGCGACGAGACCCAGGGGGCCCTGTTGGACTCAGCAGGTGACAGCCGCAGGCACTCACCTGGAGTGAGAGGAGATCTCGCTGAGGTCACCCATGCTGCCGCCAGCAGCGCCGCTGGCACAGCCGGCCGGGGCATAGCTGTGCACCGCGTACATCTTCGCCTGCTCGTCCTCAGGCCCCGAGATGTCGGCAGCGTCGGCCCACTGCTCGGCACGGCTGTGGATCAAGGACCGGCTGCCCGCCAGGTGCATGGGGCCCAGGCCCGCGGGGGGCATGCAGGGGGCCGTGTCGATGCCGCTGTCGGTGGACGCCCCTTTCAGGTAGGTCAGCCCCAGCAGCTCTGGGTCCATCAGGTCCCCCGACCCGAAGTGCTTGTCGTCGCTGTTGCTGGAGGTGCTGCTGGACAGCGTGTTGCTGCTGGAGTGGCTGGAGCAGCTTTTATCCCCGATCTGCGGAGAGAGGCAGACGGGGCTCAGCCGAGGCCGTGGGAGCACACCTCGCTCCCCACCGCTGCGGCTGCTGTGTCCTCCGCGGGCGCAGGGCTGTGCGGCCGAGCCCAGCTCGTCTGCCAGCACCGTCCCTCCAGGGGGCTCTGGTGACGGGCGTCATTCCTTAGCAATGAAGCGTATTTTAAAGAAGGCAGGCACGCTTTTTCTTTTTCTTTTTGGATGTAGTGGCATTGCACACTCACCAGACTGCAGTGTAGTGCAGACATAACTGACACCCACCGGGAAACCATGGGTTCGTGTGACTCACTGTACTGACACCCACTTCACCGCTGTGACCGGAACCGAAGCTGCTCAGGGATGGAGTGAGCCTGCGCGCTGCTCCGTGAGGAACACAACCGTGCTCACCAGGCCCGCAAGGCTACAGGCTAGACAAGCTCCCAGCACCCCTCTCCCCTCGCTCTTCAAAGCCAAGGGTAGAACGACACAAAGGAGAACGGCCTGGGCTCTCGGCCCCAATTCCTCCCGAGGTTCACCTTACGTTAAGCAGGAATCTTTTCAAGTCTTTGTTTGTTATTCGTGCAGGAAGCACAGTGTCACTGACCAGAAAATAACCAACACAGGCTAATAAACTGGGACAGCATGTGGAAAATTAATAAAAGGAGGACAGTGGCCTTTTCTCAAGAAAACGCTTCGATGACAAATTACAGCGCCAGCGCTGGGCCGGGCAGGAGAGCCGGGCTAAGCCACGGTTGGGGGTGGGGAGGTGCTGCTGTCCTGAGCTCCTCTATATTGGGATGTGGAGCTCACGTGACCGACTACGGACCCACCGACACCACCCCCAAGGAGGCACGAGCAGGCGCCGGAGGCCCCGTGCTACTGAGGTGGGCTCTCTGCAGAGGAAGCAAGGGGGTCTTGGGGTCCCTGGGAGACAAAATCTGCAAAGGACAGAGTATGTGTCCCTGCCTGACTGAGGTGCTCACACAGGCCCTCAGCACAGCCTGGGGACACGAACAAGCCCTGGAGCATCAGCAAAGGCTGTGGAATTAAGCTGGGCCCCGAGCCTTCTTTCACTCAGAGCGATCTGACCCCGAAGCAGATCCCCGACCTTTTGATCACACACCGATGTTCACAAGCCCACTGCCCTAAGACAGCTGCACAGATGGAAGTCAGCAGATGCTGTGAAGCTGACTCTGACGGGGCCCAAGGAGTGGGGACCGTCACGTGTGTGCACCAAGAGGGAAGGCGCACTCCACCCAGGTGCTGATACCATTTCCTTACCTGCACATTTACAAAAATAAGCTACTCTAAAAGGTCGGCCTTACTTGGGAACAACAGACAGTCTATGTTTTCCTGTTTAACAGCATCTTTTGGTTCCCTGAGCTGGTCACCTGCAAGACTCACCCTCGGGGCTGTGGTGAGGAGCACACACACACACACCACCAGCGAGTTGCCAGTGCTGCTGCCGTGGCCCATTGGTGGCTGTGTGTGCACATTACCAGCCCGCTACAGACAGAATGTCTCCGACCAGCCGCTGAACTCACCGCAACAGGAGCACAAGCTAGTAACTGTCAGCGCTGGGTTCAGGGTCAAAGGCTGAGGGTGCCCTTGTGGCTTTGCAGTAATTTGCTCTGAGACCTTTCTTTGAGGTTCTTCATAAATCAAGGAGAGAAAAGCTCTCGACTTCCTATTTGTTCACTGTTTCGCCTCAGCTCTAAGCGACCTGCCAGGTTCAAGGGCACGCCACGGTGTGCCCTGGCAATGTGGCTAACAAGGAATCAGAATGGCTGCACGGTGACCCGCTCAGGACAACAGGACTTACGTGAGAAAGCTTATTGGGGGAATCTTTGCAAGTTCCATCCTTCTGCAGGCCTCTCTCCTTGTAGGAACTCAGGGCTTTGGAGGGCGGGCCATGCCACTTGGTTTCTGCCGCACACAGAGGGAAGAGCTGAGTCTTGAATTTCCAGAAGTGGTGAAAGGGCAAGGGACCACGGGAGCCCAACAGGCCATTTGGTGAAAACAAATAGGGTCGTGGTCCCAGGACTTTCTGGTCTCACCAGTGGGTTTGCATAGGAGTAGGCAGGACCCCCCCCAAAGGTGACAATGGTCCATTTCCATAGGACCACCATCAGTGTGCCCACATCCCTGGTGGCTCCCAGGGACGAGCTGACACATGGCACAGTGGTGCACCCCAAACGGGTGCTGAACGAACGCGTGATGGGACAGGGGAGGGAGCAGGAGGGCAGGGCTGCAGGGAGGGGGGCTGCCCGCGGGGCCCCGTGTTACCTGGGTGTCTGCCCCCGTCGGCAGTGTCCTCCCGCTCCCTGGCCCCTTCACACTCCAGAGGGCCCGGGCCCTGGTGCTCCAGCAGCAGGGGGGACTGGCACCTGGAAAGAAGAGGAGCTGACCCTGGCCACCACTGCTGCCCGCCGGTGTGTCCCAAAGTGCTGGCTCCTACACGGGCACCCCCAGGGAGACCCCTAACAAGAAGTACCTGCCGCAAACATGTGGGGTCTGTCCCCCAGCCCCGTCAGAGGGGGTTCATGCATTGGGAACTGGGCTCTAGTTCCCCCACGAGGTCAGTGGGGGCACCTGGGTGACAGTCCTTCAAAGATGAAGAAGGGCCACCAACGCCAGTGGGTGAAAGGACTCTTGTTCCCAGCAAGCTAGAAATGAGATCACTGCTTCCATTTTTCTTGTGCCCAGAATACATGCCCCTGATACTTCTGTGTGTTACATTTTGTAGGAAAGGAAAATAAGACCCATTGGCTGTAGACTACCTCAGGGGGACCTTCTTTTACCCAAAATAGGGCAATATAAATCTACAAAGGAAATAAATCTCAGAAAACTTGACTATAAAGTGATTCCCATTTATAGGATCCCAGCTACAGATTCTCGTTTGCAGAAAAAGCCAGGAAAGTCTCCTTTGACACAAAAATCTCCCCTCTGCTTTACCATGTAGCTCCTCGGGAAACTGTCTTTCTGTGCAACTTTTAAGAACTCCACCCATTATTTCGGGAAAGGGGACTATAACTCAACTGAAAATACCTACTTCTGAGGCCAGACTGCTGGGCAAGAGGGCTCTGGGAAGGCACTTCCTTCTGGTAATGGGACCCTTCTCGTCCAACCTGGCCATTCCCTCCTCTAAATCCCCTCACCCGGCTCCTTCCAAGGGGAGGCTCGGCCTGGGAGCAGCCTGGGCCCACTGCCGGGAGAGCGGCCGCCATCGCGTGGGGAGCCCGCGGCCTCGCCTCCCTCTTCGTCTTCCCCCAGGTGTCTTCCCCCGAGTGACACATCTGTCAGCTCAGCGTCTCCATGTTCCCAGGTGCCCTTGGGCTCCAGCTGACCTGCTGGCACCCGGACACTAGGTGAACAGACAGCACAAGAGCCAGTCCTCGGCCCACGTGCAAGGCGGCCTTCTTCCCTTCTCTGCCAGGAGGCAGAGAAAGAGGTGTCAAAGGCAAAACCAGGCTCCTCTGACTCTGGGCTGTTTCAGAGAAAAAGTACTTTCAAGAGAGGCTGAATTTATACCTCGTCAGCAGTTGGAGGAGGGGACTCTCCCAAGGACACTGCCCATAGAGTCCCCAAACCCTTAATTTTTACACGCTCAAAGGCTTTGCACATCTGAGGGAAAAAAAGCAGACACACCCAGAGGGCAGGCAAACGAGCACCAGCTACCTACATGGAGACAGTGAGCCTTCTGGCTTTCCACAGACTCACGGGAAGCCTGCAGGACACTCTACACCTCCCATCGGCCTCACACAGCCAGTGTGGCCCCTGAGGGTGGGGCCCTGGAGGGTGGGGGCAAGCATACCCATCGTAGGCCACTTGTGGTCGCCAGGGCCCGCTGCCACCAGGTCCGGGGTCACTGGAGGATGACTGGTTGCTGGGCGAGCTTCTGCAACGGGGACCAGAGTCAGTACCAGGGCGCCGCGCTCCCTGTGTGGTACCCGCACCTTGACCTGCTTGTTTTACAAGCGAATTCCGTTTCCCAAAGAGAGACGCATGTTGAAAGACATGGCTGGAACAAGCCTTCACGTCTGAAGGGTTGCCACGCAGACCACGACTCGGTGAAACATGGGAAAACAGCCACGTGACCCCCAGGAACACACAACTCCAAAGGCATGGCTACCACCTGGTGCGTGACACTCAGCACAAGGCACATTTTTGATTCTGTACGTGCAACCTGTGCAGAGAGAAAACCCTGAACGGGGCAAACGCAGCCTCGTCCATTCCTGCGTCTCTCAGACACACACACGTGAGAGGTGCTCATGAGAACTCGCCTGGGGAAGACAAGCTCGCCACGTGCTGTAGGGACCCTCCCGGTGTTGCCCTATAACTTGCTAACTTCTACTTCACCAGGGGAGGCCCGGCAGAGCCCTTCCCGGCCAGCTGCCCCCCTCTCAGCTGGGCTACCTGGGAGCATTTAGTGGAATGTGGGGCGTTTACAAGCTCAGCAGACGTTCGCGCGAGGGGGCCCAGAACCAAGCTGCCTTCATGTCGGGGTGAAGCGGCCCCTTTCCTGCCCTCGCTCGGGAAGGATGATGGAGGAAGCAGCGGAGGACCGTGTGGTTTCATTCATTAACTAGTTATTGTGAAAACATGCACAGGCCTACTGCAGGCCAGCAACGGCTCTAAGCGCTTTACCCACATGGATGGATCCGAGCCTTGTAAAGCCCCAGAGAAGTCTCTTTATTACTGAGTTTACTCCTCAGAAGAGCAGACCAGAGGCCGGGCAAGGACGAGTGGGAGCCCCAGGTCACCAGGCAGCCAGGGTGCAGGCCGGCACCTGTGCTCCCGATGCTCTGCCGGCCCAGAGCCCCGTGAGCCACTGTGAGGGCTCTCTGGTGTCCCCACGGCCGTAAGGCCACGCGACAGCTGAGATCGGGGTGGGAATTAACGGTGCCGAGACAAGCTTGCTGTTTGTTCGCTTCGGACGACCTGTGCGAATCATGCATCGAAAAATGCTCACCAGCTTCTGATGCCATTGGCTTTAACTTTAAAATAAGTGGGTTTTCACTGGAAAATTAATTTAAACTCAGCTTGCTCTGCTGAAAGTGAGAGAAAAGTCGAGAAATGCTAGTGACCTCGGACCTCTTAAAACACTGCCCACATTAGGGTGATGGGATTTAATCATCGATTTGGCAGTTTATTCAT
The DNA here is from genome assembly GCF_014824575.4 of Sturnira hondurensis. Lineage (NCBI taxonomy): Eukaryota > Metazoa > Chordata > Mammalia > Chiroptera > Phyllostomidae > Sturnira > Sturnira hondurensis. Next base: position 1,139,870 of record NW_028084143.1, read on the forward strand.
GCATGAAGCCATTATTTGCACGCATCCAGAGGGCCGCGCACAAGGGCTTCCTGGGCCTTTCCCGAGACGGTGTAGAAGGTGAGCAGACCGGGTGGGTCACAGATGGTGGGCGGCATCTGCGGTTAGGTCCTTCCCTTCCTTTAAATTCATTCTTCAGCTGGAGTCAACACAACATGACATTTGTTGCAGATGCACAATGGTGACTGGGCATCGCAGGGCCAGCAGCAGGACGGTCCCAGGCACCCCTGTGTCTGCGGCCCCAGCCCTGCCTACCAACATGTTCGGGAGAAGCTGACTCAGACACCATGAGGCCAAACAAAAGCCAGCCCCTCCCGCCGTCTGAAGTCAGCGTGCCAGCCCTACCTGGTGCCATCAGGCAGCTTGCGGTCGAAGGAGGTGCTGCGCGGGATGGCGGCCTGGGCCTGCTGCAGCAGCTGCTGGCACTGCAGCCGGTCGGGCGTGCCGGGCGCGGGCGAGGCTCTGGGCAGGGGCTGCAGGGCCGGGGTGGGCACCCGGTGCCACGTGGTGTTCCTCCGAAAGGGGGTTTTGTACTCGCAGGGGGTGCCTTCGCTGTCCAGTTTGTACTCCACCATGGGAATTCGGCAGAGCTCGGAACACCCTCTGTGGAGGCAAGGAGACAGTGAGACGGGGGGCTCGGCGCCGTCGGCTTGGCTCTGTGTGGTCGCGTGTGCTTGTCAGGGCCCATGGACCGTGAGGAGGGCCGCTCTGTCCAGGGAGCAGCTCGCCTACAGTAGAGAGCATGCCCTGACTATTCGGGCCCTGCTGCCTCTGACCACTGAGTCTGGGGATTAACAGAGCTCTGTGCCCCAGCCTGGCCGCTCTGCTTGACCCATGCTGAAAACCGGCTATGCGGTGGCTCAAGTGAAATAAGGGGCATGGAGCTCCTGCCCCAGGCCCCCGGTGAGGATCTCAAAGGGTCAACACCTGGCACCACAGAGGCCCCCAGGGCCCAGCGGGCAGTCAAATGACTTAAGCACACTCTGCGGACCACAGCTCTGTCGGGAGCAACGGCCAGGGCTGGCAGACTGTGGCTGGTTTCTCTGTCTCTCACCCCCCAGAGTATCCCCAGAGATTCCTCTTCTGGAAACGTCCATGCACCTCACGCTCCCTCTAGAGCTGTGTGGCCCACAGGGCAGCCCCGGCAACGAGGTGGCAGGGCCCTGAACTGGGGGCAGAGTGACGGAGGAGAGCAGAGACTGGATCGCGGTTCACCTTTAGGTTCGACACTCAGGTCCTTCCTCTTTAAGTACGGCTGAAACAGCGTGCCTTCACAGACCTACTTTTACAGCTAAAAATTTCACGAAACCTAAACACAGCAAGTAGTTTGGATGAAGATTTCCCATCGAAACTGATTATAGGTATAAAACGCACCCTGGATTTTAAAGACCTAGTGAAAAAGGTAATACAAACTCATAATCTCACTGATAATTTCTAATATTTATTGGCTGTTGAAATAATATTTGAGATATTAAGTTAAACAACATATAGGGTTAAAAATAATTTCCCGTGTTAAATAAAACTTTTGTAACATGGCTGTTGGAAAACCCAGTGGTCTGGCCTACCCACAGTTGCCACACATCTTGTCTCCTCCTGACTGTCCGGCCCCTGTGTCCCACCCCCTGACAACCACAGCTCCTGATCTGGCCCAAGACTCAGCTCAAACCCCACTGCTCCCCAAGATTTGCAGTCTCTGCTGAGGAGCACAAAGGCCAGCAGCAAGTCATGTGTCGTCAGCGCGGTGTTCTGCAGGGGCACACAAGGACACTGGATCACAGTGATCTCTCCTCGCACCTTCGGGATGCAGACCAGCGAGTGCCTGTGGCAGCCGTCCCCTGGCTTGCGGTGACCCGGTCTAGCTACAGCCTGTGGGATGCGGGAGAGTGCTGTGGCCCTGGATGACGGGCAGTGATCACCTTTAGGCCTCTCGCGTGGATATGCTCTCTCTCCAGGTGGTCTGCAAACTTTTTGGAGAGACCTGGATTTATCTTAAACCCACTGGTATACATGGAATCATGCCCAGTGAACATGGGCAATGCAAAGTTTCAACAGCTGAGCCCTGGCCAGAGAAAGGAAAAGGTGGGGAGAAAACTATTAGGCAACAATGCAAGACAACTCCCAGAATTAAATGATACGTAACACCAGAATAAAAGGGGCAGAGTGCCCAGCAAAACGAATGCAAAAAGATCTGTGTCAAGACACCTCACTGCGGAACTCAGATCCCTGCGTTAAACGAGATCTGAGCTCCCGGGGCGACGGGTGGAGAGGCTGGGTCGGGGCAGGCCCATACAGTGGCTGGTACACAGAGCAGCTCCAGTCTCCTCAAGGGCAGTGGGAGGGCTATTTCTTGCCTTTGAAATCTACACTCCCTGGAGCTTGGGATGGAGAGATGGGCAGAAATACAACACAATGTCCTGCTTTGAGGCTTGGGAAGCCAAAGGGACGCTGGTGCTACCCTGGGAGACCAGACGAAGGATGCGGGACAAAGCATGCTAAAGAGACACTACTACGTCTGTTCACAGAGAACGCCGCAGGGACGATGTGTTTACTAGTAAACTTTACTTATCTTTCAACACCTCTTCCGCCACAGCAAAATTCATCTCTCCAACCCACGCAAGTCTGAATTACTCTGGATTTACTGCATGTGTTAGTGAAATTACTGGCCACATTTAGTAAGTCCAGATTTACGCTGATTTGTATTTGTGCATGTGTGTGTTGTGAAATGCCGAAGCTCTACAATTTTTACTCAAGGATTTTTACTGTTCCAAGGGTTTCTCTATTTAAGTAGATACCACATCTCCTGGTACTGCGGACTCATCCACGCGACCAGTGGCCTCGTCAGAGATCCTAATGGTGGGCCGTCACAGTAAACAGAACATGAAGAAGAACTACTGTGTCTTCCGTCCTGACACTCTGCCCAAGTCACTGGGCGTTCAGGTGACCCTGAGGCTGCGGCGTCTCAAAGGCTGCACCAGCCTGAACAGGGCAGGTCAGGGAATTTCTTGTGGAACTCACCAAGGCTAAAGGTCCCGGATTCACATTTGGAATGAAAGGAATGTGAATCCTTCATCAGCTTGCATTTCCGGGGCCTGCCTGGGTTTCAAGTTCATTAGCTTTGGCTTAAAAGGAAGAACAAAGAAAGAGAGGACAGGGCTGAGTCGTACGGCACACTTAGTTTATGCTCATCGGCTATGGTCTTTGGTACACTGTTGTAACTCAGCCTGAATCTCGGAAGAGGAGCGCTCCTCCATCGGGGCGGAACTGTGCACAACAGTTCAGAGAGCGGTACAAGGACGTGTGCAATGCACTCGGTTGAGGGGGATCGGGGGTGGGATCATTCTGTGTCCAGTTTCTTGCATAAAGTCATGTGTAAATGATCTTCTAATTCTAAGAACTGGCATTCTTTGGCCCTAATAAAAATGAGCTCTTCTCAAAAAAGGTGTTTTATTATTGAATCAAAATTAATGTTGTTATAATGTGACACTTTTATAGCAACTACACTCATAAACTGAGTATTTCCTTCTTCATTTCTGTGAATAAGATGCCATAGAAATACTACTAATTATAACACACCAGGCCCAGTCAACCTTAGTTCTGCTCCATACAAATCAGAAATTCCTTGAAAAATGTGAATAGAAGATTTGACAAAGTTTTAAGGAAATGGGAAAGGTGTAAAACTGGAATGACAAATGCACCCGCAGGGGCCCTGTGCCACAGTGCGCACCAGCCACGCACCTGCCCCTGACCTTGCACACTCCTCTCTGTCCCTGCGCAGTCCCAGCACAGGATACCAGGTGGCACCATCCCAGCTCACCCGGAAACTTCTCCTCACCAATAGGTCAAAAGGCAGCAGAAACCCAAACTGACCAAATGCAAAGAGACGCAGCACAAAAGACACATCGGGGAAAGTGTCTCCTATGTAAAGGAAACGTTTTTCTTGAAGACCTGAGTCTTCTGCCTTCCTAAATTGCAAGATTCGGGGCTCACGATAAACGCCCTTGGCCTCCTTTCAACTCGCCAAGCAAGGCAATAGATTGAGCTACATTTCTAGCTTCGGGCACAGCTTTCCCAGTTTGCCTGCCAGAAGGAGACACGAGAGACATCAGATAAGGCTGCAGGATCACTTACAGGGAAGCCTATCCGGTTCCTCTTCACTCGGTAACAAAAGAATGTGTCATCTACTTACACTTCTAATTAGCATGAATGCTACACAGAGATCAATAAAAGCTCAGCTGCAGAGTTAAAAATAAATACAATTTTTAATGTGGTTCATCTAGCCAGAAACTTTTCTGAGTCTAATCTCTCTTAGTTGTGTAACCTGGAAGGCAAAACATTGTGTCGACCAAGAAGGTCATAGAAAACGTGCTGATTAAAATGCAACATGACGAAACTGTGAGAATGACAAGTAGTTCCATTAGTCGGAGCCCTCGGAGACTCTCACGTTTGGCTGCTTTATTCTGAAACACCACACTGCGTGTCCTTCTGCCCTCGGCTCTGTGGGCTTCCTAGCATGGCTTACTCCTGAAAAGGGACCCTCTCCACACGCAGTGGCACCCTCCTGCTGCGGAATGCAGGGCCTCCCAGCAGTTGGTTTCTGGTCCCCTGTTACTTGTGCTTCTGGGCAAGGCCAGCACAGCGGTGGTGTCCACTCTGGTTCCCAGCTGACAGGCATCCATACTCGCTGTCAACCAATCACTGTACCCGTGCACCCTTAACTTCAGAGATGCCCAGCAAGAGAGGCCAGCAAGATGGCATCCACCCACGGAGGCCCACTCCCTTCCAATGGCATCTCTAGTTTCCTGGAAGTGCTCTTCCCTTAATACCATCAATATTGAGGGGTGCTTGAAAGGAGAGGCTGCGGGGTCTCCCCTCCACAGCCTGACCACCAGGCAGCACTGGGGGAGCCCAGCCACACTGTCCAGTTTTATGCGTTCCGTTGACCACCTGTTCTCCACGAAAGTGAAAGTTCAGGCTCTGAGCTCAAAACCCAGACTTGCCCATACACAGAAACGGGACAGTCTCGTTGGACCCATGTTTCTCTTCCTGCAGGAGAGGCAGGAACCGCAACACGAGTGTCAAGATTAAATTGCATGAAACATGAGCTTCATGAAGCGGCAGCGTCACAGGAAGGAGCTCAGTTACAAACAGGAAGTACTTTCTGCTTCTGGCAGATGGAGGTCACTGATATGGGACCAGGAAGGCACAGACATTCACAGAAGCTCACACCGACTTCCTTGGCCCACCAGCAGCCCCATTGCCGTGTGCAGGGGGTCTCCTGTACTCACAGCACTTGAAGTCGGACTGTGTGTAACAATCAGGATTGCAGACAACTGCACACTGTGACGACCCCCCACATATATTCACCTGTGCAACACATCGTCACTCTGTCCCCTTATTCCTTCCACCTTACATGCAGGTGGGACATACAACTTCAACCTCCTGCTGCTCCAAGGGGGTGAGTCCCAGGGGTAACAAATAGTGACGATTCTTTTGAAGAATAGCAAAACAAAACCAAAAACCTAGAGAATTGAGAAAGTTAACAAGGCATATTCTTTTAAAAAAAAAAGGCACTTGAACAAATCAGCTGGAGCTGGCCTGGGTAAGCTGAGATCACACAGCCGCATGTAATCCCATAATTACAGCTTGCATGTGCCATGCTCTGAAATGGCCTGGTGGTTTTACTTAATTTGGCTGCCTTGTAGAGAATCTTTAACTAAACCCCGTAATCTAAGGAAGAACCTTACAGCCTACCCCAGCACTCTCCTTTCCTCCATTCTGCCACTTACCTTGTGGGGCGCTGGACCCTTTCCACGCACACTGTGCCATCGCCATTTCCCAGAAATGTCCGAGGAGTCCCAAGGACATGCCCGATTTTCAGAGAAGGCTCAGAGAGGCTGGCGAGGCGAGGCAGCTAACCAGAGACAGGTTCACACCGGAACTTGGAACCTCTGATTCCTAGTTCCGTGCTCTTTCCAAAAACCCTTGGCCACCTCCTTCGAAAACCATCAAAGAATAGTTAATGCGGCCCGTAACGCCATACTTTCCACTAGAAGCTAAAAAAAAAAATCTTTGGAAACAAAGGCGGAGAGATCCCCTGAAAAGTACAATCTGCTTCTTATATATTATGCACTTTGCAAAAGAACCCTTTATAGCCCTAGGGATTAAAGCAATCACTGATATTTTAATCATTTTAGCGTCTGTTATGCTAATAGCCTGCTAAGAGCTAAAGACTCTTTCCAAATCATCCAACAAGGTGACAGGGGTAATTGAAGCTCATTCACTTGAATCGCAAACTCTTTTTGTTGCACAGAAAATCAAAAGCTTGCAACAGGGAGATAACCAGACAATACGGCCTATGGGAAGGGTTAGGGCAGTGCCGTGCTCGAAACAGGTACTAATTGAAATGCTCTTCTGGCAAATTTACAGGAATAGAAAGACAGCTAGACTACAGACAGACAGAGCCATCAGACCATGAGCCCACCTGACCAAGCCCTCCGACTAAGGACTCCAACTGAAAAGGCGTGTGTCACAGGCCACGGGCAGGGCAGCTGCCTGGAACTGAATTATTTATCAGCTTCCAACCCTTCCTCCCTCACGAAGCGCAGGGGCCCACTGTGTCTCCCCAGGGGTCGTACCCCGAACAGCACTCGACTAAATGGCTCCGGAAGTTCTCCACAAAGCCAGCCACTTCCTTTTGTTTCTTAGAAAGCTAGACACCCGAAATGGCATCTTATTGCATTACACACTTCAAGTTAAACACAGAAGATTCTCAATGGCCCTGTGACGCCTGGTTTCTGATAAGAACGTTGCCATCAGGAGAGCATCGCTGCCTGTGCACTCACACGGCGGGGGACTTGTCCACCACGACGCAGCTCGCGCTTTCCCGTCACCCTTGCCTTCCTGTCACAGTGTCAGTGATAGGACCACATTCCAAGCCGCAAAACTGCGTGGGCACTGAAACACAGAGCAGTAACTGGAGAGGCTGTGTTTTCGGAGACACAGTATCACGTAGTGAGCTGTTGCTATACTTCGAGAAGACTATTTTTAAACAGCAGGACTATAAATGGAAAAGACTGCATTCTGGAATCCCAGGCAGACACGGGGGCCCGTGAGAGTGCAGCGTAGCAGGTCTGCCCTGCTCAGGCGACGGCCCCTGTGCCCGCGCGGTTTCTGGGAATGAATGAATGGGTCAGTGAATGAATGAGTGACTGTGAGCTAACCCACCTCCCATTCATTCTCTAATCCAATGCTGTTCCTTCAGGGAGTGAAAGAATAATCAAGCATGACTTCATAGGAACTCAGTCAGGTGAGTGTGGTTCAGTTACTTAGAGAATCTAAGTTCTGTATTTTGTTTCAGGCAGGGCCCATAAGACAGTACCAGACGTAACTGTTTTCTTATCCTTGCGAATAAATTGTAACTCTCATCTAAAACCTCACTTCAGCCCAGATTTCCATGCCTCCATCTACACACGCACACGCTCTGCTAATCTAACAAAAGGGAGCTCTCCTTCCTCTTCCGATTCCCACGGCCTCCTCTGTGGGTTTGAGAGGCGAATGGTCAGGCGACAGGCAGCAAACGACAGTCAAGAAGGTAAAGCTTCAGTGTTCCAGAACGTTCAGAGAACCACAATTTACATTCACGGCAACGTGAGATAATCCCCACCGTTCTGCACTACACAGAAAAATAAGTCACATCCACAGAGTATGAAAAACCACACAAAACAGATGCACCCAGCAAGGAATTTCATTTCCATTTTTATTGGACGTATTTACTAAATCACTCACAGTGCGTAACAACTCACACATAATGCTGATCAGTCGTTACTTCCTTGTATCAGCCTTTGAACTTGATTGGCTTTCTTTAAGATGACACTGACAGAATGTCAGTCACCTTGAAGGCCAGGGGGCTGGGCCACACCAGCCCTCCCAAAGCCAAGGTTAATTAAGGGGCTCCAGCAACTGTTCTTCACCTCGGCGGACACGGTCTGCTGGGGACATGCCCTCCCTTGAACCCTCACTTCCACGTGAAGAGTGCTATTCCCAAACTGCTCCCTGCCACTCACGCCCAGTCCACACGGACTCATTTCGGATCCAGTCCCAGCACGAAATCATTTAATAAGCATCCCCGAAGGGGACCCTCCCAGCTTGGGGTTCTCGGGAACTCGACAAGGAAATCAAAAAAGGACGCTGCCTTCCTTTCAAGTTGAGGGATCGTCAACCTGCGGCTTGAGAACAAGACTTCGAAATGCAGGGTAGCTTCTGATTCAATGCAAATACCTTCCCAACTAAAGACTCCATTTAAAGCAGCAGCGTCTGAGTCGTAAGGAAACACTGACCCTCAGACAGCCAGGGGGCGGCTACCAAACGAAAGGCCTCGCCCACTGCCGTGGGGAGCAGACAGGCTCCGAGGCCAGTCACTTCTCACTGATCTCCTGTTGGACAGAAACAAAGCGGATAAACGGCAGGGACGAACTGCAGCATCTTCCCTCGGTTACTCACAATGTTTACGAAGAATGAAATATCCTGCAATTCACTGATTGGGCCATTTTGGTACACCTCATGGTTCTTACATTAAAAACAACTTTTTAAAAACTAGACGCACACGTCCACGTAAACGAATGTTTTCTTCTTGCCCTCCCTGCAAGCACCAAGAGCCAATCTGTGAGGAGAGGCAGGCTGACTTTCCAGCTACAAATCAAAGGCGCAGTTTTAGCTCGAGGCTTCCGTTTGCGTATCTTTTGCTATAGGACTGGTGGTGCTAAACAATGTTTCATTGAAGACATTTGTATTTAACTTAAAAAATGAGTCAAATGCTCCGGCTTCCTCTTTAAGGCCCCCCTCTCCAGCTTCTTACAAAGTCTGATACACAGAAGGCTGGCCTCTCGGAGCAGGGGTGAAATTTAAAGGGGCCGCTGCGCACCTGCAGGGTGGCCCGGAGCAGAGTTCTGTGCAGGGAAACCGCTGGTCTGGACGCTGCCTGAGGGTGGCGAGGACTTCATGGGGTGGAGAGGGTGTCCAGGCAGGCCCAGGCGGCATGGACCCCTAACTAACAAAAACGTGGATTTAAAAATTCACGAATTCAAATGTGTACCATTTTGGAAGACTACACTGAAAGAATTTTAAATGATCCATGCTAGGCTTAAAACCTTCAAGACTTGCAGAAATGGATGGATGGGTGGGTGTGCCAGTTTGGGAGGATTGCTACCAGGCAAATGGCTAACTCTAGTCCTGGCTGAAGTTAAAACGTATAACAGGCTTGTTCTAGTTTAATCAAGAGAAAAATCTGTATCTTCAGGGAATAACATTCTGAGACTCCAGGGAAACAAAGGCAAAATCACTTAACATCTAGAATAGCTTTAGTGAGATAATTTGCATTTAACACAAGGGAAGAATTATGCACAGACCAAGACAGTTGGACATGTCCTTGGGTAAGAAAAATAACAGCCAAAACTTTTAAATGGTAGCTTTTGTTTATTTGTTCTACCTAAAAATACTCGGTGTTTCCTAAGAAAGTCTCCTTTTTAAAATCATAGGCTTTAAATACCAAACATAATGATAATGCTAACATTTTAATGAACCAGATTTCCTGAAAGCTTTGAAAGTGTTTTCTAGTAGACCAAAACTAAAAATCGGAGAAGAATGTTGTAACCCAAAGGGAGAACATGGTGACACTGTGTCTGGGTCTGTGGCAGAAATCAACTTCTACAACAGATAAAGGGACTTCATCTTCGCCGTGAGACTCGCCGCAAATCTTTAACGCTACCACGGAAACAGAGGGATCTTACTGTACGATAAAACTTCTAATAACTGGCTTAACGTTTATTTGAAAAGGCTTCCATAGACTGTACTTTAGCTTCAAAGGTCTAAAGGATTTGCCTTGTATTATCTCCAAGTCTCATTTTCAATAAAGTAGTGTTTGTCTCGGATTTCCCGTACTCCTGCCACTACGTGTGATTCTTGGGGGACGAATGGACTGAAAGGGCAAAATGGGGACAAGAATCTGCGTTCTATCTCTGAGCCTCACGCACACGCGGTGCCCATACATATGTATGTGCTAACTTTCCCCATTTTCTATGGCTAATCTGTCTTCTATCTGAATATTAGACCAGTCAGAAGACCTTGAGGGTAGAAGGAAGTTTGTTCCTCCCCCGTATGGGTAACTAAATGTTATGTAATTAATATAAATAGAAAATTCATCTCCTTGGTTGCTCTAGCCATACTTCCAGGGTGCAACAGTCGTGTGTGACTTGTGGCCACTGCTGCAGACGGCACAGACGAGGGACACACCGTCGCGGACAGTGCTAGGGGACAGCACTGGTTACACAGGCGGAGGGCAGGGGGCGGAGAAAGGAAGTCCTCAGTTACCAGAGAAGGAAGTTCAGGAAGCAGACACGGTATTGTGTTATCTTGGAATGATCAGTACTTCTCTTACAGTGTGAAAAAATCCAGATGAGTGTCTTAAGTGGTTTTTATTTATTTTTATTTCAATTGTTTGAGAGAGCGGGGAAAGGAGAGAGAAAGAGAGGGAGAGAAACATCCATCAGCTGCCTCCCACAGGCCCCCCAGACCAGCGACTGAGCCCACAACCTAGGCACGTGCCTTGACTGGGAATGAAACCAGGGACCTTTCGCTTTGTGGGATGATGTCCGGGCCAACTGAGCCACACAGGTCAGGGCTACCTTACAGTGATTTTAACTAAAATGTGGGTGCCAATGATGTTAGAAAATGTTACTTAATCTGCATCTTGTTGAGTCGTCAGAAGGACAGTAGGAGGCGAACGAGAGCATAATCCCATCTCACAGATACTACACTCAGCCTAGGGCGCACGTGAATGACCCAAGATCACACAGGCATGGCCTGCGTTCCGGGCACACTCTCTCCCCACAGCCAGAGCTCTGCAGGCACCTGTAGGAACTTCTGGGACGGACAGAGAGTGTGCCCCAGACACCAGCAGGCAGTGCGGCGCATGGGCCGCCAGAGCCAGGTGGATGGCTTGCTCCTAATTAGGCATCATTCTTTCTCGTTTGCCTAACATTTTATTGATGCTGAGCCCTCGCCTTTTCTATCAGCAATGGAACAGCACCGCTTGCTCATTCCATCCTTGTGCCTACCCTCACCCACCCGCCTCTGAACTTCCCAAGTCCAGCCACTTCCTTTCATATGCTTCTCATGACGGCTTCTCGGAATGCCCCGCCCCAGTTCAACTGGAATGCGGTGGTGATTACGGTGAGTAATCTGATGTTCTCGTATTGCTTCAGACATACAAGTTTTGTTCTCTCAAACACCCTGCTAATAATCAAGGACTTCACGTTACGGAAGGAATTCTTGCAATGCACAGGAAAGTACTGAATCTGCTACAGGCTGAGCTACGACGAGATATCTCCCCTCAGACACTGGTCCAGGCGACCCAAGCAGCTGCTCTGCAACCTGTACAGTATTTCAGCTTTCACGCGGTCAACGCCCCATTAAATTGCTTAGGAAATGACCATTTCTCATGTATTGCACACTAAGAACTTTTCAGGGCTCTAAGTTGATTTCATGGGCACTACGCCAGCAGCTTTGGTCGAGAACGCCCTTGACCGCATTTTCTGAGGACCTGCAGGAGCAGTTAGGCCCTGCCGAGCCTTACCTGCGGGGTGAGCCATCTTCATGGGGCTGGACGATGACCACCTTCACGGTCACAGACGTCCGCAGCATGTCAATCATCTGCTCATGGGTCAGAGTGGCCACGGCCACCGTGCAGATCTCCACGAGGCGGCTCCCCTGGCGCAGGCCAGCCTTCCAGGCAAAGCCGAAAGGTTCCACGTCGGCAACAATTCCTTCGAAATTCACGTGGAAGCCAAGCTGGCCCAGTCCATTCCTCCTCAGGGTCATTTCCACGGTCTCGCAGCCTCTGGTCACTATCTGAGGGGACAGGAGACGGTTAGGGCCAGGCAGCAGTGGATGTCAGAATGTCAGGAAAGCGGCAAGTGCTCGCCATGCACCAGCCTGTGGACACCCTGGCCGGCCTCTCGGACCCTCTCCTGGGGACTGATGGCCCTTGCTGGCCTGGGGACAATTCAGCTCCGCTGTGGCCAGTCGGCCAGGCTCCTTGGCACTTGCTACCAGGCCAGTGTGCAGGGCGGTCCTTTGCCACCTGGCCACCTCTTGGGGCCACAGGCAACCCCGAGCTGCAGCGGCTCCCGGGCTCGCTCTTCCCAAGAGTACAGTACATGGCAGGGCCACAGAAAGGGACATGGAGGGAGGGGTCTGCAACCCACTCGATGCACTGTAGCACCAAGAACTAGCTCAGACCACCCTCAAAAGTGCTTCCCGGGAGCAGCTTCCATGCCCAGGAAGAAAAACCCGAGCTCACTAAATACCATTTGCACACGGCATCCCTTACTTGTGGGAAATAATGTTGGGAGGTATCGCACCAATACCCCGAAAGCACAGAAATAAGGTATCAAGTTTCAGTTAAGAAAAGGCTCCATTTCTGTGAAACCTGCTCTGAGTGTACAGATTCCTGAAAGACCTTTAACTGCAGGTACAGCTGTGGGACTGGGGAGGGTTCTGGGTCCCACCCTGTGCCTGAGGTTTCCATGGTGACCACCCAGGGTACACATCACCATCAGCTCCTCACAGACACACCTGCCAGTCTTGGGGAAGGGACCGCTGCTTTCAGTCACTGATGACATTTTGAAAGACTGAAGTTTACAAAGTTACGACCTAATTGAGAACTGGTGACAAAGTACCTTTGTAAAACATACAATCTGACTAGATTTTTCATCACTCTTTTTTTTGGCTTCATTTCAACTAAACCCCTACCAAAGATGACATATGACATGTGCCCCGCCTCCTTTCCAATATTAACACAATTTCCATCAGAAATTGGACACCCACCTATCAGACTCAAAGGCAAGCTTCTCTGAAGTCCCACCCGTTCCGGTCTGTCTCTCTCCTGGTTTCCTCCAACCACCCGCCACTTCCCCACCTTTGCTGCTATTTCCTGCTTCTCAACATTCGCAAAGGCTCCAGGACCCCATTCCATTTTGTTGGAGTTCCTCACATCCATACCTGGACTCAGTTATCACATGGAAACGGCGGCCCCCTATCCACGCACCCAGGGCTGGCTACAGAACCTGTGTGGCCAGGGGCGCAGTGCAAACCAGTGCAGGGCCCCGGGGTCAGAAATTATTTGGCCTGTGGAGTCAGCAAGAGGAGAGGACTGAACCAAGCCTGGGCCCTTGTGAGAGTGGTCCTGGCTGCCGGCACAGGCCACGCACCCAGGGAGCTGGCCTGCCTGTCCCTCTGCACTAAGTTCCCGCTCCCCTCCTGCCTTTGCCTGAGGAGCAGATGCCCCCCACTTCACCTCCCTCCGCCACAGAACGCACACTGAGCTTGCATCTGTCGCTCCCAACATCGCCAGGAGGACCTCGAGGACCATGAGGCCCTCCTTCTTTCCGTTTCTGCTGCCGCTGCCCCGCGCCACCCTCAGGTGCCGCTCCCACAGGTCTCTGGGGGATCTGCCCCCCCGCACCTCCAGTGCAAGTCATCCCAGACACAGAAGGTATCTCCTCGAATATAGTGCAGACATCCGGCACCTGAGTCACATTAGCGACACAGCCACTTTCTAGGAAAGTGGCAGGATGGGGACCACAGAACGGTGACTGTGGGAGAGCCTACAGGGACGTGCATTGCGGCGGCTGGTGAAGAGGCATTTGTGCGTGTTGTATTTTCAGGAGCACAGATTACGGTAGCTTGGAGGGTCTCCTAGAGAGAAGCACTTGCAATATTCCCGAAAGCACAGTGAGTCCTGAGACTCCGGGAAAACTCAGTGCTCCAGGCACACAAAGTAATCAGGCCCTCTGCCACCCCAAAGGCACAGCGAGGCTGGCACGGGCAGGGCCGACACTGCTGTTGACCCACGGAGGCCTTTCCCTGCAAACAGTGCCTGCAAGTAGCGTTACTTCTCCAGGGCTGGCGCGCCCTGGCCTGAGTGTGTCTCTTGTGTGCGACTTTGAATAACGAAGGGGGGATTCACCCTCTGTGGGAGGACAGGGGCAAGAAATGGGTACAAGTTCTCCTTCTTCCCAACCGGCAATTGACTAAACCTTTTCTAATCAATAAAATATACATCCCTCGGGGGACGATTTCCACAAGTAATTCTTTTGCCATGAAATGTTTTGTTCTTATATTTTATTTATTCATATAATTCTATTGTATATAGTCAGACTAAAATCTGTACCTTCCTTTGTTAAAATTAGGAGTAGAGATACAACTGTTAAACCCATGGGCATCGTATTTAGGGGTTTGTATTAAAGAAAAACAGTAAAAAAAATTTTTGTGACTTATTTTTGTGTGTGTGATTCCATAAAACCTCCTTAAGAAATGGGGGTTGTGAGATGAGTAACATATTTAACCCGGCAGCCTACACAAAACACCTATGCAGAAACACACACACAGTGGCAGATGCGAAAAGCACGTACTGGTTCGTAGGGTCAGCAGCAACTCTGGGGAGGTAGTGACAGGGGCACCTCTGCAGACACACTATCTAGACAAGGCCCCTGCCTTCCCTCCACGTACTACAAAAATCTACCCGACGCTCCCTCTTGAAAGCTGGCTTCCCTCCTCCCGTCCAGTCGACTGGTAACGGGGGCTTCTCCCCCACTCGTGTATTCCGAGACAACAGAGTAATGAAGCTCTGGGTCCCGGAGAAGCAGGAAGGCATTCCCTGGGAGGCATGATCACGGCGGGACTTCCCCCGTGAGAGCCAACACGAATGGGGACCGCCGCCCCAGGAGGGCAGGAAGATAATAAAACGCGTACGTACTCCCAGGCGCTGGACGATCTCCCGAATGTCGTCGGCACAGTCCTCCACCGAAGACAGGAGGATGCACTCCCCCCTCTCATAGAACACCTTGATGCTCCTGAGTCCCGAGGTCCACCCGATGACGTCCCTGCAGGAACAGTTGAAGACCACGTTCCTGGAGTCCTTTTCAATGAGCATGATGAACTCGTTGGAAACCCCAAGCAGACACTCGATGTTGGCAGACTGGCCGAAGTCCAGCGCTACCACGTGCCACATGATCGCCCCGACGCTGAACAGATGGGCGTCCTTCCTCGGCTTGACCTTCTCCTTCTTCTTGGCACCCAGCGTGATGAAGCTGAACTTCACCGAGGTATCCACAGTGGCGGTCGTGACGAAGTTCTCCGCCAGGTCCTTCAAGTACTCTTGCCTCGTCCGAGTGGCCATCGCTCGGAACTTTTCCGATTTGTGGGCTGCATTTTCTGCGTTGATCACCTTGGCTAAAAGGAAGTCCCGAAACACGGCTGACTTTGGGAAAGTTACGCCTTTGGGAATCGGTGGGCCAAACGGTGGCACATCTTTTGACCTAGAAACTCCAACACTGAGGAAGAAAAAAAGAAACAAGACGAGCTGTTTAGCCACAATACTTGCCTTCGGAAGGCTGACGCGTGCACACACTTTCAACTTAGCCGTCTGTTTTGCAGCTACTGGCTATCCTAATTTCTGGACACCAAGTTTTAATTTATCGGTTTGTATTTAACCTAGCAGACAAGGCGTGTTATGGGCTGAGTTGTGCCCCCTCAAAATTTATATATTGAAGTGCTAACCCCCAGCGTCTGGGAACGAGACTCTGTTAGGAGGCAGGGTCTTTAAAGAGATGAAGTCAAAATGCATGCATGAGGGTAGGCCTTCATCCAGTCCGACTGGTGTCCTC
This sequence comes from Sturnira hondurensis, assembly GCF_014824575.4. Classification (NCBI taxonomy): domain Eukaryota; kingdom Metazoa; phylum Chordata; class Mammalia; order Chiroptera; family Phyllostomidae; genus Sturnira; species Sturnira hondurensis. Next base: position 1,155,610 of record NW_028084143.1, read on the forward strand.
ACAAAAGACTGGGTCACTCGGAGAAACCAAGGACATGCCCTGTGAGGACACAGGGTGAAGACACCATCTGCCAGCCAAGGAGAGAGGCTGTGGGGAAAACCAAAGCTGCCGATGCCCTGACCTGGGCAGTCCGGACTCCAGACCCGTGAGGATGGAATCTGTGGTAGTCGGCACGGCCGCCCGAGGTAAGATGGGGGCTGGGCAGAGGGTGGGCATGGATGCACCACACACGGGACACCCAGTTCCCGCCTGTGCCAGGCTGGTCGCCCGCTCCGTGGCGCATCCTCAGGACAACAGTGACACTGCCGTCAGAAGTGAGGCTGGCCCCGGGGGCGGACTGGGCTGATGCCACTGCCCTGGACACGAGGGTCATACTTACACTGCCAAGACTCTGAAGGGGCACGTTTTTAAGGAAATAGTCACCTGATCACATTCCGAAAATATAAATGAATATTCCACAGGCGTAGTGTTAAGCGGTTCCAGGGACTGGGAAAAAGCAAATGCACAGTGACCCTACCAACCACCTTCACGCATCAGAACCAATGGTGTTGCCCCATGTTGAGCAGGCATTTCAGTCGTCTCAGATCCATGTTGGAATGCGACCAACTACGAAGAGTTAATTAATAAAGTAACAAGTAAAAGACCGGAAGGAGGGAGGGAGTGAAGCCCACGGCATCTACTCCCCAACTGCAGACCAAGAATCTGCACTAATCCCACATCTGCCCAGGCCGGTAGTTGCTACGCTGGGATAAACAAAGGAAGCAATCTAGGTTCCATCTTCATCAAGCAGAAAATTCTGAAAGAGATGAATTAAGGCACGCAACCATTCCGTTCCAATCGGTTGCCAGGTGTGAATTCATTTTCTGGAATGTGGTGGGCCAGACTCTAAAAAGCTCCCGGTCTGCAGGCAGCTCCTGAGTTTGCTGGGGCCTGCACACCCCGCAGAGAGTGAGTCACTTTCTGGAACTGAGCAGCGACACTGAGGACCGGCCTGGGGGGAGAGCTGCTTAGTCAGGATGAAAGGGGAGGGTGGGATCGCTTCCTATTGGACAGACACACCACACTCATCAAGGGTGGCACGCCTGCTCCCTGCTAGAGGGTGGTGTCAGGGATTGACTGGTGTCCTCAAAGGAAGGTCCTGAACACGTCCCACACGGAGCAGAGCGCTGACCCGAAGCTGCCCGTCTGGACTGTGATTCGTCCACCCTCACCCTGGTGCTTCTCCTCTCCTCCAATCACTGCACCCAGTGGCCTCTCTGTGCACTGGAACATGCCCTCCCCGGACCGGGCGGAATTCATTCCCCAATGATCACTCTGTGATCGCCTCACAGAACGGTGGAGCCCGAATCCCACCTGACACCTTGCAGGATGTCTCTTCTGCACTTAGCTCTGTGGATTTTAAGCCCTGACCTCGGCTTGTAAGCACTTAAAGCCAAAGCTTCGGGGAAACTTTTTCTAGCTAAAATATGCTCCCAGACAGTTCTCAGTGCGGGACTCCTTTTTGCTCCAAACCACCAACCCCAGTATCTACTTGGACCCCCTCTGCAGGATGACACAGGCCTGCTCCACACTTGGCCATCCTGTGCAGCTGAGATCAGAGTTGCACGAGAAAAGCAGTGGAATTTGCACACGGCTGCTCTGATTTATGCCACACCCTGGGGATGGGGATCGGTGACAGGTCCCCCGCTATAAAATTCACACAATCCCTAAGTCTTCCGAGCAGAGCTGAGGGCAAAAGGGACATTCTTTTGCTTGATTTAGGTAAGTCTCAATGGGTGGAAACAAGAAAAATTTTCAGAACAAATTGTACCCCGAGAACTTGATAATTTTTTCGATTTTGATGTAAGACCCGACCCCCAAAAGCAACAATGCAGAGGCGTGCTTTCCTTAACATGCAACGTGGAGGGTTTTCACGTGGCAACTGGTGCCCCCAGCTCCACCACTCAGAGAGACTCCAAGATAATTACTTAACCTGTCAGTGCCTCAGTTTCCTCATCTGTAAAAGGGAGGTCAAAACAGCACCAACTTCAAAGGCCCACTGTGAGGATCCAACAAAACAATGCCTGTAAAGCTACTGTGACCCAACTACTGTGATTATTATTGTCATCAGTGATGATCAAGTTAACAAGATCACCTCATTTTTGTCAGGAGGGGCTGCACACGGAGTTGTCTAGAGTGGAAGTCACCACTCTGGGTAGACGATCCCTTCACTTCAGCTGACGGCAACCAAGCCTGTGCAGCGAGGGGCTGTCTCATTGGGTCAGGAAGGGATCTGTTTTGCTGTGAGTTTATTTTGGAGAGTACACAGACACATAAATCTCTCCGAGTCAGCTTTGCAGTGGCTGCAACTAATAAAGAGAATCATATAAAAAAGACAAGTGATCTGTTGCATTTGCTTTTCCAGTTTCAGGCTAAAACCACGTCACGCAGAGGTTTGGGGACGTTGCCTGCTCATCTCTCTGTTGGTCCAGGTGGACTCAGCTCTCCTTGGGTGAGGATGCTGCCTCCGTGGTGCAGGCCCCAGAGACCACCTGTGTGAGGTGAGAGTATCTCTTCCACACGTGCAGATGCGACCCTTGCTGGGCAGTGTGACCCACCAGCCACCGGAACCGCGCCTCTGCCCTGTGTGGCACCTCGGGTCCTCCTTGGCCAGACTGCCTGCCACAGCACCTGCACGAAGCTCGTGGCGTTGGCACCAGCACTGTCTGTGCAAGCGTCACGCTCACACAGGATATTTCTTCTTCCTCTTTTTGAGTATTAGTGCGTGGATCTGAGCATTAGGCCAGTGGTATTTTACTCGGATACACAGGAAAATCGCCACGGAAAAAAACACGCAGGTGCCCAGGCCTACTGTGTCAGAACACCGCACAGAGGGGTCAGCGACCTGCTGAGCTTAACACGCTGCCTGTGAGGCAACAGGCAGGCTGAGGCCTCTCGGCTTCTATGCCGTGTTCTTTGAAGAGGGGCCGGGCACGGGCTGGGCATGTCAACTGGCAACCTCTCACGCACAGACTGGTTCCTCTGCCTTGAAACAGCCTCGCTCTTTGGTCTTCATAGCACCCCCCCCCCCCCACTCTCACACCCACACCTGTGTGCCCCACCCAGGCCCGTCGGCAGTCGGTAGCAGGCTGGCCGTGACCATATGAAGACATTAGAAGAAATAACCTATGACAAGTGCCAGGGCCTCTCCACTTGTTCTGCTCTTTATTCTTCACAACTACACACTAAAGTTGGTACTATCATCCCCACGTTTAAGAGAAGAAATCAAAGGCCCTGAAAAATAAAACAGTTTATCCCAAGCACCCCCATCTTGGGTTAAAGACCCGCTCTTTTCCCGGAACCCCACGTAAGACTTTCCAGGGGCAGCTGTTTCCTCTTTCTCGGGAGGAAAGAAGAAACGCAGGCCTGGTCGGAAACAGCCTTGGGATTGTGAGGCACGGTCTGAGGCACGGGGGTAGCAGCTAGAAATCACCAGGGCGAGCGGGAGCCCTGTGGACAGGCAGACCCGCAGGGTGAGCGTTCTCAGAAGCCGGGATGGGCAGCAGAGTTTCGCCACGGCAATGGTTTCTTCTGCTCGGGAAGAACTGAAATGGCCACATCATCTACCTCCCAGCCTGGGAACGATTAATTTAGGGTTTTGGCATGGACTGGAGGAAGTTTTTAAGGGGAAAATAGAGGAAGTGTATAATTTATGATTCTCAGCCAGGAGGCACTTTATTTTTTTTTTTTCAAAAATGGCAAGAAGGCAACTTATGACAGAAAGTACCTGAGTGAAGACAGAGGGAAATATAATTAGGGGGAAAAAGGATAATTATGGGGTTAAAAAATAATAACTGGAGAACAGCAGCAACATCTAGGGAAAGGGCCTGTTGCAATCAACTTGGGGAACGAGGAGCCGCGGACGGACGACTCACCTGTAACACACGTTTTCTGTGCAGGGATTATGCGCACGGACTATGACAAAGACGTGCTGAAAGTGGGACCGGATGCTCTTCGGAGTGAAAGGAAGTGCTCCCGGCTCTTGGAAGACAATGGTCACGATGTCATTTCCTATGTGCCTTTTCCTCAGAAGCTGCAGGCAAGACCGTGAGTACAGACACAGAGTCACCAACGAGACTTTCGGTAAAAACGAAATATGTAAACATATGCAATGCACTCATCTCCCAATGGAAAGAAGTTACTTGGAAAAGCAGGGTCTTCCGGGGAAGCCAGTGCTCCCACGTGTGGCCCAGGCAGAGTGAGCTGGGCGGTCGAGAGGCCTCCGGAAAGAAAAGCCTAAACCCAAGGTCACCTCTTTCAACTTGCACTCTCTCCCCTCTACTTCATCCTTTTAAGCCTAAAATAGCAGCACATTAGAGCTCAAAATGCTTTGAGGAATTTTAGGATTTATGTTCTTCAGCTTAAAGGAGGAAACAGAGTCCCAGAGTGCACAGATGTGTCAGAAGTCACACCCTGGGGCATGGGGGGCCTGTGTCTTGTGCTTCCACACAACATGTGTTTCTGCAACACAAACACACAATACTGTTGTAGTGGTGGCTAATATACACAAACTCATTAACTGAAATTCGGTATTTTAAATGTAACTCGGAGACACAGAATTCCATCAGATTAACAGCTGGAAAACGCAACAGTCTCTACTCTGGTAAATTACAGTGTGGCGGCAGAGGAGGAGCCCAGGGCAACAGTAACCTCTGAACAGTCAGCACCTTCACTTCCATGTTCCTTCTCCCGAGGGCGCCCCTCCCCACCAAGTTTCTCCTAGACAACTCAGCTCTGCTTAGATACCACCTCACCTAACAGGACCGCCCTGAGCAAGCCCAGGTAGGTGCTGAGCCCACACACCCACACACCCAAGCCTGTCTCTACGACATTAGTGGCCGTGCACAGAATATTGCAATGGTCCGTTTACTTCCACTGTTGGTCCCGTGACAGCAGGGAACATGTCTCACTGCCTTTTGATTTCCCAGTTTTTAATGGCCTCCCCGACACAGCAGGCTCCAATACACATTTGCCAAATGAATAAACAAATGACAGAAATACAGTCACAGCCACACACAGGGCACTCTGTCAGTCTACGCAAGCAAAGCCACTGCATCTGGGCTCCCAGCTGTGCTCCTGGGTTTGAACCCATCAGTAATCCTCACAGAAGTGCTGATGTCACTGCGGGGAGGGGTGATCTCACAGCCGTGAGTCTCTACCAGTAATAACAGACAGCACTCTTGCTCTTGAATTTATTTGGCACCTACGGAACACATATCACTCACTGTAGAGAGCTTAAGTTCCACTTTTAGAACCTTTCAAATGCAGGCATGAAAAGGGTTTCACCATCAGGCCCCAAACTGGAACAGAGCACAGCAAAGGGCCTGGGTGGTGGGGACGCGGCCGCATTCCTCCTCCCACAGTTCTCTGGAGCCAACTAAACTGCTGAGTCACACGGTGAAAATTCCTAGTTAAAACCCCACGATGAAAGCTAGAAACACACGAGAGTCATCTTGCCATCAGGGAAATTTTGAAACATTTATTAACCTATATTGATACAAACCCAATGAGTCTTCTGTATTTTTTAAAATTTTGCTAGATATTTCAGTAAAATGTGTCATTTCGGATGCATGTAAAAATTCCGTAACAAACTCGATCATGTTCACTGTGTTACCCTTCACCCACACTATGGTGGACACAGATGTTAACCATGAAAAATATTTCATGTAAAGGAAAGAAATGGCAGCAAAGATAAGCACCTAGAACAAACCTCAACAGAAAAGCTCAAAAATTGTACCGGGCTGAGATTCTCTTCCCTCAGTTCCCCAGTGACAGAAGCATGTGATTCGTATGTATTGTAACAGGACAAGGAAACTTCAGGAACAAACAACAAGTTAAAAAGTAGCTAAAATATGTAACATGGTGTTAAACATATCTGGTGAACACGGAACACAATAGCTTACACTATACTTGATACCCTTGAAACACAAGAATTCTCAGATTAACAAACAGAACAGAAGGTGGAAGCCACAGTGGCCATCAGAGTCCCCCACTTCCCACCCCCTTCCAGGCCAGGCCTCCCGGAGACAGGCCCTCTCAAGCACAGGTGCTGGGTGGGCGTGGCCTCCTAGGTTGGGTGTGGCCTCCTTAGTTGGGCTTCCTGGATGTGACCAGAGTAAGGGCACACAAGACAGCTCTTCCCATCCATTTGCTCCTCCCACTGAGGGAAGGCGGGGCCATCCCACACTGAACTGCAGGTATATTTAAAGCACAGGGGCTAAAGGGAACTTGGAAGACTGGTTACCTCGACAACGTCAAACCGCTCTGTCCCTCTCTGAGAACACTCTTTTGCTTTGTCAAGCGGGCCCAAAACATTTTTAGAAGTCTCATTCATTTTTCACCATGATCACAAAAGGCAGTGTGCAGAAAAAATAAAATCCAAAACTCTTTGTAGAATAAAATAAGAAAATTTCACACCTTGTCCATTAACAGCACGCTTGAACTTGACTAGAGGCTAAAGAAACAAAACATCTGGAAAGTTAACCAAAACAATATTCACTGTTTCCTAAGATCCTATCGAGCATTACAGAAATAATTTCTTGGATGTCTTATAAACGGTCAATGTTTTCTTCCGTGGTTAGTGGTGCTTTTTTCCTAACTGGTCAGTGATATTCTGTATAACTGGGGTCTGGAAATGGGAGGGAAATGTGTGTCAACCCAGGAGCAGACGCAGCCCCACACACCAGGGAGGCGGGCCCCTGATTAGCATGCGTTATTTGTTTGGGCATTAGAAAATAACACCCACTAGGGTTAACTTCTCCTTTCTATAGACACTTGAAGCTCGTAACACTTCCTTAGCACCAAGAGAGCCAACGAAGTGTCTTCGACTGCAAGAGTGAGTTAATAAATATTGTATTAGACAGATTTACATAGTGAGTTCCACAAAATTTCCAACACTCGATTCAAGCTGTGAAACAGAAATAAGAGCTTGTTATGACAAGGAAAGTGGAAATGTGATTCTTCACCCAATTCCATGGCAAAAGGCACACAGACGCCCCCGAAATAGCTTGTAGGGCTCATTCTCCACCCCCTAAACGAAGGTCGGGACTCGCTGTGAAATGGTGCAACAATCGAAACCAAGCGGAAACAAAACGCTCTCAGGCAGCTATGCGTGGGTCAGGGGGGCCTAAAGGTGAACGAGGCAGATGTTGAGCCTCTCTGCAAGTAGATTCATTTGCTAATTTTTTAGAACCTAGCAAGATAGAAGGAAAAAAGCAGGTTGCACCAAACTCTGGAGGGGAGAACAAAATGGGAGGCACAATATGAAAGAGGCAGTTGGGATGTGGTTCAGGAGCCTCAAAGAGTGAGAGTCAGAAGAGAAAGCTGAGCCCGAAACCAGAGAAGGCCAGACTCAAGAGACGTCCTTGTCTTAAGTAGCAAACATGTGAAAAAGAGCATGATTCCAATGAGAAAACTACATCATTTAATGGTTGCAAGTTCGGAAATTCAAAGAGATGAGCTCAGAACTGAGCGAAAAGTTAAATGCATCTCCATAAAAAAACAACCCCAAGTCCTGGATCTTAGTCCTTGGGTTGGAAGCTGAAGTCCAGTCCGGAGGAATGGGGCTGCCCAAGGCTCCTCCACCTCTCTCTCTCTGACTGATCACCACCCGCCCTCCACTGCTGCCCGCCCTTCAACACACCAAGTTGGTTCTGCCACAGCCATTCTGCACCCGCTAACCCTTTGCCTGGGAAGTTTCTCCCCTGTTACACCGAGCTTCTGAATTTTACACGTGCACACATAACACACCCAACACACCCCTCATAAACTCTACTCCTGACTGTGCACAGTGGTTAGAATTTCGCTTTGATTTTTTAGAGATATCTAGTTTCCTGTGGGAAGACATGGGAAGCGTGAGCACAGAGCAGTATTCTCAGTAGTCAGAAGGGTAGGCGTACAGAAGCTGAACTCGGAGAGAAGGACAGCCCCGCCCACCAGCTCCCGGAAACACTGAACGCTGGCCAAGCCGTCATCTCAGACCTGCGGAAGCTCCCGTAAAACTTAATTACTGCTTCCAGGATCCATCACTGAGTTATCATTTTCATATAACCAACACAGGATATGACTTTAAATATTTAATGTTAAATATTATGTAAAATACAAACTATTTTAACAAGAGTAAATGTACCTAACAGTTAAGTGAGGCTGAATGTTTGGCAAATGGAGAAGTAAAAATAAACCAAGATGTAGATTTGTGATGATTTCACAACTAAGTGAAAATAATGGGATTATGAAGCTACACATATCTGTCTTCTGACACTGGGCAATACCAACCGTTATTCTAAACAAAAATTCTTACTATTGAACTCTTATTACCATTCCTATTTAGGGCCTGGGAATAAAGCAAATTATGGAGAGCTGAAGAGGCACTTGATTCTTCCAAAACATTCCACACTGTAGGTGAACCCGGGTGCAGCTGAGACCGGCTCGTTGGCACCTTGGGAGAGAGATTTCTGCAGTGCTGAACGGTTTCTTAGCTCAGCTGTACCAGTGAGGGACTCAGAGAAGTCAGGACACACACCCTGCCAGGCAGGGGTCGACCTGCTGTCTGAGTTACGTGGAGAGGGGGCTCAAACCTAGTCAGCTCTGCCCCCATTATCTCTGCAGATGTCAAGCCCATCGCTCGGCGGGGACCAGCATTCTTCAGATGGAATCTCAGAAACCTACAGGCTGGGTCTCACTGTGTAGGGACCTCGGTGGGGCTCAGTGCCCCCTCCAGGCAGAGCGTCGCCAACTTTACGCATGTGTTAGAAAGAAAATCACCAAGTGCCAGGCACCAGGCTCCCTTCATCTGTTTCAGATACTTCATCTGAAGGAAAGGTTTCTCTGCCAAAGTGAAGTTTAAAGCTCATCTGTGGAGTTCTTTCCACTGATAACACCCTGACTGCTTTCCTGTGATTGGTCCACCAGACAAGCAGGAGGGAAAACACCCCGGGGAGACAGCCCGGTGAAAGGGGGCTGACCGCCAATCAGGCCCCGAGACCCGAGGGACACGCTGCAGAGGGAAAGCCCTCCAGGAGGGGGCTTCTTATCGCTCCCCGGTCTGGCTAGGTTTTCTCTGTACGAGGCAAACATTCCAAACATTGACTCTTTCGCTGTGGTGAATCCTCTAAAGATTTTTAATGCATCTTGGAACCAGCTTTCGGCTTGATTTATTGTTAGAATAAACGTAGGAAATTACATCTGATGTGGACGAGTCTGGACCAGTTAAATACTCCCAAATACCACGGTGCCAATCAGGCCAAAGCTCCAGGCACAATTCACATGCAGGCCACTTAGCTGCGCTAAGTCCTGGGGCCTCCAAATGCAGGCGTGAGCCCAGCTGGTCACTTGGCATGAATGTGACCTGTGGGTGCGGGGGTGGGGTGGGGAGGGGGGGAGGGGGGAGGTGAAAGGGATGGAGTCAGCAGAATCCCTAGCAAATTTGGAAAGTACACGTTCCAAGACTGTACGGTGACATCATTTATCCGTGAACAGAATATTCTGATGACAACTCATGATTAGCCAAACACTGCATGTTAAAGTAAAAGTAATTTTATGAAATTACTGATAAATGAGTCCCTTGCTTTCTTAACTACTCAGGCCTTAGTTTTACTTAATAGATCTTTGGGATTGGAAACAGGAAAATAAAATGCAAATAAAGACACCTAAAATACTTACGCTTTCTGTCTAGTAAATGATAAAACCACAGTGACTTCCGCAACTTACAGAACATGCTCTGTGCCAGGCACAACATTACGTGCGGACGTGTATTACCTCGTCTAATTCCAATCACCATCTAAGGAAGGCTGGATAATTAATTCAATAAATGCTTACAGGCTGCCTACCACGTTCTGGGTACCATTCCAGGTGTTCAGAGACACCTTGGTGGGGAAAAAAGAGAGGAAAGTCTTTGTCTCGAGGGATAACACCAAAGCATAGAACACTTTGCCCAAGGTCACAAAATTAGTAGCTAGGATTTAAATTCACGAACTGAATCCTAGCCACTAGCTTTGGGATACATGTTTTAAATCTCCAGTTTGGGGCGTTTAAAACACCCACCCACCCCTTTACTCTCCACCCCCTCTCTCTCCATACACATTTGTTTGTGGGTCGGACTTTTCAAGGATAGTTTCACTGAAAATAGAGTGGGGGGGACAGGCACAGAGAACTCCTAAACCCACACATTTCAGTTTCTATACAACAAAAACAGGGTGGAAAAGCCAGCTTTAAGCTCTGGCAGCAGTGAAGTCAAAGACTTCAAAACCGCAGAGGCTGCCCATGAGATGCGGAGCCCAAGGGCACCAGCAGGGAGGGACCCGGGGGGCTCTGCGGGTTGAAGCCTGGGCCACAGACACCGGCTCTCTCTCCGCCCGCGGGCTGCCAGGCGCTCATGCCCTGCGGAGGCCCCATCTGAGCGGCGATGCACCCGGGTTCATCACTGAGTGATTCAGGAGCGCCTGGGGACAGGGCACTGGTCTGAAGTCAGCGTCTTCATATCTAGGGACTCTGCTGGGCATGACTGAAAACGCATTACTTAAGAGCCAGGTATCCTTCAGGTTAAAATACCTGTAGGTACATACACAGGATCTAGTGATGATAACTCCATCTCATAAAAAAATGCAGCTATGTGATTAAAGAAACAGCTTCTGGAGGTAGTGAGACAAGCCCTGAGTACTAGACAACTGTGTAGAAAATCCAGGGAAGATGGGGCTGAGGCTAACTGTTAGGCAGAAAACGGCATCCGGCAATTCCCACGAGAAGAAAATGGGGACGTGCAGCCACCCCTACACCGAGGAGCCAGGCGGGGCCACCGGGCTCTGCTTTCTTGCCCCGACTGCGGGACCTCAGGCGCTTCCTACAGCCAGGGACAGGGACAAGGCAAGCGGCCTTTTCTTTGGAAAAACGTGAAGTTTAAGTGTCTTTGTCGGATTTCATAAGTATTAAAAAAATTCTCTGCAACACTTCAGTTTCATTCATTCAACAAGTAATTATCCAGCAACTCCAACGCGGTCCTTGGTGATTTAATCCACGCTGAGCCAAGAGTGCGGTTAAGTGACATCAAGAGAACTAAGTCAGTCTCCTGAGCACGAAAACAAACTTTGTTTCAGCTCCCGACTTAACTCAGATACAACCAAAGCCCTAAAATTCAGCCGCGCCATAAATGGCTTGGAGAGCCTTTCTCACAGTATGTTCTGGACGTAAGTCATCTACCCACAGGCAGAAACCCAAGTTAAGGCCGCACACTGGCCTTCTGACAACGGACATGGCCGACACTGGTCTCCCTGGAGATGTTGCCTAGCACGAAATAACGGTGAGTCTGGAGGAGCTTCTGAGTTTTATAAGGAAACAGTGCAATACAAGATGTGCAGCATCACTCCCTTTTCAAAGCCCAAATACTTCCAAATAATTAGAGTCAAAGATTATGAATGCCTTTCGTGGAGGAAGAAGGCCAATGACTCCCGGCAAATCCTGCCTGCACGGGTCCCCCGATGGGGTCGGACCCTGCGACGGGCGGCCCCGCTGTGCTCTGAGCCGCGGAGGGAGAGCGGGTGTGGCGTACGTACCTGCTGTCTGTTGTTGGGCATGTGCGGCAGCATGGTGGACACGTGGAACATGAGCTCGTAATCTTTGTAGGTGGTGTAGAGGGAGTGGGTTCCGGTCGAGTCCGCTGGCGACAAAGACAATTACAGAAACAAGTTAGCAACACGCGCGAAGTAACACTTAGAATGCCCTTATTGCAAAGGGTAGTTGGGTTGAAACAAACACGCCACCTGACTGTAAACAACCCGTGCCCGGCGGGTCCCCCTGCCCTCTCACCACGTGCTGTCTCTACGGCCCCCAACCCAGACCCGCGGCCTCGCCTGCGCTCGCCCACATGCCTTCTCCTGAGCTCAGGTGTCCCTTCTACACTCTTGCTGCTGCACCTGGGTGACCCTCAGGGGTGAGCCACTTCTGCCACCGGGAGTGAGGTCAGCAGAGGAGGGAAGAAGGGGGTGCAGCGGCGGGTGCAGGGCTGGGTGCACCTATTTGAAGGGCAGGGGCTACCCTCCAGTTATTCCTGCCCCAGCCTCGTGAGCGTGTGTGAGTTCTTCGTTAGAACCCAGAAGAACAGAACAGGACTGATGCAGCGTGGACACAAGGGCGACGTTGAAGATTTTCTCCCTGAGTGATGTAATTAACCTTCTGTTTTCAGCAGGCAACGCAATGGTTCGGTCACAGGATGAATCACAAAGACTGAGTGTGATCTCTTACTGTACGTCACAAACGGACACATGTTACAAACCATGGCATACGAACCCTGTTAATCGCTCAGCAATTCAGCTTTCGAAAAGCAGAACGAGTCTTCGTGATTCAAAACCCATCTGTATTACCAACAGACTACGGCAGACAGAGAGTGTCAGACACCCGAATCAACATGGTAACCATAAACAAGCAGTAATTTCAGGAGATGGTTTTTAACCACTTTGCATTGTATGCATATGGTAAATAAAGACAAAAAGATAAATATAAATTAGGATGTAAATGGAATTCAGGACTGCCTTTCTCAATCCTTGACCCATATTATATAGGTTTCTTTTTCTACCTTAAAAAAAAAAAGGCAATACTGTTCAATAGAATTTCAAACAAATTTTATTCCATTGTATTTGTTGGGTAAACTCTAAGTAGTCATCTTGGACTAACCTTTTTTTAAAATATAGAAATGTGTATTTTTACCTTAAAAACACTAAAAGTTGACCTTTGTGAGGTCTTTTTTAATCCTGTTATAAGTTTTTATTTCCAATATTTCTATCTGACTCAGAAATAGTCCTGAAAGTCCTCTAGAAGAAATATATAGCTTGGCACACTCTGAAAGGAGCTCACAGAGGCGATCTGAGAAATCCAGGGAGCATTTAAAGTGCTCGCATGTGGACACCGACAAGCCAAGTTGCAGATGCCCAGAGAGGGTACGTATCTGACAAGCTGTATAGTAACCAGTCCCAAAATAAAGGGATTTTCTCTTCTAACTATTCACTAAGTGCACATGTTATTTTTCATAGACTTTCTTGGGAAGTGACTTCCACCGTAACTGTGCTGGCTTGGGACCCACACAGGGCGCGTGGTGAGGCAGGGACCGTGAGGGACCGACTGGCCAGAACGACATTGAAGGTCTGAGGGTGACAACCCAGAACATTCAAGGACTCTCATCATGACACTGTGACTAGAATGCTTAATGTTCAGTAAGTGGAATCCTGGAAGGTATTAAACAGCCTAGCCAACAGGTTTTAGCTGTAGGAAGTTACAATAATAGAAGAAAAATGCATTTGGGGGAGGCAAAAAACACTCTGCAAAGTGTGGTCATAATCTATCTATCCCAAGCAGGGCTAAGAGATGAAATTCTGGAAGTTCCCATCTCAAACAGCAGCATGCCAAAGGAGGAGGTGACGGGCCAGCTTACTCAGGGGCCGCCCACGTGCTTCTACACACAAGGAGACACAGGGCACGGCGGCGGAGCCCACTCTGCCGTCCTCCACACCCACACGGAAGACACTGCCCACGCCCGGGGCCTCCTGCACTCTGGTGAGCAGGGCCTCTTTGCGGCTCGTGCCTGCTCCGGCCCCGCCCCCTTCAGCGTGTAAGAGAGAAACAGCCAGCCCATGTCAGAGCTGGAGGGGGCATCCCAGACACCAGATGCTCTACATTTTCCCTTACAAAGAAAAGGAGGCCCAGGTCTGACAGACACTGAAACTAGAGCACCATGCTCTTAAATTTAAGGTATTTTTGTACGTTCTGTGAAAGACAATTTTTTATTTGACCATTCCATAAAACCTCATTCTCAGAAGCCTCCTCTCCACTTAGGGAATGTCTTAGACTCCTCTGCATCTCAGAGAATGCCTTATTGGAAATCCACATGGCACAGTCTCACTCTGATACAGTCATTTCCTTAAGCTGAAGTGATTAGAACTCAAGGATCGAAAACATGTCCAAGGTCACAAAGATGCAAAGCTGATGTCAGTTCTATGCACAGGAAAATGTCTGCGTGATCTGAGCTACAGTCTGACAGACTGTGACAATGACACGTTCTTACAGTGTGTCCTCCCCACCGAAGACAGACTGACAGGCACACGCAGTCACGTAGCTTTGCAGGAAGGACGTCCCTAAGGGCAGCGTGCCAGCACCTCTAAGGGGTGGGTGGGGGTTGTAGGTAAGAGGAATTTGCCGAGAAAAAAAGAAAAGAACAAAAATCAGAAAAGGTCTCACTGAACTTTCAAAATATGTGGTTATTCACAGTGGGCATCAGAAATTATTTCTGTCTTTCTCCAGCTGAGGCAGAGCAATGGCCTTCAACGTGCACCCAGCTCCAACCCGGGCAAGCGTGGAGGGCGCACTGGGGCTCACGTGTGCGCTAACGCTGCCTCTCGGCCTGCGTCCTGCCCTCCCAGTGTAGCTCTGCAACCCACTGCTGGTGACAAGAGCTGAGGACCTGGCACCCCCAGCGCAGGCGAGTACCAGTGACGGTCCCAGGCTGAGTGGACACTGGGGGCAGGGAGCCTGAGCACCCCGGTTCCAATGCCAGCTCCGACACACACTGACGTTCCCACTCCACCATTTCCCCAGGCGTGGGCGGGACACTTCCCGGACCCTCCAACTTCAGACTCTGTCTGCTCCTCTCATGAAAAGAACAAGCAATTCATTGCTTGATCATAAGCAGGATTTTCCAAAGTGCACAAAATACCCTGCCCAGTGGCTGAGGTGCTGACCGTACTCAAACAACAGCACAAGAACAAAGCCAGAGCATTTAGAATGTACGAGGACCATGAGGACCACGTGATCTAAATGAAGACGCGGGACAAATGTGCATGCTAGGTCAACAGAAAGCCTGCGATTTCAATCCTCCAGTCAGTCTGGGACCTCAAGCGTCCTGTCCGAGGCCCTTGAAAGATCCGATGCCTCAGCTTTTTAATCACAGCTCCAACTCCTGAGTTAACAGAGTGAGACCAGACATGGACAAAGCCCACCTGAGAGCAGTGCGTGAGTGAATGTGTTAATACCAGGTCTTTTAGAAAGGATGGCGGTGCCCGTCCTCGGTCACCCAGAACGAGGGTGCAATGAAAGAGGAGAGATTCCGAGAAAGAAGAAAATGTGGAAAGATTCTTCACGCTACACAGGGATTTGCTTGCTGGTGTTACAGAGGAAGAAGAACTGACCTTTGAGCTGATGTGAAACATATGCCTCTTGAGGAAAGAGCTTCCTGTACTCATCTGAGGAAATCTACACTTGATCCCAAATAAGCTGCCTAAGCAGCTTCTGGGGTCAAGAACAGGAGGGCTGTGATCGCTTGATTAGGTTTCTGCGCATGCGCGCCCGGGGAGCATTGACACACACGGACAGGAAGCTCACTTTTATTGTCTAGCTGAGCCCGGTATTTGGTGAACCCTTTCAGCCGCACTCGCTGGCCCAGGAGGTCCAGGAACTCCTCGAACGCTGGCCCCGCCGTCTCGTTGTTGTACATCTCCTCCTCCGTGCTCTGGCCCGCTCTGCAGTAAAGGATCCCGATCTTGTGCTGGAAGCTCAGCTGAAACGGGGAAGCAATGCAGTTACTGGTCAGAGAGCATCGGACACGCTCACTTCCAGGAAAACGGAAACCAGAGAAGCTTAGGACCCGGCTCTCAGGGGAGCACCCAGAACAGTCCCCGCAAGCGGACAGGCCCGAGCAGCAGCGACTGTCCTTGTACAAAGCTCCGAACACGCAACAAACCCGGCAACCCCAAACCGCCACTGGAGAAAGGGCAGGAATCCTAAGAAATAGACGTATGGCGTAGCCATGTGGGATTTGCCGGTTTCTAAACGAAGAGATAAGGTCAAGCATCTGTTCAAAAGAGTAATTGCAGAAATGCTTAATCTTGCCCCCACCTCAGAGCAATGAGCATCGTCTTCCAAGTCAGGAAGAAGAAAGGCCACAGACTTTTAAAAGCTTTCCCTCTCTGGTTCCTAACGTTCTTTTTTTTTTTTAATTGTTATTTGAACATTCATAAAAATATGAAATGTGAAACATTGCAATGAAAAAACACATCAAATTAAGGTCTGGTAAGGCAAGAATCCCCATGGACACTGTGATATATGTATATAAAGAGAGTAATGTTTTGTTTCCATAAAAGTTGACTTTGGCTGTACAATTTAAGTCATTTCTCCGTTTCTGACTATCGTGAAAAGAAAACATCTGCTAAACACACAATGGCCCATAAAGAATTTTAATAGCAATTGAAGAGCCCCACTGTAACTCTATCTCAGACCGTCCAGCACCGCGCTGCGGCTTCCTGCAGCTTCCTCCCACGGCAGGGGAGACACTGGATCCGCCTGGAGAGCGTTCTGCCTCTCCCCAGAGAGGACCCACTTCACACTCGGAAATCGGAGCACTCGATTTTACTGGCAGCCATCTGAGCCTCAGAAACTGACAGCTTATCAGACATCAGCGGTTCCCTCGAGGCATCAACCCGCAACACGGTTCGCTTTTGTTATCAAGCTGTAAAATAGAGGCTGGGATCAAAATCCGTAGCCGACTCCATCAGTGACGTAAGGCGAAGTGGTACCTGCTTCCCTGGAGTGGCAGAGTGAGAAGGGCAGTCTCGTCCTAACGTCACCTGACGAAAACACACAACCCAACCCAGGGAAGTTAGGGAGGCGCCTGCTTGGGGAACCCCAGCGACTGCCGGCAACAGCATCGTCTTAACTAAGAATCGGATTTTATAAATTGAGAGGTGAACTGATACAAAGCAACCAAATTTTCAAAGTCCTGCTACGTAATTACTTTCCTTGTAATTCCCCGCAGCATAGAGGCTTTCTGCTCAAAACATCTCACCAACTTGAATGAAATAACTGATCTTAGCCCCTATTAAATCTCCCCAAAATGTCCCGTACAGAGCGGATCGAGCAGTGACCGTCTCAGACCTGAATGGGTTACAAATTCCAAGAGACGGTAACGGACAATATACCCTTTAAATATTTTATCAGTATTAAAAACTATTAGCAACAGTCGCACAAGATTGGCCCATCGCTCCCTTGGGCAGATTTACTGTTGGCAAAGTGAATAGAAACAGTATCACCTATGATAAACCTTGACACCCCCCTTAACAGGGCAGTGGGGACTTTTAAGGATCCTTCAGAATCTGTGATGTTAAGAAAGCTGTCCCATCTGTTTTAGAGATGAACAGAAGTAGTGCTTTCTTCGTGTAATACAGGAACTGGATACCACTAAGAGCTACGGCAAGTTAAAATGCCCTACCACATACCATAAAGCAGAGCAAACACCTACCATCTCGGAAGGAGGAACACACGGACTACAAGGAGAAGCACACGATGCAGTGACTGGGCTGCTTACAAGCAGAACCCAACACTCCAAGTGAATTCCTTGACCTCAGATTGGTAACAGGTGTTCACCGAAAGTGGCTAAAATGCTTTATTTCCAAAAATTCCTTGGCATAGCTTCCGGTCCTACTCTGCCACCCAGACTTCCCGACCCCCACTTCGTTCTGCGAGGAGACTCAGAACCACTCGTGGCCGTGACGAGGTCTCTCGGGGCACTGAGGACTTCCGGATTCGGGCTGGGGGGAAACGGGCCAACTCTGGACTCCACCACAGCAGCCCGACAGGACCGGCCACCTTGTCCACGGGCACCTGCTTGGGCCAGTGCAGGGGCGTGGCTTACAGGGAGAACCAGCATGCACCAGAGACACAAGGGATACAGTACTGCCACGTGGGTGGCCGGCTGTCTTCGTGGACTCTCCTGCAACGTGCCAAGGAAGGCTGTCCTTCTCATTGGCCCACGTGAACGCTGAATATTTGAACAGCGTGCTCTCCCTCCATGAAAACATGTCCCCTCAGCTGTTTGGCGGGCGCTCCCTATGTCCTGCACTCTCCAGCAGCAACCGTCTTGGTACAACTATTCTGTGAGTCGTACGATTTTAGAAGTCCACCGCTCTCATCTAGAGCTTCGGTTTGGTTCAGATGTTTTTAATACGTCCGTGCTCATTCCTAAGGCAGAGCGAGCTCGGCAACATTCTTTCTGAGTGTTAGAGAGCCCGCTTCCTCTGACTAATATGCAGTGTTAACTTGTTAGACCGACGACGAGTTCATCATTTTTACAACAGAATTCCAGCCGAGGGAGTATCACAGAGTGCGCCAGGGCACCGCAAGAGAGTACGACTGGGTCAACCACGAGGAGCCGCAGAGTCCCTCACACACACGCAAAAAGAATTTTCCTCGGGAAATTCTGGAACACATATCGCAATGTCTTTACCTGTTAGAGCATGTGAAAACAAATCCACCGATTTAAAGGGGACCGTGTACACCTGAACACCTACCTCTCCATTTCCCCCGACAAGTCTCTGGCACGTGACACTTCAGGGACCTCTCGCCCCCTTCTGGGCCACCACCCCAGGCCTGCCCATCGTTACTTCCCTCCTAGATGCCATCAAGAGTCACACGGCTGAGCTCTGGGCCCCGTCAGTCTGTGTGCACCAACCTGTCCTCTCCCCACTGCCAGACGCATCTTCCTAGAGCCCAGTGCTGGCCAGTCCCAACCTCGGAAGCCCCCCACCATCCCCGCGGCCCACGCACTCACACGCACTCCAGCGCAGAGCACCCTGGGTCCTCCCAGCTCTGGCTCAACACACTTTGTTCTGTTGAAAACTCTCAGCCTCCCTCTGTGTGCCCATTCTGGTAGAGAAACAAGCCACAATCCCTAAAACAGCCAACCACTCACATCTCCCTCCTGGAATTCCACCCAAGGCTCAAGGCCCAGCGACAACGCCACCTCCTTTGGGAGATGGGTCCTGCCGGGTGTCTGCTTTCCCAAAGCACTCTCCTCCACCCCACCTCTCCCAGGCCCAGCACCACATTCTGCCCTGCAAAGGTCACTGTGCTCTTGGCCCTCCTGTCCCCGTGGGCTAGCGACTAGGTCTGAGTCAGCCTCACTGTTCCCGATGCACGCTGTTCGCTTCCACCTGTCTGACTGAAGCCCCCTGCAGGCAAGAACAAGTATGAGCTCAGGAAAACAGTCGGTGTGACTCTTTTAAACCCCGGGAAAACAATGCCACTGACACCCTAAGAGTCACTAGTCAGCCGTGCTCTTGCTCGCTGGGACACACCAAACCTGGGGAAAACCACCCCCGTGCAACTCAGCAGGTGTATTACACTGTAAAGGCATCACGCGTCTTAACTCATAAAAAGGCATGTTTGGGGGAAACCAGACAGAAGACGCATCAAGGCACTGAAAGCAAAAGATCTTAGATGAAAGGTGGCGCGGAAGCCGCCACAGCACGGAGACACGGAGACACAGGCGTCAGCCCCCGCGCGGTACACACCCCCTGCTCATCCAGCTGCAGCAGCTGCTCCGGGACTCTGGGCGAGCTGGAGGCCTGGCGCAGGCACTGGGTGCTCAGCTCGGGGACGACGTACTCCAGCACTTCCTTGAGAGGCAGCCCTCGAGCGGTGCCATGCCTCGCGGTGGAGGGGACGGCGTCTTCCAAAATAGCTCCTCGCAGTGTTGTCAGCTGCAGGGGCAAAACGCGAGAGTTCAATGACCAGTTACAGAAAGACGGAGGAGGGCGAGTCTCCTGCCCGAGTGGGCGGCCAGGCGGGGTGGACGGGGCCAGACCGGTGCCTGGAGGAGGAGGAGGAGGAGGGGCGCAGCCCCCATGCAGCCGTGGGATGCAGAGGTGCCCCCAGGACTCCGAGACCAGCAGCAGAAGGACGCTGGGCGGAAGCTGGAGGTCGTGAGGCCGGGCCTTACCATCACACCTCTCCTCCCAGACACCCCTTTTCTTCCTCCTGTTCCCCTGTTTCTCTACATCGCCTTGTCTTCTCCCCACCTTTCTCTCCTTCTGTCTACCTGGCCATGCTGACCATTCCTGAAGCATAACGGGCATGCCCAGTGACACCCACAGCAGGTGACTCAGAGCTGCGCAGACTGCCACCGAAGACTGCCTCAGGATTTGGGATATGTCGTGAGACATGTCTCCAAACATGTCACGACAGCAGGGAACGCCACTGTGACTAACGCCTCAGCTCTCTCACGGCCAGAGGGAGGCACCCCCAGCCCTGCAAATCCAGAAGCTTGTCTATTCCAGTCCCACCTCTGACTCCGGGACGGCGGCTGGAAGCTGTGGTGACATGGTGACAGGGATGCCTGGCATCTGCGGTGTGCCCTGCAGTGCTAGGACTTTCTCAGCCTGTACCTGCTGCTACAGGGCCACAGCTACGTGTGGCCTCTGAACACTAGACCTGTGACTAGGAGGACTGAGGAAATGAATTTTAAATTTCACTCGGTTCCTTTAAACTTAAACAGCCACGTGTGGCCCGTGGGCAGCACAGTTCTGTGATTTAAAAATGTGACTTCAGGACAGGGGCTATCTCTTGTACTCGTCCAGCACAGAGCCCGGGTCTCCCGAGCGCCACTGACCAGGCAAGATGCACGGCGGGGCCCAGGCCTGTGAGCACCACCGGGGGCGAGTGGAGGGCTCTGCCTTCTCTGTCTGACGTGCTCGTTGGCCATTCCGGAACGCTTGCCAGACATACATCCCTTGGACTGAACAGAGTCACGGGAATAGAACCCAAAGTGCAGGCCAGATCCAGTTCTTCCTATAAACCGACATCTCTACCCACGTGGCTAGTCCCATCCTGCCATCTGTATGATAGTCCCCCTCGGGTCTCGAAGCAAGACAAGCAAGAAACCACCCTGTGTCCTCGGGGCGTGAGGCGGGGGCAGACAGAGCCACTACACTGGCCACCTGTCGCCCACGGATACTCCGCGTGAGACTTCAAACCTGTTTCTAAATTCAGTCCTGAGTCGTGGAGCTCATATTCGCCCTCTCAGCCCCGAAAACCTTCCATCCTTGTCCTTTCTGTCTGTTCAAGGGGCAGAGAAAGCACGGCCACTAGACATCCACGACAGGTCTTCAGGCTTTTTATCTGGAATAAAAAGCTGTGACTCTTTCAGTAACCTTTCACAGTAGTTAACAGTGAAAGACAGAGGCAACCCGTCTCTGAAACCACCTGACGTGGAACGTCCGCGGCTCAGCCCAGCAGGTGCCCACAGGTGGCCTTACCTCGCTCGTCCGGAGAGCCACCCGGTAGTTGTACTGCGACCCCTCCCTCTCCTTGGCGTCTTCCACCTTCTCCCTCCGGATGCTGAGAGCCACGGGGCCAAGGTTCTCATCTATCCCAAAGTAGTTCTGGTGCTCTGCAAGGGAACAGGGCAGGGGCGCATCAAAGACAGGGCGGAGGGCAGGACGGGCCGCTCCCAGCTGTGCATCAGATGTGAAGAAACCCCACTCCCCCATGAGTCTGATCAAGCCTTCCGTCTCCAAACCCCGGGCTTTCGCGTGTCCTGTTCCATTCCTTCCTTCCCTCCTCTTGCCCTGCTTTTCACGCCTCATGAGCAGCAGGACCCCTCACTGCTGCCGGCCCCAGAGCTGAGATTTGGGGAGTCTGTGGAGGGCATCACGGGTGACGGTGTGCTGCCGTCTCCGAAACGGCAGAGAGGAACCCAGCTGCACAGGGAACCACCGTGGAACTCTCCCTCCAGCTGGGGGGGCGCCTTCTGAGGCAACCTCACCAGCCACTCAGATGCGCCACAGCAATCTCGGCAACCAGTGGGTGGCAAGCATCCCCCTTACACTAGGATGTCACTAAAACCCCTAACAGCCGGAAGCAAAATTCTAGCAACAGAGAGAAAATGCAAAAAGGTCACGGAGCTGCGAGGCCACACTCTCTGCGAGAGCACTACGCCCTGGGTCCCCACCTTGCCGGCCACTGTTTCTCCCACAGGACGGCACAGAAGTCCCACGACCTCACTACAGCATCAGACCCATGAGGCCTGCCCATGCCCACGCGGGCCTCCCTGAGGACACTCCTCCTAAGAGGTCGCTCGTCCCTTGCCCGCGTGTTTGGCAGCAGGCCCGTGTTTCTGGACGGGGACGCCACCCGGAAGGAGCCCCACTGCTTTGTGAGCAGCCACTCGGGACGGTGGGGACTCGCGAAAGGAAGGGAAAACGCTTCACCCGGCCAAACTTTTTCAGTGTTGTCTTCCGAAAGGACCCCAAGGGATCACTCAGATGTGGTCTGACCCGCACAAACAGAGGGTGTAACTACCCACGTGGGTGTCCATGCAGCTGACCACTGTTGGTCAGCCACACCCACCCCTCCATCCGAGACGTGGGAAGCACACCCCAGGGGGTGTTCATCCATTTCTTAATGAAGCCAGGTCCGTTCTCCGAGGGGCATGCTTATCACATCATTTTCTTTTTCACTGCACATCTAGAACCACGCTTACCCCTCTTGAATGTCACCTAACTGGTTCTGGCCAATCTTTCCCGACTCGTAGTTTTTAGTTAAAAAGAAAGACAATATATCAAACATTTGTAAGTTTGAAGAAAACCACAGGTATTCCAAAGGTGTTGGGTTATGTGAACATTTTCTGCCACGATAACTCCTGAAGGAACGAGAAACGTCACTCAGGAAACAGGAAGCAGTGTGAGTTCAAGGAGAGAAAAGAGCACTGCATGCCAGAGAGCAAACCGCATCCAAAGCCGCTGAGCGACACTGGTCCTGAAAGGCAGGTGGCTCACGGCTCCACTTCCGGCCACCAGGGGAGGTTAAGGCTAACAAGACTGCCCTTAGGGCCGGCCCGGCAGGGTTGCAGCAGCAAGCCCACCGCTGCAGGAGCTGAGAGGCGAGGCACGGAGCATGACCTGGGCGGCCTGTCCACAGGCCCACTGCGTACCGAGAGCAGCCAGGCTAACTGGTCAGCCGCCAACAGCTCTGGTGAGACGGCGGGTACAAAGAAGTCCCATGACTGAGGAGAACTGACCCGGAGGCAGTTTGTGGCTGTAAGCAAGAGTTTAAAGATATGCAGTGAAAACAGAGACTCAAAGTTAACCGTCTTTGCCTGACTACCAGGTTCATGATCATTTCATTGTTTCTCCAAGTGGGCACAGTGACGATCAGAACCACAAAGATGATGACACTAGACCTGTGGAAACTGCACATTTAGACCTCAAACTAATCAGTTTAGAACTTTGCTAGTTGCAGTTGGTAACTGTCCTGACAAGAACTTCGTTTTTCACCTCCAGCAGTGATTCATCAGAAGCCAGGTGCGTGGAGGGGAACACCAGAGAGTGCACTGGAGCTCAGCCGGTCAGCAGGCAAAGCCACCTTTGCAGAGCCCACTCCGAGGAGGTAGCGGCAATAATGCTCAGGCATGTGATAAGTCCCGTGGCATAAGTCAAAAAATCTTCCGGTTATTTTGAAGAAAGGAGAGTGAACGAATAAACTAAACCGCTTTTGATGATAAAAGCTGAGAGCCCACATCAAGTGAAGGAAGTCATTAATTTTAATATCTGACAACTAAAAACCTTAATGTGTGGGTGGCTCTCTTCCTCTCCTCAGTCTCCCGACTGGCAGGACCTTGGCCCTCTGCCTGGCCCCTCTTTCACTTTTCTTCACTCGACATTATCGTTTAGCACTGGATGCAAATACCGTTTCCACCGAACGGCTCTCACTCACTGAGCCTCACTGAAACATGCACCCCACTCCAGGTGAGGCCCAGCCCTCCGGCTCTGATACCCCACAGCCTGGTGTGCTGGTGTCTAACACATGACAGGTGCTTACTAAATTGTTCTTGAATTACGGACCTAAAGTAGGCTCCCTTGCTACTGCTCAGAAGTAACAGCCTTGGAGCAAAGTTAGAACAAGGAGACATTTCATGCAGGGAAGTGGAGAAGACAGGCTGAGAGGCCTTGGGGCCCAGGAATGCAGCCGGCACCACCCTCAGCCACAGGGGCAATGTGCTTTCTTGAAATATTTACAAAACTGAGAACTTGCATACCTATTAGGAGTCACAGGTGGCCTTAGTTACCTAATGCTGCTATAACAGATTACCACAAACTGGGGGCTTAAAGCAATACCCATGTATTGTCTAGCAGCTCGGGAGGCTGGGAGGCTGAAGTCAGTTTCAATGGGCCGACAGCAAGGTGCTCACAGGGCTGTGCTTTCTTGGGAGGCCCTGGGGCAGAATCTGTTTCCTGGCCTTCAGCTTCTTGGGCTTCATCCCTTCAATTCCTGGGCTTGTGGTGCCCCTTCCTGTCCTCAAAGCCAAGCCCAAGGCCTTGCTTCACAGGCCATTCCTCATTCTTCTACCTCCAATCTCCATCTGTCTACCTCCTACCTGGACACTTAAGGTTGCATTTCCGTCCCACCCAGATGATCCAGCATAATCTCCCCATCTCGAGATCCTTAATTTAAATCACACTGGCAAAGTCACTTCTGCTATACAAAGTAATTCACACAGGTCCCAGGGATTAGGACTGAGACCCCCCAGGGCCAGTATTCAGCCTACTACACATACTTCGTCATTCATTCAAATACTGAGCGTGGGATATGTCTCAGCCATGTGCCAGAGTGACAGACACTGGGAATGTAACATCAAACAAGACATCGTGCCTGCTTGAAAAGGTTCAGTCCTGTGGAGGTGACAGTACAGGAAACAGACAAGAATTACGCATTCCAAATCCCGCGAAAGAAATACGTGCAAGGCAGCTACAAGGACTGCGATGATCCAGCATCGAATCAAGAACCGAGGAGAGAAATGCCACGTCGCAGTCACAGCAGATGTCACACAGCCCCTGTGTGACATCTTTAACACAGGAACACACGTGCATAGCTCTGAAGCACCAAACTCTTCTGCTCAGCTCAGGACACAGCAGGCCCCGCTCACCCCTCTCCCTCCTTCACTCCGTCCCCACCAGACGACCCTGAGTTCCTCGGCAGGCCTCGCATTCTCCCCGGGACTGAGGCACACGCCCCAGTGAAGCTCTGGTGTTAGCTGTTCTCGGTGATGTTGGTCGCTCTCTGTGGGGATCATCCACTCCTTTCTTTAGCCTTGGTTCCAGGTACTTGATAGTTCACAATAAAGAAAATGGTACCTGTTTAGAATTGACCTTTTTTACGTGGGACTCTTTATCTGTAAGGAGCCATCTTGCTTTACAGCCTACCTCACATCAGATTCAGACAGACTCAGCTTTTTTACTGGGGATCAGTCGCTGTCACTAAAGGCAGGTCCGTGTCCACAGGGGCAGGTCTTCCATGCCCTGTCTGGAGCCGTGTAGCCCGAATGAGAGAACAGGGAACATGGTCTCTACTCGCAGGTGAACGAGTGCCCTCATCCTGCACCCAGCTGTGCTGTTGTGTTGTTCAGCTTCTCCTGAACACATTCTAGTTGCCCACTAGTTGCGTGGGAAACAGGAGGTATGCCGGCAGGAAGGGTCAGCCTTCCCAAACATTGAACCAGTCCTCTCTTTCCAGCCTGGCCTTCCTTCAGAAGTCCCTGGGCCCCGCCCGGATGTGGGCTGCCTGGCTGTGGATGCCTGTTCCTACCTTGCGGCACCGCCAGGGCTGGGTGGGTGGCCTTCTCCTGTCTGCAGCACCGTCTTACTCAGCATCGGCCTCGGCCACCTTGCCTCTCCCTGGTTCTCTCTGCCTGAGAAGAACCAGGTGGCTTTTATCCTTCCCCCCTTTTATTCCTTCATTATCATTTTTCATGGTGTTCTAGAAGGGGGAGAGATAACATGTGCCTGCAACTTGCCACATTTAACTAACAGCCCCACACTGGCTTATTCTTAAATATCTATAACCCTAATACACCCAATTATTGGTTTCTGAATCTGGGCTTTGCTACATCTGTCTCATCTGCTTCTCCTTGGGTCAGTTATACAACTTTTCTGAACCTCAGCATCCCACCCCCAACATATACTATAAATAATATATTAATCATCATTAACCCAAGAGAGGCATTACAGTTGAAAGGAGGCATGTTACTGACAAAAAACTGAACCAGAAGCAAAAATGAGTGACCGTGGAATAAGCAGCACCACGGGGCAGTACAACTTGGAGCCCGGGCGTCTAACGCAGGTCGAGCGTCAGCCTGAAGGCGAGCCCCACTTCTCATCTCAAAGCACTGGCTTAGAATCACCTGGAGAGGCTGCGTCACATTCGTGGTCATCTCTTTAAGAAAGCAGTGGCCTGTGGGACACTTCACTGAGCACTTCCCATTGGGAACTATCATTTTTTTAAAATGGGGGAAACCCCAAATTTGTATATTACCTTCTCACCAAAGATGGCAGTAAAACTGGGGGAAATGTTTTCTTTTATGCCTACCTCTCCAATGTACGCCCCGCACTCATCAGTCAGCTTCTCGCTGCCTCACCCAGGCACACGTGTGGACGGAGTGTCTGCTGCTTGCAGGCTCCGCACCTCTCGACCTGCCAGCTCAGGGGCCCAGCAGGATTGCTTAGGGACCCTTCCCTGCCTCCATCCTCACTAAGGAAAACAGCACGCTACCTGGACATGCTTCTGAAGGAGCCACGGCCTCTGCTGCTCAAGGTAACCTGCCCTCTAGCTTTCACAAAGGTAAGAACAGGGGTGCCTCCCACCCCCCGCCGAGCCTCCAGCAGGGAGCCAAGGGGACTTTTTCAAGTGACACAGTGGGGCCCCCGCAGCACAGCTCAGCCTGTCCGTCTGCACTGGAGAGCTGTCTGTCCACACAGCAGTGGGCAGAGGACAAGGAGCCCCCGCCACGCCCAAGCCTGCTGTTACCCAAGTACGCAATTTCCATAAAACTGCTTTAAGGGCGAATCCAATAAAATTGTCCTTGGGCAGAACAGGAGCTGTGGGAAGACGGAACCACAGTCCCCCTAGCACGCAAATACAGGAGGGCAAGAGAAAACCCCTGTCCACAAGGCTGCGGGGTAAGGAACGAGGTTCCGTGCCATCTCTGGCTGCTCAGTGGAGGAGAAACAACTCCAACTGTGAAGAGGGAGAAAGGCTCCATGGGACCTTGGCCGCGGGCTGGTTCCCAGTCCTGATGTAAGACGGAAGGGAGGCTGAGGAGGTTCGTGGGCGACGAACTGAAGAGGTGAGGATCACACCTCTGCAGGGCCTCCTAGGGGCAGATACGCAAAGGGAAGCGCTGCAGCCCTGCCTTTCGTCACCTGTCCCAGGTGGGAGCACTGCGGGCACACAGCACCCTCGACAAGCGCACCGAAGCCTGGCTGTGGCTCTTGGACCAGGAGACAGTAGCTTAGGTCACATGCGCAGCAGCAGATTTCCTGCTGGTTTCCCACAAAACGCAGTTCCAAGGTTCCCTGTTTTTTCTATAGCGAGTTGAGCATTTAACTGTCAGCTCATTGCCTATCTGAGTCCCATCCATGCCGCAGGTGCTGCTGTCTCAATTCCTGCCTGAAACACATCTTCTTTCTCCTCTGCTTCCAGCAACTGGGAGTCTGTGTTGTAACCTGTGGACCTCCCAGAGGTCCACAGCCCTCTGGGAGCCACACAGAAAAAGTGAGCAAGGAACAGTGAGGCAACGGTTGAAACAACAGGACGCGCTTTTGCAGGTGGTGACCTTGAGTCATGAGATGCCCTGGAGAAACCCCAAACTCTGTGCCGGTGGTTCACAGCCTGAAGTGCCTAACTGACCGCCACAGGGAGAATGACACGTGTCTGTCATTGCCCTGCCTATGGGGAGCCACCGCTACTGTCCCCACCTTACAGACAAGAACACTAATGCTTGGCGGTGAAGTGACCTGCTCCCAGTGCCAGTCTGGTGGGACAGGGTTGGGTGCACGCCGAAGCGGTCGGTCTGCCTCTAGAACCCTCATGTAAAGCAACTTGGGGGTGACAAGTTCAAGTCAAGGTCTGAACTACACAAAGCAGTCCGTGAACAGCAAACTGAACACCACTGGGAGATGGGACAACAAGTCTGTCCTGAACATACGGACTGTATCTTCGGAGAACAATTTTAAGAACCCCTGAATAAAAAGGGACAGACTGCAGAAGGAAGGCACTACCACGGGGCCCCTTCAACAATGCCCCACCTCAGTGCTCTCGGCCACCAGAGTGGGACGGAGCAGGAGCACTAGACAAGGGAGAAGGGGTTCAGAGCAGAAAAGCTGGGGGACGCCGCCCAGCGTCCATCTCACGGCTTTGGGGGATGAACATGAAATCGGGGTGGGAATCTCACGGAGACGCGGGAGGTGGGCGCTGCTGTTTCCAGGCGCCCTGAGTAAGCTGACTTCCAACTTAGTCGCCAGGAGCGAAGTGCAAGGGAAGTTTTCTCAGTTATAACTGCCACATCCAACTGCCCGCGAATATCTGCATTAATGCCTCTTCGTGGGAAGTAACAGAGCTTGGGCCCCAGAGCCCATGGGCCTGTACAAAATGCTGCAGTGGGCAGGAATCATGACCCTCCCATCACGGCGGACGGGCCAGAGAGCCACCTGAGAGTCTCCCACCATTGCCCACACAGAATGGACACGGCAGAAACCCGCCAGGCTGGCTGTCGTGCGCAGCTGGGCAGGCCCCCCTGCTGAGAGCCCCCGGACTTCAATGGGAGCTCTGTCCTTGGAGGCGAGACTGGCCCGGCGGAGGGGTTAAGACTGAGGCGATTATGTCCGCTCAGGGAGGAATTTGTGTCTCAGAATAGCACTATTGTTGGGCGGTGCTCAGCTCACCCGAATGAATTTAATAGTGTCCAACGCCCTATTAATTTTCTTCAGTGAGTGTATAAAACCAGAAGAAGAAAAAAAAAGAAGCCACCAGGCATGAAATTGAAAGCGCCCCCACCGGTCATGCCCCGCGGCGGGGTTCACCGGGCACGTAAGGCGCACCGCTCCCAGCTGCCCCACTGGTGAAACTGACGGGGAACCCTTCCCCAGGGCCACCTGCCATAGGGTTCCCTCTGCTCCTGTCTCTTTTCATCTTCTAACCATTGAAACAAAGTGTGCGCCTTTGGATGCTGGAACAGCAGCGTGGACAAGAGTGCCTTTGGAGAGGAAAGTCTCACAGATTTACATAAGAACCACATCGGGGACCAGAGGCTGCAGGCCCTGTGACAGGCACTTGCTGTCTGAGCCTCTCATAGGAGGTGTTCCTATCGCTATTGTGTGTAAATGACTGACGGGGGCACAGAGAAGTCCTGGGACTTGGCCCTGACTGCACTGGGATGTGAACCCAAGAGGCCAATGTCGGGGCCCTCTGTGCACGTCACCTAAAGTGAAGCCACCTCGCCGGCCAGTCACAGGCCTCTGACCACCACGAGGGTGGTGGATGCTCCTGCCCGTAGGCAGCAGGGCAGTCCCCAGACACAGAGTGGCCAGCTGGTGTCCAGGAAGGCCGGCGGGCTCCTGCACGGGATCTGGAAGACTCCTTTCTTTGCACTTGTTCCTTCAGAGGATGTATGCACAAATATTATGCTTTAGTTAATATACTAATAGTGAAGATTACCACCACAGGAAGGGCGAGTTTGCAGAGAACTGGGTAAGACAGGACTTCAAAAAGTAAACTCCAAGATTTCTACAGAAAGGGGGCTCTGGAAAGAAGTCCTGGAGGCGCCGTGGCTCCCGCAGAGAAGCTCACTCTGGAGGCACAGATGCAGGAAGGAGCAACGCCTGCCGGCTGGTGTCACAGACAAAAACACACCTCGGAAAGGCCGGTCTTGCACCCACATTGCGCCGAGGCTGCGGCTTCCGTGGGAGACCCAGGCCACCCTGCAACAGCTGAAGAGTCTTTTCTGGAACGTTTCGATCTTCCCCCAAAGTATCAGTTAGAATTCCACCCTGCCTGCATCCCAGAAATCTTGTGAAGCTAGGACGGGAAGGAGGCATGGAAGCTCTCGCTGGCGTGTTCTGTTAGTAAGAAACCGAGAAGAAAGGGAATCACAGGAGCGTAGGAGAGCCAGACGCACAGGCCCCCGAAGCACAGGCGGCGGGCAGGGGACAGGGGCGGCGGGGGCAAGGCTGTCTTTTCAATCACGCCCCATGGTCTGCCCTGCAACACCATTCTGGCTCCTCCACAGAGGGTTCCAAAGGATTCCTACTTCTGTCCTTGGACCTGTTGACAGAAAATCCCAAGAAAAAATGAGTGAGGCGTCAGGGCCTTCCTCAGAGACACAGAGATCCGTGGACCCTGGGGAGCCGGAGAACCAAGGGTGTCCCAAGGAGCGCCTCACGGCCCCCGCCTCAGCCTGCAGGTTTCAGGGGGAATGCCAGGGGGATTTGTGCGTTTTCAGGAAAGAGAAGCACGCAAAGTAAATTCCAAAGCTTAGCAACTGCCCCTGCTCCTTAAGGAAAGTGCGAGAAGAACTCCGGGATGCGTACAGGATGGTGTGAGGCCGACTGCGTCCGTTTCACTCCCTGAACACGGCAGTCAGCTGCTCACGGGGACCCAGCGACGGCTTCGTAAGAAACAAAAGTGTGGCTCTGTTGCTTTCTACTTTTAAAAACTGTGTGTTGATTCATCTTTCTTAAGGTTTGGCACTGTAAACACACCACAACAGCTTCTACCATTAAAATTTTCTTAATAAACTATTTTCGAAGTGTTGATTTACGGAGCAGCTGCACGAACGGCCGAGTTTCTCCACACCCTTCACCCGGTCGGCCCCTGGCTGTCAGTGCCACGCGTCACTAACAAGTGTCACTTGGGCAGGTGTGTTTGACTAACAAACCAGTGCTGGGACAGCCTCATCTGCAGGCCACACCTTCTTCGGATTTCCTTAGTCCGCCG
Source organism: Sturnira hondurensis (assembly GCF_014824575.4). Taxonomy (NCBI): domain Eukaryota; kingdom Metazoa; phylum Chordata; class Mammalia; order Chiroptera; family Phyllostomidae; genus Sturnira; species Sturnira hondurensis. The sequence continues at coordinate 1,186,225 of NW_028084143.1, forward strand.
GATTCCCAACGTCCGCTCGCTCTCCCGGACCCCACCAGACTGCATCCTCTCCTGGACCCCACAGGGTGCCAGGGTCTCAGACTGCCCTTGTTTTGACAACCCGGAGAGTTCTGCGGAGGCCTGATCAGGGATCTTCCAGAATGACATTCTCCCCTAATCAGACTGGGGTCATGGGTTCGCACAGGAAGACCACAGAAACGCCACTTCCTTCACACCGAGAGGACAAACTACCCATGGGCCCCCCAACTGCTGGCGCTGGCTTTGTTCACCGCCCTCTGTGGTGGCCGCCCCTCCTTCCGGACCCCAGCCTTGGCGGGGGGTGTCCCTCAGCACTGCCCACATTCTGGTAGAGGAGGGGGAGGCTGTGACTTACATTTTCATAGTCTCTCATGTTTCTTTGAAACTAAAATACTCTCATGATTTACTTTCCAGACAAAGATTCATTTGTGAAAATGAACACTCACTCATCCACTTGATGAGAGTCGTTTTTCAGGTATCCCGCATCCGAGAGGGTGAGAAACCTGCTTCCCTCCGTCACTGCACTCTGTCAAGGTGACAGGCTTCTCCCTGCTCTGCCCGGATCGCGGGTGGTGAGGGCCTGGCATGTCCCCGAGCATCCCGGGCACGTAGTGACCACTGATCATTGCCGGCTCTCAACACACCTACGCAGCGCCGCACATGACACGGAAGATGATCACATGGACAGACACGCTTCAAAGCAAGAGCAGCACAAGGTCCCGCTCACGGACGTCTGTCTGCGTCAGAAGGGCCTGCGAGGATGAAGACAAGGCTGTCCGTGCGGGTCAGCTCAGGGCTCAGGGGAGTTTTCTGTTCTTGCTTCTTTATGCTCATTTCTGATCACGATCATGTAATAGTTACATGCCATTTAAAAATTCTAAGCAAAAAAGACACAGATTGTCGATTTTAGTGTATCTGCCCCTGATGCAAAGAGACACATGCCCTTGTACTGGCGAGCGGCTCTTGTAAAACCACGCTCCCGAAGGCCCAGATGCACGTGCCGCTGTCCACTGCACCCAACTCACCTTGATCCTTCCCTCTGGCTTGACCTCTCTTAACCCAAAACCATTTACTTCGCCTTCCAGAGCTCCTCTCGTCTGTGGGGCCTGACCTGAGGCACAGAGCGGTGCTGAGCCCCTGCGTCACTGTAGGTGCACTGTTTCCTAAAGAGCATAAGACGTCGTCCCCACTCTGGGACCCACATAGCTCTCACCTGTTCCGTGTAGGCTGGCTCTGCCATGCTGGGCACAGACCGCTGCCGGCCAACAGCTCTAGGTGGCTCTGAGTGCTAAGAAGGTCTGAAAGGCAAGGCCCACACCTGGCTCCCAAACGGAAAGCTCAGAGGAGAAGGACATGTGGGTTCAGCTGGAGTTCCATCTGGGAAACGGCAGTGGGGCAGAGAGCACTTCTCTCATGGTCACGGTCACGGTCATGGCCAGCCAGAAGGAGGAGTGCCATGTTCCCGCTGTGCTCACATGGCCCCCCGCCCTCTACAACCTGCTTCACTGAGGGCTGCCAGTGAGCCTGCCCGGGCAAGCGGCACCGCCACTCGGTTTCCGTGGCGAGCCACACCCCTGTACACATCCTTCGGAAGTTGGTAAAAAGCCCTTCAGTGACCGCGTGTCACGGGAGCACACCTCGCCAGGAGGAACAGACGTTTCAGGCTGGCTACCCTGTAAAGAGGGGACCATGTTACCACAGCTCTGCACTTCGCACCTTTCCCAGTGCGTGGAGGCCATTGAACGCTCTTGAAAATGGAGCTCCACACAAAGCAAAAGGCATTCTGGAAGTTTCAGAAGATTCACTGAACACCTCCTTCCAAAGAGAAAGACAGAGTCAAGGGAAAAGAGAAACAGGGAGAGGAAAAGCTACCTGCACAAACACCCACCCATGCCGGTCGGCCCAGGGCCTCTGCTCTGAAGCCAACGATGCTTCTGCAACTCGTGCTGTGTTTGCAAATCAAGCAGGTGCCGTCTCCACACCCACACCACCGGCCTCGGCCGCCTGACCTCAAGGGTCTGGACGGTCGCCTCTGCCCACAGTCCTTAGGGCTCTGCAGAGAGATCAGTGGGCACAGGGGGTGGACGCCATCAGAGCTGACTTCATCTCGCTGTCACACAGGCCCATAGGGAGAGCTAAACATAGGAGACAGCAGGCACAGTTCTGGCCGCAGGGGAGAGCAGAGGGGAAGGGCTGGGGCTCAGCAGCCTCACCGCCCGCTCCATCCTGCCTGATCCCATCAGCTGGCACCACAGCACCTTCCCCCGCACGGAAGGGAGTCCCTGAGTCGGAGAACTCGGATGACAAAGCGACTTCAGGGGTCGCTGCCTCATCCCCCACCACACTGTGCAGGCCTTGCGAAAAGCCTGGTTTGGCTGCCTGAGCCATGCTCGGACCCACAGAGAGAGCCAGCGCCACGGCAGGGTCAAAGGTCTGCACCCCAGCCCGACTCGCCCACAGCCGGTCTGCTCGCAGGCTCCTGTTCAGAGCTCTCTGCTATTTCGCATGCCAACTGAGCACATCTGATGATGTGGTTTCTGCGCCCTGAGAAACCCTAAGCAGCAAATCAGAAAACATGGAATAAGCCAACCACTCACGAACAGGTCTTTAAAACCACCAGGAAGAGAACTAACAGAATCTCGCAACCCAACAGAAGTCACCTCACAGGACAGGCCCTAAGGACGTCAAGGATCAAGTGGTGTGAGCCTGGGTGCGGCACACACACCGCTTTCCATCCCATGGGCACCTGCACACACATGCGACACATGAAGACATACAGGAGAGGAGACGCTGGCACTGCGGATCTGCGTGAAGAGCACGCACACGCCCAGAAGCACGTGTGTTCTAAGTTCTGCGATTTAACGGTAAATCACCAACTACAAAGCTCAGCCAGCCAGCGTGGCTCACTGCCTGAGATTTCAGGGCATAATGACCCTAAGAGGCAGTGTTATTGCTAGCATTGACAGCCGTGGCCTCATCAATTAAAGAACAAAAACAAAAGCAAAACAATCCTTCACTGGGAGGCCTATTTCTTGCCACGTTCCCCCTTTCCAAAAATAACTGACTCTCCCCCGGAGACCACGGGGAGCGATGTTTCATGACACGTGGCCCCTGGAGGAACACAGTCCCACAGGCCACGAGTTACACACAGCCCAGACTGAAAGAAGGGCCAAGTTCCCATGAGTGCACCGGCTGGACCTGGAACTTGCATGGCCGCACTGACGCACTAGAAGCCAGAGTGGACGTGGGGCGCAGGGGACACACGGGGGGACAGAGACCTGTTGACAAAATCACTTCAGTACCATTTTGTCATCGATATGAGAAGAGAAAAACAACCCAAACCACGATGCAAGTGCCAGTTCATTTGGCCACACTGCCCATCCAGCATCATCGTCATCTCACTGATGTGTGTGATTTCCCATGACTATGATTATGGGCGACTGATTAAATCTGGGTTGATGCAAAATGGAGGGAAAACTGTTAATTTAATAATTGCATTTACCTGGAAAACAAATGCTTTTAAGCCTATAGTCCACAGGCAAAGGCATGAGGCTCCCGGGACTGAGGTGGATGGTGCGGCCTCCTGAGGTCTGAGTGACACCCCAGCTCACCCCCCGAAAAGACACAACCAGAGTCACAGACGGCACACTGCCATGGGAAGGTGGAAACCAGCACCAAATAAATTTGAAGTGCAGGCAGCTTGTGAGTATCCACACATGTGCCAGGGAGTTTCCTGGTGAAGGCGCGGGAGGTGGAGATACCCTGAGACAGGTGGGTTCCCATTGGCCACCTCAGGTACTCCATGGCTGACTGGGGCGGGTGGAAGCAGGGTTGAGAACAGAAAAATACAGCCATAAAAAGCATGCTGTTCTATGAGGAAGGGGCAAAAGAAGCAAGGTGCACCCCCCAAAAGACACAGGGGAAACTGCCCTGAGTGCTGTGGTCTCACAGTGGCACGGACACGCGGGTGGAGGTGGCACCTCAGTCTCTGCAGGCCCCGCAAATACAGCGGGTTCCCACGGCCCTGGGATAAGTGAGGACACTCATTTCAAGGACATAAGCTACATTGTGAGGCTGCAACTACATGACTTCTGAGAAATGCATCCTTCAAGCCTGAAAATATAAATAAAATGAAACCTAGTTTATTTTACAAAAGATTAGAAAATTCTCAGATCACACCGAAGACTTACTTGTATCTTAACCTTCAAGCCCATGTATAACAGATCTGGAAGACAATGAACTATGACTAGCATGCTAATGATACATCCTTTCAACAAAAATTTATTCAACACTCTGACACATATAACGAAGCAGGGAGAGCTGTGAAGACATACAACTGGAAAGATGGCACAACGGGGTAGGGAGAAGCACAGGAAGACTGGGGGGAACCCCACAGACCTACCCACTATAAACAGTGACCTACCCACTATAAACCCCACAGTGACCTACCCACTATAAACAGACTATACAGAGGACCTAGACAGGGATCAAGTTCACCAGCGCAAGCCGACATCAGCTGGCACCGGGCGATGCTCACAAACTGGCTGACAGAAAGAAAGGAAGAAGGCATTTCCACACTGGGGACTGCAAACCAGCAAAGGCAGGAAGCTGGAACTGGGGGTTTCTAAAGAAGGAATGAGTCTCCAGTGACAGAGGGGCCACCGCAGAGAGCCAGCCCCAAGGACGGTGGCCTTGGACTTGAGGAGGAAGGTGCTGCGTCACCAGACAGCACTTACAACTGGCCCGAAAGAATTCTTGCCGGGACACAGGCGCACAGGCGCGCAGGCAGGCCCCCTTACCTTTCCCGTAGAAGAACTTGCGGTAGTAGTAGGCCCCCAGGTCGATGTGTTCGATGATGTAGCGCTTCACCTTCTCCCTGTGAATCGGCTGGTTCTCTCTGGGCACTTCCAAGACCGACACGCCCGCGTTCGTGCAGTGGGAGCTGAGGGACGATTCGAAGGAGCAGCCTTCCCCGGCACTGAAAGACGACGAGTTGGCCCTCGACAGTGCGATCCTCCTGTCCCCTTCCCCGCCGATCTCATTTCTGAAGTAGGGGCAGCTCAGGACAAGGTCGTTACTTTTCCCGTCGCCCTCGTCAGCATCCAGGTTCTCTTTGGAGTTCAGGTCCTCCTTGCTCCCCAGGGGGGACTCGCAGGTGCCCGTCTGGCCCGCTGGCATCTGAGTCTGGGACGCGGCAGAGGCCCCGGTGGTCATGTTTTTCCTCTTCCCCACGTTAGCCCGCGTGGCCATGGCTTCGTTGATGTTGAACAAAATGCTCTGGACATCGTAATGTGCAAAACACCGCTGACAATTCCAAGGGCGGATGCCCCGCTCGAGACGACCCTCTTCTAGATCAGACGTGAACTTGAAAGTCTCGTGTTCGCTTTTGACAGTTCGCAGCTTGCGGAAAAGGGACGTTTCCACGGACTCCGACTTTAACCTCCGTTTCAAAGGCTTGTCCCTGTCTCTCCCCAGGAGGAGAGCGCTGTCCATGTAACCTAATCCTGAGAGGCGGACAAACTCTCCTCGGGAAATCTGTGCTGCTGCGTGCAGGCTGGGTGAGACGGCGGGGTCGCAGGAGAAAAGCTCCGGGAACCCGAAAGGGGCCATCGCCTTGTGATCATAATTCTCTACTCGGTACCCTCTGAGCATCGCAAAGAAGTTCTCGCCAGACAGGCCCTGCCGGTCGATGGAGGACGTGCTCCCGTACTCACGGTGCAGGGCGGCCCCGGTGTTGGGGTTCACGGCATGTTGGTCTAAGACGTCTTCAGCGTCGATGTCGCTGATGGTGACGTCACTATTGCTTCTCTGTCTTATGGGGTGAAGTCCTCTTTGAGGAGAGTGAACGAAGATGTCTCCGAGCGTGTACTTGGCCTCCATGAAGTCGAGATCAAGCTGCTCCTCCAGCTGACTATCACTCTGGCCATTCTGCCCATTGTGCATCAGGGACGTCACGCTGTCGTAACTGGTCTGGGACCGGCTTTCCCACAGCCCCTTGCAGGCCAGCTCCTTGGAGCAGTCCTTTTTAGGAGGCCACTCAGACACCCTGGCTCTCACTCCCATCTTGGGCACAGCTGGGGTACCATTAGCGGGACCGCCACTCTCGGAACTAGAGGCATTTAAAGAAGTGGTGGGTCCCATGCCACCATTAATGGCTTTGAATTTTCGAGCAAAATAATCATCAGACTGCATGATCCTGGGAGAGTCCTTGAACTTCGAAGAGGCCCTACCGAGCTTGTGCTTGTCCTCTTGCGACTGCCTCGGGTCGCTCATGTCTACCAAGGTTAAGAGCCCCGCTCTTAGCTGGAAGACTGACGTGAACCCAGTTACATTGTTAGTTACAACACAATACTAAATGAAGATACAAAGGCTTCTTCTACAGTTGCATTTTCTTCTGTTAACCAAAAGCAAACGGCATCCTCGGTACAGCCCACCCAAAACCAACTTTCGTCTCGGTTGTAATAATTTGTACACCTCCGTCCTTTTCAGAAGAATTCCTTACAACATGTGGCCGTGAGTACTTCCTTCACCTGAATTAAAAAAGAAACAAAACAGAAAATAGCCATTAACAATTATTACAGCTGAAGTTCAGCACATTCTGCATATAGTTTCTGACCTGTCCTCCTCCCGTCCTCCTGCCACTCCAGGTTCCCCCAACGTCATGAAGTTTCGGGTCCCCGCGCCGCTGCTCCACCTACTCCTCCTGCTCCTCCCGCACACATGCTCCCCACACTGCTCTGCTCGGCTGGGGGCTTCCCAACACACAGGTCAGGCCCCCCCGCCCCAGAGCCCTGCCCAGCACGCATGCCTGCCACCCAAGTGCCTTTGAGCAGCGTGCTTCCTGTGTCCCACAGCCCTGCATCCATGCTTCCCTGTGGCCCACGGCCCCGTGTCCACACCTCCTCTGAATTTCTGGTTTTCCCAGCAGTCTCCTTCCCTGCTGACTTCAAGCTTCACTAAGCTGGGAACTATGCCTTCCATCTTGGGGTCACGTTATCTACTAATGTGGCCTGGCTTAAACGAGGCAGCCAAGCAACATTTGAACTAGTTCAACAGTAATGCAATGGGTGTGCAATTGCTTGAGTATTACCCTATTTTCTTTTTAAATCCTTAAACCCAGAATGCCCATCAGCAAATGGTCAACACCAGGTGTTAACAAACGAGTTTTCAGAATGCTTGCCTGCAATAAACTCACAGAGATCCCCATAAAGTTAGCAGGGGTCCTTACGAGTTTGGTGTCTGAACGAGTACAATGGAGCAGCTCGCTGTGCCCCTCCCAACTCAACATGTGCGTGGGGCCCAATAACAGCGGAGTTTAAACACCACAACTACCTCCAAGGGTGGCACAAACCAGGCCTCGTCAACTCTTCTATTTAATTACAAATAATTCTTTCAATTTACTCATAATTAACGAGACAAAAATATTTTCCATTATATATTTCCCCAACGCATGGGGGCCAGGGAATCTTACGTGTTGGCATAAGAATGAAAGCATAACTCTACTCCTTCTGAAAATAATCATGAGGGTGTGATACTACTGACCTCCCTGAGTTTCCACCAAAGCATAAAAAATCACTGCAATTCACCTAGAAAATGTTAAAACTCCAACCAGCTCAACAGGGTAAGACCTCTTTGCCGTGGACCCTTAAAGGCTTTGAGAGGAACATGAGGTCGAGTCTTCGATGAGCAGGGGGTTTCTCCTGGGGGCAGCTCGCTCCCCCCACTGGAACTATGCCAGGCTGGGCATGACAACACGCTCTCCGTTCCCAGGGCAGCATCGTAACTGAGGGAACAGGATGACAGTTTGGGGCGGGGCGAACAGAGCAGACATGCAGTCAGATGTTCCCGGGCACGGAGCAGACCAGAGTCTGCCACTGGCTCTCAGGGAAGAGATGACCTACTGCACTGAGAGTGACCGGGCTGGGAAGGACCGTGGGTGCCTCTGAATCACGGAAGGCTCATGGGTGCTTCTGAATCACAGTGATTTCCCATGCCATTTAGGTCACTACCAAATCCCTTCCTGGAAACTAAAAAAGCGACGACTGAGATGTGAACACACCTCCTCGCCCAACATCTCTCTGCTGAAACTGGACTTCTACGTAATCCGTGAGTTCTACTGGTAAGCACCGCTTACAGAACACCCCAAACACCTGGACACTGAAGGATGACTGACTCCTGAAGGTTAGCAGGGAGCTGTGTGAATTCTCAACAGGCAATAGCACGAGACTCACTTCCAGTTGCATACCATTAACTTGTAAGTATCCTGTTACAGACGGAAGGCCCATGCCCTGCCCAATGCCCAATTCCAAACTCCTGAACTGCGTCGTTTCTAGAAATACAATCAGGAACTAAGTACTTGAAGAAATTTGAAAAGACCAACAAATTGTACTGAAAGAAACCAGGAGAGAAGGAATAAACAAAGAGGAAAGCTGAGGGGAACGGAGTGGGGAAGTACAGGTGGGAAGGGAAAGTTAGGACAGACAAATCGGAAAGGTAGTTTTCGTTAAAAAGGGTCTAAAAATATTTCCCTTTCCAAACCTGAAAATGGAAAAGGAAGAAGAATAATAAGGATAAAGAAAAAATATGCAAGTTTAAAAGTGAAAAAGGAGGCATGACCACACACATAGGAGAGATTAAAATATTTTAACAAAAAATAATTAAAATAATAATTAATAATTAAATTGGCCTGGAGCCGATGCTCCCTACGGAGTTTTTCAGTTGCTTGAACCTGCTAATGACCTTTTCTGGGTTTATTCCATTTGAGTTGCATTTCTGAGTGGTTCAGACCAGTAATGCTCAGAGACTGTTTTTAATTTAATTTATATTTAATTTATATTTAATATGTTTAATGAAGACTTAAGACAGTGGACCTAACGGACACAGCTCCTCTGTCCTGTGCTGCACAGAGCCTGGTCCCTGAATGAGTGACTGGAGAATTATAGTTCCGACACCTGAATCCAGTATCTGAACCAGTGCCTCCCGGGCAGGATACCTGCCCTAACACTGCAATTATACATCCTTCAACCCGCTATACACACACCACTAACAACTGAGAGTGTTCAAAGCTGCCTCAACAGAAGCCCAGCAGACCGCTTGGTGTTGCCTCACCCCTGCCCACCCCGTTAATGTGTCCCAGCCGTGAGCGCTCCCCAAAGCGACCCTCTCGAATGACAACACTGCAGAGGCACAGCCCCTTCCTTTCAAAGGTACCCCTGAATACTACTACACGCTAATATTACTACAACTGGTATGGGTAGCACCTTCCTTGAGAAACATCACTAAGACACTTACGCTTTCCATACTGTGATAAAAAGAAAACACCTCAAAACAGTCATAACATTCGTTTTAAGTAAAATAAATTAGATGCTAACATATGCAATTTAAAAATATTATAGTACAGGGCGAAGAACCAAAACCAGTGTCTTTAAAGGGCGGATGTTAACAAGGAAGGGCAAGGGCTCTAACTAGGGAGAAAGGCAGACGGGTCAACAGCGGAGGGGTGGAAATCGGAAGTGAGAGCTGAGCGGCCTCTGGAATAATCCAGAACCTGGAAGAGGCGCCAGGCTGGTTCCCAATCCTGATGAGAATGAGGGAAGCCTGAATGGCCAGTCCTGCTGCCACCATCGGTCTCTGTGCCCTCTGGGTCAGCAGAGCAGCAGACCGCCTGCAGAACTCTGTTCTTTAGGGGCGCCAGCCAGCTCCCCGGAGTTGTGGACACGAGCCCACGAATGGTACTGCCCCGACAGGACGCCCAATGGAAACCACGCCAGCAGAGAACCTGGTCGAGGGGCGCCTGAGGTCACAGTGGGAGATGAAGCTAAGGAGCGGGGAACCCCAGATGTCGCCTCTGTGACAGACAGCGGCCTGTCAGTCCCTGTTCTTCCTCCTGCGGTCGGGCATCTCGCATCATTCTCACAGGTGTTTGACACACTGGCTATGATAGTTTTAGACCGGCAAATGCAATGTGCTCAAAGAAAAAAAAAAAGGCCATGGTAATTTCCCTCAAACAGCAAAAATGCTATTTCGAGAGGTGTTAAGAAAACATAAGGAAACAGACTCCCAACCTGCGCAGGTAGGCACCACCCTTTCCACCTGCTCCCACCGGCTAAATTCTATTTGCCTAATAACTTCACAACTAAATTAATTCCCACTGCTAACCTGCTGTGGTTTAAAACACTAAACATCAAAGGAAATGGGAGAGTCATTTAATTCCTTCCTGAGGACTTTATTATAAAGAGAGTGAATAGACCACATTATGCTAAGTGATATACGTCAGAGGGGGAAACACAAATACTACACACTCTCACTTATAAGAGGAATCTTTTTTAAAAAATGAATTCATACATAAGAACAGGCTGGTGACTGTCAAAGGTTGGGGGTGGCGTGAAATGCTCAAAGGAGGTCAAACGGTATAAACTTCCAATTATGGAATAAGAAGCTCTAGGCGTCTGATGCACAGCAAGGTGACTATGGGTAATAATACCGCGCATGTATTTGAAAGTCGTTATGGAGATCTTCGAAGTTCTCGTCGCAAGCAAAGTGCGGCTACGGGTGGTGCCAGAGACTGACCAGACTCACCGTGACCACCCACAGGACACGCACAGAGCGAATCATCACGCTGCATGCTGGGCACCAATACAATGTTACATGTCACTTATCCTCAAAGACAAAAACTTCCATTCATTTGGAAGACTTTTTAAAAATAAAATGCAAGAGAACAGACTAATCTGCAGTGATGCCCACCCAGGAGCATGTGCAGCCCCCACCCCCGCTCCAGGGAACTCCCCAAACATGGACACCAACCGCCGGCCGGATGGAGCAGGGTTGGAGTTCTTCACCTTAGAATGATTACTGATTAGAACGGATCTCCAGCTCTGGCTGGTGTAGCTCAGTGGATTAAGCGTGGGCCTGCGAATCAGAGGATCACGGTTCGATTCCCAGTCAGGGCACATGCCTGGGTTGCAGGCCAGTTCCCTGCAGGCCAACTCCCAGCAGGGGACGCACGAAAGGCAACCATACATTGATGTTTCTCTCCCTCTCTCCTTCCCTTCCCCTGTAAAGATAAATAAATAAAATCTTTAAAAATGAAAAAAAAAAGATTGGCTTAAAAAAAAAAAACGGATCTCCAGCAGGTTTCTACAGTTTTCTTCCTTAAGTTCGTCCGTACTTCCTAATTCTTCTTACACTTTATCACATTCTATGACTCATGGTCCCCAGTAAAAATTGAAAATTGTCACCAGCAGTCTGTGGACACCTTTAAAAAAACATGACACGTGAACCTGTGACCTCACAGGTAGTGTGGGGCGCCCTTGGGTGAGGACTGGCTAGAGCCCGTGGCAACCCACCGGGAAGTCACATAAAAATTAAAGAATTTTAGAGCTTGGAAGAATAATCTGTTCTCATGTTAATGGCCCTGGTAATAATTTTTAAAGGCCAGCACAGAAATGGAGAAAATGTGATACTTAGGCATAATTGTCTTTAAATAGAATGTTTTCAAAGTTTTCCATGAGACATTAGTGAGCCTTTAAGACCAATATTGCAGCTACAATTGAGCCAGTGATCAGAACCGCAGCTGTAGCAAATGGATTGAAAACCACAAAAGGCACCAATTAGGATCCCCATTCAAGGGAAAAAATGGTTACAATTAAACGGCAGATTTATAATAAAGTATAACTACCGTAAAAACGCTTATTTTTTATCCTCGCAGCCCATGAGCTCCAATGCTAACGTGTCCAACTGGGCAGGGAGCAGAAAGAGGAACAGGCCGCCCCGTGGGCACTGTCTCCGGGCTGGAAGGGGGTGGCAGCACTCACAGTCGGCGTCGGACCACCCGACCCCGGTCACGGAGAACTGCCCCGTTCAGGCACACGCAGCCTGGGGGTAAGCGATGTTATGGCTAAATAACTATAAAACGATCCCTTTACTCACACTCCTATCACGGCAGACTGCTAACTCGGAGGCAGTTTGATAAAACAGCTATTATCAGTGACAGTGGCCATAAATGGATATAGATGTTCAATAATAATCATATTGGTGGGTTCTAAGCTCTTGGTAGATTCAGACATGAAAACTAGTTCTTAGGCACTTATCTTGAGTTAAACTTTGGGGTAGTACAAAAGATAAATGTATCGGGGCATAGAATACGAAAATCAGCAAAAATTCTCCTCTTTGGCGTTGTATAACATGGGGTAACCTATCATTTCTGAAGGAACACAAGCTTCTCCTCGGTGGAGTACTCACACTGGTGTTAGACAATTTCTTAAAGTATCCCACACTGCTATTTGGAAGAATCTCCCACCCGAGCAAAGCAGGAACCCCAGCAAGAAGTGCTGGAGGGTGCAGACTACACCAGAACACACGTTATGACTCCATTTCACAGTGAATTATAATCTGCGGTGAAGAGAAGGCCCACATCAGAGATCTGCTTGGTGTGAGCTCCGTGAGAGCAGGTGCCTGGTGCCCCGTTCACTGCTCGTACCCAAACCCCTACGGTTGCACCTGGCACTTAGTTGGCACTCGGGACTGACCGGCGTCCAGCCACGGAAACTGACATGGCAACAAACCAAGGCAACCCAGGGTACCGAGTTGACACATTATCGTGACACGGGCCTGGAACAAGACTCTTTTCTAAGTTTTTTTTTTTTTTTTATTGATTTGAGAGAGAGAGAGAGGACGGGAGAGAGAAATGTCCACTCATCATTCAACTCACCTATACAACTGCTGGTTGATTCTCGTATGTGCCCGCCCTGACTGGGAATCAAACCAGCAACCTTGGCATAACCAGGACGATGCTCCAACTGACTGAGCTACCCGGCCAGGGCCACGGTGATTGCTGATTCCCGCTGGTTTCCTTGCTGGCTCCTCTTCCGGTCTTCTGTAAATGCCGATTAACCTCAGGGCCTATTGGAGGCTATATTGCTCTTTAATGCCCTGCATTTCCTTGTGTATTTGTACTCGTTTCACGTGCCACCTCTGTGCGCCTGGCTCCGCAGTCTACCCATAAGCCCAGAGATGCCTCTTGCACAAAGCTGCCAGGCGAGGATTGCTTCCACCCTCTACCCACCCGCTTTGAGCCCGATCCTCCTCCCCACCTCAGGAGAATGGCCATCTCCTGCCACCCAAGGCCAGCACCTAGGCTGAGCCTGCCTTCCCCTCACAGTTCACGTCCAATCCCAGGCTTGTCAACTTGACCTCCTGAAGGTTCTCAAATCCACGCAGACCTGGCTATCTCAACTGTCCCCACCATAGCCAGAACCACTACCTTGTTTTTCTGAGATTAGCAGAAAACCCTCAGTGTTCCCCCATTTTGCTCAGGGTAGCACAGGTCACCCACGATTTGGGGCCCGAGTGGCCACTGGAGCACCACACATGGGGTCTGGGCACTCCGCCCTCCATTTTCTTATGTGCGGGGCTTGCATGGGCCGCCCCACTGACCAGATCCTCTTCAAGACTCCTCCTACTTTCTACCTTGCTAACAGGTGTTTTTAGACATACCTCAGCTCACACACTGGGCTCTCCTCAAATCTTAGCGCTGGTGCTAAGTTACCTTAATTGGGGCCCCCAGAGCACCCCACACCTTTCCTCTTACCACATGGAGTAAGAGAACCCCCACACTGCCTGATACCTGCCTGCTTCCTCGTCACCTTCCTCTGCCAAGGGCTGGCTGAGACTGCGGCAAAGTTACTTCTTTCTGAGCTTCAGCTCCTCTCTGTAAAATTGCAACAAGTGTACCTGTGTTTAATGACCCAGTGAGACGTTGATGCAAAGTGTTTATCTCCCTGTTTCCTATATAAAAAGTTCTAAAAATTGAGCTGAAAATTTTGATGTATGAATTTATAAAATTTGTTCACATATGAGTAAACCGTCACCGATAAACTAGTTGACTTAAAAGTGAGCAATTGAAATGAGTAGGATACATAATATCTCTAAGGAGCACAATCATGTTTACAAAGTATGTCGTGACTACTAACTGATTCATGCAAGAAGAATAGGAGCCCAGAACAATAACCACTGGCAACAACAGTTAAGCCGACTTTGCCAGAGGCAAGCGCAGCTTTCCGAGGTGAAGGACACGCCCACCGCCATCAGCAGGCAGGCTGCTCTCTTCCCAACTCCAACTTCTATTTAAATTATTCGAGGAACTTCATTGTATTATAATGAGATTATTCCGGAATTCTTAACTTTCCATGTCAATAAGAAGCAGAAAACAATTCCTGGTAGTAAGCTGCTTTTGGTATTCATCCATCCATCCATTTGAATGTCAGAAGTAGAATAAACAAAGAGCTATTTTGTTAAATGGAATATTCTGATCATGGAATTTTTTTTTCAAGAAGACGGAACAGCTGTGGGCACTGACTGTTCCCAGGGCATCTTTTAAATCAGAAAGAGATAAAAAGGGAGGCCCCTGCACCTCTTTCCCTCAGGAGGTTATTAGTTATTGCATTTTTTCAGCAATGTGGCCCCAGAATTGCAGATGACGCGGTAGGAAGTCAGACGTTTCAATTAATAATTTAAGCTGAGGCATTTGCATCTTAGGAAAACACAGCAAAAGAAGGAAAGAATTTCTTTCTATTCTATTTGCCAACTGACTGGGACTGTACTTTTGTGATTTTCATTTCCAGATCATAAAAGATAATCTGTTCTATCATTTAGATAAAGGTGTGGTGACAACGAAGGTTGGAACCTGAGCATTTTTTAATAACAACCTGGAAGGCAGAGCATGAAAAACACACTCTCAGGGATCCCTCCTGCTGCTCACCACAAAGGGAAGAACGCTGGCAGCCCCTCACTCATCCCATTAAGCACCAAACCCCCAGTGGAAACAGAACACCAGAATCGGTCAGTACTGCTGAAGACGGAACTGAACGTACCCAGCAACTACTTTCAATGCACTCTTTGTGAAAACGCCACGAGTAAACCAACAACCATCAAACACGAAGATGCTTCCTTTCTGCTGAGCACAAAGGGCATCAAAGAAAACCTGCCAGTCTACACAACAGTGTAGCATTTGAGTTTTTAAAAATAGTAATTTTAGCAGCACATACATAACAAACTCCATTCACTACTCACACACACTCAAAGCCACCCTCACATTGTTCCCGTGTTGAAGACTGAGTTTTGTGGAACAGCTTTATGAGGCTTATTATCGGATACAAAAAACCTTTTGTGGGTCCGGTACATAAGTGCATTCAGTTCTCTTCCCCACTGTACTGGAGGCTGGGGGAGCATGAAAGACGAATGGCAGGGCCTCCTAGTCCTCAAAGCTTAGCTGGGGGAGACACGCATAACAAGCAGCGAAGAAATGAAGTTAAAGGAATAGGACCGGGTTCCGACCAGTGCATAATGAAAGTGACCCGCCTGCCTGCGCTCACACGCGCTCACATG
This sequence comes from Sturnira hondurensis, assembly GCF_014824575.4. NCBI lineage: Eukaryota > Metazoa > Chordata > Mammalia > Chiroptera > Phyllostomidae > Sturnira > Sturnira hondurensis. Next base: position 1,201,627 of record NW_028084143.1, read on the forward strand.
CGCTCACACGCGCTCACATGCGCTCCATGCTGCTGAGAGTCTGCGGAATGGAGACCCCGAGAGCTGCAGAGGCCCCCTCCGTGTGAACAATGATAAGGACAACCACACAAGTCGCTCGACACACTTCTTGTGTAAGTGAAAACTCTACGTGAGAAATGAGAGTGGTGGGGGAAACTGACACTCTACTCACTCCACAACTATGAGAATGAAGAACTTGAAGGAGACACCGGGGACCAGGTGTAAACACGGTATGTCTGGTAGACACTGTCTAAGGGACTATTAACACAACGTGTCTTTGAAGAATGAGCGTGAATATTAGAATATTACGTGAAAGGACCCACGTACAAAAGTTTGTCTAAGATCTACAGACAAAGAAGTACTGTGAAGAAATACCCCCACACTGTAATAGTGGCTGCCTACCTACCACAGGTAGCCCTCCCCAAGCTTTGTCCTTACTTCTTTGTATTTTTCTGAAGAATCCACATTACACACCTATAGATGAACATGTAAATCCACACACATAGAAAAGCACTTCACATTCAATAAATTCAAACTATTTGGAAAATAATGCTCCACTAAACCAATGCACATGTAAACTCTACAGGGCAAATGGTGCCCTTATTTGGATGAACGGAGATGACCCCCAGCTTTGCCTCGCCTACCTGTGAGGCTCAGATCCCGACCTGAAAGCAAATGCTACTGTGGATGAGCAACACCTGCTGTTGATCAGCTGCAAAAGTACGTTTTTTGTAGCAGGTTTTCACAAACACATAGGCCTGCATTCCCACATACTGCAAAGTACTTGCGCTAGAGTAACATGTTTTACATTAGCATAACACTGTCACATGCCTCGCCCCTCCGGTGACCTTGGGCGCTACAGGCAGCCGTGTGCTGGACAGCACGCCACTTCAGAATGAAGAGGCGTGTGCCCACCTCTGAGGACATGCACGCCCTCACGGAGACGCATCCCATCTGCTGGACAGGGATGGTGTCTGCCTAGCTCCCCTGAGACAGGTGCCGAGGGCCCATCAGGAGGCGCACACGAGAGATGCCCAAGGCCGTGCAGATGCCAGGAGGGGCAGACTCCCACTCAGCGAGTCAGCAGGAGGAAGCCCACACAGGCTAAGTGCTTTGCTCCCCTCTAGCTCCACAGCCCCCCACTAATGTTCCTTCCACCCCAGCAAACTGAAAACTGGGGGATCAGAAGCCCAGGGAGCAGGGGGGTCAGGATGTAAAACTGGCCAAGGTGCTGGCAAAACTCTGACCACACAGACATTAGTGCCTATTATCCATGTAAAATGTTACTGCTGGGTGTTACACTGACCTTGCACTTCTAAGCCCTTGGACAAGTCTCCACAGCCCCGCTGAGCTGCAGGAGAAAGCAGACATGGCCCCAAGCCTGCCCCTACACTGCATGCTCACGGGGACCTGGGACCCCGGCACTGCCGGGGTCTAACACCTTCGACAGTGTGTCCCATGTGAATGTGTTTCTTAAGGATTCCATACCCACTGCTAGAAGGTTTTTCCAATTTCGGAATCATGTACGGGTATCTGAAATTTGCCCTGTGCTGACTCGATAATCCCGAAGTTGGGCTAATTCTTAAAAAGTGGACTGGGCAATGAGTCCCACCTGGCCCTGCAGGCCCCTCACTCTGCCACCTAAGAGACAGAAGCATCTGGACGTTAAAATCTTCCACTGAGGCTGCAGTGGCAACCCCAGAGTATGGCCCCTGGGTCCCTGCAGTGAGGACAGCGAAGGTCCCTCCGGGCCCCAAGGCTGCGGCTCCACTCTACCCCAGACCTGGCTTCCAGGAGCTGACAACCCAGACCAGGGTCGGGGGACAGCAGCCTACTGGGACTGTCACGGACAGAAGACAACCTAGCTTCCTACTTCCCAGAAGGCAGGGACACAAGCAGACCAGTGACCTCGTGGGTAAGAAAAAGGTCATAAACACTCGATTTAAGGGCCACCACTGAGTCCACTCCGTCTGGTAACGGACCCGTCCTGGGAGAGAACAGGGAGTTTGGGCACAGACTCTGGGGCCAGCTGAACCAGGAGACAGACCAGGAGGGGCTTCCTGGCGCTTTTCACCGGCTGGTTTTCCCCGCACCAGTCCTGTCGTGCGGGCGGGCCGAGGCGAGCACAGTGGGCACTCTAGGAAACAGAGTGTCCTGCAGATGAAATGCAAAACCCTGTCAGGATGCTGCCTTCAGGGGTGGCGCCCTGATGCGCTCCTGGAACAAGGCATTCGCGCCCAGAGGTGCGTTTCATTTCATGGGCCAGAGAGAATGCAGCCTGCACACCGAGGTGCAAAGTCTTCTTCAACAGATCTCCTTCAGAATTTCAGAAGTATCAACTGCAGGCTACGTGTGAACGGAAGGTGGAACCACGCTCACCTGCAAGTGCACACTAGTGAACTTGGCCGGATCAGTTTTCTAAGCTCCTAACACCAAAGATCTTTGCCTGAAGAAAAAAAGGGAAAGAACAGCCACCTAACACAATCACTATTTACTAAAACACCAAAAAAGAAAGTACCAGTAAGAACCTGATTTCCTTATAAAAATTACGGTTATGGGAAATCATTCCTTGCTTTTAACTTCTAGGGTAATGAAAAGAGAGACATGCAGAAACTGCAATTACGATAAGCAGAAAATCGACCACAAAAAAAGTGATCTCTTGTCAGCCAGCAGACTCAAAGCACCTGCGTGACTAATAACGTGTCCTTTATCACAAAATGTGCACATTAGTGTATTCCATTTACTTAGGGATTTACCATTTCCAAAACTATTTTACGTTCACTGGGTCCCAGGACAACCTCTGAAGAGACCATAGAGGCCACTCCCCATTCGAGGGGAAAAAAGCACCTTAGGACAATTAAGTGATTTGTCTTCAATCAAATGACTGTGAATCAAGAGACAGACAGGAACCCAGGCTGCTTCACCCTTTCTACTGTAACTGGTAGCTTCTCACATTTACCTGTGGCCTTTAACACATAGGAATAAAAATGAAACAAAATTGCTGACTTTGTTCGTCAAAAGAAGCCAACCTAATATAAATTTACTAACTTTGAGCAAAAAGAAAAAATACCTCTCTCTGCTGTTTTGAGGCCTACGGAAAGATACAGTTTTGGAGCAATGCAGCTGAGGGCACGCACAGGGAGGATGCTTTTGGCCTGCCCCGCCCTCCAGAGGGGGACCTCCTAAGGGTGTGAACAGGGCCACAGCTCTCCGGTTCCTCCTTCAAAGGGGATGGCTGTCCCTTTGCCCATCTGAGCACCAGACTGAGAGTGAATCTGGATGTGGCCTTGAAGAAGACAGTAGCCCCTCCAGTCCAGCACGACCAGCGGGGTCCCCACACGTGCCCAGCTCACAGTCAGATGCTTAACTCGGAGGGCTCAAATCCAGCGCTCTGAGCCCTGCTGGCTCCTGCTAGTTGCCCAGACATCCCAAGAGCATCTCAAGAGTTTGACCAGCAGAGCCAGCTGGATGCAGTCCCAGCCAGAGCAGTGCCGAAAACGTCAAAACTTCCACACCACCACTAACAACAGCATTTTCAATGACACTCCGGTTTCGCCTCAAAGACACACTTTGTCTTCCCTCGTGCCACAGAACACTGCCTAGTGTTCCGAGTATTAGTCACTCCCTTGGACTCACAAGCAAGACATGAGATCTGAAAGGAGAGAGACAGTCTGTTCTGACACCCGGACTTTATAAACCCCGAAGTGAAGGGATCTGCCTCAGGCCTCGGGACGTCAGGAGCGAATGGATTTCCCACAGAGGTCCCAAAGCGCTCACTGTTAGTCACCATTCTTGTCCTTTTTATTGGAACGTGGTGTTCATGAACATGACCGATTTGGGGTCACACACATCTCGCCATGGCTGAAAAGACCGGTGCGGCCTCCCCTGACGCGCCCACTGTACGCATTTGCTTACGTGCAGCCCTGGCTGGGAACCTTCCCTCTCCCACTTGAAGTGACAGAATCCATCACCTCTGACGCCTCCTCCCTCCAACTCACTCTGGTTTTACCCTCAGACTTCACCCTGAAAGTACTTTCTGTTCCCTGACTCTACCGCAGTCTTCGTCCTATCCATCCATGCGACCAGCACCTACTAGGTGCCGCGCTGCACACAGAAGGATGGGCACCTGGCTTGCGGGAAACCAGCAGGGCTCCTGGGTAAAGTGAGCCCTGGATGAGCGCAGGCTCAGGAGGGCCAGAGTGCAATGTGGCCGAGAGCGTGTCCCCCAGGGACTTCCTGCTCTGGGCTCACAGGAGCTAAAATGATGGTCGAAGTTGCACGCCTTTCCTCCCGCACACTCAAGTGAAAAGCCCACGCGTCCACAAACCTGGAGAGTCGAAGGGGAAGTTACCCCAGAGGGGGCAGACACCACAATCCCCTTTTCTCTCTGGTCGTCTGCAAGGAGTCAAGGCTTGCAAATGCCACTTTTTTTCTCATGGGAAAAACAGTAGGTGGAGCCGACTCTGGCCAACAGAAGGCAAGAAGCAGCAGGCGTCAGAGGACAGTGCCCTCCCCCGAGGGCCTGGCCTGTGGCAGGCGATGTGTCACAGGCAATAAGAAGCTTCATCCCCCCCCCCCCCGCCATTCCCCGGTGACTGGGGAGGGGGTGCTGGCTCCCGGCTTCTGCACTAGTCTCACTATGATTCAGGCAGAACTCCCTCTGACCCTCCGTCACAGAGGTGGCCCAACCTGCTTTGCCTGTATTCACTCCTGACGAACCAGAAGTCTCTTCCTGCCTGGGGGACGGAACTCCATTTGCTCCACCTGCGCTGACAGTCCCCTTCCTGTCCTAGCACCCAGTTTTTCCTCAGGCACAGGCGAGTCCCTCCGCGAAGACATGGCACAGCTAGGTTTCTCCCAACTCAGGAACCAAAATCGGAGCAGAAGGGTGAGTGATCCTTCTTGAGAACAGCTGGGGGTAGTGCTGACCAGAGGTTCCCGATTTCCAGAATTCCCTGAAAGATTCCGATACCTAGATTCCTGCCCCGAGACTTGTCTCCAGGGCCTGGGGTGAGCCCCGGGGATTCCAGGCACAACTAGGGTGAGAAGCATCTGCTCCAAACCAGTTCCAACAGGTGAAAGGTCAAGTCAACGAGCGACTCTAAGATCTGGGTCTCCCGTTTCTCAAGTACCGACATATATCTTCCACGCCCATTTAGGAGCTGAATCCCAGGCACTTCCTTGACTCACAGTGTCTTTTACTTAGTTTTGAAGAAAATAAATGAAATCTGAAATTGAGAATGCTCTAGAAGCCATAATTGAGTCCAAAACACTAGAAGTTTCTATTCTAGTAACAGTAGCCAGGGTTTGTTGTGCTGTCAAGATTCACTTTAAATAAAATAAAATTAAAAAAAAATACACTTTATATTGCAACACTTTGCAAGTGTTTTCTACATGTCAGGCACTTTCTAAGTACTATTCAAGCATTAACTCCAATAACCTTATGTGGTAGGAATTATTATTGACCCCAATTTAAAGTAAGCCTTCTCAAACCTGCCCCCCCCAATGCGTCATTGAAGGCCCTTCCCAATTTAGTTCCATTCTGCCAAGACCGTCCTCAAAGTCCCCTTGTTGAAGGGACTTTGGAAGTCCAGTCCCTGGGGGAGAAAGGAAGGAGACGAGACGGGGGTCCAGACAAGCCCTGTGGACTGGGTGCCATTCCCCTCTGTCATCATCAGCTGTGCCCAGGGCTGGCCTGCTGGGCTGTGAACACGAGAGCCGGACTGGCAGGGGCGTGAGTCAGAGGTCCCCGGCGGCCTGTGCGAGGGCCCCAGCTGGGCTGGCTGCTGGAAAATCGGCCGAGGAGAGTGCATTAAAAACACAAATTCCTTAGCTACTCCCCCGGAAATCCTGGCTCCTAAGATCGGGCGTGAGGCCCCCAGACTGCATTTGACCTGTTCCTCAGGTGTTTTCTGGTGTCGATTCACCTCTGAGGTCCACGGGGCAGGAGCGCACTTGGGAAAACACGCGGCGTTACACAGCACACGGTGTAATTCCACCCCTCACTCCAAAGCAGTGCCAGCGGTCGCCCTTGAAAGCCACCCTCCACCCCCCAGCCCCGTGACTACGTCCACTGAAGGACAGGCCTCTCCACATGCTGGGGCCCAGGGCCCCGGCACACGGAATGAAGAGCCCCCACGAAGCGGAGTGTAGCAACCAATGGCCTGAAGCTCAAGTCAGTGAGTGAGATGGGTGCACTGAAAGAGAAAGCAGAGGTGAGGTTTTAAGCCAGAGCAGGTCTCCTGGGGGCAGAGTTCAGTCCAAACACCGGAGAGGAAACAGGCAAAACGTCAGTTCAATCAGAACAAAGCTGGTGCATAGAGCTGCACGTCCAAAGCAAGCACAAGGGGGAACAACAATGTCACACACTCTGCTCGACCCTGATGCTCAATATATGACTCGCACACAACTTCCACTGAGAGAGGACACTGCAGCGGGGACCTCAGAGACCCCTCCCAAAGTGGAGCAGTGTGTTCGGTGGCAAGGCGAGAACCCAGCAGCAAGCCTGCCTGGCTGCCCCCGAATCTGGGCTCCTGCCATGCAGAAATATACATGAAAAAGTATCAGACTCACATACATGGAAAGATACCCTACATCCGTGGACTGGGAGACTTCGTGTTGTTAGGATTGCTTCTACCCAGAGTGACATGCAGATACAATGCAATCCCTGCCGAGACCCCAATGACACCTTTTGTGAAAACAGAAAAGTCCATCCTAAAATTCAGGGAATCTCAAGAGACCTCAAAGAGTCAAAACAACGTTGAAAAGAGGAACAAACCGGGAGGCTTTCCACATTTCACAAGCTACCACGCAGCTACCGTGAAGAAAACTGTGGCACTGGTATAAACACAGACACACACACCGAAGGGTCAGACTAGAGAGCCCGGAAATAAATGCTCACACATGTGGTCAAATGAGCTCCAAGGAAGGCGCCGAGACTGTCCCAGAAGGAAAGCACAGTCTTATCAACACACAGTTGGGGGACCACCGGATATTCACACACAAAAGAATGAAGGCGGACCCTTACCTCTCACTGTACGTAAAAGCTAACTTAAAACAGATCAAGTGGATCTCAGCATCAGAGCTACGACTAAAAAGCTCCCAGAAGAAAACCTGAGGCAGCAGCTTCATGCCACTGGACTTGGCCATGACTTGTGGGGCACGACACCAACAACACAGGCAACAGAAGCAAGGACAGTGAAGCAGGGCTTCAGCCACATCCCAAACTCCGGTGCCTCGAAGGCAGGAGGAGCCTCCACTGCCAGGGACAGAGTGCGTGAAAAGGCGACTCAGAGGAACCGGACGGAGTGTCTGCAGATGGCATATCTGACGGGGGGGGCGGCGGGGCGGGGATTGTGAGGGCGCTATGACAACACACAGGAATTCCCGCTGGGCTTGGATGTCGGGGGCGCGGGCGCATCCTGCCCATCCCAGCAAGGCAGGGTCCAGCGGAGCTGGTCACTCGGAAGACTCGCCATTGCAGCATGTACCTCCAGCCGCTCGATGAATCCCCCTTACCACGCACCCCCCACACCAGGCACTCCTGCTTCCCCCAACTCCAGCACTCCCCGCCTCTGTTTGAAGTGTGTATGAAAATAAACTAGTTGCCCAGAATAGCTGCAGGCTTTGACAAACGGAATTCATCAGTTGTGACTGGTAGCTTTACACTCACAATCGAAAGTGGCCATTTACACTCATCGACATAAATACGACAGGGCAGGATGGCTTCCACTGCCATCGGGCAGGTTGTGACCCCACGGTAATGTGTGAGGCAAAGGCCCCAATCACCATGCTCCGAGCAGTGACTTTCGGGTCTCAGAGTCCAAAGACGGGAGCGCAGTAAGTGGCTGAGACGCCTGGCAGCCAGTCCCAGTCTGCGGAGGGACCGGCACCAAGCCGGAAACACCCTCCACATGGGTGTGTTTTTGGCTGTCAGCATCTAAAGTCTCGGCGAGCACCCCCTGTTCAATCTGATTTCCCTCGTAAGTGCCGGGCTCCAGCGCAGGCTGAACCAGCATTCCCACTGCAGATCTGCCCCTTCCTCACAGGTCGGTGGTCGGGTACACGACACAGGCAGAAGCCACACTTCTAATGTTCTTCGTTGGCAACATGGTTTTACTGCAAACCCAAGATTACGAAGCAAAATAACAAATACAATTCTACAAATACTCTTCAGTTACAAAATTCCTCCCAGGCTGTTAAAATAAAACCCTCGGCTAGGATTATTTTATTATTATATGACTCACACAAATTGATACCCATTTGAAGATACCGCCTTTGACTTTGCCTCTTGAATGGGGACCTGCACCATGCAATTGTCCCCACGTTGTTGAATGGCACTCGTCACGCTCACCAACCCTCGCCCAGTGGTAGGAAATCCCGCACCACGTCACCGTGACGTTTCTTTTAGTGAGTTACTTGGTGAGGTCTGCATCATAAATGTTGAAAAGCAACGATAAAAATGTTATTGGTTATTTTGATCAGGGTTACTAATTTTATGCATATTAAAACAGAAAAAGAAGTGAGGCGTACTCCACATAAAAGAGATTTAATGTTTGCTCAAAGTTATAAATGTTGCAGTCTCAAGTGACCTTGGGGACACATTCTGTAAGTGAAGGAAAGAACTCGCTGACACCCACACCCCAGCATCTGAGGGCAGCCAAGGCCAAGGACACACAGGCTCTGCCTGGAACAGTTGCTGGGAACCTGCCTGCAGAGGAACGCTCTGCTCAGAACACTCACGTTCCCGAGAGGGGACGCAGCCCCACTGTGGGTCAAGGAGCATCTGTACACACTGAACTCCACAGACCCAGGACACAAAGCCACAAATGACACTTCACCACGTAGGAGTCCTTTCAACTTTCCTAACTTAAAGTCTCCCAAGGTCTTAGTTCGTGCCCACCACCCCGTCAGACAGGAGACAGGGTGTAAAGACGGCGTGGCCATGCACGACGTGGCCGTGGGGTCCGGCCAGAGGCTGGAGTCCCAGCTCCACACTCAATGAGTGAGGGGCGAGGTGAGAAACCTCTGTGGCCCTCGTTTCCTCCTGCGTAAGACAGAGACGGCATCGATGCCTCCCCTGCAGTGAGCTCACGGGTCCTCACCGTGTCCCTGTGACCCTGACACCGCCCCCACGGAGCACTGCTGCTACCTCCACCTCAGGTAGTTCAAGGTTACCCACTGCGTGTACACTAAAGCCACCCGGAAATGACAAAGCCATTCTGTGCGTAACCCCTTCATTGTTACCTGTGACAGTCTGCTGCAGAGATCCGGGGAGCGAACCACTGACACCCCTGCCAGGGACCAAGTGCTGGGCTTAAAGCCCCATGGACGTCTGTCAGACGCAAACAGCGATGAAGCCCCAGTGACTCCAAGGGCAGCCGCAAGCGCGCACATACCTCCATTCTGGTGCTGGCTGACCCCGGTCAGGCAGGGGTGGGGGCTTCTGCCGAGCCCTGGCTCAGCACGCCTGTCGGCCCAGGGTGTGAACCAGAAAGACTGGCAGTCAGGCAAGAGCGGGGGGACAGACGGGAGGGCTGGGGTGCAGGCTACAGCAGCCTATGGCATGGCTAGACAGACCCACTTCCCTTCTCCAACAGAGTAGAAGGCAGTACCTGACCCTCAGGCATGTCTCCAGGGACACACGTCGGGAATGACTCATAAAAGAATGCCTAGGGTCACAGCCGTACCCAATTCTGTCAAAGGCTCTCTGAGGGCGAGTCTCCGTGAGGTACGGGCTCCCTTTCCAGGAAACGCACAACCACTTTGCATTAAAACCTTCTACTGGCACAGGAAGAGCAGAACCTAAAATTCAATGGTCTAATCGTGCAGGTTTTGAGTTCTTCAGGCAAAGAATCAGGCTAGAGTCTTAATGGTATCACCTTTTAGAGTTCTATTTTCTTAATTTCTACTATGAATAATCTTGAAATCCCCTGTTACACTGTTTTGTTAATATACTCTTCTCCCTGCCCCCACCCCTCAAATAGGCATACATACACACAAACATAAGAAAGTAAGAAAAACTATTTCTAGACTTCCCCAGCCATAAGAAGTACGCAGGCGGTGCCTAAAATTTGAGGACAGGACTCGAACTCTCCCCTGACTCACAGAACCACCCACTAGTCCACCAAGAAGGCAACGCTGTGGGGGCTGACCCACCAGTAGTGAGAAAAACAAAACCTGACCTTGGTGTCTAAATCTGCAGGTATACAGAATACTGTGTTCTTCTTCCTATTTTTGCTACCCACTTGGTCCAGCTGATGAATATTCATTCCTGGGATGGGAGTTTTTATCTCCCTTATTTTCAAGCCCCTCTAAAACTGTTTCGCAGCCAACACAGGCACAGTTCCACAGCTCTTCAGGGTGCCCCAGGCCGAGCCCGCCTCTCCTTCCCGTCTCCTTGTCAGGCAAACCAGCACGTGCATCTTTAGTTTGCAGCCCCGGCTCCACCTCCTGTCTGTGACCTCGGCTCTAACAGGCAGAGTTCCTCAGGCTAATCTGACTGCGGAACACCCGGGGCCAGGTCTTACCCATGAGTCTCATCTCCGGCTCCCAGTGACTAGCTCACCCCTTAGCCAAGACAGGAGGGGTTCAAAGGAATGAGCCCTTCCTAGGGTTTCCAAAGGTCAAAGGTCAGGCCAGAATAATCAAAACCACTTTGTTTAACTTCCTCCTCGTGTATATGTGGGGTAAAAGGCCAAGCAGTGAAAGCCCCTTTTGCAAGGATAGGTGAAGAGCTAGGAAGAGATTTCCCTTTCTGCTTCTTTTAGAAGAAGCGTCTCAGCCGACTCCGTGTCCCTGGAGCGGAGCTGGCGTTACTAACTCAGGAGCCCTGTGTGCGACGTCAGTGCACTGGGCTCTGATCTGTCAGCAAGCAGAAGGACCCTGCTCCGCGTGTACTGCTGAAACCAGACTGAGTGGAAACAGTTCTCTCCCCTGCAGACCCCTCCCCTGCCTTCTGGAAGCAGAGCCTGGGTGTTTCCAGTTACAACCGTGGGGCCCAGCACCTGTTGGCCTAGAGCCTGAGGACGCAGCTCTTGCATCAGAGGGACCCAGTGACCTAGCAACCCAGAACTGGTTCCTGTGAGCTTGACTCTACCGGTTCTGAGCGAATTTACGAGGCATTAATGAAAGTCTCACTTCCGTTCAGACTGGAAGGCCCACAGAGAACACAGGTCTGTGTCTGGTGTGCACCTGCTGGTCCCCAAGGGCTGTGCAGTGCCCACCATCACAGGAAGTGGCCCAGCTCCCCCCCCCCACCCCGGCCAAAACTGCACTGTGGAAGCACCAAGCTCTTTCCTCTCCAAGTTGCAAGGTCAAATCCAAAGTGCCGATTATGAAAGCCACAGCAACGAAACGGCACCTTCCAGTTAAGAGTCTAAACTCCCCAGGCCTCTTTCCACACCCTGGACTATGCGGCTTTACCAGGCACCGCGGGCTTCCTAGTGCCCACTTCCCCCCAGGACAGAAACCCGCAGGCAGACGGGTTCTCAAGGGCATTAAGACAGGAAGTGTGAGGACAAAGCCAGCGGGGGTGTCTCTGGCAATTTACTGACGTGCAGGGGGAGAGCAGCAGGAAGAGGAAGGAAGGACAAGCAAGGGCGGGAGGAACACAAAAATGCAAAGAGAAACCTCGGAGAGAAACAAGGAAGAACTTAGGCAAATGAGGGGGGAGAGAAGAGGGAAGCGAAGGAAGGACGGAGGGGCTTGGTGCGGCATGGCGACAAAAGGTTAAAAATCTGACTGGAACACTGCTGGCCACAGTGGCCACTTCCACCAGCCACCTGCCATTAACCCGTGCGAGCACCAGTTCTTAAGCGTTTACCCCTGGGTTTGCCACTTAATAATTTCATGTTTTCAACAAGAAGGCAGCTCGAGAGCCCACCAGACACACTGACAACACACACTTGAAATAAAGATGGAAAGCCCTGAACAGTAAGCTCCACAGTTTCCTGCATTCTAAGATCCAAGTGCCAACAAGGTTTTCTTTAACAAATAAGATAGAGCATTTTTTTCTGTATCTTAAGGTTTTTGATGTCGGACAAATCCCAAATTATTTCCTTGCTGGTATCTCCACCTATGAGTTCAGATAATGTCAACACAGTATAATGACTCTCAGACGACAGAAATGTTCAGTTAAACTTCATCTCTCATCAACTTTGTCGGCTTGTTTGATGCTTCGTGTTGGTATTTTAACAAAATTGTGACATGAAATCACACCGACACTTCCCCAAGCCCAGCGGTGTCGTCTCCAAGAAAACACCCCCTCACAGGCCCTCTGGGCAAAGACACCCCAACCCTGCAGATTCGAGAAAAGCAAATGGGGCCAGAAAGGAATGTTAGGTCTTTAGCTGAACCTGACATAACTCTCCCTCTACCCCTCCCTTTCTCTCCCTCTCTTATTTTTTAAAAACACCTACCCAAATCCCTAACAGAAGACACAAAATATTTTCATTTCTCCCTTTATCATACCTCATCTGATACATCAAAATATCCTCTGACTAGGTAGCATTTGTAATTAAAGATGTAATAATTGAAAGTCATCATTAAGAAAAACATAACAAGCACTGGACTGCTACCACCTGGGGAAACCTGGGACAGTCTCTCAGGGCTATGGTAATTTTCTTACTGCTTGGAAAAGGCTAATGCCATTCACTAGTTAGTTAATCAGCAATAAAATCATTGCAAAGATCCCCAACTAAACAGAGACGCCACCGTGTGCATCCAATTTGACCTCCGGCCTACAGGGGGAACTGCTCCTTTGCTGTCCCTCCGAAAGGTGGGGTTTCGATGACCAGGAATCACTCCTGTCTGGTAGGTCCAAGTACACGATGGTTCACTGAAACCAATGGACACCTTTGAAAAAGTCCTCGCGTATACGTTCTCCAATGAATCCAACTTGTGTTGTAAATGCAGGCCCAGGAGGGCCTTCAGGAAGGTCAGCACACGCTGGTCATGTCCTTCCAAAACTCCGGAACCTTCCGTCCTTTTCCTCTGCCACGGAATAAGAATGCAAATCTCTCAGCCTAGCTATCGGGACCTTCCACACCCTGACCCCAAACTCATCCCACTTCTGCGTCACAGAAGCCAGAGGCCACTCGGAAGAACTCAGGCCAAACCCCAAAGACAGATGGAAAAAGAAAATATAGCTACCCCAGGTCTGCTGTGGGCAGGGCACTGGGAAGGTGTCTGCACTTACCTTATTATCTTAATTAATTACTCCAAAAATCCAGAGCAAGAGAATTAACACCATTTTGACAGACGAGAAACAGGCTTTCGCCTGCAGAGAAAACTGTAGCTATGATAACAGAGCCAGTACACGATGGAGTGGGGGCAGGCTCCGGTCCTGGCACACCCGCCTTGTCTCCAGGGACTCGGGGGCGCCCCAGATGAAGTGCCCCTCGCTTGTGCGTGTTTATCCTCCTCTGCAAGTGTGTGCAAATCGCCCAGGGCTGTGACTAGAGCGCGTCATGTGCACACACTGCTGTTTGCACAGGACAAAATCCAGGCTTTGCCACCGACTCATTCCATCCGCTGTAACAAAACAGCTATGTTTTCAAGAAGTCTCCGAGCAATTTTCAGTCCTTATGAATCTGTGCCCCTCCAGGAGGCTCATCTGCAGCAGCAGTGCCCCGCCCTGTGCAGTGGCTCGGGCAGGAGCCAGCAGGCCGCCTGTGTCCAGAGGAAGGCCTGTGGCCAGACAGGCGGCCGAGCGAGGGGAAGGGGGAGACACGGCACACGACGGTAAGCACCTTCCCCACACTCACCTCCAGTCCGCGAACTGGTGAAAGAGAAACCCTGGGTACAAACACGATCTGAATGATTGTTGAGAAAATGTTAAACCTTACCCAAAGATACATTTTATTGACTGTAGAGAGAGCGTAAGGGTGAGAGAGAAACATCAATATGAGAGAGAAACAATGATTGGCTGCCTTACGCACTCCAACAAGGGACCGAACCTGCAACCTAGGTATATGCCCTGGCCAGGGATTGAGCCTGCAACTTTCTGGTGCACAGAACGACACCCCAACCAACTGAGCCACCGGGCCAGTGCTGAAATTTGTTGACTATAAAGAGTAAATACTTCAGAACACTGGAACCCCTACCCTTGCCATCAATATTTTCATAACGAACACCTTGGGCATACACAGAGGTATGCAGAAAAGCATACACATGCATTTAAGGATGAATCCCCCCCAAAACCTTCCTTTGTTCTCATATAAAAATTCAATTTTTATCCTCTTAAAACACTAACTAGACATTGAAATACTCCATGTTCTGAGACATCCTGGGGCATGAGGAATGCTTTAAATGATTGAATGGTTGTAGACTTTCTAATATAAAAGTACTTAAATGACAATGACGAATTAAATCTCTTCAGAATTGCCTCCACTCTGACATACAGGACACAGTTTTGATCAAAGCAGTCAGGAGATGTGATGGGCCACAGAAGAAAAAAACAAACAGCGTGCAGGGAACACCCTCGTTCTCAGTCACCCATGTCGCCTGGCAATGCCCAACGAAACAGTGCGGAGTCTTCTTACAGGGAAAGAGGAGGGAGCACCAGAAGGAACCTCAGATACGCGCACTGAGGAATTATCTCAATCACAGCAGCTCCTAAAACAGGCTGCCTCTCTCCAGCCGGGACGCCGGGACGCCGGGACGCTGGGAGGGACGGCAGCGCGGGGGAATGCTTTTTTCTGGGCGTTATCAGGACCTACTTGTTAGTAAACGGCAGAAGAGGGCAGGCCTCGCCCAGACCGTTAGCTCCTTTCCATACCTTCCCTTTGGAAGACCAGCCAAGTTAATTACATGGTTACAGAAGCGCCAGAGAGCCAGCCACACATTGTGACAAGGTATATCCATTTGCAAAATGTGTACCGAGAGGTCTGACAGCAACTTTCAAGGAGGGGGGGAGGAGGGGGGGTGGGGCAGGGATTCTAACCAGAGGCCTGAGCAACGGTTACAAAGCCCCCCACCCCACAGGAGTTGATGAAAGTATCTTGTAGGGGAACTCAAATTTGGTCCTCAAAGCATGTACATTTGGTCACTATCAGATTTCTCACTTTTTACGGACATTACTTTTGGTATGTGATTTAAAATTTTACATTCAAGCACTTGACCCAGATATGTCATTGGCTCTGTGTGGGAGCCAAGTGCCGTAGATGAACCAACCACGCTGGCCCTGTTCTTAATTATAAAAGTCATCATAAAAACACATGAGGAAAGACAGAAAATAAATAATCAGACCTAATAGTACCACCTTTACAGAAGTTGTGATATTTGCCTATTTTTTCTAACCTCTTGTCCTCGGATTACTTTCCCTAACAAAAAACTAAAAAGTCACTCATGGTTTTTATTCCGATAAAGCATGAGAATTTTTTAAAATTAAACTGTCAAGAGAAAGGAAAAAGTTTTCCTAACTACTCTTAAGGGTTTGATATCTGTGTGTATGCATTCTATCTGTGTGTATATATAGCCTTCCAGTTTTCTAATTTACATATTCAAATGTTTACAATTTAACAGTAATGGACATGGTACTACACTGAACTACAGAAACAATGTTGTTCTGCAACCTACTCTTTAAATTGACACATCGGTGACTTCCTTCCATGGCCGTAAATAAAGGTCCGTAACTCCTCTCCCTAAGTCCTCGCTGGCTCCCTCTAGGACCTCCCTGCAAACACTGGGCAGCACTTCAGAAGGGCCCAGACCATCTGCTTCCAGGCTGGGAAGTCTCCCCGTCCCGTCCCTTCTTCCCCTGCCGCCCTGGGGGAGGCACAACCAGCAGCCACGTTGTCGTCAGGCTGAAAACGGGAACTCCGCTCACATCACTCCAGTCGCAAACCCGAAAAGGCCATTTTTTAGCTTCTGGGAGGCGCAGGGCCCTGTTTAAACCATGAGCCTGCCGGAAGCTGGAATGACTGAGATACATAAAGTGCATCTGACCTGAAGATCAGAGAACGGCATCTCCAGGCTATCGGCAGCCAGCTGCCTACAAATCAGAACCTTACTTCTGCATATAAAGATGTCCCTGTCACCGCCCTCAGAAGGGAACTAAAACTCCAGGGTTAACTGAGATTTCCACCCTCATCGACTACCATTTTTCATATATTTTACAAGAGGGCTTTTACAGCTTGCTCCTCTTTGTAAGAGTCAATACGCTTTATGGACCTCCCACTCCACCTAGTAAAAGATTCAGCAGGGAGACTGCCCGGCCAGCAGCCAAGGACATGGACGGGAAACTCCCAGGTCCAGGGGACACGGCACGGGGCTCTGCAAAGAGGGCAGGTGTGATGGAGAGCTGCTTTCACCTGCTCTGTGTGGGAAACGGAACTCGGCCCTGGGGAACTGCACACAGTGGGGCACCCATGGACACAGTGCTGATGCCCGCTCAGGTTCGGGCACCACGGGAGGTGCCGACATCCTGGCAGACAAACTCCCAGTTCCCAAACTGGGTGTGTTGTCCACAAAGGGACAGAGGCGTGCGGAGAGTTCAAAAGGTCGGTGCCGGTGTTACGAAAGCAGGAACTGCGCGGCGCCATGGAAGCATTGAGAAGCAGCCAAATGTGAGAGGTGGGGCTCTTCGGGAGGACACCTACGTGGACCCCAAGGAAGAGCAGGTTTGCCAGGTGGTGGAGGGGTGGGAAGGGTAGCAGGGCAGCAGACACGACTGAGGCCTGAGGGCTCCAGGGAAGGGACGGGGCGAACGGCCACAGCGCAGGACCGGCGTTCTCAGGAGCAGCAAACGGGCAACGGGAACGTGAGACTGGGGGTTTTGGACTGAAGTTCGCGTCGGTGGCAGTGAGGATGGGTGGAGACTGACCATCAGGAAAAGGGGGAGACGGGAGATTCCCTAAGATGCCGTCTCTAGCAGCATGTCACTGAGGCGTCTCCCAGGGAAACAGAACCAGTAGAGAGTGTGTGTGCACGTGTGTGCACGTGTGTGCACATGTGTGCACGTGTGTGCACGTGCAGGTAGCAGGGAGGGGTGGGAGAGGTGAGGGACAGGGAGGAAGAGGGCGAGCCTTGGTTCACACAACTGCAGCAACTGTACGTTTGAAATCCACGGGGCAGCTGGACACTGTCAGACAAGAGCCGAGGCTGGTGTCCACTGGCAGAGCTCCTCCTTCCGAAGCTTCAGTTCTGCTCTTCGAGCCTTTCCACTGATTGGGCGAGGCCCCAGCAGATCACCTGCTTTACTTTGAGTCAGCTGACAGGAGACGCGTGTCCTGCTCAGCCACACGAGGACTGGAGCACTTGGGTCAGTAACAGGACATTACAGCCCGGCCAAGTGGACACATAAAAACATCACAGGGGGTCTGCACTACTCGGGGAACAAATGAATGCGAGTGTGGCTGAGTGGAGGGCAGAGTGCAACGGACGCACACACACAGAACTCGGGAAGAGGAAGCAAAGTGTGGGCAAGGGGACTGGAGACATTAAACACAGAGGGTCCCCAGGGTGACCCAGTAAGAGCCATCCCCGGGACGGGATGGACACGAGGCCAGAACTCAAACGCCAGCCCTTCAGAAACGGCCTGCTGACAGACAGCTGCCTACCCTGAAATCACCCTGCCTTCAAACATGGTGGGGAGAAGAGGAAGATGGGGTGTCTGTCCTCCAACCCACAGTCTAGTTGTAACGAGTCGGGTAACAATGAAAGACCATCTAAGATTAAGTGATGAGTTTTCACCAACAGGCCATGGCAAGCTGGCCTGTCAGAGGGGGAGTGAGCGGCCGGCCCAGGAGGACACGGGACGGGAGGAGCAGGGGCAGGAGAAGAAAACGGTCTGGAACTTTCCTTCAGATGATCGGTTTCCAAGGAAAGGAAGAAAACTAGAATAAAAATTCAGGCTAGTCAAGAAAGCTTTTCTGAACTCGAGAGGGTCTGGTTGTTTTTTCTTGGGGTGCCACTGTCTGCCTCAAAGGAGTGTGGACTGTGCACCCGCCCAGCCAGGAGCTCCCGGTCTCCCGGGCCTTGCCCAGTCATGGGTGTACAACGGTCAACAAATGCCTTTTCCAAATCCACTTGCTTTTCATGTCCAGAAATCAGAAACCTCCCCGGTCCATTCAGGGACATTCAGTGTTGTGTCTGTGCTACTGTTTTAGGACTGAACCCTGGGCACCTACATCTGTGTGAACACACAGTGCACCCCTCCAGCAGGTGTACAGAAGCAGGAGACTGTGAGGAGGGGAGGTGGGTGGTGGGCACAGGGCAGGGGGAAAACATTGCCCTGAATATGCTTTTGGACCACAGTGAACTCATTTCTTTGGATAAGGAACACTTTAAATACATAAACACACAAGCAAACAAACTCATGCCCTCCCCACCCCCACCCCCCAAAGAAACCAGATTTTTACGTGCAGGACACACAGTGGGAATAAGTAACCAACAGATCCATGTCCCCAGGGAAGCAGGAGGCTTGCCTTCCCAGGTGCTGGCTCGGTGGCCTTGGGATACGAAATCACTGCCCTCTCCACTGGAAGCCCCTCAGGGCCATGCAGTCTGATGTGACAATCAAAAAGTCCCTGGGGACAGAATCCTGGTCTCTTGCTTCTGTGGTGGGGAGGGTAGGAGCAGAGTGATGATAAACACAAACCCTGAACGGAACGATGCGGAAGGAACCAGCACCAGCCTCGGCTACCCCTGTCCCTCAACAGTGCTACCGAGACGCCTGACATCTTGCTTCCAGACTCCTCGGTCTTCCTGCAGTTTTCTCCCAAATCTAAGGAAGGTCTGGGAGATCCTCACCTGCGGAGTGGTGGCGGCCGTGACAAAGACGCAGGCAGCTGTCTCGAGCGGCTGGCTGAGCCTGCCTGTGGGAAGGCCAGGCTGGCACGCACTGGCGCCCCAGAGTGGTCCCCACTCCTCTGACCCTCTAGTCCCGAGAGCAAGCAGGAAGCCGGCTTTCTACGGAAGTAATGACATCATCTGTGTGTGACAGACACCTGCTCTCCGCAGGCGTGACTGGAGCAGGAGGAGAGCAAACGTGGACACACACACCACCACGGTCGCCCTGCCCCCACCAGAGCCCCAGCGCTCCGACGGGGGCTGCACCCACGGACGCGGAGCAGGATGGTCTGCCCCTGGCCTCCATGGCAGCCCCAAGAGCAGCTCCCAGGCGAAGGTTCGGAATGAAGATGAGACACAACGGAAGGGCCAGCTTCATCCCCGGGGAATAGTCGCAGGGACCACAAACCACCTTGTTCACCTCCTCATTCACCCCCTGCCCCGTGCCCTGTCCCTGGTTGGTAATCGGCGTGAACACCTGCACTGATGGCGTTTCCACTCCTACACTACGAAGACACACGACGCTTGTCTTCTATGACCCAGAACAACGTGCAGCTCAGTAAATATACTTCCTTCACGTTACCATGTCAACAAACCCAGCACACGTCCCGTAAGGTGGGCAGCAGCACGCAGGAGCTGGGGACAGTCTGGCGGCGGGGCAATGCACACAAGCCCCCAAGGTCCCAGCTCCCTGACCAGGGCAGTGGGGACACATCACCTGGCCGCCCAGGCCGGTCCTGGTGGTGAGATCCCGCCACCCGGGCCAGGTGAGAAGAAAGGGCAGGACTGAAGGCAAGCGCAGCAGGTGCCAAGGCCAGAGAGGAGGGAGGGCAGGCCCAGTGCGGGCAGGACCTGGGGAAGAAAGCACGGGGCGGAGGAGAAGAAGGCAAGCACACCAAGGAGCGGGAACCTCTGGGGACCCCCAAGAGGCCAGCATGCGGCCAGAGCAACAAAGAACAGAATCTGAAGATCCTTGGATAAACGGACTGAAACAGGTCTTCAGGAAAGAACATGGGCGACAGAAGACATCTGTTCCCGCTGGCCACAGCCTGCAAGCCGAACGGAAGCACGGGACCTGGACGTCACTGCACCTGCCGTACCAGCACCCTCCCCTCATGGGCTTGAGGCCCCTGAGCCGGAAAACACTGTAGCCACACCTGATCACCCCATGAGACGAGACAAGAGCAGCTGGGAAAACCCCCAGCCGCACCCCCATTTCCAGCCTGCCTGCCACACCCACAACCCCAGCTGGCCCAAGACTCCCCTCCTCTCTCCGAAGGCTCCACTGCGAGCCGTTCCTGTCTCACACCGCCACCCCTTTAACCTGCTTTTCACCCCTCCCAATGCCTCTTCCCAATTATTCCCAAATGCAGAGATTCAAAAGCAAAACCCTCACAGTTGTGGAAAAGTCCGTAAGATAAAATCTGACCACACCCAAGTACAAGCACTTAGCAGGGGTCGCTGAGGACTATTAAAGAAACCAGGGTGGTACGAGACGTCTCAGGAAGAATTTAAAAACCATAATACGACTACGACAGACAAGGCGTCTGACGGGCGGCCCCGTTATCCAGGCAACTCCTGCAGCGGGAAACTTCATTCCTAATGACTACAAGTCAGCGAGGCCCCTCTGCACCTAAAACCCTGGGGGTCCAAAGGAGGCAGCGAGAGGCACAAACACAAAAGGGACGGCTAAGCCTTGTGTTTTTAACTGAAAATCTGCTAATTGAACATACATTTCAAGGTTAAACACACAAAAGCAATGACCAATAGTATTTCTTGATCATTTTCATGATCAAGATCATGACCATTTTTGCTTCTCTAGGCCCCTCACTCAGCACAGGACTGCTGCCTTAAATGACAGTGACAAGCAGGAAGAAGGCGGCCCCTCAGTCCCGGTGAGGCCTAGGCACACACAGGGGAAGGGACACGCGGGGCAAACGCACTCTGATGCTGGTAACTGTGACAGCGACTCTCCTGGGCAGAGGCAGAGGGCGGCGGCTGGGGTGTCTCGAAGGCACTGCCCCCTCGCTGTCCATGAGACGGAGTTCAGGGTTTTTCTGATCTGTGCCCACCCTCACACACTTCAGATTTTTTTTGTTGCATAAAAAATTGATTAATAATGTCACTTCATCACTGCACCAAATGGCATCTTCTGTACTGAAAGGAGTGTTCATTACTCAAAAGACCATCTGTCTAGGAGCCCAACAGAAGGTTTAATAATCGCGGTCTAGTGAAGAATGTATGGTCACATCATACCCAGTCAAATATTTACATTTCTCAGTGCTTTAAATATGAACATTCTTATTCAGCCATCCACAAGTCAGACTTAATTACTAGGCCACCGTGGGGGTGCTTCTACCTTCCATATTTTCAAACCAGTGGAGAAATCACAACGAAAGGACCGCTTTGACTCAAGCCAGCGGGACCGTGGGTCACAAGGGGCTGCGCGACCCCCCCATCCAGGCGAGAAACGGCCCTGATGGCAGCAGCACTTTCCACCAGAAAAGCGGTTGAGCAGCACCACGCAGATCGGGAAAACAGTTGGAAAAACAGCTGAGTATGTCTTTCTGAGCATGAGTAACTGCAGCCGTTGCTCCTGACGCTTGGGCCCAAGTCAGGAGCAGCAGAAGCCACGCCAGTCCCCGCGCGAGGCAGCCGACACCCCGTCCGGCTCCCCCAGCCCCACCACCCACCACCCGCCCCCATCCTCCCAGACCGACAAGAGAACCCAGGGCTGGGGACCTCTCCTCCATCCCTCCACCAGCATGAAAACCCTGTTTCCAAAATGTCACTTAAAATACTCAGGGATATTTTAAGTAGAATAAAAAGGGGCAAGGTACAAGAGGTGTGGCTAAATCCATCCTCCGGGCACCTGTGTAACGCAGCCTATGGAGCTGAGAACCAGCAAAGGAACGGCGGCCTGAGAGACAGGCGAGGACAGTGAAGAGGGCAAGGACTCTGGAGGAAAGAAGCCTGCGTGGGAATCCTGTCCGTTCCCCCTGCTGGCTGGGCGGCCGCCCCCACCACCGGGAACCCTGGGCCTGCTTCCCCGTGGCGGAGGGAAACCAAGGGCACGGTGGGATGGGGAAGGTCAAGTGAGACAACCCCACACAGCGGTTGGGCATCTAACAGTAACTCCAAAAACAAGTACAACACTAACCCTCCTCTCGCTCCCTTCACTGGGCCCCGGACCAGTTCTTTCCCCATCTGTGAGAGGAAAAGGCTCCATCTGAAACACTACGTAACTTAAGGTTCCTTGCAAGTTTACCTCCCAAGACTGGAAGGAGCCCTGGGTGCAGGCACAGCTGAGGTGACTCTCCCAGCCGCGGGGTGAGGGTGCGGGGAGGGGTGGGCGGCAACTCCCAAGTAAGGATGAGCTGTGAGCAGGCCCTTGGAAAGGTCCAAACGGAAACAAAGGTAGCGTGGACAAGCAGTGCTCCCGGCAAGGGCTGCGGGGAACCCAGGGAAGCAGAAAAGCTCCAGAGCGGGTGGGGGTGCTGTGAGCCGTGAGGAGTGCCCCCCAAGAATGGAGAGAGAAGGGGCAGCATACTGCAGGCTGCGCAGGGCCTGAAGGCAGACGAGGGACATGTGGGTGGGACTGGAGCCAGCGATTCGCAGTGACGCGAATGGCAACAGCGAAAGCTGGAGAGACTGGTTATTCAGGGTGGAGGGCGAGAGCCGAAAGCCAGGCCAAGGAACTTTGGAGAACAACAGGTTTTTAAGTCAGAGAGGGGTTTCATTTACATGAAGTATTAAGCCCAGTGCCTAAGAAAGAGAAAGCAGTGATTGGATGGGAGCATTTGTTAGTCACATCAGCGACAGACGATGATACACTTATTGTGCATTCGCAGAGCATCATGCTTTTACATGGGGCTCGTGGGCTCACCAACCCCGAACTGGTGTCTGACACACACCAGGCAACCAGCGAAGGGATGTGAATGCATCGTCACAGCAAGTCCAGAGGCGGGGAAAAGGAACGGGAGACCGCAGTCCTGTCTATCTATCTATCATCTATTTATTTTAGATAAAGGGGAAGAGAGGGACAGAAACATCCATCCGTAGCCTCTTGTACGCGCTCCCTACTCGGGATGGAGCCTGACGTCCAGGCATCTGCCCTGACTGGGAATTGAACCAGCAACCCTTCACTCCCCAGGGATGAGGCCCCACCCACTGAGCCTGTGCATCAGGGCCGCACTCCTGTACGTCACACCAGTTACGGGCACCACGGTGCCAGCCCTGTCTCGGGCCAGCTAGGTGTGGGAACTGGCCAGGCCAGCGTTCCAACGGGAGTTGTGCCACGGCCCCAGCATTCATACTCTCTCCGCTCTGGGTGTCTACTCAGCGTTTCCCTCCCCTTGTAAAATGTGTGCATTCAAACCCTCTTCTACTATAAAGCTCATTTTAGGAATCAGCCTCTGCTCTGCTTTGGGAGGTTCCTGCCTCAGCTCCCAGGGGGTGAGCTCCCAGACCGGCGAGGCCCAGTCGCCACGGAGCTGGGGGGACCGTCCGTGGGTCCCAATGACGAAGCTCATCCAAGTGAGAACAAAGTCCAACTTCGTGACCCTGTTCGCTCTTTCATTTGAGCATCCATCACGCCACAGGGTTTCAATCTCTCCGGTCTCACAGCACACACAAACCAATTACTGAAATTCTGCAGTACACAAAGAAGTGTTGTTTTCTGCTGATCTGACAAAGAAATAGGTATAATTTTGATTCACTCACAGCAGACGGCTAATGTGTTGGCTGTTGTCATGTTTTTGACTATCGGGGGGACTGACAAAATAGTCAGGCACTGCATGCTTGAAACCGGCTGAAAACCGCCACGCTGCACATTCACTAACCAGCAAGGCCATGTGCGGTGTGTGAGGGAAGACGTATCGTGTACAGGCCCTGACTGCAGGCAGTTTACCATCTACCCACGCAGACATGGTTCACGCACAAACCCTCCCACCGTGTGGGGCTCCATTTCATCTCTAAGGAAAGATCTCTTTTTCCCACAGAATGACCGCTAAGGACCAGAACAGGTATTCTGTTTTGAAGTTCTACCTTCATGTCCTCTTTTCGCCTCTTCGAGACAGATTCTAACAAGTCCTAAAATTATTTATGTGCGGTCACCGGAGGGAAGACGGAGAAATGGGAAGAGCTTGGACATACGATACGGCACGTCGGCGGCAAGCACGCCTGAGCCGTGCACGGGGCAGGGTTGGGGCAAGTGGCTGTGTGCCAAGAAAGGGTTTGAAATAAATATTTACATTTCAAGTTCTATTTTTAATGAACTTACTTTAATCCGGCCTCTGAAATACCACAGCCTTCAACAGGCAAACTCTTTCCACAAGTCTGCCCTAAAAATAGTCTCCTCTCCTCGTCCCTGGGAGCCGCAGAGAACCCCGGGGTGTGCTGTTCTGATGAGACCGAAACAATTCTTATTTAAGCAGCTTGCACTATTTTTGTGAGGCGCGCTGATCCTGACACAACCGCACATGTGGGGACGCTTTCTTCCCAGCAATGCGATCCGCGCCGGCGTGTCTGCCGTGCGCCGGGCCCCGCAGCTGCCACTGGGGAGCTGGCCGCGCATCCCGGGCGTCCCACAGAGTCTGTCGGTTTAATTTCATCTAGCAGACTAAAAAGGCTCAGCTATTTTTATTAAAATAACAATAAGGAAACGATTTCCAACAACGAAAGCCTGAGCAAGCCCGCGTCTGCACGCCACACAGATGTGTCTGTAATTAGCAAAATCAAATGCCCCCGTTTTCTCTATGAAGCATTTGGCTTCTTTCCTTCCAATAAGTCCCTGTGGAGTAAAAGCAAGTGATGTCAAACCGCAAACTGAGTTTACAAATTCATGGACAGTAATTAGTCAATCCTGGCCGAGGCTTTTACTTTGACACCAGATGCGGTGCAAACGCCGGAAAACCTGCGACCCCACCACTCCCGAGGCAGCACTGGGAGAGAGGCCGCGCCTGCGCCCAGTTTCACTGGGAGCCACCCAGCGCAAGGTGACTGCCTTGCAGTTTGGGCATCCTGTGCCCAAACCCGAAAGGAGAGGTTCCAGACCCAGCACTTGCCCTGCACACACAGTCGGGCCTGGGTGGGGAAGCGACCGTCCGTGGAGAAACGTCCGGGGACTGGACTTCAAGGCCCCCGCTCCGATCTGTCACCCCTCACAGTGAGCATGGCCTGGCTCGCCGCTCATCAGGACTCCCGAAGAGAGTGCGGACTCGAACCAAAGGCCACCAGCTGCAGAGCCTAAAACCGCCTCACCATACACAGGCTCGCTTCAGTGAGATACCACCAGATCCAGGCAACCAGAAGGCTGACACGCCATCCGGCTTTTTCAGCCCCAAAAGAGCCCCCAGCAGCCAAATGCAATCCAATAATCAGCATAAGTAAGGCTAAAGGTCTGGACCGGGGCACCAGCTTCACAGAAAACAAAAGAGAGCCAACCTGCCCACTCTGCTCTTTGTAAATGGCAGATAAAAGGACAACAAGAACAGCAGGGGGTGGAGGAGTTTACATTCTCAGTCCTGGAATCACAGGAGGCACCCCTAACCACACATTCTGTGACCGCTCCATTATGGAAAAATGGGCATGTTGGGGGGTGACCCATCCCTCAGTGGGTAGGAACTCACCGGGTCCTAACTAAAAAGCTGCTTCCCTAGACACCTGGACACCGTGACAATGTCCATAAATAGCATTCTGAAGGAAAAGGCAAGCCAAAGTTAGCCCAGAAGACCGTCTGCATTCAAAGTTCACTGTGCTTGGTGACACCCCGAAGGGGCAGCACGGGGTTCCTCAGAGATGACATCAGAGCTGAAGACAGCATGGGCGCCCTCCCTACAATACCCGCCTCAAGAACTCAGGGTCCCTGGGCTGCTCCAAGATTTGGCTGACCACCGCCAAAGCTCCTGCCACTGCCCGTTCTAAACGCTGACAGGAATAAACGGGACTAAACTGAGCTTCCAGCCTTGGAGTTCTGCCAGCAGCCAGTGGCCCCCAATTTCCCCAGCATGCATTTCACTCGCTGGAGCCCCAGGTTTCCTGTTCCCGCTGCTGCTGCGGGTGCTGCTGCTAAAGCAAAGATACCCAAACAATTCATCTCATTTACGTTTCTGAAAGCAATACTGAGTTCCAGGGGTTCTCTGTTCCTCCCTCCCTTGACTGACAAGTTCAGCACAGCGGTGAAGATGAACTCTGTAAAGGTGCTCCCACGCCGGCCGGAACTTGGAGGCAGCTGGTCACTCAGACTCAGAGAGACTCAGTCCCCCAGTCTGTGGTCCAGGAAAAGCCAACAACAGAGATAGAGGCGAGACAAGCTCAGAAGAAGTGTCACCTGGAGCTGTTTTCCATGTTACTTGAGAATCTCTGAACTTGGCTTTGTAGAACAAGCTCTACAAAGAACTTGTTCCCCCCTCCCTCTCCTACATCCGAAACAGCAGAACTATAGGGCAGCAGGCTAAGGAATGCCGGAGTCAGACTTAAAGTCTGCAAAATAACATAAGAAAACGTACCCAGAAAGAGGTAAAGTACACTTCTTTAAAGAGTTCATTCCATCTCACTCAGTTTTGCAGACCCAGACACCAAAATCCCAGTGAGTACAGGCGAGAGGAAATCAGAGGGACCGAGGGGGACCCCAGCTCGCACAGCGACAACCCTGGCACAGCAGCGAGCCACGGGGCGAAGACTCCTCCCCAGCGCAGGCGAACCCCACTGTCCTCCAGCAGTCACAGATGAGGGACGCGTGTCAAAGGGGCAGCTTGCACACCCAGCACAGAAGGCAGTGGGAGGCCTGCAGGGCACAGTCCCTGTCAAGTCCGTGGCACTTGCGCTGCTTCCTGCACTGGTGCCATTTCTGTCACATTGACAGGAGGCGCCCAGCGAGGACAGGAGGATGTGATGCCGAGTGCCTGCGTGGGCCTGGCTCCCGGGAAGCATTCCATTGGGTTGGCCAAAACTTGGGTGTTTTTTTTCCCTGTAAGATGGCTGTAGTAGTGCTTAGTTGTCTTCAACTTCATTCGAAACAATTCTGTTAAGATTGTATTGTGACAGCTGCCACATCAGCATGCTTAAAAAAAACAAACAAACCACTTATAGCCCTGGCTGGTGTGGCTCGGGGATTAAGCGCAGGCCTGTGAACCAAAAGGTCACAGGTTCAATTCCCAGTCAGGGCACATGCCGAGGGTGCAGACCAAGTCCCCAGTTGGGGGAGCATGAGAGGCAACCACACACTGATGTTTCTGTCCCTCTCTTTCTCCCTCTCTTCCGTCTAAAACTAAATAAATTCAATTAAAATTAAAAAACACTGATAAAAATTGGTGAATTTTTGTGTAGACAGTTTAATACTGAAGACAGAAGAAAATATGCAACCTTTTTGGGCACATTATGCTTTATTATTTCAAGAAAGGTAAAAACGTACCTGAAATGCAAAAAAAGACTTGTGCAGTGTACGGAGAAAGTGCTAAGACCGATCGAACGTGTCAAAGGTGGTTTGCAAAGCTTCGTGTTGTGCAGTGAGATTTCTCACCGGACGTTCAGGTGGATTCGTTGAAGTTGACAGCGATCCCACTGAGACATTAATTGGGAACAATCAATATTAGTCCACTCAGGGGAGAGCCTGAAATACTCAAACTACCCAACATACTCAAACTATCCAAATCAATAAAGTTATTGGTGAAAACGAAAGATGTGGGTTTTTATAATGGGCAAACGGAACGAACTTTTTGGCCCACCAATGTGCTATGTAAGACGCCCTGTGACATAGGTACTGGTCTCACTGTTGAATGTGAAGTGAGGGGCTGGGACAGCGTGGGGCAGGTGCTTAATTTCACGCAGCCACGGGTGTACAGCAGTGGCCTGTGCTCCCTCACACAGCTGCCCCTTCCTCCTCAAGCCCACGGCATACTCAGCCCCACCAAGGGGTGACCCCTATCACCCGTCCCGCAGTCTCCCACTGAGCCACTGCTTGCCAAGCCCCAGGAACTATGGATTTGTGGTATCATCCCCAAACATCTTCCCTCTGTCTCCCTCCCCGGGGAAGCCACGCACTGTCCTCTCTGGTGTTCTGGTGGACAGCACCCAATGTCACCAATGTCAACACCACTTCTGCACGGGCTCGTCTCTCTCCCTAGACCGAGACTCCAGGGACCGGAGCAGTCTGCTCTGTGTGTCTCCTCCCACCCTGCCTCTCGAGGCCCGGGCACAGGGACAGTTCGAAGAATAGCGTCGGCCAAATGAAACACCACCGCCAGCCGACCCGGAGCTGGGGGTCCACAGGCCCCACACCCTGAGCTGACGAGGCAGCGGCTGCCACACGGCCACTCGAGAGGTAAGTCATACATTTAAACATTTGGGCGGAATATTTGTAAATGAATTATTACACTTACATCCCCAAAGCACTGTTGGTATGGACGATAAGCCAAAACAAAGAAGCAGCCCTGATGGAAAAGGTGACAGTGTTGTGCAAACAGAACCGCCTCCCGGGGGGGGGCACCTACCCAGGGTTCATCTAATAGTCTTCCCCGGGGGGGGGGGGCTTAGAAATCAGATGGGAACTTGAAGGAGCCTCCTAGTCTGCAAGAGGTGACTGCATCCTCATTAACGGCAACATGTAATTCAAGTTTTGGTCAGAAAATGGGGACGAGGAAAAAACACTCCTGGTGCGCATGTTGGCATCCAGGCAGAAGGACCCGTGGACAGTCTCCTCCCACGCCGTCCTTGCCTGAATCCGGCGACTGTCCCAGTCACTCATCTCCCTGCTCCGCCGACTGCACACAAGCAGCCAGCCCTCTGACCCTGCTGACTCCAGACAGAGCCTGTGGGGCTGAGAAGAGGTCGGCGCCCAGGTTCCCATGCTGGCTGTGTTTATTTTTGTAAATGACTAGACAGACATTCTTGTTACACACTCAGGTTACCGAGCTCGGTTGATGCGATTACAGGTCTCAGAGATGAACCCACCTTAGTGCCCCGAAAAAACAATCTTTTTTGAATGCCAGACTATTGTTCATTTGTACCAAACAGAGAACAATTTACTGAGCAAGACTCAAAATAGTTCAGCTTCACCGGTACTAAATGAATAACGCCTTGGTGCGGCTGAGGCAAATCTGCAAAATTTAATTTGCAAAAACCAGCCTGAGGCTACTGTGATGTGAAATGCACTGGCTGTGTTCACGTCCCACCCTAGACTCCTCACCCCACTAGTGAGTGGGCAGTCTCCAGCATGTGAGGTAGGGGAGAGCCTGCCTTCTCCCAGCAACCCAGGCCGCAGCCTTCTGAGCGTCCAGCGCTACCCAGCAGCCAGGCCAAGTCCGCTCCTCTCCCCGTGCAGAGCTCTCTCAGGGGCGTCGACGTCTCACTGAACACACGCTTTCTCCCACACCTTCCCACAGAAGGGGCGCATTCAACATGGGTGAGTACTACACACTCACAACCTCCAGCTCGATCTCACACACACAGCGCGTTCTGGACACCGAGCGTGGAACGGCCCGGCTAGGAGCGCGACCCCTCTGTGGCCGGATCTGTGCTCCAGAGAAGAACTGGGTCGGCGTCCGTAAGATAAATGCATTCAATGTTGGAGCTGAACACTGTTTTACAAGGAAATAATGAGACGTGCAAAAGTGGAATGCCTTACCAAAAGCACACCAAAAGATACACAGAGAATGTCCACAACTATACAACCCGGCCAGGCACACCTAGTCATAGAAAAAAGATGAAGGAAATTCTCCAAAAGTGTTACTGAGAATTTTCTTTGAGTTTTGGCACTTGGGTGACTTTTATTTCCTTCTTTCTACCAATTATTATACATGGAGTACATACTTCAATGGGGATACCCATCCTTACACAAAGAAGCCTTTGAAAACAAACATAAACATCCACCAATTTATCAATAAATGAAGATATACATGTATTAGAGGCAAACTGTTTCACTGTGTTTTGCAGACACTGCAGTTTTTCACAAACTGAAGCTGAGACGTTCCCCCGGCAATAGGATTACGAGTCACTGAAGGCGCAGACAACGGCTCCCGATTTAGCAACAATGATTTTTTAATCAAGGCACGCACATCTTGCACACAAGACGCTCGCACACTTAGCAGACTGCCGTGCAGTGTAGATACAGCTTCTGCACACACGGAAAACGAGAACTCGGGCGACTTGCTTCACCGCACTGGCCTGGCACCCCCCCCCCATGGTCTCCCCAAGGCAGGACCGCTCGCAACATCAGGAAACAGGTCTGCCACAGACGACCACTTCGATGCGGGTGTGAGCTGACTCTGTCTGCTCACCAGGGGAAGGCGGGAGGGCTCTGTGATCCAGGGCGGGTAACATCCACGCGTCAGCAGATCTGCCTGGAACCGATTCCCTTCCTGTTGGTGCCCCCAGCCCGTTCCCGTTCCTGCCTTTTCTCCCTGCCTCACCTGTGATCTCGAGGACACACAGAATGCGGGGCTTCCATGGCCCACGAAAGAGCTAGCTAAGAACAGAATCGTTTATCCCTTGGCCAGTTCTGTATTCCCAGCAAAGAAACTGAGTGAGTTAAAAAATGAAATGAAATAAATGTCCCCCCCACCCGTGACGGTGCTGGCACCACTGTAACCAGCGATTGCATTTTCCTATCCATCAAACCAGTAGGACAGAATCCCGTAACTACTTCCTGCCCCAAACCATATCCCAAACCAGGCAGTCGATAACAAATCTGTAATGGGGTCATTAGTAAGTCATTTAACCAAATAATAATTTTGAAAGAAGCCACTATTCCCTGTCAATCATGTGTCCCACTGGTCTTTCAGAGAACCCTCGGGAACATCATATTTAATTCAGAGTCTTCTCTTTTGAGTTACCTGCCTACCAGGTCAGGGAGTTCTCACAGATCCCCTGACCAGTGCGCAGTTCCTCAGAGACAGGCAGCTGTCTGGCAATGGCCCGGTCTTCCTGGAAAGGGGCTTGCTGCTCACTGGTCAGCCTGGTCAGCAGGAAAACCTCCGGAGACCCCCTGACTGTGATCTGACAGATGTGGGCAGGAGGGGCGGCCCGGGGGGCGAGGACAGCCCAGGCCCTGGCCAGAGGCCTCCAGCCTGCAGGACACTTGCTGATGTGGCCACCCCCACAGCAGCGGCCTCCCTGACAGTGGCCCAGGACGAAGCCAGAAATGTAAGCCAAGTGGACACAACCTCTCAGAGGGAACCATCATACGAGGTACCTCTCCTGGAAACATAACAAGATGCAAAGCTTGGACAGAAAGATATGTAAATTACCCAACTCAAACTACTGAATTCTAGAACCCAGATATTTACAAGGGAAAAAGTAAACTAAACAAGCTCAGTGAATTTCAGCTAAAACTTTAGCTCAGAATCCGGAGCTAGTACTTTCATAGAGATAAAAGGAAGCTTTGAAAGCATTAGGCTCTCATTCGTCACATATCAAGCATCCGACAAGCATATTGTGACTGTTCCGCACTTGTTCGCACGTACGAAAGGGTCGGTCAGTTCTGCACAGCCTTCCCTCCAAGACAGACCCCAATCTCCATGTCAGTAAGATAAAGCCAGCCAACTAACACAGGTTCCTGGGCCTCTGCCCCCTCCACCTAGACTCTCTTCCCAGCCTCCCATCACTATCTATCAGATACAAGTAGTTACCTGCCAGCCCCTGAGAGGTCCCTGCCACGTACCTGCTTTATGAAAGAAACTGGCTAAGGAGCCCATCAGCGTGCAGAGGTGCCCAAAGCACCCACTCAGCACTGATGTGAGACCAAGACCAGGGAAGAGCCAATGCACTCAAGAGTCATCTTTCAGCATCCGAGAATGTGAACTGGGCCTCTTATTCGTTGCCTATGTGTTTGGTCCTCACCCCACGCCCCTCCCTGTCACGGGCACACACACACACAGTCTCCGGTAACAGGGAAACAAGTGTGCAAAACAGCAACCTGTGTGTGTCCAAATACAAAGCTCAACGAATCTTCTGGTCACTTCTGCAATGTCTACATATTCAGTACCTCAGTGAATGGAGGAACTATCTTTCATCTTGACAGACATGTCTTAGGTGTGGCCCTGGGCAAGTCACTTATTATCACTGCTGAGCTTTGCAAGTCTCATCTACACCAAGAAGCTCCGGTTCCCAACCTTCAGGGGCCTGCACAGATGGCTGCATCAGAATGACCCGGAAGACAATTCCATTCACAAGGCTCCGCCTTCACCTAGGGGCACAAGGAAAAGGGCGCCCAGGGCAGCCTGGGAGGTGGGCCTGGAAATGGGTGCCTCTCCAAAGGCCTCAGGTGAGTGGCTCTTGCTGTGCAGCTTTGGAAATTCTAAGCCCCTCCAGGGCTGGAGAGGAGTGGGGGAGGGGCAGGGGGGCGCTTACCACCTGGAGGGCCCCTCTGCCCCAGCTTCTGTAAGAGACTCTGAGAGAACAACTATGGCAGGAACTCGGATTAGCTGCCTGGATAAACCACATATCCCCAAAGAGGTGAGAATGGCATGGGGCCCTAGAGAGACACCAAGAAGAGATGGGAGGCAGGGAAAATGCATGCCCCCACCCCCCCACCCCACCCCCGCCAAGCCAGGTTAGGGCTGTCCTGAAGAAGTCACAGGACCCCAGCAGCATGTTTCAGAGGCCAAGGAGAAGCAGCAATCTGTGGCACCAAGAGAAAGGAGTCCCCGTGGGAGCCTAGAGTCTGTCCCCTCCCTGAGCGCTGCTGGAGAAAATCCTCGCTTGGCTGACCATCCAGCTGAAGTCCGCGTGGGAGAGAGCTCTATGAAGACACAGACTGGAAGAAGGCAAAGCTCCACGGCAGCAATCCCCGCACGCGGCCTGCGCCTGCACTTCGAAGCAGGGAGACCCAGTGGAGGCAGGAAAGAATCGTAAATAACATCCAATCTGTTCCGTGGGCACATGGAGGCATCGTGTTGGTTCACAATGAGGGGCTGTTTTGCCGTTGCAACTACGAGAACCTCTTGTTGCTGCCTCCCCGTGGACGTGGACGGGGGCTTATTCCTCAGAAGGGACGGCAGCCTGGGACGCTCTCACGAGGAGTGAAAACAACAGTCAGGACTGGCTTGACCTGTGCAGTGCAGCAGACCCAGAATCGGGGGTGCCCTCAATGAAGTAAAACGCATCTTTTTAGACGCAGGGCAGAGATTCAAGAACCAAAACATGCTTCGCAGGTTCACTTCCCCCCCCCCCAGGCACCACTAACTATGCATAGTTTAGCATATTTTAAAAGGAAAAGGAGACAGAATAAAAATTAACAACCCAACAAGCCCCTGCGAAGCGACGTGTCTGGAGAGCCGGGGCATCGCAGAGAGCTGCGGGTGCATGGGCACCACCTGTCACACTGCCAAGACACTGTGTTTTCAAGCTGGGCAGCCGCTTTCTAAGGAAGAAACAAAAAACCCTCCACGCCTGAACTGCGAGCTTGGAGAGCCTACTCATAACTCAGACAAAGCCCAGCAGCTTCCAAAGGTTAGCCTTTTATAAACCTACTGTGCGGGTGGGTGGCTAAAAACAGCAGTCAGGGAGGCGGGTCACAGCGAGAGTAACTCCTGAGCACTACGCCACCAAACAACAGACACGGGAATGATGGGAAACGAGGTCAAAACGCCCAGGCTGGGCCCAAGCCCTGCAGTTGCCTCTCTCCCTGGGCTCATCTGGTCTGAACGCCCAGCAAACCTGACAGCCCACACGGGAAAGGGGAGAGGGGCAGGAAGGGCCGGAGGCACAGGGTCTGCAGTGCTCACTGCCACTTTCCAGACACGGAGGTGACGATCACACCGCAATGACGGAATGTGGCCCTGTCGCACTTCCTTACACTGAGGCAGAGTTCTCAGCCGTCACTGCCCGTCACGCCCAGCTGGGGAAGTGTTTCAAAATACAGATGTCGGAAATTCAGTTGCCAATTTCAGTTTTTAAATATTAGGCACTGCTATTTTGGAACAGCTTCTCGGATGATATGAACCACCACTTACAACCACAAAGGCAGGCAGGCCACGTCAGGCCCACCGCCCAGGCGGAGAGGCATGCGACAAAAATTGGCAGGGCCTGGGTGAGCACCAGAGGCTGAGCCTGCCACGGACACAGGCCACCAAGGGGCCACCAGCACCGCTCCCCTAGAAACCACCGCTAAACAGAATACAACTCAAGGCGGGTAAGATCATAAGGATGTGAAGAGTTAAAACCTAACCTGCAATACTCTTTAATCCCCGATTTTAAGTTATCATTTGCTTTTCTTTCTCTCATGTATGTCTAAAAGAATTCTACCTTGGATTTTTATTGTGGGGTCAAGGACAAAGCTGAGCTGGGAGAAGCACCAACAGTGTCTTACAGACTTCAGTTGATTTTTCAGACGAACTGAGAAGGAAACAAACAGCTTTGTTATAATAAGCACCACTTCATTGACTTCAGATAAAAATCTCCTTTTGCCAGTATCAAAACCATGGCACCTGGGAGATAGAGAAATGCCCAGGGTTGCATCAAGTTAATAATCTGACAGTGTGGACTGCGCTGTACAAGGAAGGTTCTGAGTTCCTGCCACTGAATCATACTGTCGCCACTGAGTCCATTTGGCAGATGGTTTTATTGTTGTTGTTTTATTTGTTTGTAAATACATGGGAGCCAGCGGGGCACTGGATTTGCCTAGTACCGGCTTCCTGAGGCGGAGAGTGGCCCTGGCCTGGACAGCCCCCTGGGCATCGCTGTCCTGGGACAGCCTGCACCTGCCGGGCAGGGAGGCCGGAGCACCTGCCGAGGGCTTCCAATGGCCTTGGAAAAGAAGGTGTTCACGGCCGCTGGTGAGAATCATCACGACTCAGAGCAGAGGAGGGAGGCAAAGAGTCTGATCACCTGTCCCGTTCATTCCTGGACAAACACAAACCCTAGCACGACGCACTGCACACGCGGGCCCTCCCTCCTCTCTCTACACAAGCATTTTGGAAGGGGAGACTGCCCTGCCGTGCCTTGGTTTCCGTTGTGCCTCAAGGTGTGACGGGGACCCGGTGGCCCAAGATCCCACAGCCTCCGGGATGGCCGAATGGGTTTGGAGTGGCTTTCAAAATGGGACGGTTCCACCTTGGCATCGACCAGACACGCGGCTGTTTTCCAAGCCAAGTGCTTTTATCGAGGAGAAACAGTTACTTTGCTTCAGAGTCACAATCTTTACACTACCCATTGTTCCTCCTTGAATGCTTCCTTTATGCAATCTTCCACTGATATCCCCTCCGGAGAAATGTTTAACAAAACAAACAAACAAAGGAAAGAACACAGGCGTGCTGAGACTTCAGTTACAAAATTACAATGTGCTTTGTGGAAAGCCTTCCGGGGGCTCTCGGGCTCAGGAGCTGGGCGGGCAGTAGCTGAGGCTTTTCACGGGGGGCAATACGCAGAGTCCCACCTTCGTGATGCCGCACTGGGACGTCTTCCAAATAAAAACGCTGCGGAAGGCCGTGCAGAGTTTGGCCTCATACCTCGCACATTTTGTATGACAACTCAGAATGTACCGACTCCCGTCAGTCACATTCATCCTTCCCAGGCCGTGCAGCATCACCATTTAAACTAAGAATCTGTTTACGTTGAAGAGGCAGCGAATCAGGAAAAGATTCGGAGTCTGTGACAGTCCGGGCCAAGTGTGTCTGAGGGGCTCAATGCTTCAAGTGGGGCGTTGGCCACGAAGAGGGCCTTCATTCAACATTCCCGTCAGTATCAGAACATACACGGATTGTTTCATATCGTTCTCATACACATTCTTAAAGTTTCGTTAGGGTTCTGCCTGGTCTTGCACGATAATAGTATGTGTATCTTTATGAGTGATCAATAGGATATACGATGTTATCAATATAATCGTGCAAACTCTTCTTTTTGGTTCTTGTTCTCTGCCTGCAGAAAATAAGATCACATCCCGAAATCTCGGTTACAGAAGGCCACCTGGATGACCGAGTCTCCTCCTGCAGTCACCTGCCCTGGAGGCACAGACAGGTGAGTCAAAGCCCCACCTCTCTAGGGTCCATCAATACGTAGCCTTGAGCAAATCATTTTCTCTCCCTGGGCCTCAGTTTCCTTCTTTTTAAAACGTGGCTAGCAATATCTCCTTCAAAGACCTGTTGCCAAGTGTAAACAGGGGAAGCACTAACATATGTACCACATAGTAAATCGCAAGCAAGTGAGGCTGCCATAATGTGCAATGGTAACCATTAGGAAGAAGAGAGAGCAGCCTGCAAAAATATTGCAGACAAGACCAATCAATCATAGAGTCACTCTCCTGTGATGAGGCTGATCAGTTTCATTTGGGGAAAAATGACTGATAATATTTAACAAACCTAGAGTACATGTCATTTATGCAACTAGATAGAACCTTAATGGTTAAGAACAGAAATCGGAAGAAAGCGAAGGAAAAGGAAGGGCTTGCTAGTTACCGAGAAAGTATACCTTACCATGTCCATCAAGAAAAATAATTCCAGGTGCAAGGCAAACTTTTTGAGACTCACCAATAAGAATCAGTCCACCAAAAAGCAGAGCGCAGGACCTGTCAAATTAAAGGCCAAGTCCTACTTTCTCCAAGTGACAGCTTCAGGGGTAGGGTGCTCGGCAGGGCTGGGGGGAGGCCATGGAACCCGCGGCTCGGGAAGAGAAAGGGAGCTCAGGCTCTAGGATTTGCCCAGCCCGCCCTATGCCCTCAGGGCCTCACTAGGTTCTTGTACCTGTGCAACCAGATGCAAATCCACCCGATTATCTTTCTGTGTACCGTTTTTGATCCGATAAAGACACCAAAAGATACACGTCTACTTGCGTTCCTTCCTACACTCAAGCGTGTGCGCCGAGGCCTACGACGTGCATTCCGCAGGTCACAGGCCCACAGTCACCTCAGCTCACAACATCTTCTACGCCTGACAATGCCAGCAATCGAATCTTTATTAGAACTGTTTGTACACACTCTTTCTTCCCCAGTAGAGCATATACTCTTGACAGGGAAGGGCCACATTTTAGTCATCTTGTTTCCCTGGGCACTTAACACAGTGTGCCACTTACACGGAATGGCTCAATTATACTGAACTAAACCGCCCTCCAGGACGCACTGGACAGGGGAGCCCAGGTGCCCTCCCCCCAGCCCGAGGTCTGCAGGTTTCCAGATCAGTTGCCTGAGGTAGCTAACATTTCTGAATCTTCCTGATAATGGGATAGGAAATGAAATGTTTCAAACATTGTCTGCAAAATGTTTCTGCTGACCCACTTTAAACTCCATGAGGACAAGCAGCAAAAAAACACAGAGAACCAATGTGAGGTCCCCTCGGTGTTTTCTGTGCAGGCCAGTGTGTGCCCCAGTGTCCACACTCCCAAGTTAAGGGTCAAGCACAGATTCAGCTGTAGTCTGAACAGACAGCTCCCTGCTGTGCTCAGCAAGCCAAGGGCTCCCACCCAGGTGCTGTTCCCAAGCAGACGGGTCTAGTAATGCAAATGTTTCTTCAGAGACTCGGGCAGGGCAATGAGGAATGTGTCAATCCGAGAGTGTTTTAAGCAAATAGAGATAAATTGTGCAAACCCTCCCCCCACCGCCAGAGGTTCCTTCAAGTCCTAGAATTCCCTTAGCCTTATGAAACTGGTCAAAAAGGACAGGATTATAAAAAGCCTACACCCCTGACAATATTTATTTTGATTTCAAAAAGGTAGTAGAGGGTTGAAGGTCATGTTGAGAGCAGAGCAGGAGAAACAAGACGTTCCAGACTTTTAAAAGGCACCTTTCCAGTATGTAAACGTCTAAGGAATTAACGATTCTTCTCAGAAATTGCAAGGCTGAAGTACACAGCACTGCAACATAATGGACCAGCTATCTTGGAAAACTCCAATCATCTTTGAGTTTCCGATGCGCAAATCCTAAGACCCTTCACTAAATTCTTGTCATTCATTTTCAGCCAAAGTTCAGTTGACAGTTCTGTAAGTCTATACACAAGCACTTGGTTACTAAGAGCCAAATGCTGACAAGCACCTATATGCACTTCCATAGGGATTAAACAGAGTACGTCCATACAATTAAAAACAATATTTCAGCCCTGGCTGGTGGGGCTCAGTGGATTGAGCACAGGCTTGCAAAGCAAAGGGTCATGGTTCGATTCCCAGTCAGGGCACATGCCTAGGTTGTGGGCCAGGTCCCCAGGAGGGGTGCGTGAGAGGCAACCGCACACTGATGTTTCTCTCCCTCTCTTTCTCCCTCCCTTCCCCTCTCTCTAAAAATAAACAAAATCTTTAAAAAAATACACACACACACATACACACACACACATATATATAAATCATTAAAAAGAATAAGTAGGAACTACCTAAATGTTGACAATGGAAAGATCTCTACATAGGTAAGTGGGGGAAAAAGCAACTCGCAAATCAGTGTGTATCAAACAATCCCATTTTTGTTTTTGGTTTGTAAAACAGCACACTTCCTACTAGCACAGAAGATGCAGCCGCTGTGAGCACACACAGTAAGGGAGCTGCCAGCTGCGCCCTTGTTCCACGTCTGGGGAAGCTATCCACGGTGAGCCCGGGCCCCACCAGAGCCAGCCGAACCTCACCCAGGAAGCCCTGGCCTCCTCCGCCCCACGCCGTCCATCGCCTTCCTAGTCTGAGGTTCGAAGTGAGCCACCCTCTGTGGCATCTGGATCATTTTAAGCCAAAGACAACCGAGACCCTGTGGCCTCAAGGGAAACACCTGCCTCCTCTTAACTGCCCAGAAGACTTTAAACTAGGAGCCCTGCCCAGAGTAAGAGTTACCACCAGAAATAACACCCGTGACCTGTGTACAGGGCAGAGAAAACCACTAATTACTGAACACCTGCTCTTCCTTCCCGCTGCCACGGCCTTCCTCCCCGACTCCCCAAGGCGCCTCCCTCAGCCTCAGCTCGGAGTGCCTTTCTCCCTCCTGCAGGCTGGGCTCCCAGATGCGCAGGCGTCATTAAATTTGGTCCTTCTCTCTCGCTGACCTGCTTCCTGTGGATCTGAGTATCAGACCAGCAGAAAGCACCCTGAAGGGTGGAGGCAAGCGTCTTCCCACCGGCGCTCACAGCGGCCTCCTGGCGCAGGCACACCCGCCGTGCCGTGCTCCTCCACCAGGCCAGCGCTCCAGGTGGCCCTCTTCCCGCCACTGCACTCGCACGCTGCCCTCTCATCCCCGGGTGCCCACGGACCAATGTCCAAAACAGTTTTTAAAAACTTTATCATCTAAGTAGAGGAAGGGATGCTCACAGGGCCTGCTGGCAATGCCCTGTCACTCCCAACTCAAACGATGGCAGAGGTGAAGGACCAATCACCCACATTTGCCGCGGGCAGCGAAGACACCAAACCATTCGAACCTTAAGCCAAGGGGAACACAAACACCCTTTAAAGAAAAAGGGCACATTAAAAAGCCCAAGCGCTGCCTTGGGCGAGGGTGACTGCCTCGGGGAGGACGGCAGGTCCCACTCGCACGACCAGGAGCACATCCCACAAGAGAAGAGAGAGACGGGTCACACTGCAGACGGATTGTGGTCAGCAGTTTTCAAAGTGTGTGCGCATGTGGGGAGGGGCCTGGGGGCTCCTGAGACCCTTCCAGGGGTCCACCAGGGCAAAGGCACTGTCACAAGGAAGCCGAGACATTGCTGCCCGATTCCTCTCCTCTCTGGAGGGTGAGTGACATGTCACAGGACGAAAGACATGAGAACCAAGTTACACTCTCTTGAACTAACGAGAAGAGATCTGTGCAAATGCAAGATGTTACTCTCTGCATTTATCTTTGGGGGGTCGGGGTGGGAAATGGTCATTCTCATAAAGCACGTTATTTAAAACAACGTGTAAAGGGGTTGTAGCCATTTTAAATAAATGGATAGTTTTGAACCCTTCAATGTTGAATCTAAGATCATAAATATCAGTAGAGACAAGCCACATAATCAACAGCTCTCTGGGGCCCTCAGTCATTTTTCAGTGTCAAGGGGTGCGCACGCACAACCCCAAGTGCATGCACCGCGGTGAGGATTTTGGCAATAACCTCGGCGAAACGGCAGCAGCCCCACATGATACCGCCCATCCGCGCCAGACGCAGCACGAACCGCGCCCCAGGGCTCGGTCACACACGTCCCATGTTATTTCCAAACGCACACACGCCTTAAAACCACCCTTCCCGCCCCCTGGAAGAGGGGACCGGTCAGCCGCCGGAAGTGACCGAGCAAGTCACACAGCGCGGGTGTGGACTCAAGTGCATGACCTCTCCATGGCGTCACTCTTTAAAACAACAGTTACAAGTGCATGACCTCTCCATGGCGTCACTCTTTAAAACAACAGTTACAAGTGCATGACCTCTCCACGGCGTCACTCTTTAAAACAACAGTTACAAGCATTTCTGCCAACAAGTGGGGAGTGAGGTGTGCAGGTGCCCCCACTCCTGCCTGAGGATGCACGGACGCACACCGCCGCTGCGGGAGCGGCGCACAGCGTGTCTGAAACAGCGTCAGCGTGCTTCCCCGAATGCTGGCAGAGGCCTGCACGCTGCCTCCAACAAAGACAGGCCCCGAATGCAGGGTGTCCCGTAACAGCCCAGTTTATACCCAAGGTCCCAGGGACAAGTCACAGCGTCACCTTCGAAGAAGGCTGTGCTTGGCCTGGCTTTAGCAAGCCCGCCTTTTCCGTCTGCCTCCATCTTTGGAAAACACGGAGGAACAGCTGATGAAGATTCTAATTATTGGTCCCGCAGCTGTATCCGAATCTAAGATTACGTGCAGGGGTCCGGGAGGGAAAGAGATTCTCAGTAACATAGCCTGTGCACCCAATAGAGCCAATTCTGAACATAAAGATGCAACACACAGCATGGCGAGCTTCTCAAAAAACGAAACACAGAATTATGCTCCAGCAATTCCACTTCAGGGAACAGACCCAGAACAACTGAAAGCACCGTTTTGAACAGATATTTGCACACCCACGTGCAGAGCAGCGCTGTTCACAACAGATAGACGGTGTAAACAACCCAGTGTCCAGCAACAGCTGGACGAATAACCAAATTGTGGTACATCCAACAACTGCATCGTTTTCAGGCTTAAAAAGGAAAGGAATTCTATCACATGCTACAGCACAGACGAGCCTTGAAGTCATTACGCTGAGCGCAGTAAGCAGACACAAGGCAAACACTGTGTAATCCCACTTATGGGAGGCCCCTCGAGAGCTGTGAAACTCACGGGAACAGACAGTGGGATGGTGGTGGCCAGGGAAAGCGGAGGGGAGCCAGGGTTTGACGGGGACAGACGGAAATGCCCTGGAGGAGGACGCTAGGTGGCAGCCGCGCTATGAATGGTGAAGATGGGAAAATTTGCTATGTATGTTTCCCCACAATGAAAATAAAAACCTCCAAAATATTTATCCAAAAGGTTTCCCAACACGAAATGATGAGAAAAGGATGTATTACTGGGTATCTGGTGCCATCCTCATTCGCTTATTAAATCCAACTGAGCGTCCACCCATATCCCATGAACACTGACCACCTGCTAGTCACTGGCTCCTGCAGGAGCTGCTGGCAAACCCTGTGGACGTAAAAGGGGCCACATAATAACCTGACCGGCTCGGGGGAGGCCCGTGTGGGGGCCTCACAAACTCAGAGCCCCAAGTAACCACAGAGGAGGGTCTGAAGTGAAAACTTCCTAACTAAAAACAGGTCGTGACGGGGAGTCATGTGCTAGGGTGGTATTTTTCCCTGAGAAAGGTCAGTCTGCACCTTAACTGAGCCTGTAGAATGGCTTTTTTTTTTGCATCTACAATAACACACCTGATAAAATACCTTTAGAATATCAAAGTAATTCCCTTCATTGTCATAGCTACTGTGTGAATTGTTAACTGTTAACTACGCTATGTTCTCCAATGGAAAAGAAGCAGGCATCCATCTCTCTTACTTTTTATCCCGTCCCAGAGGTTTCCCTGCTGTGCTTCCTCCCATCTCCCTAATCTATCACCAGTAAATTTCACGTAACCGCTAATGCTTCCTCCTCTGATTAGACTGTGTAAAGTAAGGTGAGTAACTGCCCTTCTCCGGGGCATTTTCTCAATCCTTGAGGTTTTGCTTCCTGGCGATTGTCATCAGTTTGACTGAGACAAACTCATAAAAATTCTTACAGGCTTGGACATTCCTTACATTGGTGACCGGAACAACACAGACACCTCTGCCGTGGAGCACACCCACCAGGGACCCCGACAGCATGGTTTGAGATACACCGGAAAGCAATCGGGGGCTGATGAGGGAGACATCACCGCACTGTAAGTGACACACATTTCTGGCAACCAAAGCATGAATTCCATTAGAGATGGTCCATCTCTGTGACCATCCTCGGTCCCCTCCTCCCCTGCAGCAGGTGGTTTGAGTGACACTGAGTCCCGCACACAATGAGCAGGACTTGGGGGGGGGGTGCTCTTCCTTCCTCGGGTACAGCAAACATCCTGTGAACCAAGCCCCCCTCCTGTCAAGGACTTCTTTGTTTACTGCCGGGAAAGGAGACCACAAATCCTCCAAGTGGCACTGGGGACCTCAGACTTTTGCTTCACTTCCCACCAGGTGGTTTACATGAGGCAACGGGCTATTATCTTCTGCCTTGTTTTGGCTTCCGAGAAAAAAAAATGCAGTGAGCTTTCAGTGACCAAAGTCTTCTTAAGCAGCAGAGTTTGGGGTCCTGGGCTATGACATTGGGGAGAGGGGGGAGGAAGGTGCCTCCTGCCCCCTGCTCACAGGAGCCGCCTCACACTCCAAAAGGAGGCTGTGCCCGAGACCCAGACTGGCAGGCAGAGGTCTGGCTCCTTGTTCTCACCAGCAGGCTTGTCTGCCGTCTTCCCAGTGCAATGGGGTTCTGAGAAAGTACAGGCAAATCCTGTCTTCCCACTGAGAAGAATAAAATATTTCACGCAGCTCAAACGCATGTTTCTCCATCAACTGTTAGGATGCGCCTGCTAGTATTCAGAGAGAGCCAGCATCAGAGGGAGGCTAATTTTTTGTCTTTGTTTTTTATCTTAAAAATAAAAATTCCTCTCAGAATAATGAGATTTCTTCAGGGGCAAAGTCGTACGTGTCGATTTCTGCCCTTGCACCTGTGAACTTGGCAATGTGCACAAGTAACCCCTGCTTCTGCCCCCGCTCTGGGCCAGTGGCCAGCCCTGGTTCCTTCACCAGAGCAGTGGGCCTCGGGCACGTCCTAGGCACGATCATGAGGCCTTGGGCTGCAGAGCTGGAGCCTACCCCCAACACCGGCCACCCCAAGGGCACCATGCCTGCCTCAGAAGATGTTCCTCGGGACACACACCACTGAATAAGGAATCGGTGCCACACTGGAATGGCCAGCCACACCTAGAGAGTCTGGGGTCACAGGGGATGGTGTCTTTCACGCCTGTCCCTGAGACTCCAGGAGGCAGGCACTAGGTGTGGTTCAGGGCTGCACACCCAGGGCTGACCGCCATGCTCTGCCCCCCACGCCCTGCACTTAGAAAACACCCACGAAATATTCTGTAAAGAAAGGAGAAAGAAGGGAGGGAAG
This sequence comes from Sturnira hondurensis, assembly GCF_014824575.4. NCBI lineage: Eukaryota > Metazoa > Chordata > Mammalia > Chiroptera > Phyllostomidae > Sturnira > Sturnira hondurensis. The sequence goes on from NW_028084143.1 coordinate 1,244,934, forward strand.
GGGCGTGGGGGAAGAAGGGGAAAAGGAGGGAAGAGGGGAGGAAAGAGAGCGGCTTTCCATAGTCTTAAGGCCGCTGGGAATAACACAGAACATGGGCGTTTCTAAATGGGAATTCCGAGAGAATAGGCTGGACCATGTGAAATTACCAACATTCTGCAACTTTTTACCTGCAAAAGCAGGAATTTCATGGGATTCAACCATGAAACTGCACAATCCTCCTCAGTGGGCTCTCCATCCACGCCCATCTCTGCCATCAATCACTTACTCTGGCACAAGGCTGGCCTTCCCCACCTCTGTGCCTGGCCGCCATGTGCGTGACCCACCTGCCAAACAAACCTCCCCTCACCCCACAGCCGACAGCCCACTCTCCTCTTGTCTCCTTTTGCTTCCTGGGCCCTGGCTGCTAAGCACACCTTTCCACACCCCTCCTTCTGGCTCGTAGGAGGGACTCTCCCCGCCCTCGATGTAGTGCCGATGCAGAGCGCTCTGGGCACGTCAGTGCCTAGTTCAAGGACACGCTAGAAAAGCAAAGCACAGGCGCTTCCGTCTTCTCAAGGACACGCCTGGGATCCTGGGAGAGAGAATTCTGGTTTCTACTGAGGGTAGTAAGTGTGGCGAGGGTGGGGTGAGCTGCTGGGAAGCACAGGGAACAGGCTGAAGTAAAGAACCCGGCAACACAGGGCAGGCAGAGCCAAGACCCAGAGCCCAGGAGAGCCCCCAGGATGGTGGGTGTGTGTGTCCCCGGCTCCGACGAGGACCGAAGCGCGCTGCTCCAGGTCAGCCGTCACCTCTCCTTTCCCGCTGCAGTTCATCTGCCTCAGGTCTATCACTCAGAGCCAACATCCCAGACAAATGCACCCACTCAAAACCACACTGTACACACTTTAAATCTCAAACGGCCCTCCAATCGTCCGAAAGATGACTTTGACCCAAGTCACAGGACACAACAAACGCCCGTTCCCCTGTGAATGCGCCCTAAAGTCTCCTCCCTCTGTCCCTTTCTCCAGATGTCCCCATCACCTGAAGTGCCCAGCATCCTTTGCAGCCTGGTCTAAGGCCTTCGCTCTCACAGAACTTTCCCAGACGTTTCCAGGGGGAAACATTTTAAAGAAAAGCGTCCCCGATAAACGGTGCCTGCTGTCCCCCTCTGCTCCCAGAGGACACGGCTTGCATCTTTTGCTCCAATGTGTTTCAGTCAGCCTCACACTCACATGGGGCTTAGCAGGAGACGTCTGCTACCACCAATTCTGAGTTCTTAACGAGCAGAGCCTCGGGCATAACACGTAATCAATAAATAGTTGGCGAAATGAGTAACCAGGAGCAGGCCAGCTTCCCATGTTCCAAAACATTTGCTGATGACGATGGCATGACTAGTTCAAAGTCTTTATCCTTCTCCCTAAATTTATCACATTAATCTTCTCTATTACAGTTATTTTTAGGAGTAAATAACTAAGGTGCCCTGACTGCTGAGATGGCCTTGAGGTGGTTTAGGGAATGGTGGTCTGGGTCCTTTCAGTGTTTCCCCAAATGAGATAAATCAGGAAGACCCCTCAGAAGCCCCACGCCCCTGCCACGCCAAAACTGAAAGGCTGGACTGCCCCACGGGGACCCCCAAAGCCCAAGCTTTCGGCCCCGGCAGCCTCCCCGGCCTCACCCCCAGTTCCTGCCCGGCCACTGGTGCTCACACCCCCAAGCGTGGTTTCTCAGACTTGCTTAGGTAGCGGGTGGAGCAGCAAGAAGTCGAGGGATTGCCTGTGAACACCCGTCTCCCCTGCGTGGCGTGTACAACACGATGAGTAATGAAACGATTTTAACGTGAGAAGCGGGATCATCTCACTAGCAGAAAGATGCCCTCGGTGAATTCCTGCGTGTCACCGAAAGCACGACTACCCAGGAAGAAAGAGGATGCTGGGTGGCACGCACAGCTGACAAACGTCCTCCCCTCATTGTTTGCTAGTTTACTTTATCATTTCCTCGTCACCTGGCAAAGCGTCACAAGTAAGAAAGCGCATCCCTTTCCGCGGTGATTTGTGTCTATCGTGCTAGAACCAGATCCAGCCTCGGGGGTGCCCGTGATCGAACGGCAGGTTCTCAGGGAGCCCCCATACCTACACTCTCAGCCCTGGTCTCCCAATGTAATGGCACCTTAAGATGGGGGAATCCAGTTACATACCTGAAATGTACTCGATAAATCAATGAAAGGAAAGAGTAACGCACATTTGAAATTGAGCAGATCCCGTATTTTTAGAGCAGGTACTAATAGCAACCACAATAAACTAAGAAAGTCTGAACTCAAATGAGTCCACAGGTGTCCACGGGAGGTGGAAAATGCCCCAGCTGGTCATCTGGCTGCTAAGGCTGTGTCTGTGTTCTGACACTGGAAGGGACAGGACCTGTTACTGGATGAATTTCCTGAATCACACTTAAATGTGACTTATGTAAAGCGCCAGATGAAAATCTAGGATGAGCTGGGCAAACCAGACAGAAGAAAAACGAGAAAGGGAAAATAAACTGGTAGAGACTTTTCAATTACAGGCTTGACTGCAGTTAGGAGAGAAGTAAGTGTGACAGTGCAGTCACTCGATCCCGCGCTGCCATGTCTGGGAACAGAGGGCGGCGTCGCGGACGCGCATCTCACACAGGAAATCACGCGGCTGTGCTTTCGCTTCAGCCCCACCGCTTCACGACGCTCGGATTTCCGACGGCCATGTGTCTCCTCCACTGAGAGGCAGATCTTTATTTGAAACGCTATCAAAGAGAATAAATAACCGACCGTCCCAGTTACGTGCTGTTTGAGGAAACATCCGTCAGTGTCCTCAGTACCAATACGCACCTTGGTTTAGATGACAATTCGACAAACATGGGCAGCAGAAGTGTACTTTCCAGAGGATGACGCTTCCTACCTAGCTGACCCTTCACCCCTGCCCTGCCCAGAGGGTGACCTCATCTATGCATGTGGTCATCCTATCACCAAAGAACGACGCCAGCCTCGTTATACCTGCACACAGGAAGAGGTGCGGTTTCTAACTAAGTGGAGGAAAGAAACAGACAGGCCGGGGTTAGGAATTTTGCATGAATGGAAACTGATCAAAGAATACTCCTCTCTGATACCCTCTCTCTTCCTCTCCCTTCCTTCCTGTTCCACTCACCTTCAAAACTTCTGCCCACCCCAAAGGAACCGACAGCTTGACGCCCGAAGCTCTGTGCACACATGAAAGATCAAGAAATACAACCATGAAACAACACACAGAGAATAATGGAGGAAGAAAGTCCCGTGAGACTCCTCCATAACAGGGTTCCCTGACACTCAACAGCCTAACGAGGAGGAAGCAGAGTGTGGAGGGTGCTGGGAGCCTGACACCCAGCATGCAAATCGCTGCACCTGCGGGAGGGGCGGAAAGCCACGCCCCTGCAAGCGCCCAGTAAAGGCTGGAGCTGAATGAAACACCTCACAGACTTGGAGTAAGGAGAGCGCAATGAGCCAGTCTGGGGAAGGTGGCACCTCTGAAATAACAACTGTAATAAAAGAAACCCATGTAGGGAATAGGGCTGGATTCATATTTCAAAACCAAGGCCAGCAGGAAAAGAAGGTTACATTTACTTGGCATGGCTTCATCAGCGAACCCAGGAAACCCACGGGAAAGCAAAGCTCAGACCCCGTCCCTCCTGGAGCCCCACTTGCTGTACAAGGTGGGAGGGCGGGGCCTGGGTTTCACTGCGGCCCTTCGGAGTTTTCTCCACCGTGAAGTCCACTATAAAAGCAGTCATGAGACAGACGTCTCGGTTTCTCTCAGCCCATCTTTAGGAGCAGGCATCCAATAACGTGTGTATTAATATTTCATCAGACATTTTCACTTTAGCTAGACAAGTACCTCATCTCCACAACGCCTGGATGACTGGGGATTTCTGAGGAAAAGAGCAGCTGAAGGGACCCGACCCGTCTCAGAGGCTCGGAAGGCCCTGCCCGGCCTGAGCACTCAGCCGGGTTCCCGGGAGCCCACTGCCACTGCCCCGCAGATCAGGGAAGGGAAGGGAAACACGCCATGGGGCAAACTGTCCGCTCCAGCGACCCGAGTGACTTACACTTGTAACAAACAAACGAGACAGAGGCAGCAGTTCTAGCCCATTAAAGTACAAATTAGTCCTTAGTGCCCCCAGGTAAATTTAAGAAGAAAGGAACTCGCTGATAGAAATGACAAGGTATTCTGTAGGCACGACACCTTTCTCTTCATTCTTGATGCTTCGCACAGAAAACAAAAGAAACCGCCTAACCACCTGGTCCCGGTGCAAAAACACTGGGGAGACAGGAGCTGGTGACACACACGGCCAGGCCAAGGTCATCACCACCCCGGCTCTGTCCTTACCCTGGGCACATCTCCCGACTGGGGAAAGCCCGGGCTGCCTCTCTATGCTAACATCGACAAGGTGACGGTTACTGCTGTTGGGGACGTCCCACTCAGCCGGCAGCCGGGACCCTGACGGAACCAGAAGCAGACCACGAGGGCCAGAGTAACTAAGGAAGACTGCGGGATGGCGGGGCAGAGGGAGGGGAGGCAGTGCCTCCCCATGTCCCCACTCTTTTATAAAACGAGAAAAAAATCACCTGACAAGTTTGCTTGTTAACAACCCACTAAATGCACAATAGGAGCTCAGGCACCGACCGGGCGGATCAGGACGCAGCAGCCGACACCCCCACGAGTCCCACTCCCACCCACAGCCCCTGCGCACGGCTACTCCGTCAGCACAGGTCAAGTCCAGCTTCTGCTTCCTTCAGCTCCCTTCGCACAGGCCTGAGCAATGGGTCTCAAAAGCGCAGGCCGGGGGCCGCTGGGGCCCGAGTCCAAACTGCTCTCACCATAACCGTAAAGTGACCATACCCGGCGCCTTGCCACAAAGCCAGGAGGTGGCACCCGTACCTGTAACAGTACCGCCAAGTGCGGCTCAAAATAAACAGATGAAAAGATGGGCTCACTGCCTTTGATGAGAAGTAAACATAGGGATAATTAACTTTACCTGGACGCTGTCCTGGGGCACACACTTTCTCCCCGGCAGTCTAGGGGCAGAACAGGAAGCCCGCAGCGAGGCCCCGCGGTGCCAGGCGCCGTGCAGGTGTGTCCAGAAGCACCTGAGATGGAGTGGGGGGGGGGGGGGGGCAAGCCGCCTTCTTCAGGGAACATCACCTTCTACTGGAAAGCATGGTACACAGACTGCAGCTACTCAGACATGGCTATTTGGTAGATATTCTATGGGCAAAAACGGATAAAATGGGCTTTTTTTCCCAAGGAAAACAACTGATAAGATTCAAGCTTTCTACAACAATTAGACTTTGTAAAACTCATATAACCCCATCCACTGTGAATTCCATAACTGCCCTACATTTATTTAAAGACTTTTCTAATTAATTGGAGTATGATTTTTTGACATTGCAAAATGAAAGGTATTGATACTTGAGAGATGTTTTTTAAATGGCCAGTGCATGATACTTAAAATCATACATGGAAGAGGGTTTTAAAAGTTCAGAGATAAGGCCCGGGCCAGCGTGGTTCAGTCATCCCATAACTGAAAGGCCGCAGGTTCAATTCCCAATCAGGGCACACGCCTGGGTTGCAGTTTGGTCCCCTGTGCAGGCGTGTGCAAGAGACAACCAGTCGCTGCTTCTCTCTCGCATTGATGTTTCTCTCTCCCCTCTTTTCTCTCTAAAAAGCAGTGAAAAAATGTCCTCGGGTGAGGATTTTAAAAAAGAAGTTTCTAGACACAGTTTCAGGATCTACATTCCATAGAGCTTTTAAGAAACTACCACTTGCTTATTAGTGCAGTGTCCCAAGACAACCCACAGTTAGTGAGAAAGAAACAACCCCCTCCCCAGGCCACACAGCTGTGCGAGGCTGGCTTTCTTCACCCGCGGCAGCCGAAACCACACACCACCTTCGAACGAGCGCGGGTGCAAAGACGAGAACCCGGCGTCTGTTACGCCAGACAGTAGAGAGTAATAATTAACACACACACTTCTAGTAAGATTTCATTTGCTTTTTTAAAAAATGGCACTTTTTCACAGAAATGGTACTTACGTGAATATGGAGTAGGTTTATTTTTTTTAATTTAATAATGATTTTTAAAACTCTCTTGGGCTTTTTTCCCTCTGTGATAGATACCCATAGGTATAACCCCCCCACACACACACACGCACACACAAAGCCCGAGGCCTCACTAATTTCTAAGAGGGTCACAACGTCCTGGGAGAAACATTTGAGAGCCACGACCTTAAGGGGACATTCTGAGGGCCACCGCCACAAGGAAACAAGCGTAAGAAATGAAGACAGTAGGCAAGCTCAAGTGTCTTCCTCAGAGGAAGACAACGCGAAAAGCGGCTCCATTCTCATTCATTAAAGCAAATACACTCGAATTGTGGTTCCTCTTTCGGGACGAACAGCTGAAGTATTTAAACATTCAGGCCTCCACTAATCCACGAGTTTCCCAAACGACTAGAGCCGGTGACATGGTGGTAATGCCATATGTAAATTTACCCAATTAACCCACCGATACTTGTGCAGGCTCCCAAATTCACTGTGTTGTCTTTTGCCACCATTGGCTGAGAGACTTCTCGCTGAATTATTGATGTTCTGCCAATTAATTACCACAGTGAGATTCGGCGGGGCTTAGCTCTGCAGTTTGTGTTTCCAGTCTCACTCCTCTGTCCCCTGTAACGTCTGGTTAAGGGATCCCGATGAGTGGAAACCTAAGGTGAGGTACGAAATTCTAAAAATATCCTAGGAACAATCTACAAATAAAGCAGTTGTCAGACACTTAAATGGGCAGGGACCTGCTTTTCCCTGGACTCCGGATGTTGACACTTTCCGCTTAGTTCCCTCCATTCTCTATTCCCTCCATTCTCTGTGAATTCCACAACGTCACTCTGCAGAGCTCAGCACAGATCCATTGTCCTGAACCCAGAAAAGACCGATGAGCAGTCACCTGTGCGCCCTCGTTCATCAGTGGCCTGCTTGAGGTACGGGAGCAATTTAAAAAATCTCTCTACCCCTGGGGAAGTGCAGAGCCTGAGAGAAGGGAGCTCGGTTTCTAACCCCCGAGACAACGCTTGTCCAGCTAAATGGACGCCCCCCACCCCCAGTGGAGGCTCAACCATCAGCCTCCCTCTGACTAGAACCCCCCAGCAAATAAGGCCCATCCTTGCCCAGCACAGGCCTCCTCCGAGGGTGGGCAGATGTCCCTGCAACAGCAATGCTGGCCGGCCCCTGCCTGGGAGCTCCACGGCTCCCTGCCCCTGCCCACCAGGGAAAAGGACCCTGGACACCCAGGGGTACACACCCATCTTCATCTCCCTGGCCCCGCACGCTCCCACCTCGGTGTCTACAGGCAGACTGTTCCAGGCAAGAATTCATGTCAAGAACCCCTGACGATGAATCCTGTCTCTCTAAAGCGCGGCACCCGACTTTGAGCAGTGAGATTCACCAGGGCTCAGTTTACTTCTGTGCACAACTTCAGTCTGGGGAAAGCACACCAACAATTCAGTGAAGTTTAAGAGCTGGAGAAGGAGAAGAGGGAGAGAAAGGCACTGACGTCGGTGAAAGTGGCAACATGAGCGAGATCCCTGGGGAAGAAAGGCACACTGAGTCCCTGCATGCTCTTCTCTGGAGAGGGCAGCACGAAGGGAAGAACCCGGCGCACCTGAAGCCAGGTGCGCACTCCGACCGGACCTACCCAGTTCCTGCGGAGGAGCCTGCTTAGACACACATGCAGTGTGCGGGGGGGACCTGCGCCAGACGTTGTGGCACACGTCCCTGCCTTCCTCCCGTACCTGCACGGCCATGGAACGGCAGGAGTGGCCCTGCAGTGACAAGGGGGAGATCTTCCAACCCACAGCAGGTCAAAGTCACAACACCAAACAGTGACTTCATCACCAGGCACCAGACAGAGAACCTGGCAGAGAAGTAACCCTGTAGAGGCAGAGCTGGAATCCGTGAGAGCTCTGTGAGAGCTTCCTCAGTACATTCGGAACAAAGGCATCACACCCTGATGAAGCTGAAGGTCTGCTCAGAGGACAGGACTCAGAACACGGCTGGTGTAGGTGTGGGTTTGTTTTGGGGGGCGGGGGAGGACAGAGCGCTCACCACCACTCCCCTGCCTTGCCCGACCCTCCAAGGCCCTGTGAGAGGCGGTATCAGCCCAAAAGGGAACAACCAGAAAACAGTCACGTGTGCTTGTGTGGAAAGACTCAGCAACCCAACATGAGTGGCTCTGTCTATTACAAAAATATTTCCCATGTGATTCTCTACTTCCTTGACTAAACTGGAAAATAATTCAACTGTTTATATTTCAGGGAGGGGGTTTAAAAAAGAGGCCAGAAATTTTCCACACTGGTTGGTGGGGGACTGGAACCCGTCCTGTCACATGTGACTAACTGGGACAGTGCCACCGGCCACTGTTCCCCTCCCGCCTGTGCCGCCCCTGGCTGGGTGGGTCCTGGGTGCAGAGCAGCGGCCGGGCCAGGTGGGCCCTGTGCGGGGGTGCGGGGGGCTCAGGGCTGCCCCAGACCTGCCAGGAAAGCCCCTCCCCGGACAGCTGCCCCCAGCGGGGTGCAGGGATGGGTGGCACCTGGCTGTGTCCTCAGGCACAGGCTGTCTTAACCAGGAACCTGCGTGACCGCCTGGCGTGTCTGCCTCTGGCCTTTGTCTTGAAGCCCTGCTCTCCTTTCCGGCCCCTGGTGCAGTCGGCCCCCTGATGCGGCTTTATTTCTGCTTTTCCAGTCCCCGCAGTGAGGCCACAACAGGGCAGAGGCAAAGAAAGTCTAGAAGCTACCATCCCCTATGGAAATGAGGGAAACGCTCAGGGCCCTGGTGCCAAAACACCCCCCACCCCCATAACCACCAGCAGGCTTCCAGTGAGCAGAGGTTATTTCTGCATAAACAGTTGACAGGTCAGGACTGTTCCCACCAATCCTCGCGTGACAGGGCCTGCAGTCGATTCTCGTGTTTTAATTTTGAATTTACTAGGAATACGTTAAGAAATAAAAACGGTAAAGCGGCCACAGCCTGGGCCCCCAGGCGGCACCTGCCACTGAGGGCCACCCCCCAGGGGTGCGTCCAGGGGACTGTCCTCTTGAGGCGGTCCCCAGGACCAGGAGAAAAGACGGCTGAGTCCTCTATTTCCACTCATTTACTACTGAAAATAAACTACCAGAGCAAAGGGAGGCAGAGAGGAATGCGGAGCCGTCCATTCTTAGAAACACGCACCGCATCTGATAGCAGGAGGAATATTTAGCGCAGACATTTGCAGACACTCACTGTCTGAATTAAAATGGGAAGCTGCACAGATAGAAACCACAGAAACTGGCAGGGCCGCCCGGGCTGCTCCGCTATCTGCCAGATACAATTACTTGCGCTCCATCTCCGGAGGTAAACACATCTCGACCAGGGGAGCCGAGTGGGGCCACCTGTCACTTGTTTTTCAAGGTTCTTCATGGTGGGACAGGACCTTGGCCCCGCAGGTTCACATCTGAAAAACAACGGTCATATCCTCTTCTAAAGGAAGACTGCTGGTTTTCAATCAAAATAACCTCTGGTTTACAGGTGAAAATAAAACTAAAGCCAATACACCATGTGGTCAACAGACCACTGGCCCGAGACATTCGAAGACTGTCTCAGCCACCAGAGAAAGAAGAGACATGTCCACGGCCACCAAAGGCAGGAATGTTCACTGGTACCCAAAACTTGGTCAACTGATAAGGTTCCTGGAATTTTTTAAAAATTATCTTTCAGAACCTTTCCAACCTCTCCTTAAAGAACCTCAGAAAACGAGCAACGAGACTAATTTCTTAATATAAGATGAAAATGAGAACTAATGTTTCAAACTTCAGCTTACCCTTCAATGACAATTCCCTTCTCAAGTGCCACATTTCATACTTCTCTATTGCAGAACTAGAAACATGGAAGGGGGGCCAAACTCGCTGGAAGAAATGAAGACAGTCAGTTCCTTTAGTTCTTAACCTCGCACGAGTCTGAGTTCTAAGGGCAGCCGGGGCACAGGGCGACCTGGGTGCAGGGTGGGACACACGCAGGCGGGACACGCGCAGGCAGAGTGAACCCTGAGCTTCCACAGAAAACTCCGACGCCAGCTGCAGCGCGTCTCCGCAGACAGGGTTTTCCAGGGGCCACACACATCACTGCGTCTCAGGTCACAGCCTTAAACACAAACGACACTTTTAAAACAACAAGGAGACGTCTTCTCTGCAAGTTCTGAGTGAAATGCCCCACTGTGCCACAAAGAGGCCTTTCAAATGCTCGGTTCTCTGGTCAAACTCGGACTTCCAGTCAAGAAATGTTCATTTGCTTCACAGGAGGCCTAACGACGGGCCGTGTTGATGCGTCCCTGCTGTGACCGGGGACAAGGTCAAGGCCAGGAGACAGCCCACACTGCATGCACGCAGACTCGGGGCTGGGCGTGTGCACCAATCTGCTTGTGAGATATTCCCGCACCGAGAGCTGGAGAGTAACTAGGGGTGTCCCTTTAAAGGCCTGATCTGTGGGCCACGTTACATCAAAGATGTAGCCCGTAGAATAAGGAATTCTGAAATAACTCTTACAACGGATTCACTACCTCTCAGGTACCTCTAATAAATGATCTATTACGGTTCCGCTGAAATGATGAGAAACGCCCCAAACGATCTGTAAAAGGCTGCTAGGCACCTTGAAAGTTAGCAGAGTGGCAAGATCTGTCCAACTGGTTGTCAAAATAAAGTGAAAAGACAGAGATTCCCCACAGCACAGAAAACAAAACAAAAATGTCCCATTAAAAAAATCCGCCAGTGACATAAACAATATTCACGTGGCTGGGTGATCATCTTTAGAAAAATTGACTTTAGCAAGCGAACAGGGGGGCCGTCTGACTGAAGGGGTGTGTATTCCCTGTGGACACGTCAAGGGCGGAGACCCCGCCGGGCGGGCACTGCCTAGTTCACCTGACGGTCAGTGCTCAGCACACGGGCAACCGCGGGCCCCTCAGACAGCCCTGCTCAGCTGCCTCCCTGAGCGCGAGGCTGAGGGCCGGACCTCCGACCCTCTGGTGATCGCTAACCTCCCATCTCCCTGGCCCCGTGCCCCTTCGGTGAGCTCGCTGCAACCTGCAGCCTAACAGAGCGTGACAACCAGTTCTCCCACGCACTGCTACTAAAAAGTGAAGGTGAAGCAGAATCCAAGGAGGAGGGAAAGAATGTAGCCAGGGCCAGGAAGTGGCTGGGTGGGGGAGGGGCCGTGTGGAGAGAGTGAGTGGACAAAACCCAGCAGCCGGTGCTGACAGAGGAAAGCACACCAGAGCCTGCGGTGGGGCAGCGGCCCTCCCCGAGCCCCATTCCTGACCTCACGTTCCAAGAACTCTGTCTGCAGTGATGGTGCCCACGCACTTTTTGTTCCCGAAAGTCCCATCTTCATCCTCTTCCTGGGAGAAACCCCTGGGCCCAGCACTAAGGGAGCCGCCGGTTCGATGCTCCCTGCCCGGCCTCCCTCTAACTACCTCGGTAAGGTTTTGGGAGCACGGAAAGGCTCCAGGGTACTCTCTCACGGAGGCTTCTCCTGACCCAGCAGCCCTAAGTGGCTGAGTCACCTAAATTTAAGAGGCTCTTTCTTGAATCAGTCATCAGAGACTGTGAACTAGTCACAATCTCTCCTGAAACTATCTAATGCCACTGAACTTTTAAAAAAACTCAGGCCCCCGAAATCACAGAGACTACAATAACCAATAGCCCAGACGTTCAGAGAGCAGGCAGGGCACCCGCAAGTGGCCCTGCTGGGGGGGCAGGGTGTCCTGAGCCCAGGCTACAGGTCAGGATCTCTGAAGGCCTTTGGGACGTGCAGGCCGCACCCATTCCAACTAAACCGGAATCTCTGGGGTGGGGCCCCCACACCTGCGGTTTTCCAAATGCACCCCCCTTCTCCCGTGATTATGATTCCAAAGTACAGCCAAGTCTGCAAAGACACAAAAGGATCCTTAGGGAAGGCGCACGTCCTGAAGTTGGCCGTATCTGGTTCGCATAGGGCCCTGTCCTCCCCATGTGTCACCTGGCCCTGTCCTCCCCATGTGTCACCTGCCAACTGTGCAACCGCCCTGTCACTTAGCATAAAGCCACCCTGCTGGTGGGGTCCCTGGTGGAAGGCTAGTGAGGGAGGGGTCAAGCTGGGTCTCAACAGTGTCTTTCCTGTCACCGCTCCCTTTCATTCACACAAAGAACCGTCACCCCATCTCATTCAATCTCCAGTGCAAAGAGCACAAAGCCACAGGGCAGGGAAGAAGGCCTCACTCTTCTAAACAAGCTAAAAAAATTACACCATGAAACCCAAAAGGGTCTGGTCCCTAATGATGTAGGAAAAAGTCCGACCTGAAGCAGACCCCCTCGTCCTCCCCCCCACACTGGGCTCCGTGCCCAGGAAAGGGGAACAGGGATCAAGGATAGGCGAAGGTCAGAGGCACACTACTTACTCTCTGTGCTCAGCGGTCACGTCGGCCACCGGGCGACCCTGACTCTTTTCAGCTGTCACCTTCCTCCCAAAGGAGAGGAGCCAGGAGTCTGGACACGTTCTCCCAGCACAGTACTCTGGACCACTCAGACGGGGCTGAGGCTGGGAAGTCACCCGCTGCACCCCTTCACAACAGGGGTGTCCAGACCCCTTCCACAGAGTGTCTACGTTAACTTCCGGGGCAGGGGGTATGTTCACAGTTGTATGTGTATCCTCAGAATTAAAGTCTGTGCAGTGAGGGACTATTTTCTTCCCGTCGGCATGCTTTTTTAAAAAGGAAAACCTGACTTGGAGACATTTGAAATGTGAGTTTTATCCCTTTAAAAATTTCAAAGGAAAAAGTCCTTTCATTATAAACAAATGGAAATCGTCATTCAAATACGAGTTTCGGGGATCGAATGGGTCTGCCAAATGCTGAGTCAGACCCAGCACGATACTGGCTTCCACAATGGCTGGCAATCACCCCACAAGGTCACGGCAGGGAAAGGAGCGTGAGTCCCTTGTCAGTGTCAAAACTGCTCCCTTCACTGAGGAGGCGTCGGAACACACCTCACTAAGGAGAGTGAAAAGCAGGTCTTAGGCTGCGGTTGGGGTGGGGGTGGTGTCTAGACACAAACATGGAGGAGGAATTAGAGGACAAAAGTCTTGCTCAAAACCAGCCCCGGTGCCAGGTGGTCCCGGGGCCAGTCCTGCGGGCTGTACTCAGGCTCGTGCTTCAGGCCACGGTGGGAAAGACCACACACCGAGCTCACTGCTCTTCCTCTGGCTCTCACTGTTTTCCCATGAAACTGCACCAGACAGAAGAGCATGGGGTCCCCAGCACTCTCGTGGTCCTGGGGAGATCTCCCGGCCCGTGTTTCTTGTACCCGGGACGGACTCCAGACTTACTCTGCCCCTGGCACGTCTGTTGCTGAAGGTGACTCAGAGGCAGAGCTCAATCAAATCAGTGCACCTGGGCCCCAGATCACAAACAAGTGTGGAGAGACTTGTGAAGGACCCTAACATAATCCCTTGCTCATGGAATGCATTTATGCTAATATGAAACATTCAGAATTGATTCCCCACCCTGCCCCCCAAAAACTGTTAAGACATTTCCTACACAATCTTTTTTGGGCCAACTAATACATTCTAAAATTCCCAGTTCGTATGGAGAAGGGTAGGGTGCTTCACTGCGTGAGTTCCACGAATCATGCGCAGACCATGGTTGATGTCTTTGGAAAGGCAACGGCTCACTGGTTTGGATGTTAAAACCATCACTACAGGGGAGAAGAGTTCATAAGAACCCATTCCTGAGAAGTGCTTCTTCGTCTCTTCCTGGGTGGGGCGATTAGTGAACCCCACGGTTCGTTCACCGCGAGAAGGTGGAGGGCCCGACCTGGTGAGACCACGGTCCTGCAGGTCCCCCATGACCGAACCCTGACACTCTGTCAGCGGGGCCATTTCCGGGCCACCACAAGCTGGCCTTCCAGCTTAGTCTCTATCGGCAGAGGAGTGTTTTCGTCTCTGCTTTTACTGTGCGATGTTTCCACCTTTGCCAAAGCATGGGCAGGAAAAGAAGGTGCTACTCCCGGGCATCCCAGAGCCCCCAACATCTGTGAAGGAGGAACAGTACCCATTTCACTTCCCGAAAGGACACGGCAACCTCCTGTTCTTGAGTTTGCGGATGCAACTAGCACTTACCTACAGCATCCGTCAGCCCCACCGGGACACCTGAGTTTGCACCACGACTGGTCTACCTGAGAGGTGGCTCTTCACACACTAGACACGCTTGCAATCTAAAAGGAATCCTCATCCGCTCCCTCATCCCCTCCCTCATTTCACAAAGACATGCTCCCTGCCCAGCATGTCCCGGCACTGTGCCGGGAACTGAGGCTCAGACAGTAAGTCAGTCAGTCACTTGGTCTCTGTCCCCCAAAGCGTGTGGCCTGGGAGGGGAGGCGGTGACCCCACAAGCAGGCAGTGGTGACGTGTGCCTGATGCTCCGCGAGGACAGGGCTGAGCCCAGCACCGGGAAGCGGCAGGCAGGAAAGCACTCTCAGCACCGGGGTCTGCGTTGGGAACTGATGGGTGACGCGGCTGGCTGACCAGGGCCAGGGGAAAGGAGAGCAGGCGGGCAGGGGAGGCAGCCCCCTGGAGAAGCGGGGCAAGATGAAAGGCTCTGGGTGGGAAGGCTCAAGGTGGGGGCAGTGGATTCAGCACAGGCCCAGGGACAAAAGCCCCTAGGATGACAGTCAGAGGCCTGGACTTCCATCCAAAGAAGTGACGAGATTCCATCTGGGAGTTGGCCAAATCGCTCAGGCCACGGTGGTCATGGTCCAGGCAGGGAGGCTGCGCTCGGCCACGTAGTGACAGTAAGGACTGGCAAAACTTCAGAGGTGGAACCGGAACCCAAACATGGATTCCCTTTGGAGTGGCTGAGCCCGAGGCGTCTGAGAAGACACTCTGCCCTGTAAGTAAGCTCCTCCTTCTGAGGATCTGTTCTCTGCGTGACAGCCTTCCCTTGCCTCTTCCAGCAACCCCAGCTTCCGCCTGGCCAGGAGCTCCTCAAGTTCGTCACCTGCTTCTCCAACACAAACTCGCTCTGTTTAGTCAAAGTCCATTTAAAAGACAGCTGTGCCCAATGCAAAGACACCGGTGGTCTTCCGGTTCACCCAGCAGGCATCGGAAACTTCACACAGGCGGGAGGTCTGAGCCTGGTCAGCCAGACTGCGAGACGGAGCAGGCAAATGTCCTCAGGTGCAGCCCAATGGGGGACATGCTGACCTCGTGCGGTGAGGCTGGCAGCACTGAGACGCCTCCGTGAGGCAAGTTCATTCTCTGACCACCAGCTGATCCCAAGCATGTGACAACCCCCCCACCCCCACCCAGTAAAAGACTTCCAAATGTTGGGGGGTTTATCCTGTTCATTTAACTCTAATGCAATAGTTACTGACCAAGTAATTCCATCCAATCCACCAGGTGAGGGGCCCTGGCCATGTGCTTTAAAACTGCAATGGAACACGGGGCTGGCAGTCCTGTGTTTGGATTACATACTCCGTTTTACTTTTTTAAAAAAGATTGGTATTTATTTATTTTTATAGAGAGAGGGGGAGGGGAAAAGAGCAGGAGAGAGACATCAATGTATGGTTGCCTCCCACACGCCCCCTACTGGGCACCTTGCCTGCAACCCAGGCATGTACCCTGGTTGGGAATCGAACCGGTGACCCTCTGGTTTGCAGGCAGACACTCAATCCACTGAGCCTCACGAGCCAGGGCCATAGTCTAATTTAAACAGACGACAGAGTTGCTCTGTGGTCTCCTGGAACACAGCCATGAAGGTCAAGCCGCCCGTAGTGAAGGTGGTGACGGCTTAGTGAGTGTCGCAGTAGCTGCCCCCTGCACCTGGCAGCCCACTAACGCCCCACTCAGCAGGAGGACTCAGGACAGCACAGCCCTGACAGCTTCTCAGCAAAGCTCTGCCAGTTAAGAATTTTGGCCAAAGGCAAAGTTTTGCAGGTTGCAGGAAGTTGTCTCACCTACTTCCACAATCAGATCCAAACGTGTTACTAATCCCAGGAACCCCACAATTCATGGTGTGTGTCCCTATGTGCCCACCCCACATGGCTTATGGCAGGAAGCACGTGACAGCTTCCAAGAGGTTTGTAAAGGCGAGGACCCTGGAGCAGGGCTGCCTCGCCTGAGCCCCTGAGACCAGCCCCTCCCAGGTCCCCTGCGGCAGCCCTGAGCAGAGCCTCCTGCTGTACCACAGACTGGGGCAAGGCCTGAGCCTCCTGCCAATGGAGTGACTGTCATCGCACCGCCAGAGGAAGGCCAGGACGCGATCAGGGAAGGCCCTGCAGACAGGCGTTGCTCAGAGGCGCCCAACAAACCGTTCACGAAGCTGTATCTGCCTATGAATCTCCTGTCCGAGATAAGAAGCAGCTTCCGGAACGTGTGTGTGACTCAGGCTTATCAGATGAAAAATTGTAACAAGGAGCGCACTAGCGATTAGAAAGGAAACAGGGCCCTTGCCAGAAACCAGGGCCAATAATCCCTGCTGGCATTTACCACTTTCCAAGGGGCACCCTGGCCCTGAACCGACCCGAAATAAGACCATGGGCTTAGCGTATGCTGGCCAGGGATGACGGAGGACCTGAAGCTGAGCTCAGGAAGGACACAGGGCTCCCACTCACTTCGAGTTTTCAAAGGAAGCGGCAATGCTGGTGATGAGAGTTACCAAAAAATTTTAAAAATCATTTCTTGGCATATCTGTGCTGGGCTGTATTAAGCAAAATAAGAAAGCACATTCTAAAAACAAAATTATGAACTCAACTTTTTTTTTCCAGTTCTCTTCCATAATCAGTTATGGCCAAAATAAACACTACACCTTTTATTTTCAATCAAGCATTTCTAGCTTATTCTGGCTACTCCACACTTATGAGGACAGGACTGCCTCCTCTGGGCCAAGGTCTGAGCCCTGGACACAGGGAGCTGGGTGTGGCCAGATGAGACAGACGGGTAGCTACAATGGCCGAGAACCAAACCTCTGCTGTCTGAAGCTGGTTGGTTGGTTTTGTTTTGTTTTGCCTGAAAGTGTCTATTTCTGTTTTTTCCTATAAGAGATGACAACCTGAGTTAAAGAGACGCCTGCTGGACAACACAGCGCGGCCCCCTGAGCTGCCCCGGAACCCGCAGAAGGCTGACCCTGAGCCCTGAGCAGAGCACCCCAGTCCCAGAGCAGGCGGTCACAGGATCCCCGGGAAGAAAGGAGTGTCTCAGGACACCCGGGCCACAGCCCGGCAACCAGGGCAAGCCACGGCCATCCTCTGCACCGTCCCAGAAAGCCGGTTACATAACGCGTGATCCAATCATGCCGGCCTCCGTGAACACATTGTTTCTCATGACAAAAATACTTCCACTCGTCCCCAAGGCACAGCACAAGCAATGGGCTTCCTGTGACCAGTGGTGCCCAAGGGACGCGCCAGGGAGCGGGGGTGGGGGGGTTCAGAAGCAGTCCCCGGCTGCACCTCCAGGGAAAGCAGGGGAACCGCTGCACGCAGGGGCTGCTGTGGGGAGTTCACGCTGACCCAGCCGCCCCAGACCAGGCACTGGAACAGACGGTGACGAAGACAGCCCCGTCTAGACAGCCACCTTCCAACCAAGGCACAGGGCCTTCGAGACGCTCCCAGGTATCTGTGTGCACAATTCAGGGGAAAGGGGAAAGGGGAAAGGGGAAGGGGAGTTCCAGGGAGCAGTTTCTAGATCCTCACCCCCCACATGCGCCATGACTGGAAATGGATGCCCCTCCCGCCCCCCACTCCCGCCCCCCACCCCCTTCTCCCCACCTCCTCTCTCACTGAAATCCTACCATGGTGCACCGCTCCTAAGTTTAACATGTATTCCACCCAAGTCAAAAACCTCCAGGGCACCGCACAGAGGAATAATTCAAAAGGCCAATAATCAAAAAAGTCTTCCTGAATAAGTGATCGTAACCCCTTAAACTCATCAGCCTTTCCAATTTTGTGTGTCTTGGCCTAGATTTCTGTTTGGGGTGACACATTTGCAGATAGTTCTAGATTCAAAAAAATGGAAGAAACACAGGTTAATGATGAATTCTCTTAATAGACCTAGACGTTTTCCCCAAAATGCCAAAACGTTCAAGCCAAGTTAGAGAAACCCCACACGTAAAGAACTTCCCTGAAGTCTTTACAAGTACATTTTCAACGATTCTCTCAAATTATACTGTCAAAGATTTATTCCAACTGAGCCGACCCTCAGATTATTTTCATCTTGTGAGACGTTAAATGTTTTCTGTTTCCTAGTCACCAAAATAAATCATTTGAACCTGTGATAAAAAGAAAACAAAACAAAACAAAACCCCAGAGGAGGGAGTACTCGGTGTTTTTTCAAAGTGATCCCGAAGGTCAAAGACAAAACCATAGCAGACCACGCCCTGGAGACCCCTGCAACGGGGAGGCCGGCACAGGGAGCTCGTGCTATGAAGCCAGGACAGGCAGACGGAGTACGGGAGGCCTGCAGACTGCAGGGCAGAGGGGCGTTCCATGCAGAGTGGGGCTGTGCAGATGGGCAGAAGCAGCAGCCCCCCCACCCCCCGTGGGCTGGAACACGAGGGCCAGAGTTCCTGAGCGTGAGGGCAGGGAGAGGACGGGGCCGGGGGCGGGGGGGGGGGGGGG